>NC_134358.1:138048612-138705278 GCF_048569485.1 Anomaloglossus baeobatrachus
GAGTGCTCCATTAATATTAATCACCCTCTTACTTTAGTCTATTTCAAACTTTGCATTTATTGAATTAATCCCTTCCCATGGTGTATTGGTACTATTAGTACATTGTGGGGAGCAGGTAGTTCTCACCCATGCTGAACTATTATGGTGAAATCCTCCGTGGGTGTCACTTGCAATGTACCGTTGACACGGTCGGGAGTGAAAAAACTAATATTACGAGTCTTATAACTCTTTACATGCTAAGGTCAAATGCAATTGTGGCCAATTAGTAGTTTTGCACAACGAGGCAGGTGTCCTCTATAAACCCTTTTTTCTGCCATTGTAAGTTATAAAATATCACTGCTCCCTGCCTGTAGTTGACACATTGCACATGAGCCAGGTCCTACAGCCTCAAGGTCGCATGCCTGTGCCCACTGGAGAGCAAGAGGAAGACTCTGGTTAAAAATACAAGGAATTATCAGAGGAAGTTGTGTGTAAAACCTCACCTATTAGTAGTTACCATTTTTGTGAAGGTAAAGCAGTAATATAGTACTTATTGTACATAGGGGGATTGTAAATGTGACTTGTAGTTATAGCTTTGTAAATAGGGGACAATTCTTGTACATGGAGGCAGTATTATAGTAGTTACCGTTGAAACCAGAAGTTTACATACACTATCTAAAAAGACACATCTGCATGTTTTCCTCACTATCTGACATGAAATCAGAAAAAAACCTTTTCTGTTTTAGGTCAATTAGGAACCAAAATTATTTATTTTTGCCAAATGCCAGAATAATGAGAGAGAGAGAATGTTTTGAGGCATTTTTATTACTGTATGCAAGGTTAAAAGTTTACATACACTAAGGGTATTATGCCTATAAACAATATGGGGCAGACCATATGACTGTCATGTCTTTGGAAGCTCCTGATGTTTATTGGCAACATCTGAGTTAATTAGAGAGACACACCTGTGGATGTAGTTTAATACACACCTGAAACACACTGCTATTTTGTGTAGCATCATGGGAAAGTCAAAAGAAATAAGCCAAAATCTCAGGAAGAGAATTGTGGACATGCACAAGTCTGGTTCATCTTTGCGTGCAATTTCCAGATACCTGAAGGTGCCTCAATCTTCTGTACAAACAATTATATGCAAGTACAAACAAAATGGCAATGTCCAGCCCTCATATTGCTCAGGAAGAAACAGGTTCTATGTACCAGAGATGTACGTGCTTTGGTCAGAAATGTGCATGTCAACCCAAGAACAAAAGAAAAAGATTTTGTGAAGATGCTGGCGGAAGCTGGTAAGATTATGTCATTATCCACAGTGAAATGAGTACTGTATCAACATGGCCTGAAAGGCCACTCTGCCAGGAAGAAGCCATTACTCCAAAAGAAACCTAAAAAACCAGGTTAGGCTACTTTCACACATCCGGTTTGAGCACTGCGGCTCAATCCGTCTGTGAAAACTATGCAACGGATGCGGCGAAAACACCGCATCCTTTGCATAAGTTTTTACATGCGGCCCGTCCGTTTTTTTCCGGTTGCGGCATGCTACTGAGCATGCGCAGTGGGAAAAACCGCATGCGGCGAGCGGATGCGTTTTTTTTCTGCATCGCGCCGCATCCGGCCTCCATAGGTATGCATTGAAAAATGCGCCGCAGCGGCCGGATGCGGCGCGATGCGGTGTTTTTTGCCGGAGCAAAAAACGTTGCAGGGAACATTCGATCCGGCCGCGGCATCGGCTAAATCTGCCGCATGCGGCAAAAACCGGACCGAACGCAAGCCCCTGCGGCACAATACGGCACTAATGTAAGTCTATGCAAAAAAAACCGCAACCGGCGTTACAAAAGCCGGTTGCGGTTTTTCTGCAGAACGCCGTATTGTGCCGCAGAGCAAAAATCCGGATGTGTGAAAGTACCCTTAATGTTTGCAAATGCACACAGGAACAAAGACCTTAATTTTTGGCAACATATCCTATGGTCTGACAAAACTAAAATTGAACTGTTTGGCTATAATGACCATCGTTAGTTTGCAGGAAAAAGGGAGAATCTTTGAAGCCTAAGAACAGCATCCCAACTATGAAATATGGGGGTGGCAGCATCATGTTGTGGGGTTGTTTTGCTGTTGGCGGGACTGGTGCACTTCACAAAATAGATGGCATCAGAAGGAAAGAAAATTATGTGGCAATACTGAAGAAACATCTCAAGACATCAGCAGGAACTTAAAGCTTGGGCTGAAATCTTCCAAATGGATAATTACTCAAAGCATACTGCCAAACTGGTTACAAAGTGGCTTAAGGATAACAAAGTCCATGTTTTGGAGTGGCCATCACAAAGCCCTGATCTCAATCCTATTGAAAATTTATGGTCAAAGCTGAAAAGGCCGGTGCGAGCAATGCGACCTACAGACATGACTCAGTTACACCAGTTCTTTCAGGAGTAATGGGCCCAAATTCCTACCAACTATTGAGAGAAGCTTGTGGAAGGATATCCAAAATGTTTCACCGAGGTCATACATTTATGGGCAATGATAATACTAATGAAATGTATGTAAACTTTTGACTTTGCAGAAAGTAATAGAAAAGCCTTAAACCATTCTCTCTCTCTCATTATTCTGGCATTTGGAAAATATAAAACATTTTGGTAATTCTCATTCTAAAACGGGAAAGGTTTATTCTGATTTCAAGTCAGATAGTGAGAAAAACATACAGATGTTGTTATACTTGGAGGCAATATTCAGTAGTTATATTCTTGAACATAGGAGGCAGTATTAGGCCAGGGTCAGACAAGCATATGTCATCAGATGTGAGAACATTGGATGCGAGATGCTAATGACACTTGGCTCAAACTCTGCTGCGATCGTGAGCTGAGTGTTATTCTACTGTGCTCCTATTCTATTGCATGCGAGAATCTGGGTATAGATGAGGAGGAGAGGGTAATTTCTCCATCTTCTCCATTGCCTGTCTTTACACATTTAGGACTGCACTGATGACATCTGAGTGCAGGCCGATGTCTCATCCACACACACAGATTTGAATGGGTGCGAGTGAACAGAGACGTGCTACCAATCGCAGCATGCTGCCATTTTTTGCTCTTGCCGGATCAGCATGAGAAAAATCGCTGATCACCACTGATCCATAGTATAACACTGGGCCAAGTGTTAACCAATAAAACATCAGATAGCACTCAGCCGTGTTACACGCTGTCTGTATACCAGTGTGAGTGCACCGTTATAGTATTTATTCTTCTACATGGGGCAATATTATTTTATATTCTTGTACATACGGGGCAGTATTATAGCAGTTATAGTCTAGTTCATAGAAAACAGTATTATGGTAAATCCTTGTGCATAGAAGGCAGTATTATAGTAATTATTTTCTTGCACTTGGAACAATATTATATTACATGTTTGTAGATATGAGGCAATATTATATCCATTATATTTTAGTGCATAGAAGGAAATATTATAGTAGTTATATTCTTGTACATAGGGGAGTATATTAGAGTAGTTATTCTTGTACATGGGAAAGTGTTAAAGTCGTTACATTCTTGTACATATTGGACAGTATTATAGCATTATATTCTAGTACATAGAAGGCAGTATTATAGTACTTGTATTCTTGTATACAGTCGATAGTATTGTAGTATTCTTTTACATAGGGTATAATATTATACTAGCTATTCTTGTAAATGTCAATATTATAGTAATTATATGTTTGCATATGGGGGCAGTATTATTCTAATATTATTGTACATAGAGGTAACTTATATAGTAGTTATAGTCTTGTATACTGAGCAGTATTATACTATTATAGAAAAGAATTGAAGAACACTGAGGCTGTTAATGCTTACAATATTGAGATCTGGCATAGGAAGGAACGGATATCGACTAACATTTTGATTGATTAAATGTTTTTTTTATTTTGTTGGCGATATGTTAGATGTTATCTGTTCCTCTTTTCGTCAGATGTCTATAAAAGTACAGTTTAAAGGAAGAATTAGTAACCTCTGTCTTCTCCGGTGGTGAGGTATTTTCTTCAGTATGACCGGAAGATAGTCCTGTGCTAATGCCTGTAAATTTCTGGAGCAGTACTTCTTTTTTAAGATTTGTCAGTATTATAGTAGTTATATGCTTGTACATAGGGGGCAGTATTATTGCAGTCATAGTCTTTTACATAGAAAGATTTTTATAGTAGTTATATATTTTTCTTTTTACATGAAAGCAGTATTATAGTAGTTATATTCTTGTACATGTGGGCAGTATTATAGTTCCTATATTCTTGTCCATACAGTAGTGATTCATGTCCATACAGGCAGTATAATAGTAGTTATTTTTTTGCACAGAGAGAGTTTTAAAGTTGAAAGTTGACTAGCTGTAAATAGCCGAAAAATGAGCAGTCAGGAGGGAGATTCTGGGTGCAGCCACAGAGTAAGTACTATTTTATAATAGCAATTACTGTAAATGTATTTAAATTTGGCAACTAAGTTTTGAGGCGCTACATTTTTAGGAACCAGAGATGCATATGTATTTTTGTTAGTCTAGAGCACTACTGGTACATAGCATAACGTGACTTAAAGAAAACCAACCATCAGGATTTTCATATGGAAAGTAAAGCCAGTGCTATAGTGGCGCTAGGGTGCTTAATGTAAGCATAGCTTCTGTTCTGAGATTGGAGGTTTTATTTCATAAATATCTGCAAGTTGTGTTACAGAAATGCACTGCGATTTGATTGACAGAAATATTTGAATAGTGATCGAATCTTTGTGATTTGAGCTCTGTAGGCCACTGTTTTTGCTTTAAAATGAAATAACAGATGCAATTGAAGTATGGACTTTCTGGTTTAATAGGTGCAATTGGAAACAATGCCTGCCCAGGCATCACACTGCCTCGTCCATGTTTTACAGAGGATGTGTTGTGCTTTGGATCATGAGCCGTTCCAAGCATTATCCATACTGTCTTCTTCCCATCATTCTGCTACAGGTTGATCTGAGTTTCATCTCTCCAAAGAATGCTTTTCCAAAACTGGGCTGGCTTCTTTAGATGTTTTTTCTTTACTTAAAAAGTATAATCCGGCCTTTCTATTTTTAAGGCTGATTAATGGTTTGCACCTTGTGGCGACCCCTCTGTATTTGCTTTCATGAAGTCTTCTCTGTATGGTAGACTCAAATACTGCAAAGCCTACTTCCTTCAGAGAGTTCTTCCCTTCAACAGCTTCCAAATGCAAATGCCATACCTGGAAGGAGCTCCAGACCTTTTACTTATTTAATGATGGATTAACAAGGGAATAGCCCATACAGCCCATTTAAGAGTTTGTGAGATAATTGTCCAATTACTTTCGGCCCCTTGAAACAAAGGCAGCTACAAATTAATAAGCTGTAATTCCAAATCCTCACACCATTAGGATGTGAATACCTTAGAATAGCTAAAAAATACATTAATCGCAGTGTGCTGAGTTTTTTAGAGAACACACCAAATTTACACTGTAAACGAAGCTGTACACTGACTACTTTACAGTGTATCAAAGCATAATTTCTTCAATGTTGCACCATGAAAAGATATAATAGAATATTTACAAAAATGTGAGGGATGTACTTTTGTGATGATAGAGTGTGTGTGTGTGTGTGTGTGTGTGTAGTTAAATTACCTTCGCACCCCCTGCGGAGTGGTTTGTTTTGTTTTTTTGTTTTGTTTTTTGTTGTTTTTTTTTGTCCATTCTCATTTTTGGGAGTTTGAGGGTTCTGCACAGGATCTTAGTTGTTCTCATCACTGTGCTTTTCTCGACAGAGGGTTGAAATGGTTGCTCCTGGGATCTGTTGTAGTCATTCTTGCAGCTTAGGGATCACTGTTCCAAGTGGTCCTATCACTACTGGAATCACTGTTACCTTCACCTTCTACATCTTCTCCAGTTCTTCTTTCAGGCCCTGTATCACGAGTGTCTCTCGCGGTTCAGAGATGTGTGACAGCTCTGTAATCTGAGCTTCACTCATTATTGGGTGGCTCAAGATCTCATCTGACCACGCGATGCCTCCGGCTCATTTCTCCTCCAGCAGCGGACTTAAGGAAAATAGCGCCCAGAGGTGGCACGACCATAGATGAGATCTTGAGCCGAGAACTCCATCTGCGTGTGCGCTGTCTCTGGGTGCTATTTCTCTGAAGCCCACACTGCCGACAGTTTCTGGAAGTTGCCTGTCTCACTGTGCCCACAGCGTGCATCTGGAACCCATCCGCAGCATCGCCCTACTCCACCACCGCTCCTGCCTCCTGGTACCCTGCTCCACCACCGCTGCTGCTTGCTCCTAGTAAGACCCCACTGGATTGTAAGACGGACCCCATTTTTTTCCCCCTTTAAATTTGGGGTGCGTCTTATAAACCGAAAAATACGGTGTGTAAGTGTATGTATGTATGTATGTGTTTGTCTGTGTATATATATTTTTGTTAATATTTTATCATAACTTTTCATGGAGCAACATTGAAGAAATTATACATTGATACAATGTAGTTAGTATGCGGCTTGTAAATTACATAAATGTTACGGTGTATTCACTTTTGCGGTATACTGTGCATATGTGTATGTGTATATATAATATATGTATGTATGATAATATATGTGTGTGTATATCTCTATATATATATATATATATATATATATATATATATATATATATATATATATATTATAAAATCTCTATCTTTAGAATTGGTTAATTCAGTCTTCCACGTTTACTGCTTCATCTGGGTCCCATCTGCTAGATACAGTAATGTGCATTTGCTTCTGAACTTTTTTTTTATATGTGGTCAAGTAAAACTGGCATGCCGAGCTGTGATTCAGACAGAATGCTGGCTTCTTTCAGAAGGTTCATTGCACAATCTGGGGAGATCTCCTTAGAGATAGTGAAGGCTTTATGATTGTGGAAATATATAGTCTGCAAAAAATGGTGACAAGAGAAAATCACCCAGACTCTTATGCGAGCGTCACACGAGACGATATATATCGTGAGATATGTCGGCGGGGTCACGTCGTAAGTGACGCACATCCGGCATCGCTTGATATATCTTAGCGTGTGACAGCTATGAACGAGCAGAAATACTCACCTTCTCGTTCATCGCTGACACGTCGCTCATTTTCTAAAAATCGCACGTCCTGCTCATCGTTCCTGGGGCAGCACACGTCGCTCCGTGTGACACCCGGGGAACGACGAACACAGCTTACCTGCGTCCCGCCGCCAGTGCTGAAGGAAGGAGGTGGGCGGGATGTTTACATCCCGCTCATCTCCGCCCGTCCACTTCTATTGGCCGGCGGCTGTGTGACGTCGCTGTGACACCGAACGTCCCTCCCCCTTCAGGAAGTGGATGTTCGCCGCCCACAGCGACGTCGCTCAGCAGGTAAGTACATGTGATGGGGGTTTAATGACTTTGTGTGCCACGAGCAACTAATTGCCCGTGACGCACAAACGACGGGGGCGGGTACGATCGCTCGTGCGATCGCACAATAGATCGTATCGTGTGACGCCCGCATTAATGTCTGCACAGTCTTCATTAGTACTTTAGTGCTGTGTGGTATTGAGCTTCAGTTTTTTACCTGTACTCCAAATCTTCTCCAGAGACCAAAGTGGGTCTTGTCATTCTTCATCCCACACGTTGGAGCCTTTGGATAAAGCTAGAAGCCGTTTTAACTAGAAAAAAAAACAAGAAGACCAGCTCACCTGTACCCAGTGCACGGACATTTGCCTCCAGGGATCGAAATGAAAAAAGTAGTAGGTCCAGCACATTTAAAAAACCCGTCTTTTATTCCGACATCATAAAAAGATAGATTCACATACTGAGATACACTTGTAAAAACAGGTCAGGATAGTCCAGATCAACACATTTCCAGGATATCCTCTTAATCATAACCGACTAAGAGGTTATCCTCGAAACGCGTTAATCTGGACTATCGTGACTTGTTTTTACAAGTGTATCTCTGTATGTGAAAACATCCTTTTATGATATTCGAATAAAAGACAAGTTTTTTTTTATATGTGCTGGACCTACTACTTTTTTCTCATTTGGAAGCCATTTTAACTGTTATGGCTAGGACACACAGCAAGTAAAAATCGCATTCCACTCAGACCCATATTACTCTATGGGGCTGTTCCCATCTGCAATTTTTCTCTTAGCCTAATCGGACCAAGAAAACAATTGCAGCATGCTGTAGGAATAATCCGATCCGTGTTCACTCGCACCCATACAAGTCTATGGGTGTGAGTGAAATATCACACTGCACTCAGATGACACCAGAATGCATTGCGATAATCGCATCAGCTGATAATAAAGGAGATAGGGAGATTAGTCCCTCCCTCTCCTCCGAAGCTGTGATCCAATTGCAGGATAATTGGGACCTAGTGTTATACAGCATTTAACCATAGCTCTGTCACCAAATCCAATGCTGTTTCTGTGCAATCAAACCTGTACATAAGATTGGAAATCAATTGATATTAACTATACGAAATCCCATTAACCTCATATTTTGGGATCCCTTCCATGAGACACGGCTTTGATATAATGGAGGGCTTCTTGCAGCGTGTCACTAGTGCATTGCACTCTCTGCTATTTTCCTATATCCTATTTCATGTTCATCATACGTAATAATTCAGCAAAATTAATTTCACATTTCCTGAATCATAAAGGCAAACCTACTTAACAGCATTTGGTTAAATGTGCCTCACTAGATGTCCTGCACAAATAACTCTAATGGACAGTCATTTTCTATAATGTCTGCAGCGCTGCATTACTTCTGTAGCTCAGTAATAACAGATATCATAGTACTGAATGTGGAAATTACAAACCAAATACAGTACTCTTATGACTCTTGATCTTTTTTCACCCCCCCTCCAGAAAAAAAAGTTTGTTATTTATACCTCCTGATTTTGAGAGACAACCCTAATTCTACTTGTCACTTAATAGCCTATTAACGAGATGATTGTCACAGGTGCTGTTCCTCTGCAGTTACAAAATTTATGCTACATGGCATTTTTCCTATTTTATTATATACTTTATTGTGTGGATGGCTGATCAAAGACTCAGGGATTCGACATAAGCCATTAAGCAATATCAGAAGACATTTTTTTTCCGAACTTCACATCCTATGTCACTCAGATCTGGGATGTTAGTTTGATTATGTTGTCAATCATGCTGCCTAGGAAAAGTGAAGATTTTGTAATATATTTTCTATTTATTTGCTACTTGTTATTTATTTAACTTTTTGACAACCCGTGCTGTAATATTATAGAGCAGCAGTAATACAACCACAGAGCTCTTACCCCTATGTGCCTTGATTATGTAGCCGCTGTCACTGTGCCCCATGATCAAGAGGACCATTACTGTAATAAACCGCCAGGTTCTTGTGACAGCTGGCAAAAACGGAGGAGATTCTGATCGCAGTTAAATCCTTCTGTCATCGCATCACACTCACAACAGGATTAGCAGGCATCGGTCAATTTTCATAGTACCCGAGGACCTAACAAAGGATTATGTACTATGGTAAGGCAGGGGTACAATTTTGATGAGCTTTCTTTAATTCTGATACACTGTAGAATGGAAAAAAATCAGTCTTCTCTGAAAAATTAGCTCTGAGGAAGGGTCATCAGCCACATTCAGCTTTGAAAGACGGTTGTGAGCCATATTCGGCTCTGAGGGAGGGTCTTTAGTCACATCCAGCTCTGAGGGAGGGTCGTAAGCCAATTTTGGCTCTGAAGGAAGGTCATGAGCCACATAAGACTCTAAGGGAGCGTCACGAGCCACATTCGGTCTCTGAGGGAGAGTCGAAAGCTACATTCAGCTCTAAGGGAGGGTCGCGAACCACATCCAGCTCTTAAAGAGGGTCACACATTCAGCTCTGAGAGAGGGTTGCGAGCCACATTTAGCTCCGACCCCTCATAGTACAGATGCCAAGAGCCCCCATTACCAGTAAAATGACAGCCAAATCTATCCACAGAAATCACATCGAGGCCATTTACCAATATCCAGGAATGCCTACCTTACCCTCATTCAGTATTCTTATACCAAGCGTTCCTACCACAGTCATATCCAGTTTCAAGTATGGTACCTTCTATCTAAACTTCTCAAATCTTTCAAAGCCAGTTTATGGGCATCCATATCTGCTCTTCTGTGTGAGGATACTCACATAATTCACCATCTGGAGACCTGCTCATCACAGCTGTTTACAACACCAGGTGCTAATGCAACAAGCCGGCAGACTGCCGTGTGCCACACATCATAGGCCCACGAGCCACTGGTTGTGGACCCCTGTGTTATGGCATGCAATGTAGTAGGGACCATAAAAGGATAATTTTGGAATTCTTTTGTAGCATTTCAAAAGTGAGTTGTAATGATTTTGTGACAGATTATACCTATTTCTAAAATCACACTTTATTAGAATACATATTTAAAATGCGGGAGGGAAACGCGTCGAATTTTCAATGATAATTATTGATGGATATGAGAAACATCTCAGGACCCTGAAAAATAGCAGATAATTCATTTGAATACATCTGATATGTCCCGTATTTTTTTGTTTATTTGCATGACTATTTGAGGCAGTGAATCACTGAGGGGCAGCCGCTGAGGAATGGGGGCAGTGTACAAATTAGAATGTACTCCATTGGTAGGCAGGGTACAGTTTATTGAGGGACAGTTGAGAACTGAATACAATAATTGCCTTTTGACTCTGAATGTCTAATATTTTGGGGTATCACTGAATATAATAGGCTGAGATGCTCAGATAGTGGGTTGACACTACCCAGTAAAATATAAAGGAAGAGGAAAAATCTTCATCAATTTCTTTAAATTGTATGCCCAAATAGGGATTGAAAAGGGAAAGCCGTCAAGGAATGGGGGCACCGGAAAAATAAGGGTGTACTCCATTGACAGGTAGAAAAACTGTTTAGGGATAAGGAATAGAGTATACCCCTAAAACCATTTGGGGACATCCCTGCCACCTTGTTTTAGGTCATTTAAAGGTGCCTTCCTCCCCATGTGGGATAATTTGTAATTATACTTGGGATTAATAATATGTGTCAACCACTATACAGTGTGAATTTGTATGTACGGTATTTTTGTAGTTTTTTGTGGAGTTTGTGGTTTTAAATATATATTCTAATAAAGTGTGATTTTAGAAATAGGTATAATCTGTCACAAAAAAGTTTTGTATACCTGTAAAAATAATAGTTCTTTCTGAAGAGTTGTAATGATTGCAAAGGTTTTAAACCCTTCTGTCAAGAAAGAAGTAAGATGAAAGCATTTGACGTGCTATTCGTCAGGACCCCATTTTTTTATTTGCTGCAGTCCATTTGCACCTTTTGAGAATGTGTAAGACTCGTGGCTGTTTAGCCCACATAGACCGTGGGACCTCCACCCTTGTCACTTCTTATTTGCATATACTCCATTCTGTTTTTCTTAGGGAACAATGAATCCAGTTTTCCCACCTATGATAAATGTAGCACACTTGCACCTCACCAAATTAAAGGGATGGGTTTTGTGAAGAAGTGTTCGTTAATACATATAAATGAGCGGAAAGAATAGCTAGGATCATTCTGTTCTAATTTAATTTGCCGATACAAGCCCATCGTGAGCGTCCTCCTAACATTAGCTGTAGAGAACACTTACAGCGCAGCAATTACCAAGTGCTGTAACTGAGTGAAAGGCAAATCTATTGTGATAATTACATTCAGCAGGAGGTATGGATTTTTTTTATACATGGCAGATTTATTTCTCTTCTGCTTATTTTTTTACTTTGCAAGCTGTCTGCTTATCCTTTGTCATCAGAACATTACACAAACATGCATTGATTTTCCAGCTGCGATTGTTCTGTTCAACGGCTGGACATTATAAGGCTATTTACATTAACTTACTTGTAAAGTAGCAAAATCTGCAAAATTATCCAGATTTATTTACCAGAAACCTCCTGAAAAGTGGTGAGATTCTAGGCAAACCTGATAGATTAGGCTATGTGCACACAGTGCGTTTTTCGCGGCGTTTTTGCGTGTTTTTTGGGTGCGTTTTTGGCCTCAAAACTGCATGACTTTGCTTCCCCAGCAAAGTCTGAGTTTTCAATTTTGCTGTCCGCACACAACGTTTTTTTTTTTAAGCTGCGTTTTGAGCTTAAAAAAAAAAATGGACATGTCAATTGTTTCCTGCGCAGAAATCAAAAACGCAGCGGAAAAATGCACCAAATCGCGGTAAAAACGCATACGTTTGTTGCCGCGTTTTTCTGCCGCGGGTGCGTTTTTTGTGCGTTTGTAGCGGCCAAAAACGCAGCGTCAAAAAAATGCAGTGTGTGAACTTAGCCTTAAGCTTTAGAATGGTGATTTTAAGGGGTTTCAATTACACTGATGTTGATGACCTTTCCATAATATGTCATCAACATTAGCTTGTCGGAGCAGACTCCTAGCACCATCAGCGATCAGCTGCTAAAAGGAAGTCGGATCTAGACAGTTTGATGGCACAGGACACCATCACTCTGTAACACTGTTTAGTGGCCGCTAGTGGTCCCACACATGAGATGCTATTCAAATAGAGCTGATCTGCGGTACCCAATAACGACCACTAAATGGAAAGATGGGGTTCTGTGCTGTTACCCTGTTTACATTCAGCTGCTGCTGGTACTGCAAGAAACTGGTTGTGGTGCTGGCTGTCCGCCTCCACAATCTGATATTGATGACCAAAAGATAGGACGTCAATATTAGTGTAGAATCTTCAAGAAAAAGTGGTTAACTTTGGTAGGAAGATGGTCAAAAGTGAAGCTGTATTTTTGACTAACATTGGGGTGCGTTTTTTACTTTTTAATTTTTTATTTTTTTTTTACTCTGCTTAGATTCTTGATCTCACTGCGTACATGTTGTTGGTATTATTCCACAGGGATTACCCTTATTTAGCATGCCATAAATTGTAAAAGGGTTCTGCCTTAAAGGGAATCTGTCTTTAGTTTTTTGTCTACCTCATCTGAGAGCAGCATAATGTAGAAAAAAAACACTCTGATTCCTATGAAGTTTACTGGCTACAGTAGTGGTGACATAGATGTAGCAGAGCTCATAAAGCTAACCCTGCCCACACCACAGATTTCTGTGTGCATTGTCTATAGAAAGTGAGCTGCTTATCAGTGGGGAGGGCAGAATTGGACCAGCAGGCACATGGTTGCTGTAGCTTCTGCAGTCCAAGCAATGATAAGGTCCTGATGATAAAACCTTCATTACAAGAAAACCACAGCACAGTCTGATAAGTGATACATTGTTGAATGCACAGTTTTACCCCCTTCAGCATGCAGTCTTCAGATTACATAGCAAAACTCTGGTGACAGATTCCCTTTGTGTCTACTAATTCATATTCTGTGTCAAAGAATTCTGTGTTAGGGCCAAACTTTTTAAGATGATCATCTCTTTACCAAAAAAAGCAATGAATGTCTTGCTCTGGAGGATGAAATGATTTGAAATACAATACTGTACTTAATTTTTCCTTTGGTGGCATTGCAAAGAAATGTAACACTTTGGTCATCTCAACTTGTGGCTTTAAACGATCGCTGATCAGTTACCGGATTATCAGGAGATGAGCGTTCCTACCCCGCTAGTATAAATGCAGCATTATTGTCAGCTTTTCCCACATTACAACTAATTAATAGGGGCAACAGCAGGGGGGTCACTTTTTTTGATCAGCATATTGTCAAGAAAGTTGTCTAACAAGTAGGAATTGTGCAAAGAAAACCATCTGTTTAAGAAGCTGTCTGACAACGTGGAAAGACTTCTTTGCAAAGACCCTTCCTCTTATTCTCTGTGGGACTAAATATCTTGTTTATAGGAATCCCATAGAGTATAATGTAAAGATCCTAGGGGTAAGACTTAGCGGTAGGGCGCCTGATTCTTCAATCAACACTTTAAGCAGGAATGAGATTTCACCCGTGAAGCCAATATATATACAGCTTTGCATTTCTATTTGCTTTTTGATAAAATCACTTTTTCTATTAAAAAAACCCCTGAGCTGAAAACTAGATCTGTCAATGTGAAATGGTTTACGTCTAACAGACTGGATTATGTATGTGCTATATTTCCCAAAAAATGTTGATGGACAAGATTAAATCAGCGATCGTATTAATAGGATGTCATTGGTGTTTGATGATCGATGCTCCATGGCTCATAACAAGATGAACACCGGGAAAAGTCTTCCTTAAATACAGATAACTGCATCTTGTTCCCTGCTCTGTATCGCCAACACGGGAAGCTGATCCCAGGGTTTGTGTTCTGTAAATTATAGTGTTTGTCACTCAGGCGGCTCATGTTTCATTATTGGAAGTACCTGTGCTGATGGAGCATCATACAACGAAACCCGGATTACTCTTGGCACATAATTAAGAATCATTTTATGAATCTTTTATATATTAACGAAGGATATCTGTTCGGCGGGTGGGAGTAAGCAAATATTGTAACTTATGGAAGTTGCAGTGCATGCTGCTATATAATACACTTTATAAAATAAATTATAGAAACTCTTGAAACAGATTACGGTAAATCAAATTCCTTATAGGCGCGATAAAAGTAAATAGAAATCCACATTTTCTCAATATTATGGAGGCATGGATTGCTTTTTGCTTCTAATGCATGTGTGTTTAATGTTCCACTTTCCCCTCACTCTCTCTGCTGTCATAAACTGTTAGGGCTCATATGTCACATAAGAGCTGTGAAAGAGCGCAGAGCAAGTACGCATATTGTCATCACTCGTTTTGCACTCTTTCCCTACTTTACAGCTATTATATGACACCTCACAGCTTCCTTTCTGACTTACCCTGCCCTTCCTCCATGCGCTTTCACAGATTGTATGTGACATGTCAAGGAGCATGGAGGGTGCACAGAGTAAGGCCCTGTGTGCACTAGAAAAAGGAATTTTCTTAAGAAAATTCCGGAGGCTCAGTAAGATTTCTGCACCTGCGGGAAAATACCACACCGAAATCCGCATCCAAATCCGCATGCGGTTTGTTGCGTTTTGCTGCGGATTTGGTGCGGAAATGCCGCATCCAGCGTCGGACTGACTACTGGAGGAATCTTCAGTAATACCAGGCCTGGCCGCGGTTACCTGCACTGAACTCCGGATCTCCCACCTGAGCTCCGGAGTGCAGCCTAGACTAAATTGCAATCGCCGAGTGATTGATTCCCCGGCGCTTGCAGCCTAGACTAAACTGCAAGCGCCGAGTGATTGATTTCCCGGCGATTGCCGTTTAGTTCAGGCTGGGCTGATCTCCGGAGCTGTCACCTCAGCTCCGGAGATCAGCCCAGCCTGAACTAAACTGCAATCGCCGGGAAATTAATCACTTAGCGCTCGCAGTTTAGTCTACGCTGCACTCCGGAGCTCAGGTGACAGCTCTGGAGTTCAGTGCAGGTAATTGCTGGTGAATCACTGCAGAGATGTTATGAACATTTTCTGCAGCGAAACATGCAGCAAATCCGCGGGTAATCCGTGGGAAATTCCGTCTAGTGCGCACAGGGCCTAAGTATGGATGGAGCCATGAGTTGTCACTTATAAGCTGTAAAGAAGTGGCCCCTGCACTGGAGGATTTAGCATGCTCCTATATTACATGGTCATCTATTTACTTAAAGGGAGTTTGTCAACAGGTTTTTGCTATGTAATCTGAAGACTACTTGCTGTAAGGGTTAACATACAGTTTACAGCCATGTGTCTCTTATAGCAAACTGTGTTTTTGTTAACCTGCAAAGTTAGTTTAAGCTTCAGCAGCTTTATCATTAGTCAGACTCTACCACCCATCTGGGATTAGCATCCTCTCATTATAGAAATGTACATAAAAAGCATGGAGTGGACAGGGGCATCTTTTTAAGCTTTGCTGCTTTGTTAAAACTAAAATCTTTGATTGTGTCAGAACAACTGCAGACAATAATATACCGTAAGTGATGCATCGTTAGTTTCAGGATCTCTTTGCCTACAATATGCTGCTCTCCGATGAGGTAGCAAGAACCTGCTGACAGATTCCCTTTAAATGGGCACAATGTAATGCCATATTTCTCCTGTAGTGACCACTGCTAGATAAATGTGTAACCTACCGCTGCTTCCCGTAGTAATAGCAGATTTCACTGGTAGTTTTGTAATGTTCAGTGTGTCTTCATTTAGAAAACAGCTTGTCTTGTTGGCAAACTTAAGCCCCCAGTATATGTTAAACTAATGTCAGCTGAACGTGCCAATATTGATGGGTTTGGCTGACACTCTGTGTATGGGGGCTTGGACAACTTTTGTATGTGGAGTTAATAAGGCGCTGACATGTCGGACTGCTGATCATTTTGTGGTCTCTGAGATGTCGCCACCAGATATGTTTAATGAAGCCTCCCTCATAGAGAACACGAGCACTTACCCAAACGAGTGTGTCTGTGTATGGTAGTGCCCGCTGAGATGGCTGCCGAGTGATGATAGGCTTTAGCCTTGTTTTCTCCGCTGGCCATCTCTTTTGTGTAGCGGCCTTCACTGCTTTAAACTAATGATATGGAAAAGGGAATAAATGCAACATACCTGAAAAATGAACCTGTATAACTGAGGTGTTTAAGTTTGCTTATCACTATACTAATATTTTTATTTAATGTCTTTCAGGGAATATCTGGGAAAACAGTTGCAATCAGAACAACCCCCTGCAGTGACTGCCAGAAGTTAAATCTATCAGTAATGTGCTGCTGCATCCATGCTTTGCATCTGTATCTCCAATCCATGTTTTCCTATTTTTTTTCAATTAACGGATCTCTTTGTGTTGTCTGCTCTCCTTGCCCATTAAAATCCATGTTGTAGTGAAGTATTAATGTGAAACTGTTTTTGTGGGTTACAATTCACTATGACATAGTGGTCGGAGGGACTACAAGCAATCAGTTATGCAGCTTTAAGGTGCAGAATTGAAGAGGAGATATCTGTTAGTAGTCTCGCTAATTTATTACATGAAATATACAAATAAAACATTCCAGAAAACAATACCATTTTTGCTTTATTCTTTTATTGTTCCTTCTGATTTAATTATAAACATTAACAAGCAAAAGGGTAACAATGATTTCAACTTTTGACTTTCAGGATCCATAATTCATGAAATACAGCTTTAAATGTGATACCACCTTTATTTTATAGAAAATCATCTTCATTATCTCATACATAAATTTGACTTATAACTATTTAGCATATGATTAGTTATGCAGATTCTTGTCACATCACTACATTGTTACTGTTTTGCTCACTTGGGTATATAGTGGGTACGGAAAGTATTCAGACCACTTTACATTTAAAAAAACGCAACGTGTGCACACAGCCTAAAGGTCGCTTTACACGCTGCAACATCGCTAGCCGATGCTAGCGATGTCAAGCATGATAGCACCCGCCCCCATCGTACGGCCGATATGTGGTGATCACTGCCGTAGTGAACATTATCGCTACGGCAGCGTCACACGCACATACCTGCTCTGCGGCGTCGCTGTGACCGGCGAACCGCCTCCTTTCTAAGGGGGCGGCTCGTTCAGCGTCACAGCGATGTCACAGCAGTGTCACTGAACCGCTGCCCAATAGAAAAGGAGGGGAGGAGATGAGTGGCCGGAACATGCCGCCCACGTCCTTCCTTCCTCCTTTTCCGGTGGACGCAGGTAAGGAGATGTTTGTCGTTCCAGCGGCGTCACACATAGCGATGTGTGTTGCCACAGGAACGACAAACAATATCGTTACTGCAGCAGCAACGATATTTGGGAAGGGACCCCCATGTCACCAATGAGCGATTTTGAAAGTTTTTGCGACGATTCAAAATTGCTCATAGGTGTCACACGCAACGACATTGCTACAGCGGCCGGATGTGCATCACAAATTCCGTGACCCCAACGAGATCGCTTTAGCGATCTCGTAGCGTGTAAAGCCACCTTAACACTTTATTCTCAATCCCATCGACATGCCAATTAATAAAAAGGATATAAAGAATCAATCCTAGCACAGATCCCTGCGGTACCCCACTGTTGACCTATAGAGGAGCTTAAGTGGTACAATATCGAATGCCTTTGGAAAGTTCAGATAAATCACTTCAACCGCATTACCAACATTCAGATTTGCATTTACCTCCTCAGAGAAACCCAACATGTTGGTTCAACACAACATATCATTCATTAATCCATGCTGGTTGTCAGTTATTATTTTCTGCAATATATCACCATTATTATATATATTATTACTATATACTATTACTAATATTACTATATACTATACTATACTATACTATATATTACTATATACTATATACTATTACTAATATTACTATATATTATATACATTATTACATATATATTTCACCATTATTTTCTGCAATATATTTTTGCATGTCATTTCTTAAAATTCCCTTAAAAAACTTTGCCTACCACTGATATCAGACTGGAGGGTAGTTGCATAGATCTACCCTCTTTCTTACCTTTCTGAAATATCGATACCACTACAGCCACCCTCCAATCATCCTGAGTCACCAACCCTGTTACAAGAGAGTCTAAGAAAATAGGATATAGGTTTCCTTCCTGAGACTTGAACATGGACATATATATATATATATATATATATATATATATATATATATATATATATATATATATGTATATGTATGTGTATATATATATATATATATTAGTCTGAGCTCAAAGTTAAAGTACTATTCATATGCTAATAATGTTTGTTAAAGTCTGTCGTGCAACCAATCAACAAGCTTTATTGCATGGGGAAGATGCCTGCACGCTGCTGTGAACAATAACGGGGAAAAAAATTACATGGGCTCCCGCCTAATTTTGGTAATTAGCGTAGGTAAAACAGATGGCTTGGGGCTGCAGTCCTCAGCTGTCTGCTTTACTTTGGCTGATTATAAAAAAACAGAGGGGACTCTGCGCCGATTTTTAAATTATTTAATTAAAATGGCATAAGGTCCCCCTATTTCTGATAACTAGCCAAGGTAAAATACACAGCTGGGGCTGGTATTATCTGACTTAGAAGGCCCATGATTATTTGGCCCTTGCCAGCCTAAAAATTGCAGCCTGCAGCTTCCCTTTGCTCGGTTCTTCCTGATTTGCCCTTGTGTGGTAGCAATTGGGGTAATACTTTTGGCGTTGATGTCAGCTGTAAATTGACATCTGGTATCAAGCTCAGGGATTTGTAATGGAGAGGTGTCTATCAGACACCCCCCACTACTAACCTGGCAAGTGTAGAGTTAAAAAACAAAACACACAGGAAAAAAATAGTTTATTTGAATAAAGATTCCCCCACTCTCCCTATTTCACCAATTTATTAATTAAAAATAAATCCTCAAAGTTCTGACCTAATCCAATGGTGTAATGTCCCACAACGTCCATCGATTCCCATGTAGCTTTGTTCTGAGAACGTTCTGAAAATGAGGCTCCATAGGTCATTTTAATAGATATGGAATTTCTCATGAGTGTGAGAAATTCCATGCCTGCCGCTGACCAGGAAGGACTTTAATGAGCCTCGTTCCCAAAACAAAGCTCCATGGAAATTGATGGGTGCCGTGGTACATTACACCATTGGATTACGTTGGAACTTCACCAATTTATTAATTAAAAAGAAATCCTCGAACGAGTGAGTGGGGAGTAGTCTTTATTCCACAATTGTATTAGCTCGGAATTTCGAGGATTTTTTTAAATTAATAAATTGGTGAAACAAGGTAGTGTGGGGGAGTCTTTATTTAAATGTTTTTCTGTGTGTGTGTGTGTGTGTGTGTGTGTGTTGCTGTGCATGTGTGTTTTAACTCTACACTTATCGGGTTAGTAATGGATGTGTCTGATAGACATCTGTCTATTACGAACACCTGGATTTAATGCCAGCTGTCAATTGACAGCTGACATCAACCCCAAAAGTATTTCCCCGATTGCCACCACAGAAGGGTTATCAGGAAAAGTCGGGCAAAGTCCCAGAATTGGCGCATCTAACTGATACACCACTTCTGTGGTGGCTGCTATTTTTAGGAGGTTGGGAAGGGTCAAATAACCATGGGCTGTCCCAACCTGAAAATACCTTGGCTGGCTATCAAAAATAGGGCGGAGCCCATGACGTTTGTTTAAATTAATTACATAATTTTAAAAAACAATCCTCTCTATTTTTGATAACCAGCCAAAGTAAAGCAGACAGCTGAATGTTGCAGCCCACAGTTGTCTGCTTTACCTGCGCTAGTTATCGAAAATAGAGAGGATCATTACTTTTTTTTTAAATGTATTCCCTATCCACGTTTGTTGTAGCGCAATTGCCCCCATTTTGCTTTCCTTTTCAGCTCCCTTGCCCTTAATAGGACAATTTTACAGCCATTTTACAACACAGAAGTTCAGGTCCCCATTGACTTTGAATTGATCCAGGGTAAAATCTGGGCCCCAAAGCAAACTTTTTACTAAAGTCTGGCCTAATTAATTTGTTGCAGCATTTCATCCTCTACCTGTTCAACTATGTTAGAAGGCTACTTCAATTACCAGCTTTCCATTTTTGCCACCCTCATGTTTTTACCCATACTGACTACATTGTCACAGCCCCCTAACCTCCCCCAATGTCGTCACTGAGGACAGGTGTTGTTAGTAAAGAATATACACACCCCTCCACATTTATTGTCTCTTCTGTCCTTTCTGAATGTAGTGTAAAGGCTGCTTTACACGCTGCGATCTCGCTAGCGAGATCGCTAGTTTGCGTACCTGCCCCCATCGTTTGTGCATCACTGGCAAATCGCTGCCCGTGGCGCACAAAATTCCGCGGACCCGTCACACTACTTACCTGCCTAGCGACGTCACTGTGACGAGCAAACTGCCTCCTTTCTAAAGGGGCGGTTTGTTTGGCGTCACAGCGACGTCACTAGGCGGCCGCCCAATAGAAGTGGAGGGGCGGAGATGAGCGGGACGTAACATCCTGCCCACCTCCTTCCTTCCTCATTGCCGGTGGACGCAGGTAAGGAGATGTTCCTCGTTCCTGCGGTGTCACACATAGCGATGTGTGCTGCCGCAGGAACGATGAACAACATCGTACCTGCAGCAGCAACGATAATTGGAAATAGGGGGGCATGTCACCAATTAGCCATTTTGAACATTTTTGCGACGATTCAAAATCGCTCATAGGTGTCCCATGCAACGACATCGCTAATGCAGCCGGATGTGCGTCACAAATTCTGTGACCCCCACGACATCACTTTAGCGATGTCGTAGCGTGTAAAGCGGCCTTAACTCTGTCACCCAATCATGGCTCTCATCCACCCAGGGCCTGGACCTGTGGAAGCGCCGGCAGGTGTGAAATGGCTGTTGTCCTTGTTTTACCTGCATCTCTTTGCGATCCCATTTTACCTGACATGAAATAAAGTACGTTTTTTTACATGATGAGTGCCTCTCTTTCTTTTCTTTTACTCTGGATCACTAATAGAATGGTATTTAACAGGGAGGAATGCAAAATTCTACATCTAGGCAAGAAAAACTAAATAACATTGACAGAATGAGAGGAATAGAAGAAAGCGACAGCACGTGTGAAAAGAATTGAATATACTAATAGATCACAGACTGGACATGAGTCAACAGTGTGATACAGCAGCAAAAAAGTCAAACACAGTTATGGTATGTATTAAAGGGAACCTGTCAGGTCAAAAAAGCGTTATAACCTACAAGCAGGAGCCTGTGTGAGCTAGTAACCCCTTCCTACCCATCCCTGTGTTGTAATAATATTTGTAATATGAAAGTAATAAAATTATGTTTTATTACTTACATATTCCCTATGTAAATGAGCAGATCTCTACCCCCATGGGAGTCGCATCACCCTGTGGGCGTTTGAATGCTTTCCATGGTATCACACCCCTGTGAGTGTGATACCATGGATTTACATGAGCAACGTCACCGTCCGCTTCAGAATCCCGGGCGTGTGCGCTTACCATTCTCACCGCCTTCTCATCCTGGTGTTTACTTGCCGGGGTCAGACATGCACTGCGCATGACTGAAACCACAGTTGTCTTTTGAACATACTCAGTGCGCGTCTGAAGCCGACAAGCAAGCACTACAATGAGAAGGCGGCGAGAATGGTAAGCGTGCAAGCGTGGGATTCTGAAGGAGCAGACATTGTGTCGCTAATGTAAATCCATGGTATAACGCCCATAGGGGCATAATACCATGGAAAGCATTCAAACGCCCACAGGGGCTAGAGATCTGCTCATTTACATAGGGAATATGTAAGTAATAAAACGTATTTTATTACTTTCACATTACATATTATTACAACACAGGGATGGGAAGGAAGGGGTTACTAGCTCACACATGCTCCTGCTTGTAGGTTATAACGCTTTTTTGACCTGACAGGTTCCCTTTAAGAGAAGCATAAAGTCTAGATCACATGAAGTAATTATCCCCCTCTACTCCTCTATGGTCAGACCTCATCTGGAATATTGTATCCAGCTCTGGCTACCGTTTACTGGAACAAGTTCAGAGAAGAGCTACCAGAATGCTGGCCGGCCTGCAAACCATGTCCCATGAGGAAAGGTTACAGGTTTTGGGAATGTTTAGCCTTCAAAAAAGGCTTGGAGGAGACTTGATAGCTGTCGTCAAATATCTGAAGGGATGTCGTACTGTAGAGGGATCATCCTTTTATCCTTCTTCTCATTTGCATATGGAAACCCGAGTAGCAATGCAATAAAACTGAAAGGGAGAAGATACAGATTATTATTAGAAAAAACTTCTTTACAGTGAGAGTGATCAATGAGTGGAACAGGCTGCCACAAGAGGTGGTGAGTTATCCTTCAATGGAAATCTTCAGAGACTGTACAGACCTGTCTGAGATGGTTTAGTGAATCCTGCTTTGAGCAGAGGGTTGGACATAATGACCCTAACCATGAGGTTCCTTCCAACTCAAACATTCTATGATTCTTTGAATTTGTACAAGAAAATGAATGGCCCATACAAAAGTATGTTCAAAACTGGTTCATGTAAAACCCCCTCAACAGTCAAGAGGGCACTCTTCATCTGGAGAAAGAAATATTCAGTCTGCAAAGGAGACAAGTCTTCTTTACCATGAGAACTAATAATTTATGGAATAGTCTATGTCACAGGCTGGTTGTTAAGTCACCGCCGGAGTCTGCTCCAGCGACTTCTGCTCCGATCGCCAGGCGACGCCGTGTTCCTGCCGTAGATGGTGCTGGTGATGGGAGAGAAGTCGATGCCAGCAGCACCAGTGGGCGCAGGCTCCGATCATCCACTGGGCTGGGTTAGCTTGGGATCTGCAGTACCGCTGGCTGACTGTGGGTGGCATGTGTCTTCCAGCTGAAGTTGCCAGCATTCAGCTACAGCCAATGGGAAGACACCACACCCTTCTTATTTCCCCTCCTGTAACATGATTACTGCCAGATATAGTTCTGATTTTCCTGGCTCCTGTTACATCCTATTCTGTTGGTGATTCCTGTGTTGACTTCTGCGTGTTTTGACTACTCTTCTGCCTACTGTTTTTGTACCCTGCTGCCCGACCCGGATCTGACCTCTGCTACGTTTGCTGACTACGTCACTGCCTGCCGATTCTGTCCCTGTTCCGCTATTCCTGGTTTGACCCTGCCTGATGACTACTCTCATCGGACTGCAGCTTTCCACAGGTAGTGATCTCCAGTTCCCTGTGTAATTCCAAATCCCTGTATAGGGGTTAAAGGGTTTCAGGGTTCTGGGGGTCCTACTTGGTGAGTGGCTTCCCTCTAGCCTCCCCGTTACAGCCCATCTGAGTCTGTGGATCCAGGCAGGCGTTACACTGGTCACAGGAACCATTGTTTTTTGTTTGTTTGGTTTTTTTTTAAAAAAAAAAAAAAAGGGCTTAGATGCTTTTTTTGTAAATGCGTAAAAGTATTTTCTGAATGTTTAGTCTAGTAGTTTGACAATTGGGTTCAAAAAGGAAAGATTAACACTTTTAGGGAGTTTCGGATCATACATTGGGGTTGTACATACATACATTATATATTATATTTATGATATATTACAGTATATACCCAATTCCCTTTATGTGTTTGCCATCCCTTGGTTGAACTTCATGGATGTTTGTTGTTTTTTTTTCAACCATAACTTCTTTATAACTGTGTAAAATCTTGCTTTGTGGCTTGTAAGTTGTCTTTGAATAACTAAAAAGGAAAATTAAAGACAGGCTGGGTGAATGCAGCAGAGAATTATTAGCAGTCTTAATCATTTCTGGATTCTTTTTCATGTATTCGATAGATGAATTGCCACTCTTACTTGGATTATTGATGCAGAGTGCCAGGGGGCCTTTAAAATTAGCCTGGCTCACAAGTAATAGGTCATATAAATTTTGAAATCTTTTATGAAGAAATTATTTTTTTTTATTAAAATTTTCTCGCAGTGTTCTCTACATTCATCATTCAATACACTGCTTCCATAGCTGTTTGTATTCATGAAGAATAAGAATATAATTACGGTATAAAACCTAATCCCACCAAGGCATACATAACATACATTAGTGTGTAAACTCTTAAAACCTCAAGAGGCAATGTGCTTTATAGATGATTATTGCAATTTTGTGGCAAGCAAACACTGTTCATAATGTACAACATGGCAGGTCTGAAGATATATAATAAAACTATATTAATGAGCTCCTATCTAGTGAAGTGTTCTGTTGTCTTCCAGGAAGATTGAAATAAAAAAAAATATGATTATAAGATATTACAAAATGAATTTAGGTCCCTATGTAATTCTGTGTGCATGTTAATTATTTATCAAAATATCATACAGTGTAATGAGAATGGATGCTCCTGATCCAGTATGGATATATACAGTGGCAACCAAAAGATTTGCATTTTCTTGAAAAGTGTGATTACTTCTGTCTGGTTGTTGAGATGCAATTTTCCTGATGATTTTAAAAAACCAGAAGCAAATGGTTGTCAGCTCTAAGGATGAAAATTGTGTTTGATATTTCTTATCCCTTTATCTGTTACTTTTCCACATTTGCTGGGACAAATGTTTTGCATATTTTGTCATGGGTAGTCTAATCTTGCCTAAAATTAAATATTTTTTTTGTTATTATGTTTATCACCAGATATGAGGAAGCTTATTATTCTAAGAGTGAAATCAGGCAACAGACAAAAAGAGGCATCTATGGAATTCAACTGTTCTCAGACACAAGCGTCATGTATAATTAAGAAACTAAAAGGTTATAGAACTGCTGACAAACCTAGAAGTGGACAACCACGGAAAACGTCCTCCAAAGTTGATCACATTATTAAGAAAAAGTCTGTATCTGATGTCCATAAAAAGTGCTGTACAGATTTCACACAAAATGAACGAAGAATATGGGGTCAAAGTGAGTCACCAAACTGTGGTGCGACAGCTAAGAGCAGGAGGCTTGAATGCATGAGTTCCAATCAAGAAGACTTTCATCTCTGCAAAGAAACGGAAGGTCCGACTTGAGTTTGCCAAAGAATACAGCCAATGGAAAGAGACAGATTGGTCTTATGCCTGCTTTACACGTTGCAATTTCGCATACGATTTCGTATGCGATTTGCAACGCCCCCATCGTATGTGTGGCACGTTCAATTTGTTGAACGTGACGCACATACGAGTAACCCCCGTCACACGTACTTACCCGTCCATACGACCTCGCTGTGGGCGGCGAACGTCCACTTCCTGGAGTGGGAGGGACGTTCGGCATCACAGCGATGTCACGGCAGCCGGCCAATAGAAGCGAAGGGGCGGAGCTAAGCGGGACGTAAACATCCTGCCCACCTCCTTCCTTCTGCATTGTGGGCCGGGAGCCGCAGGACGCTGGTAAGATCTGTTCATCGTTCCCGGGGTGTCACGCACACAATGTGTGCTACCCCGGGTACGATGAACAATCTAACGTGCAATTCTAGAGACAGGTACGATGTGTATGCAATGAACGTTTTAACGTTCAATCGCAATCGCACGTACCTGTCACACACTGCAATGTACTTACAATGCCGGATGTGCGTCACTTACGTCGTGACCCCGCCGACACATTGTAAGATACATTGCAGCGTGTAAAGCAGGCTTAAGATGTTGTGGTTGGATGAATACAATTTCTAACGGTTTTGTAGTAATGGCAAGCACTATATATCTCACCCAGTTGGAAAACGTAATGATGATCAAACACTTACAGTGAAGCATGGTAGTGGCAATGCCATGTTTTGGGGCTGCTTTTCTGTAACTGCCATTGGCCCTCTGCCTAGAATTGATGGAAATATGAATGCTACCATGTGCAAGGATATAATAGAAAATTGAATGCTGCTACATGATAAAACCAAAGTAGGCAGGGGCTGGAAATTCCGGCAAGATAATTATCCTAAGCACAAAACTTGGATAATAAAGAAAAATGTTCGGCTGTTGCAATGGCTAAGCCAATCACCTGATTTAAATCCTATAGAGCACCTTTGGGATGAGTTAGGACAATGAGTTGGGCCTGTATTCATAGCAATAAAGATGAATTGTTGCAGGTTTGCAATGGAATGAAGTAAGATCTCTCAAGATGTCTTTAATACCCGAGTGGCTGCAACCTGTTGGACCTAAATAAGATTAAAGGCCCCCCTGAAGTCGAACTTAGAGAACCACTTTGTCCTAGAAATCTGGTTAAATAAGTCCGGAATCGGGGGCATAGGGTATGGATCACAGACTGTAATCTAATTAAGCTCTGGAAATTCAGACACTGAGGTAGTTCTCATCTTTCTTTTTAACAAAGAAAAACCTTGTCGCTACTGGAGAAGAGAATGGCCTAATGTGACCATTGGCCGAAATCTCAGTTATGTAATCTTTGAGAACTTGTCTCTCAGAACTGGACAGATTGTACCAGATTGTACATCCTGCACTCAGGTAATTTGGATCCTGGCTTCAACCTTATAGAGCAGTTGTAAGGTCTGTGTGGCAGCAACACCTGACAACCCTTCTCACACAACGACTCAGTGATCCTAGAGGTTACTGTTGAAACACAGGTCCCAGACAGTGATTCTAAGGAGCCCTTTGCACACTACGACATCGCAAGCCGATGCTGCGATGCCGAGCGCGTTAGTCGTCGTAATTCATTGCCCGTGTCGCACAAAGTCGTTAAACCCCCGTCACACGTACTTACCTCCCGCATGACCTCGCTGTGGGCGGCGAACATCCTCTTCCTGAAGGGGGAGGGACGTTCGGTGTCACAGCGACGTCACACAGCCGCCGGCCAATAGAAGCGGAGGGGCGGAGATGAGTGGGACGTAAACATCCTTCCGCATTGGCGGCGGGTGCAGGTAAGCTGCAGTTCATCATTCCCGGGGTGTCACACGGAGCGATGTGTGCTGCCAAGGGAACGATGAACAACCGGCGCGCAGAAGGAGGACCGACATTTTGAAAATGAACGACGTGTCAATGAGCAACGATAAGGTGAGTATTTTTGCTCGTTAACAGTCATTCGGAGGTGTCACACGGTACGATATGTCAAACGATGCCGGATGTGCGTCACTAACGACGTGACCCCAACAACATATTGCCCGATATATCGTACCGTGTGACGCCGGCATTACGGTACTTGCATGGATGTCTGTGATCTCACAATTACAAAGCATACGAGCCACCTCCACTGCTGTGTTTGTCGCACCAGAACTGATAGACCTTCTGATGAGCTGACTTATTGACTCCAATATTTTGCCTGGGCATCCACCTTGGCTTTGAATGGATGGACGGACTTCATTTTGTATTCTTTCAACTGCCATGGCACCTACACGATGCAGCTATCGATGAGCAGGATGATGCGGTTTCTCTTTTATTGTGGAATCTTCTTTATGGCTGCTTCTCGATTCAAACTAGTGACTTTTCACTCGGGAATCAACCTAATAATGCACTAAGCTGTTAGGGAATGTGAGAGCAGGTTGTAATTTGTAGTTTACAGGAAGAATAGATTTTTCCAGCACCTGGAGCAAAACCGTAACGATACAGTAATATGACAAGAATCTGCATTGCTAATCTTATGCTAAATAGTTGCGAGTCACATTTATGTGTGAGCTACCCCAAAATAATCACCATGTTTTTATGCCATTTTGCAATAAGCATAAATAATCTGATAGCTATGTTGTGTGGGTCATTACAATTACAGGAACACCAAATATGACCATGTTATTTGCAGATTTGTGTACTGAAACATTTAAAGGGAATCTGTCACCAGGTTTTTGCTACTTCATCTGAGAGCAACATAATGTAGAAACAGAGACCCTGATTCCAGCGATTTATCACTTACTGAGCTGTTTGCTGTCATTTTGATAAAATCAAAGTTTTCTATGCTTTAAAGTTTACATACACTATCTATAAAGACAAATATGCATGCTTTTCTCACTATGGGACAGCCCATATGATGATGTCATATTTTTACAAGCCTATGATGTATGTTAATGCACACCTAAAACCCACTGGTTCTTTGTGTAGCATTGTGGGAAAGTCAAAAGAAATCAGCCAAGATCTCAGGAAGAGAATTGTGGACTTGCACAAGTCTGGTTCATTCTTGAATGCAATTACCAGATACCTGAACGTGCCTTGTTCATCTGTACAAACAATTATACACCAGTACAAACAAGATGGGAATGTCCAGCCATCATACCGCTCAGAAAGGAGATGGGTTCTGTGTACTAGAGATGAACATGCTTTGGTCAGACAGGTGCATATCAACCCATGATCAAAAGGAAGACCTTGAGAAGTTGCTGGCCAAAGCTGGGAAGATTGTGTCATTATGCACAGTGAAACGAGTGCTGTATCAACATGGGGTGAAAGGCCACTCTGCCAGGAAGAAGCCATTACTACAAAAGAAACATAAAAAAGCCAGATTAATGTTTGCAAATGCACACAGGAACAAAGACCTTAATTTTTGGAGACATGTCCTGTGGTCTGGCGAAACTAAAATTGAAATGTTTGGCCATAGTAACTATTGTTACGTTTGGAGGCAAAAAGGAGAAGCTTTGAAGCTGAAGAACACCATTTCAACTGTGAAACATGGGGGTGACAGTATCATGTTGTGGGGCTGTTTTGCTGCAGGAGGGACTGGTGCAGTTCACAAAATAGTTGGCATCTTGAGGAAAGAAGATTATGTGGCAATACTGAATCAAAATCTCAAGACATGAGCCAGGAACCTTTAAAGCTTGGGCGGAAATGGGTCTCCCGAATGGACAATGACCCGAAGCATACTGCTAAACTGGTTACAAAGTGGCTTAAGGATAACAGTCAATGGTTTGGAGTGGCCATCACAAAATCCTGATCTCAATCTTATTGAAAATGTATGGGCAAAGCTGAAAAGGTCGGTGCGAGCAAGGCGACCTACAAACATGGCTCAGATACTCCAGTTCTGTCAGAAGGAATGGGCCCAAATTTCTATGGTACCAAATACTAATGAAATGTATGTAAACCTTTGACTTTGCAGAAAGTAATAAAAATGCCTTAAAACATTCTTTCTCTATCTCTCACTCTCTCTCTCTCTCTCTCTTTCATTATTCTGACATTTGGCAAATCTAAATAATTGTGGTTCCTAATTGTCTTAAAATGGGAACAGTTTCTTCTGATTTCATGTCAGATAGTGAGAAAAACATGCAGATGTGTCTTTTAGATAGTATATGTAAAATTCTGGTTTCAACTCTATATAATAATCTTTATTTATATAGCACTAACTTATTCTGCAGCACTTTCAAATTCAGAGGTTCAGTACAAGCAAACATAAGTAACACTTAGTTCTTTTTATCCAAGAATTCTGAGTCAGCAGAAGCAACAGGTATACAAGCCACCCATTATGATGTTTTATTTACTGTAAGATGACCTAAAAACATCAGTTGCTTACATACTTAATTTTTAATTTAACCTTTTAAAAACTAATAAGAGTCTTCCAGATAGTTTGGTGGCTCTTGACTTTTAATTCACACTTCTGATTTGTCTAGAATATCATCATGTTTTCCAACCCTCAAAATATATATACTCTAGTAACGGATGTGCTTTTATATAGAGTGTCTTTCCTTATTACATTCTGCAGAAAATAGATGCAATTACAATTGATAATACATTGCTTCAAATAGGTGTTGGATATCTGTCATCAAAGTGGTAATTCAGTTCCGGCACTCGCTGTGTTGCATGATGAGCTGTTGGTTCAGTTTACATTCTCTTTTTTACATTACTATGTAATGAAATAGGGTCTATCGGTGACTTCTACTTTATTTTCCAGCAGTTTTGATATCCTAATAATAATAGCTCATCAATCTCTTTATTTTAAATGGGACATTTGCTGATGAAACAGCCCCTTCAAATGTACATTAAACTGCAATTTGGTTCCCAAAGAAACCAGCAGTTTGTAGGAGGTATGAATGCCAAACTGTCCAAGTATTCAACAGCCGGTAGTCCACAGAGAACCTCCGCGTCCCATCCTTTTTCCTGACAAGTATAATGGGTGCAGCCCATGGACTCTGACTTAGAAACAACAAAGAGCCAGCACCAATGTGCACTAAGGCATCAAATATTCCAAACTGCATTATAAAAATTTTTTTTTTTTTTTGAGATTTTTGGCAAAAAATTGCAATTTCTTGAGCTGCTTCGCCACGTCACGGCAAATCTCATTTGAAGCAGTCCTACACTAAAATATTTTTATAAAATGTGCCATGCGGCCTCACATATAAATAGCAGAACTGCTCTCAGCAGCACTCACCTGGTCTATTGCAGTCCCGTACCCATGACTGAGTCATGGCTGTGGGCGGGACAGGTCCAAGCAAATGCTGCATGAAGTATATATATAGCCTGTGGACAAAGCCTGATGACCCAATGTGAACAGTCACCAAACGCCAAAATCTATACAGATGGAATACATCCCAAATTGGGGTGCATAGCAAGGTGGAGGTCAACCACCGACCAATTCAACAAAGAAACAACAAAGAGCCAGCACCAATGTGCACTAAGGCATCAAATATTCCAAACTGCATTATAAAAATTTTTTTTTTTGAGATTTTTGGCAAAAAATTGCAATTTCTTGAGCTGCTTCGCCACGTCACGGCAAATCTCATTTGAAGCAGTCCTACACTAAAATATTTTTATAAAATGTGCCATGCGGCCTCACATATAAATAGCAGAACTGCTCTCAGCAGCACTCACCTGGTCTATTGCAGTCCCGTACCCATGACTGAGGCATGGCTGTGGGCGGGACAGGTCCAAGCAAATGCTGCATGAAGTATATATATAGCCTGTGGACAAAGCCTGATGACCCAATGTGAACAGTCACCAAACGCCAAAATCTATACAGATGGAATACATCCCAAATTGGGGTGCATAGCAAGGTGGAGGTCAACCACCGACCAATTCAACAAAGAAACAACAAAGAGCCAGCACCAATGTGCACTAAGGCATCAAATATTCCAAACTGCATTATAAAAATTTTTTTTTTGAGATTTTTGGCAAAAAATTGCAATTTCTTGAGCTGCTTCGCCACGTCACGGCAAATCTCATTTGAAGCAGTCCTACACTAAAATATTTTTATAAAATGTGCCATGCGGCCTCACATATAAATAGCAGAACTGCTCTCAGCAGCACTCACCTGGTCTATTGCAGTCCCGTACCCATGACTGAGTCATGGCTGTGGGCGGGACAGGTCCAAGCAAATGCTGCATGAAGTATATATATAGCCTGTGGACAAAGCCTGATGACCCAATGTGAACAGTCACCAAACGCCAAAATCTATACAGATGGAATACATCCCAAATTGGGGTGCATAGCAAGGTGGAGGTCAACCACCGACCAATTCAACAAAGAAACAACAAAGAGCCAGCACCAATGTGCACTAAGGCATCAAATATTCCAAACTGCATTATAAAAATTTTTTTTTGAGATTTTTGGCAAAAAATTGCAATTTCTTGAGCTGCTTCGCCACGTCACGGCAAATCTCATTTGAAGCAGTCCTACACTAAAATATTTTTATAAAATGTGCCATGCGGCCTCACATATAAATAGCAGAACTGCTCTCAGCAGCACTCACCTGGTCTATTGCAGTCCCGTACCCATGACTGAGTCATGGCTGTGGGCGGGACAGGTCCAAGCAAATGCTGCATGAAGTATATATATAGCCTGTGGACAAAGCCTGATGACCCAATGTGAACAGTCACCAAACGCCAAAATCTATACAGATGGAATACATCCCAAATTGGGGTGCATAGCAAGGTGGAGGTCAACCACCGACCAATTCAACAAAGAAACAACAAAGAGCCAGCACCAATGTGCACTAAGGCATCAAATATTCCAAACTGCATTATAAAAAATTTTTTTTGAGATTTTTGGCAAAAAATTGCAATTTCTTGAGCTGCTTCGCCACGTCACGGCAAATCTCATTTGAAGCAGTCCTACACTAAAATATTTTTATAAAATGTGCCATGCGGCCTCACATATAAATAGCAGAACTGCTCTCAGCAGCACTCACCTGGTCTATTGCAGTCCCGTACCCATGACTGAGTCATGGCTGTGGGCGGGACAGGTCCAAGCAAATGCTGCATGAAGTATATATATAGCCTGTGGACAAAGCCTGATGACCCAATGTGAACAGTCACCAAACGCCAAAATCTATACAGATGGAATACATCCCAAATTGGGGTGCATAGCAAGGTGGAGGTCAACCACCGACCAATTCAACAAAGAAACAAATGCCTTAGTGCACATTGGTGCTGGCTCTTTGTTGTTTCTTTGTTGAATTGGTCGGTGGTTGACCTCCACCTTGCTATGCACCCCAATTTGGGATGTATTCCATCTGTATAGATTTTGGCGTTTGGTGACTGTTCACATTGGGTCATCAGGCTTTGTCCACAGGCTATATATATACTTCATGCAGCATTTGCTTGGACCTGTCCCGCCCACAGCCATGACTCAGTCATGGGTACGGGACTGCAATAGACCAGGTGAGTGCTGCTGAGAGCAGTTCTGCTATTTATATGTGAGGCCGCATGGCACATTTTATAAAAATATTTTAGTGTAGGACTGCTTCAAATGAGATTTGCCGTGACGTGGCGAAGCAGCTCAAGAAATTGCAATTTTTTGCCAAAAATCTCAAAAAAATTTTTTATAATGCAGTTTGGAATATTTGATGCCTTAGTGCACATTGGTGCTGGCTCTTTGTTGTTTCTTTGTTGAATTGGTCGGTGGTTGACCTCCACCTTGCTATGCACCCCAATTTGGGATGTATTCCATCTGTATAGATTTTGGCGTTTGGTGACTGTTCACATTGGGTCATCAGGCTTTGTCCACAGGCTATATATATACTTCATGCAGCATTTGCTTGGACCTGTCCCGCCCACAGCCATGACTCAGTCATGGGTACGGGACTGCAATAGACCAGGTGAGTGCTGCTGAGAGCAGTTCTGCTATTTATATGTGAGGCCGCATGGCACATTTTATAAAAATATTTTAGTGTAGGACTGCTTCAAATGAGATTTGCCGTGACGTGGCGAAGCAGCTCAAGAAATTGCAATTTTTTGCCAAAAATCTCAAAAAAATTTTTTATAATGCAGTTTGGAATATTTGATGCCTTAGTGCACATTGGTGCTGGCTCTTTGTTGTTTCTTTGTTGAATTGGTCGGTGGTTGACCTCCACCTTGCTATGCACCCCAATTTGGGATGTATTCCATCTGTATAGATTTTGGCGTTTGGTGACTGTTCACATTGGGTCATCAGGCTTTGTCCACAGGCTATATATATACTTCATGCAGCATTTGCTTGGACCTGTCCCGCCCACAGCCATGACTCAGTCATGGGTACGGGACTGCAATAGACCAGGTGAGTGCTGCTGAGAGCAGTTCTGCTATTTATATGTGAGGCCGCATGGCACATTTTATAAAAATATTTTAGTGTAGGACTGCTTCAAATGAGATTTGCCGTGACGTGGCGAAGCAGCTCAAGAAATTGCAATTTTTTGCCAAAAATCTCAAAAAAAAATTTTTTATAATGCAGTTTGGAATATTTGATGCCTTAGTGCACATTGGTGCTGGCTCTTTGTTGTTTCTTCATGGACTCTGACTTGCCTGGATCACTTCCTGATAAATCTGAGGTTGAATCTGATGGTATCTTTCTCAGATAGGGGCTGTATTTATCATAAGGATGTCATGCTGAATGTCTTTGATGCACCCAAAGTGATTATCGTGTCAAGTAAACACTTCCTGGTATTGCGTCAACCGCCCTTCCACCCATCCCACTTGTCCAGGAGAGAACTTAGATACATTCGCTTCCATTTGTTCTAAGATGTCACAGCCATCTCGTGGTCTGCCCCCTTTCTTCTTCCAATTGAGAGACAGCTACAAGGGCCTCAGGTCAACTTTACATCTTCGGACTGTGTGATATCGTCCACCATCACTTAAACTCTGGCCACTTCCTTATTTTGCAACCAGCTGCAGACTCAACCCACTAAGGTACCAGTACAGTTCCCTGACGCAAGGCCGCTACGGTACAGTTGCCCAGTAGTCTCTTGTGGTTCCACCTACACCTCCATTTTTTTCAGGGGCACCAGAGCCTTGACATGTATAGTGAGCACTGTCTCACCATGTGGCAGAGTCAAGGCAGTGTTAGGGGATACCAATAAGTTTCCTAGGGGTTGGGATACAGTGTTTACCTCGTTATTTGGCTAGACCAGATCAGCTGATTGAAACTCTTCCATTCAGGCAATGTCAAGTCGCAGTTAGTCACATCCTGTCCAGCTGTCAGCTAGAAACTGACCCACTTCCTTCAGAACATTCATTCTCAGGGTCATGATGGGTCTCCCCCTGATGGGGCCTTTCACTAACACAATTTCCCTTTTCCCCAGATTCTTTCCACATACATGTATCTCTGTTCATATCACTCCCTCTACTAGGATGGGCAACTGGTTGGCAGCCATAAACCATAAAGTTGGACCGTCTCTGGAGTGAGTGACGTCCGGGAGATGATTTAGGATGTGCATTTCGGGCATGATGGTCACCTTGGACCCTGTGTCCATTAGGCAGCAAATTCTTCATCCATTTAACTTTGGATCTCTCAGAAACAATGTCTTCGGAGTCTTCGTCCTTCTCTCCAGGAGTACTGAGCCATGCGTTGTGCTTCTCGACTGCCATATTCTCAGTTTATTTCGAGTGGGGCAATTCCTGAATATGTGTCCCCTACATTCCCATGTTTAACATTCAGTCTTACACTGTGTGGGCGTGTGATACGGCTGGTACTGCTGGTCTCTAGGTAGGGGATACCTCCATTCTAGTTTCTCTTTGTACCAGAGTACAGCGTTCAGCTTTGCAGTAGCTGCAGTTCTTTTCAATCTGCATTATTCCCCTCTGATTTCTTGCCACAATTAACGGGCCCAGTCTGACTCGGCATCAGGCAACTTCGAAGTGGCAACTTGATGGCTCCAGATCACACCTGCTACAGCTGGGGTCTCTCAAGCAAAAAAAGTGCCCAAAAAAACGGGGATCACAAAAAAATTTAATATTTTATTGAAACAAAGATAAATAACAACTGGACTGATACACAATGAATAAAAACATTTAAAATCCAAAATGGAAAGTGAGATCACCCATCATCCTCATTGAATAAGAACCACAATGCAAATAACTAAAGTAAGCAATAAAGAGCAATAAAAAAGTAAGACATACAAATATGAATAGCCGTACTAAAATGCACAGTTCACTATAATGAAACTTCAAAATGTGGTGCAATAGAAAAAAAAACCCATATAACAAAAGTGCTGACATGCACATTAGAGCTTAAACATGTACCGGCAAAACAAACTTGCTGATTAAAGTAACATGCATGTAAACACCACACATAACAGAATTATGCAGATAGATTGTGTGCTGCAAGTATTGCTAAAATGTTTCATAGCCTACCCTAAAGAGGAAAATGGTGGTTCCTAAAACAAGCAAATATATAAGGATCACCAAAAAAGTCCAGGATCCAGTAATAAGGTCGGTAACTGGGCGTAATCCAAAAGGTATTCCAGACACCAACGCATGCGCTGTATGCATCGGATTTCATTGCGATGATACAATATTCCACCCAGGCGCCAAACTATTGGATATAAGCGCATGCACCATAAAGCTAATAAAAGTACAATGGACAGCGAGGCTTTTCCCAGGCGCCAAAATATCGGGTATTGACGCATGCGCGGTAAGACAGGATAGAGTCCACTATACCAAGCATGCGCCTGAAACATACTAAAAAGAACAATCAGTGCCATCCATAAAGTTTAAGATATCAGCGCGTGCATGGTAAGACAGGATGACATCCAATATACCACGCATACTGTAAAGCCATACAGAAGAGCGCAATCAGTGTCATATAACAGGAGACAAAGCAGTCAATCACGGCAGCGGTACTAGATACCAAGCATTTAGTGATATACAATTTAAAGAACATACAGTATGTATAGATACAGGCACAAGAGATTACAAATATATTTGGAGTTTAGTAGGCAGTATATAGTTCAAAAGCAATTACTGAAGATAGGTGAAATATTACAACATAGTAATTGTGGGCTACATCGAAAGTTCTTATGTTAATGGTGAACTCCCTTATGTTGTATAGCAATAAGGTAGAAACATATTAGCTCCCCAAAACTTGGTCTGTAAGTCTTGTGTGTCCCTACAAAGCCACATATAACTTGCTCACTTAGAAATGCATGTGTAAGATAATACAATATAATATATTATTCACAAAAATCTGCCTAGTGCTGGTAATAGACTGTGATAAGTAGAGCGAATAGTGTGAATATAAATTGTATAGATGACAAATACAATACAAATGTAAATTAGAGAGCCAAGGAGTGTACCATACGCCTGTTCAATAAAAGAAAAAAAAAAAAAAACAACAATGATCGCAGAACACAGTTAGGGGGTAACGAGGAAAACAGTCAAAAACAATCTTGTCATGCACGTGTTGTAATCCTGTATAAGTAGACATTATTCCAAAGCGCCAAGCATTGCGGACACTAGATGACCGGTATTGGACACATATCCTGCAAGACCAAAAAGAAAAAAACATAAATATGGATAATGAGAAGAATTAAAAAGGCCAATTTAGTGATTCTTATAGAATCCCATAAACAAAGCTCCTTACTGAGACCATGGGAGGGCTACACTCCGCAGCTCGTATATCCATTTTGACTTCTGGCAAAGTAGAATTTTGCTGACATCACCCTTTCTGATGCTGGAAGAAACCGAGTCAATGACAATAACACGTAAACTGGAACAACGACCTGAGTGAAAATAAAAAAAATGGGCTGAATCTGAAGTGAGGTTTTTACTCTTAGTCCTGTCCACTTTAGCTGTGGATATATTTGACCAGTGCTGTTGTACCCTCTGACATAGCTCTTGTGTGGTTTGCCCAACGTAAACATTTGGGTAAACGCACACAAGAGCATAAATCAAATTACGTGATCGGCAGTTGTAATACCGATTGCTTCTGATATGCCCTGGAAATATGGAGATTGAAATCTCCTCAGAGGCAAAATGGAAAAGTGGAACAGGATCCGCAGGGGTACGTACCTTTTAGGGTGTGATCCGAGTTAATTCTTCAGGTGGGGAATTTGAAGTGGCTCGTGGTCAAAATATTACTCAAATTGGTTGCTCTCTTTGTCGTTATTTTGGGTGTGCTATGGATAAATGGTCAGAATGCCATATACATCTTTCCACTGTCTGTTAAGAGCGCTGATTAGGTTATCCATTTTGCTTGTTTCCTTAGGCCTTGGAGTCAGAAGATCAGACCTGTTAGCTGTGTTAGCTTGAATATGTGCTTTGGAGACCAGTTTTTTGGGGTAACCCCTGGAATGGAATCTCACTGTCAAATCGCGTGCCTGCTGGTTAAAATCATGCATATTCGTGCAGTTTCTCTTGACCTAACAAATTGTCCCTTGGGGATCTGTGTACGTATGTGTTTTGGGTGGAAGCTGTGAAAATGCAAAACACTGTTAGTCGTGGTAGGTTTGCAAAAAAGGCATGTCACAATGCTTTTGTTGGCAATAGAAATATTGAGATCCAAAAACTCCACAAGATGGTCCAACATACTGGAGATTAGCCTGATGTTCCATCTATTCTGGTTGAGCAGGGTGACAAATCGGTCACATTCCCCCACCATGCCTGTCCACAAAAACAAAATGTCATCAATATAGCGGAACCTTTTGATGACATGAAGACAAAAAGACTCTAGAGTCCATACCATTGTGTCCTCCTACCAACCAAAGAAGATATTATCGTAAGATGAAGCACAATGGGCACCGATGGCGGTCTCGGAGACTTACCTATAGTAGGTGCAGTCAAACACAAAATGTCTCCTCTCAAGTACCATACGTAAAAGGTCTAAGAGAAAGGAGTCATGCCTACAACCTCTGGATTTTTGGGAATCCAAAAAGTATTTAACTGTCATAACACCCAGATCATGTGAAATACTGGTGTAAAGGGACTCCATGTCCAGTGTGACCAATAAGGTTCCATTTGGGACCATGAGAGATTCCAATTCCTGGATCAAATGTGTGGAGTCCCTGATAATTGAACCCAAAGATTGTGCCAGAGGTTGCATGTCGAAGTCTATGTAGATACATGGTCGCTCAAAAATATACCTGATACTTTTGGCCTTCCTGGAGGCTCCACAAGGCTCTTATGCAAATTGGGAAGCAAGTAGAGCGTGGGAGTGATGGGACATTTGGTGGTCATGAAGTTTTTTTTTTCTTGGTAATTATGTTATAATTATGGGCAGTATCCAACAGACTATCCAATCTTGCCTTAAAGATAGTGACTGGGCAGGAGGGCCGGACCTGGTAAAAAAGACTATTAGATAACTGTTGTCTTGCCTTCTTCAGGTACATTTCCACAGGCCACAGCACCACATTGTCCCCTTTATCTGCTTTATTGATGAGAAATTCATGATTATTCCTAAGCTTTTCAAGGATACCATTTTCCTGGATGTTAAGATCATGAGGCTTAAGATCCAGCTTCTGGATATCTTGGAAGGTGTTTTCAAAGAAGATCTGTATAGCTGGAAAGAGGGCAAATGAGTGCATGGCCTGTGATAACACTCTCCCAGTAAACACTGGTCTTTTACCAGGTTCTTCTCGGTTCTCATCCAACAAATCCATCAAATTTTGAAAAACCTGTCTATCATTAATGTGTAGCATTTGAATCAGGGACGGTTGGCTATATAAAAGTTTAAATACCAGCTGCCTACAGAAAAGATACAAGTCTTTAGTTAGAGTAAATTTATCCAAATTACAAGTGGGAGAAAAGGATAAACCCTTAGAAAGGATTTTCTCTCAAGATCCAATAGGTTATAAGAGGACAAATTTATAACCTTTAGATTACCTGCCAGTGTTGTTGCTTTTACCGTCTCCTTGTCTGCCGGGTCTCCCCCCTGTAGGTTGGAGACCAGTTTTTGAACTTTCTGTCCCTTCTCCTGATGTTGACCACATCTCCGTTTCCTCCTCCTGGTGCATTTTCCTGGTCATTTGCTCCCGAGGATAAAAAAAATTGCTTGAAGAGGTGTTGGCCAAAACAGCCGGTGCTATAAGGGTTATCCCGTTTTGGAAACCTCCTATCTCCATGATCTGACCATCTAAAAACCCTGTTTGTACTAAAGTCCTGTTTATCTCATTGCAATTTAAACTTTTTACCATTAATGACATCATTCTCAAAGGAGTCTATAGTATTTTTTATTTTTTTCTGGAATGGCAGCAGGACTGTGTGCTGGTCAAAAGTGTTCATTTTCTGCTCTCCAACCTTAATCTCTTCCTTAATTTTACCAAACAAAATACAATCTTGCTCTAGGAGCATGTCAATAAGAATATTGGAACACTTAGAAAGACCAGATTCCCATGTAGGTTTAAAAGCTGATTCAGGTTCCCAAGCTGGGAAGATCTGTATCCTCAAGCCCCTAGGAACAACACCAAGTTGTTATATTCTTCTAATCTCCTAATGTTCCAATACGTTTTCGGAAATCTCTTGGGTAAGTTTGTAAGCTCTACTGATAATTTATTAAATTCACTGTCACCAGTAGAGGTCCCGGACCATCTAGAGTTGAAAGCTCAGTTCCAAAAACATCATTAGTGTCATTATGCCAGGCCAATTCCCTGGTACCTAAATCCATGTTACCAACACAAAAAGCCTCAAGGATCAAAAATAAAAAAAAATAACCAAACTAATAAAAAATAAACCTGGCCATGCCACACTCCAGAAATAGTGGAAATCAGTCCATTATAGAAAGTTAAAGAAAATATAATAAACAGAGGGCATCAGTTCATAATATAGGGATCACCACTGACACTAGTATTAGAAACTAAATAAGAAGAAAGAAAGTGCCAAAAAAACGGGGATCACCAAAAAATGTAATATTTTATTGAACTAAGGATAAATAACAACTGGACTGATACACAATGAATGAAAACATGTAAAATCCAAAATGGAAAAAGTGAGACCACCCATCATCCTCATTGAATAAGAACCACCATGCAAATAATTATTAAAGAATGTATGTCTGGAACACCAATAGTGTGAACATGGTGCAAGACTCAAAAACATAACTATACAATAGGATAAAGAGTTGCACACAAGTCACAATGTATATGGGGATGATGAAAAGCAAAATTGTTATGGTAAAACTAGACTTAAAAATACAATGAACTATCTGAAAAAGTGAAAAAACATGAAAATGGAATATGCATAACTGCTATGAATAATATTAATATAAGAGATATTTAGCCATTGTATTGATCAATGCAAAAGAGCCCCAAAACCAACGCCAAGGTAATCTCTATTTTTGGGGTCCCTACCCTATATGTAACCTCACCTGCAGTTAAAAAACTTGCTCTGTATGGGAAGCAAAGGACCAAGTTATATACAGTTAGGTGCAGAAATATTTGGACAGTGACACAATTTTTGCGAGTTGGGCTCTGCATGCCACCACATTGGATTTGAAATGAAACCTCTACAACAGAATTCAAGTGCAGATTGTAACATTTAATTTGAAGGTTTGAACAAAAATATCTGATAGAAATTGTAGGAATTGTACACATTTCTTTACAAACACTCCACATTTTAGGAGTTCAAAAGTATTTAGACAAATAAACCAAACCCAAACAAAATATTTTTAATTTCAATATTTTGTTGCGAATCCTTTGGAGGCAATCACTGCCTTAAGTCTGGAACCCATGGACATCACCAAACGCTGTGTTTCCTCCTTCTTAATGCTTTGCCAGGCCTTTACAGCCGCAGCCTTCAGGTCTTGCTTGTTTGTGGGTCTTTCCGTCTTAAGTCTGGATTTGAGCAAGTGAAATGCATGCTCAATTGGGTTAATATCTGGTGATTGAATTGGCCATTGCAGAATGTTCCACTTTTTTGCACTCATGAACTCCTGGGTAGCTTTGGCTGTATGTTTGGGGTCATTGTCCATCTGTACTATGAAGCGCCGTCCGATCAACTTTGCGGCATTTGGCTGAATCTGGGCTGAAAGTATATCCCGGTACACTTCAGAATTCATCCGGATACTCTTGTCTGCTGTTATGTCATCAATAAACACAAGTGACCCAGTGCCATTGAAAGCCATGCATGCCCATGCCATCACGTTGCCTCCACCATGTTTTACAGAGGATGTGGTGTGCCTTGGATCATGTGCCGTTCGCTTTCTTCTCCAAACTTTTTTCTTCCCATCATTCTGGTACAGGTTGATCTTTGTCTCATCTGTCCATAGAATACTTTTCCAGAACTGAGCTGGCTTCATGAGGTGTTTTTCAGCAAATTTAACTCTGGCCTGTCTATTTTTGGAATTGATGAATGGTTTGCATCTAGATGTGAACCCTTTGTATTTACTTTCATGGAGTCTTCTCTTTACTGTTGACTTAGAGACAGATACACCTACTTCACTGAGAGTGTTCTGGACTTCAGTTGATGTTGTGAACGGGTTCTTCTTCACCAACGAAAGTATGCGGCGATCATCCACCACTGTTGTCATCCGTGGACGCCCAGGCCTTTTTGAGTTCCCAAGCTCACCAGTCAATTCCTTTTTTCTCAGAATGTACCCGACTGTTGATTTTGCTACTCCAAGCATGTCTGCTATCTCTCTGATGGATTTTTTCTTTTTTTTCAGCCTCAGGATGTTCTGCTTTACCTGAATTGAGAGTTCCTTAGACCGCATGTTGTCTGGTCACAGCAACAGCTTCCAAATGCAAAACCACACACCTGTAATCAACCCCAGACCTTTTAACTACTTCATTGATTACAGGTTAACGAGGGAGATGCCTTCAGAGTTAATTGCAGCCCTTAGAGTCCCTTGTCCAATTACTTTTGGTCTCTTGAAAAAGAGGAGGCTATGCATTACAGAGCTATGATTCCTAAACCCTTTCTCCGATTTGGATGTGAAAACTCTCATATTGCAGCTGGGAGTGTGCACTTTCAGCACATATTATATATATAATTGTATTTCTGAACATGTTTTTGTAAACAGCTAAAATAACAAAACTTGTGTCCCTGTCCAAATATTTCTGGACCTAACTGTATGTGAAGTGAAACAAATGGCTATGGGTGGGGCAGGGTTCTCAGACAAAAAGTGCATACTAACTAAAGAATGTATGTATGGAACACCAATGGTGTGAACATAGTGCAAGACTCAAAAACATAACTATAGAATTGGATAAAGAGTTAGTATGCACTTTTTGTCTGAGAACATTGCCCCATCCACAGCCATTTGTTTCACTTCACATAAATAGCTTGGTCCTTTGCTTCCCATACAGAGCAAGTTTTTTAACTGCAGGTGAGGTTACATATAGGCTAGGGACCCCAAAAATAGAGATAACCTTGGCGTTGGTTTGGGGGCTCTTTTGAATTGATAAATACAATGGCTAAACATCTCTTATATTCCTATTATTCATAGTAGTGATGCATATACCATTTTCATGTTTTTTCACTTTTTCAGATAGTTCATTGTATTTTTCAGTATAGTATTCCATAGCAGTTTTGCTTTTCATCATTCCCATATACATTGTGACTTGTGTGCAACTCTTTATCCTATTGTATAGTTATGTTTTTGAGTCTTGCACCATGTTCACACCATTGGTGTTCCAGACATACATTCTTTAGTTAGTATGCACTTTTTGTCTGAGAACCCTGCCCCACCCACAGCCATTTGTTTCACTTCACATATATAGCTTGGTCCTTTGCTTCCCATACAGAGCAAGTTTTTTAACTGCAGGTGAGGTTACATATAAGCCCACTTTACACGCTGCGATATCGTTGCCGATATCGCTAGCGTGCGTACCCGCCCCTGTCGGTTGTGCGTCACGGGCAAATCGCTGCCCATGGCGCACATCGGTTACACCCGTCACACAGACTTACCTTCCCTGCGACGTCGCTGTGGCCGGTAATCCGCCTTCTTTCTAAGGGGGGCGGTTCGTGCGGCGTCACATCGACGTCACACGGCAGCCGTCCAATAGCAGAGGAAAGGCGGAGATGAGCGGCCGGAACATGCCGCCCATCTCCTTCCTTCTTCATTGAAAAAAAAGAAGAAAAAAAGATAACCAGCACGATCTGAAATTGGCATGCATCATATAAAAAGTGAAAATTCACAAATTTATTCCAACTGTACTATAATAAAAAAAAAAAAAAAAAAAAAAAAAAAAATTCACTTTTTATATGATGCATGCCAATTTCAGATCGTGCTGGCTCCCCTCTCTCTCTGTTTGGTCGTAGTTATGCTACAAATTCTGGTGGCCGGTCACCACCATGCCATGCACGCCTGATTTTGGTTTGCTTTGTATTCCTCCTGTTGGTAGCTGTTCAGATTCAGTTACCTCACCCCTTTCCACAGGCAATGCTAATTAAGCACCATCTTGGATCTGGTCCGCCTTTATCAATGGTTGCTGTTTGACACTGGGAGGATCAGTTCTGATATAGTCCTGGTATGGTGCAGTGCTTGCTCCACATGCTGGGACCTGGGCTGGCCTCTATCCACAAGTGCCTTTTTTGCAACATAGAAGCGGTTATATACAGGTTACAGGTATGTGTGCTCTATTATGGTTCTGCTTTTAACTTTATCTAGGAGGCCGCATGGCACATGAAATACAGAATGTAGAGTAGGACCCCCCTATTGAGATTTGCCGTGACGTTGGCAGGGGTGGCTCAAAAAATTGATCAATTATTTGCTAAAAATCTCATTTTTTTTATTGTAGTACAGTTGGAATAAATCTGTGAATTTTCACTTTTTATATGATGCATGCCAATTTCAGATCGTGCTGGCTCCCCTCTCCTTCTTCATTGCCGGTGGACACAAGTAAGGACATTTTCATCGTTCCTGCGGTGTCACACATAGCGATGTGTGATGCCGCAGAAACGAGGAACAACCTGCGGCATGCCCCACCAACGATATTATGAAAAGGAGCGACGTTGATCGTCGCTCCTTGGTGTCACACGCTGCGATGTCGCTAACGACGCCGGATGTGCGTCACTAACGACGTGATTTTGACGATATATAGTTAGCAATGTTGCAGCGTGTAAAGCACCCTATAGGCTAGGGACCCCAAAAATAGAGATTACCTTGGCGTTGGTTTTGGCGCTCTTTTGCATTGATCAATGGCTAAACATCTCTTATATTCCTATTATTCATAGCAGTTATGCATATTCCATTTTCATGTTTTTTCACTTTTTCAGATAGTTCATTGTATTTTTCAGTCTAGTATTCCCATAGCAGTGTTGCTTTTCATTATTCCCATGCAAATGATTATGGTATGCAATAAAGAGCAATACAAAAAGTAAGGCATACAAATATGAAAAGCCGTACTAAAATGCACAGTTCATTGTAATGAAACTTCTGATTACTCTTTATGTTTGCAAATGCTGCTGCTCAGGTGGCAAGTAGGATCATTCATTTTCTTTAGGTATATATTGTTTTGCTTTGGCTATTGGTCACACACTTTTCTTTGCTTTTGAGAAAGTCACTCTCTGTAGTGATACATGTGGGGCTGTGCCGCATCCTCTCTACCTTTAGCATTGACCTACTTGCACATTTTTTGCCTTTTTTGGTGATCCTTCTATATTTGCTTGTCTTTTAGGAACCACTATATTCCTCTTTGGGGTAGGCACAATGTGGATGTCAGCCCTTATTTGTTATATGGACTTATTTTTCTATTGCACCACATTTTGGCGTTTCATGACAGTGAACTGTGCATTTTAGTATGGCTTCCCATAGTCACTGATGGATGTTTACATGGATGTAATGACACAGAAAAGGATGATGACTTTTGATGACAGTGATGACTCAACAACAAATATTAAGTTTACACAAATACAGGAGTAATGGGAGTAATGTATGATTAGGGAATGGCTGAAGTGGCAATTGTAAAACAACTTAATACACGGTAACCGATGTATGTGACAACTCAGTATCAATCTGGCCACTTGTGCAGGAGAGAATTATTCTTCATTCTGATAGACCTATCAGTAAATTAAGAGATTAACCATTGTTTTTTTACACTGTTTGATGCCTTTTTCTGTATGTTATTTTGAGGAATGTCTGTTGATATAGATTGCATCAGCACTCTGCAGTATACTAGTTTGCATTTGGAGGACAATTATACAGTCTAATTGAATCAGCAAACAATGAGGAAAAGCCATGATTGTTTCCCCCAATCCTGTAAGAGACAATAGCCTGAAATGGGAACTGAGTGATATAAAAAGGGCATTGCTCCTGTCACTCATTTTTTCATGTCATTTTACAGGACTTCAGCTTAGGGCCCATGGATCCAGCTGAAGGATTACAGAACTGCTCCACTGCCCAACACTGAGCCCACAAATTCACTTGGAGACCAAGGTTGGGAAAACCTGGTCACCTTGCTACATACTTCACTATGCGAGGTCAGCTTGCTAAGCATGTGTGACGCCCCAGGGATGTCACTCCAGCTTCAGGGACGCTACAGGGTCTTCTTTTAATATGGCAAACAGGTATGGTATGTTAGTTTTTGTATGTGTGTCGTGACGCCACTCACGGCTTGCGGTCAGGGATATGGATGACCGCCACTGCAGATTTTATAAGCATCTGGGGCTGATGGGGTCTGTAGTCAGATGGTGTGGCCTCCCGTGAGTCAGGCAGGTCCCAGGGCCTCAGGTGTGTAAAAAAACGGGTCCAGAATAACTCAGGCAAAGTCCAAAAGTCATTTAACTGATTTTTACTCTCACTGATGTTATGGTGAGCTCACCCGGGCGTTGCTGTGATGAACCAGGTCTCCTTCAGGCCAGTCTGAGGGTAACAGGTTAGCTCGCCTTCCTAGCACTTCTGTGTTCAGATAACCCCTGACTTGAAGTACCGTGGGGTCTATCCAGGGAGTCGCAGCTGCCTTTTTTCCCCTTTTTGGACTGTTTGCCGGCAGTGTGGACCAGGTGAGATGGCTTCTGGCTCTGTCTCCTTATGGGTCCCTGTGTTGCTGCTGAGGCTCGGACTCTGTGTGGTTGGTGAGGTACTTCTAGTTCCCCTCACCGGCAGGTTTAGCAGATCATTAAAATGGGGTCTGCTCTAGGGAACTGTTCCCCGTACGTGCCAAGTCACCCCAACACTTCTCTCTGACTGACCAGGTGACCGTTCTCCCCCGCCAACTGTCACTACATGGCGCAGGGTCTGACTAGTGTCCGCGCGCGTATCCCTTAGCAACTGCCGCGCTCACTACTACCAGACTACCAGACTGGCTCGCTCCACTCCTTTCCTGACAACCTCTGCACTTTACCTCCCAGCCCCTCCACTACACCCCTTGACAAGAATTGAAGGCCAGACCACTCTAGGGACTGCCCAAGGGTCCCATCTAAAGGAGTGGGAGACCTGGTTGCTATGTGTCTGTGCGTACACACCTCATTCTGGCCTTTAGGATTACCTGGAAGTGTACTGTTCGAGCATGGGTGCAGTACTCAGTGGAGCCTGACGGGGTCAGGGGCGCCACACATGCCGCTATCTCCTTTCAGTGGGTGACCGCCAAAAGTGGGGTTCTGATGGCTGGGATACTTGACTCTGGATGCCCCAAAGTCATGAAGATTCTAGGCCCTGTGAGTCAGCGAAAGGGTAAGACTCTGTTGCTTGTACCATCTTGTGTTCTTGCTGGGAATGTGCAATATGCTATTAACTGTTAGTGACCCAATAAAGTCTTACCGGAGTGGGATAACTTTATCCTGTGTCGTCTGTGTAGTGTTCTGCTGACAGGGAAGGAGTACAGCATTCAGTGGGAGGAGCCCTTGTCCATGTGGTCTTTCTGAAGACAGCCAACACAGTAGACGAAAGCACCCCCTGACCCTCGTGTCTCCATGTACAAGTTATAAGTGCCATATTATTATATTTGGTTACTTAGAACACTAAATGAAAGGCATCACTAAGTTATCCCAGTCCTAGTCTTTGTCGGGGTAGCGTCCGTGTCACCCCAGCTTCTGTCCCAATTATTGTTACACAATTACATAAAATTCAGTATTCTCTGGGAATCATGTTCAGTCTTCTCTGTGAACAGTGTTTAGTCTTCGCTGGTGTTGCTTTGACACACGCACACACAAGACCATTCTCCTTCAAGTTCAGGTGCTAACTTCAAAACTCTTCTGTTTTTCCAGGCTTTTATAGTTAACAAATGTGCCACAACTGTCACCTGACCTGACTCTTCCAAACTTTTCACTCGAGGAAACACACACTTTACTCCTTAGTTCCTACTTAGTCTTCACAACCAACAGACAGCGATGTTCACTTGCAGATAGTGTAAGATGCCAACTGAATGCGTGTTCTTTTCACTATTCCTTACATTAACGTCTTACTATATTGAGACTTAATGACCAGGGCCGGATTAGCGATTGTTTCAAATGTTTGCCAATGGGATGCAAAGTTTAAAACACTTTTAACATTATTCATGTCCTCAAGACACTGATACTGTTACATCTGTAGTGGAGCAGAAAGTAATTGGCTACCTGCATCACCACTTACGCCGAGATGATGTAAGGAGCCTACAAAAGGTTGGTGCCATTCAGGGGACTTGAGGCGCATGATAACATCAATTTATTGCATGATTTGTTCCAGCCCGGTGACTAGTGAGGAGGACCGGAAGATTATTTTCAGTTTTTTAGACAGGCACAGATGGGTCAATACTACTATTGCGGCTAATTATTATTGCTATGATGAGGCACAATAGGAAATTTAAAGTTTAAGTGTCGTTTTAATTTTTAGTTCATAAATCAATAGTACATGTGAAAATAAGTAATTTTGTAATATATCTTTATCAGACAAAGATTTTATCAGATATTACCTCAGAATTAAGAATTTTGATAATTGATCCATTTTGTCAGAAAAAGAAGCAGATTTCTGTGATAAGATATATTACAAAGTTATTTTTATGTGTGCTACTAATTTATGAAATAAAAATTAAAACAACGGTTACGCTTTAAATACAATGAAAAGGCATGAGTGAGCCTTGTTCTGTGGATGTAGCCATTAAGCCCTATCAACATAGCCAGTGGCACAGAGTGACCACTTGAGCAAGGTTTGGTAAGTAAACTTCTGTTTGCTATCTACCTGCGAGACGTTCCAATACGGTCCGGTCTGTAGGGCGTCACTGCTCTTCTATCCTTGTGATCGCAGTCTTCCTTCTTATTTTGTGTGACGTGTCCTACACTATAAGCTCCAACAGATTAAAGGGAATATGTCACCTACTCACCTGCAGGGCAGTCAGTTACAGTCCGGTCCAATGGACGTCGCTGCTCTTGGGTCTGGTGCCCCTTCTATCCTTGTGATCGCTGTCCTCCTTCTTGTTTTGTGTGCATGATGTCATAAAGCCAAATTAGATATAATTCCACACCAAACATAAAAAAGGGGGTGGACAAAAGTATTGGCACTCTTTGAAAAATCATGTGATGCTTCTCTAATTTGTGTAATTAACAGCACATGTAACTTACCTGTGGCACCTAACAGGTGTTGGCAATAACTAAATCACACTTGCAGCCAGTTGACATGGATTAAAGTTGACTCAACCTCTGTGCAACACCTGCCTGGATAAACAGACTCAGGTAGGATGTAATGGACAGACTAGAGGGAAGCCCCTCACCAAGCAGGACCCCAGAACCCTGAAACCCTTTAACCCCTATACAGGGATTTGGAATTACACAAGGCCCTGGAGATCTCTACCCGTGGAAGGCTGCAGTCTGATGAGAGTAGTCGTCAGGCAGGGTCAAACCAGGAACAGCAGAACAGGGACAGAATCGGCAGGCAAAGGCATAAACAGAAAACGTAGCAGTGGTCAGATCCGGGTCGGACAGCAAGGTACAAAACAGCAGGAAGAAGGGTAGTCAACAACAAGCAAGTCAGCGCACAGGAATCACAAAACAAACAGCACATGAGCCAGAATCAGAACTATCTCTGACAGAGGCCAGCAGACAGGAGGGGGAATAAGAAGGGTGTGGTGTCTTCCCATTAGCTGTAGCTGAATTATGGTACTTCAGCTGGGAGACACCCGCCACCTACAGTCAGCCAGCGGTACTGCAGATCCCAAGATAACCCAGCCCAGTGGATGATCGGAGCCTGCGCCCACCGGTGCTGGTGGCATCGACTCCTCTCCCATCACCAGCACCATCCACGGCAGGAACACGGCGTTGCCTGGCGATCGGAGCAGAAGTCGCTGGAGCAGACTCTGGCGGTGATGTAACAGTACCCCCCCCCCTCCACGAGGGGCCTCCGGACCCTCAAAACCCGGCTTCCCAGGAAATTGGAGGTGAAACCGCCGGACGAGACCCTTAGCATGAATATCGCTTGCAGGGACCCATGACCTCTCCTCAGGGCCATAACCCTTCCAATGCACCAAATACTGTACCGCCCCTCTGACAATACGGGAATCAAGTATTCTCTGTACTTCATACTCCAAGTTACCTTCAACCAAAACAGGAGGAGGGGGGTCACTGACTGGGTGAATGGGGACACGATATAACTTGAGGAGGGACTTATGGAACACATTCGATATCTTGAAGGACAGGGGGAGTTGCAGACGTAAAGCTGTGGGATTAATGACCTCGATTATCTCGTAAGGTCCAATAAATCTCGGACCTAGCTTAGCAGAAGGGACCTTGAGTTTAATATTCCGTGTGGATAACCATACCTTGTCCCCAACACCAAAGCTTGGGCCCTTGGAACGTGTCTTATTAGAAGAGGAGGCTTGACAAACCTTTGCCTTCTTCAGGTTCTCTTTCACCTCAGACCAGATAGCCTTCAATTTGTCCACAGTTGATTCAGCCTCAGGAGTATCCACCACAGCGGAAGAAAAAGAACCAAAACAGGGATGCAACTCTAAATTGCAGAAAAAGGGGGTAGTCTTGATGGATTCCTGATACTGATTATTGATTGCGAGCTCAGCTAGCGGCATATATTCCACCCAGTCAGACTGACGGTCAGACACATAACACCGGAGATATTGTTCAAGGGTTTGATTGGAACGTTCGGTCTGACCATTGGTCTCTGGGTGGTAGGCAGAAGGAAAAGATAGCTCTATATTGATCTTCTTACAAAATGCCCTCCAGAATTTCGAGACAAACTGTGTTCCTCGGTAAGAAACAATATTTTCCGGAACTCCGTGTAACCGCACAATATGCTTAATAAACAACTTGCTAAGAGTTTCAGAATTGGGTAATCTGGACAGAGGAGCAAAATGACACTGTTTGCTGAATCTATCCACTACTACCCAGATACAGGTCTTCCCTTCTGAGGGTGGAAGGTCAGTGATGAAGTCCATGGAGAGATGTGTCCAAGGGCTTAGGGTAGGTAGGGACTGTAGAAATCTGGCAGGGCGGGTACGAGGTGCCTTGGCTCAAGCACAAGTTTTACAAGCCAGTACATATTCCTTACAATCTTTCGCTACAGTTGGCCACCAAAAATGCCTGGTTACTAATCGGAGGGTATTGCCAATACCAGGGTGACCTGCCAGCACAGACTTGTGGGATTCCTGAAGTACCTGTAGGTGAAGTGAGGGGGCGACAAACAGTTTATGGACAGGAGTGATTTCAGGAGCTTGGTCTTGGGTATTATGGACCTCTTCTATCAAATCTAAGGAAACAGATGACATAATAATGCCTTTAGCTAAAATATGCTCTGGTTCAGAGTTTTCAGACTGAGAGGGACAGAAGCTACGGGAAAGTGCATCAGCTTTGGTGTTCCTGGCACTGGGCCGGAATGTTACTACAAAATCAAATCTGGAGAAGAACAATGCTCACCTAGCTTGCCTAGGATTGAGTCTCTTAGCAGATTCCAGATAAGTGAGGTTCTTATGGTCTGTGATGACTGTGACCTTATGTTTGGGGCCTTCGAGGAAGTGCCGCCATTCCTCGAAGGCCCATTTAATTGCCAACAGCTCACGATTACCAATGTCATAATTTCTCTCTGTGGGAGAAAACTTGCGGGAAAAGAAGGCACAAGGACGAAGCTGAGTGAGAGACAGAGTACCTTGTGATAGCACCGCTCCCACTCCAACCTCGGATGCATCGACTTACACAATAAACGGACGCATAAGATCAGGCTGAACCAGAATCGGGTCTGAGGAGAAACATTCTTTTAATTTTGAGAAGGCATGGATCGCCTCTGCCTTCCAGTTAACCACATCAGCCCCCTTTTTAGTCAAATCAGTGAGGGGTTTGGCAATTTTGGAAAAATCTCTAATAAATTTGCGGTAATAATTAGCAAACCCAAGGAAACGCTGCAAGGCTTTCAGAGACTTGGGTTGTACCCACTCCTTAATTGGTTGAAGCTTAGAGGGATCCATGCGGAAGCCTTCTGCGGACAATATATAACCCAGGAAATTAACCTCTGCCTCAAAAAAAAACACATTTCTCATATTTAGCAAATAGGGAGTTCTCTCTGAGTTTCTGGAGTACAGTGCGGACATGTTGGACATGTGACGTAGCATCAGGAGAAAAAATCAGGATGTCATCCAGATAGACCACCACATATTGACCACAAATATCTCTGAAAATGTCATTTACAAAGTTCTGAAACACCTCCGGCGCATTACTCAATCCAAAAGGCATTACCAGATACTCATAGTGTCCCTCTGGAGTATTAAATGCCGTTTTCCACTCATCCCCTTCTCTGATGCGGATTAGGTTATATGCTCCCCTGAGATCCAGCTTGGTGAACCACCAGGCTCCTATAAGCTGGTTAAACAGATCGGGGATTAGTGGCAGAGGGTACTGATTCTTTACAGTAATAGCATTCAGTTCACGGTAGTCAATACAAGGTCTGAGGCCACCATCTTTCTTATCAACGAAAAAGAATCCAGCGCCGACTGGTGACCTGGATGGTCTGATGAACCCTCTCTGCAGACTGTCTGCTATATAATCTTTCATGGCGTGACGCTCCGGACCAGAAAGATTATATATTTTACCCTTGGGGAGTCGGGAATTGGGGACCAAATCTATGGGGCAGTCATAATCTCTGTGCGGAGGTAATTTTTCAGATTCAGATACAGAAAACACGTCAGCAAAATCCCCGAATGCATGAGGTATGAAGATAGGTTCAGCTCTGGTCAGGTTAACAGATAACGACATACACGTCTCCTGACACTCAGGGCTCCATCGCACAATCTCACCCTGATGCCAGTCTATGACGGGGTTATGCTTACGTAGCCATGGCATGCCCAAAACCCCCGCTGACATCAGATTCTCAAGAACAAAAAATGACACGGATTCTACATGCAGAGCCCCAACAAGCATGGAGATCTCTGGAGTTACAAAAGTAACCACACCCTGCGTGAGAGGTGTACTGTCAATAGCAGAGATTCTAATAGGCGCATTTAACCTTAGCAAAGTCAAACCCAGCTCTTTTGCTACAATAGTGTCTATAAAATTAGCAGCAGATCCACAATCAACAAAGGCCTGCAGCCGCACAGATTTACCCTGGTGAAACAATGAGACAGGTTTCATTAACCTCATAGGGTCTGCAGGAAGTACCTGGGCACCTGAGCGGGTATCCTGGGGCCCGCTCAGGTGCGGTTGCTGCCTTGGAAACGATTGCCTCAGAGATCCAGGCCCTCCACGATCGGCTCCACAACGTGATCTGTTCCCTTGCAGTCGACGGGACTCTGGACATGCGGAGGTCGGTGCTGTAGGGGCTTGAACCTGAGCAGACCTGAGATCCTGCACTTGCTGTGTACCAGGCCAGAAAGGGTGTGCACCTGATTCAGCACAGCAGGGAGAGAATCCATTTTTTTTTTGTTTTGTTTAGTGGGCCAGAGATAATGTAACACCTGCCTGGATAAACAGACTCAGGTAGGATGTAATGGACAGACTAGAGGGAAGCCCCTCACCAAGCAGGATCCCAGAACCCTTAAACCCTTTAACCCCTACACAGGGATTTGGAATTACACAAGGCACTGGAGATCTCTACCCGTGGAAGGCTGCAGTCCGATGAGAGTAGTCGTCAGGCAGGGTCAAACCAGGAACAGCAGAACAGGGACAGAATCGGCAGGCAAAGGCGTAAACAGAAAACGTAGCAGTGGTCAGATCCGGGTCGGGCAGCGAGGTGCAAAACAGCAGGCAAAAGGGTAGTCAACAACAAGCAAGTCAGCGCACAGGAATCACAAAACAAACAGCACATGAACCAGAATCAGAACTATCTCTGGCAGAGGCCAGCAGACAGGAGGGGGAATAAGAAGGGTGTGGTGTCTTCCCATTAGCTGTAGCTGAATGATGGTACTTCAGCTGGGAGACACCCACCACGTACAGTCAGCCAGCGGTACTGCAGATCTCAAGATAACTCAGCCCAGTGGAAGATCGGAGCCTGCGCCCACCGGTGCTGGTGGCATCGACTCCTCTCCCATCACCAGCACCATCCACGGCAGGAACACGGCGTTGCCTGGCGATCAGAGCAGAAGTCGCTGGAGCAGACTCCGGCGGTGACGTAACACTCTGTCCTGTGTCCTTGTGTGTACCACATTAAGCATGGAGAAAAGAAAGAAGACCAAAGAACTGTCTGAGGACTTGAGAATCCAAATTGTGAGGAAGCATGAGCAATCTGAAGGCTACAAGTCCATCTCCAAAGACCTGAAAGTTCCTGTGTCTATGGTGCGCAGTGTCATCAAGAAGTTTAAAGCCCATGGCCTCCCTAGATGTGGAAGGAAAAGAAAAATTGACGAGAGATTTCAACGCAAGATTGTGCGGATGGTGGATAAAGAACCTCGACTAACATCCAAACAAGTTCAAGCTGCCCTGCAGTCCGAGGGTACAACACTGTCAACCCGTAGTATCCGTCGGCGTCTGAATGAAAAGGGACTGTATGGTAGGATACCCAGGAAGACTCCACTTCTTACCCCGAGACATAAAAAAGCCAGGCTGGAGTTTGCCAAAACTTACCTGAGAAAGCCTAAAACGTTTTGGAAGAATGTTCTCTGGTCAGATGAGACAAAAGTAGAGCTTTTTGGGAAAAGCCATCAACATAGAGTTTACAGGAAAAAAAAGAGGCATTCAAAGAAAAGAACACGGTCTCTACAGTCAAACATGGCGGTGGTTCCCTGATGTTTTGCAGTTGCTTTGCTGCCTCTGGCACTGGACTGCTTGACTGTGTGCATGGCATTATGAAGTCTGAAGACTACCAACAAATTTTGCAGCATAATGTAGGGCCCAGTGTGAGAAAGCTGGGTTTTCCTCAGAGGCCATGGGTCTTCCAGCAGGACAATGACCCAAAACACACTTCAAAAAGCACTAGAAAATGGTTTGATAGAAAGCACTGGAGACTACTAAAGTGGCCAGCAATGAATTCAGACCTGAATCCCATAGAACACCTGTGGAGAGATCTCAAAATGGCAGTTTGGAGAAGGCACCCTTCAAATCTCAAGGACCTGGAGCAGTTTGCCAAAGAAGAATGGTCTAAAATTCCAGCAGAGCATTGTAAGAAACTCATTGATCGTTACTGGAAGCGGGTGTTCGAAGTTATTTTGGCTAAAGGTTGTGCAACCAAGTATTAAGCACGCTTTACACGCTGCAATGTATCTTACAATGTGTTGGCGGGGTCACGTCATAAGTGACACACATCCGGCATCGTAAGGTACATTGTAGTGTGTGACAGGTACGTGCGATTGCGATTGAACGGTAAAACGTTCATAGCACGCACATCGTTCATTTCTCTAGAATTGAATGTCAGATTGTTCATCGTACCCGGGGTAGCACACATCGCAGTGTGTGACACCCCGGGAATGATGAACAGATCTTACCTACATCCTGTGGCTCCCGGCCAACAATGCGGAAGGAAGAAGGAAGGAGGTGGGCGGGATGTTTACATCCCGCTCAGCTCCGCCCCTCCGCTTCTATTGGCCGGCTGTCGCGTGACGTCGCTGTTACGCCAAACGTCCCTCCCACTCCAGGAACTGGACGTTCGCCGCCCACAGCGAGGTCGTATGGACGGGTAAGTACGTGTGACGGGGGTTAATCGTTTGTGCGGCACATTCAACAAATTGAACGTGCCGCACATACGATGGGGGCGGTTACGATCGCATACGATATCGTATGCTGGATCGTAAGGTGTAAAGCAGGCTTAAGGCTAAGGGTGCCAGTACTTTTGTCTGGCCCATTTTTGGAGTTTTGTGTGAAATGATTAATGATTTGATTTTTGTTTCATTCTCTTTTGTGTTTTTTCATTGAAGACAAATTAAATGAAGATAATAATACCAAAGAATTTGTGATTGCAATCATTTTCAAGAAGAAACTGAGTATTATCTGACAGAATTGCAGGGGTGCCAATACTTTTGGCCAGTACTGTAGTGCATCAGATGCTAGGTCCGGAAAGGAACTCACTAGCCATGTCTGTGAGGTGGCAGTCACTGATAGGACAGAGGGCATCAGGTGTCCTGATGATGTGGCCACTCCGGACTGGCTCGCAGAGGCCCACCCCTATGACTTGGCACCTCATCATTGTTCGTCAGATGATGACTGGTGAGGTGTTTGGGGCGTGGCTGCCATGAGGTCATCAGTGAAGTAGCGGTTCCGGATAATCCGCTGGTTATGTCACTAATGACGTGGCACTCTGCTATTGGCTCGTGGAGGATGCATCGTGCTCCATCCTTGGTTGGGGTGGACCCAGGTTATCAAAGGGGCTGGAGACAACAAGGAGGTGCGCAGTCTTCTATTATGCTCAGACAGAGCACACCTCCCTGTGTTGAACCCATTGCGGCTTTAGGCCAGAGGTAGGCAGGGACAGGGCGTCGGTGCAGGACGCCACCACACTTGGTAACGCAGAACGGTTACGACCAGCTACTATCCTACCAGTCCTGCTAGTGCAGCCCAGTGGCATGGGAGAATGGTGGACCCCGACTGGCGATTGGGATATATACCACCTTATCCTAATCTACCAGTCCCCCCGTAACAGATAGTGTTTCTTCAGCAGATGTTACTGTTGCTTTACCACCAAACCGATGGATACAAACTTATTTTCCCTTTCCAACACGCCTGTTCCCCTTTCTACCAGCATCTGGCCTGTTTCCACTCATTTCGTATATGACCAAATTTGCAATTCTGCAGGGACACCTAACTCAACGCCGTCTCAGCACAGCAGCCAGCCCTCGGTCCCTCAGATGTGGACAAGTAAAAGACCATTTCCTCCTAGCCATGACAAAGCGTTGAGATTCACTCTGTGCACCACTGGTGTTTAGTGTAAAAGCCGATCTAAGATTGCATACCAGCTTCTGCTGATACTCCTGCATATGTGCGTCCCTTTCTATGACAGGACTTATTTCGCCAAATTTTGTCTTGTAATGGGAATCTAAGGGTGTGGCAACCCACTAGTCTGCATTACTTCTAATTCTGACAATCCGAGGGTAATGTTGTAGGTAGTGCAGCAAGAAGGCGCTCATGTGTCTTGCACATCCAGGAGGACCAAGTCCTTGGTGTGTTGTTGGCGGCAAGGTGAGAATCATGCTTCCTTCCTCTGCCCACTCCCCCCAACCTTGCACAACAGAAATGTGATCAAGGTCTCCCGCATCTGCTGAGTCTGCCATGCCCAGCGCCAGTTCGTCATCCATTTCTTCCTGGGCTTCTACACCTTCCTCAACAGTTTGGCTGCTACTATGCGCCCTTGTTAATCCCTCTCCCCCACCGTCCCATGCCTGCCGCCTTGGTGCTGCTGACCGTATGGACCTTGTAGATCTTGTTATCCCTTCCGCATATGACTCCTCCTGTCCTTCCTCCCCTTCCTCTTGTCCCACCACCTGACTCCAAATAATGTTTAGAGTGTGCTCCAGAATGTAGATGACCGGAATTGTTATGCTGATAATGGCATCGTCAGCGCTAGACATCTTCGTCAACATTTCTAAACTGTGAAGAAGGGTGCATAGGTCCTTGATCTGAGAACCCTCCAGCACCGTGATCTTCCCCACCACTGTATCTCGTTAGCCCAGGCTATACGTCATAACGTATTGCAGTAGGGCTCGGCGGTTCCACCACAGACGCTGCAACATGTGAAGATTCCAATTCCTGCGTGTCAGCACATCGCATTTCAGTCGTTGAACCGGAAGACCAAAAGACTTCTGGAGCGATGCAAGTCGTTCTGCTGCGGGGTGTGAACGGTGGAAGTGAGCACATAGCGAGCGTGCCCTCTGAAGAAGGCGATGTAGGCCAGGATAGGGGTTTAAAAATTGTGGGACAACCAGGTTCAACATGTGAGCCATACAAGGCACGTGTGTCACATTGCCCTGGCGAAGGGCCGCACCCAGGTTTGCATCATTGTCGCACACGGCAGTTACGTTACCACCGGAGTCCGCTCCAGCAACTTGTACTTTGATCGCCAGGTGACACCGTGTTCCTTTCGTAGATAGTGCTGGTGATGGGAGAGGAGTCGATGTCCGCGGCGCCGGTGGACGCAGGTTCCGCTCATCCACTGGGCTGGGTTACCTTGAGATCTGCAGTACCACTGGCTGACTGTAGGTGGTGGGTGTCTCACAGCTGAAGTACCATCATTCAGCTACAACCAGTGGGAAGACACCACACCCTTTTTTATGCCCCTCCTGTCTGCTGACCACTGCCAGACATAGTTCTGAACTTCTGGTTCCTGTTCCGCCCAGTTCTGTTTTGTGATTTTGTGTGCTGACTACCGCTTGTTTCCTGACTACATCTCCTGCCTGCTGTTTATGTACCTCGTTGCCCGATCCGCATTTGACCTCAGCCTGTTTTTTGATTACGTCCTTTCCGTCCGATTCTGTTCCTGTTACTCAATTCATGGTTTCACCCTGCCTGGCTACTACTGTCTCACCTTTGGCCCTGTGTAATTCCAAATCCCTGCATAGGGGTTAAAGGGTTTCAGGGTTCTAGGTCTGCTTGGTGAGTGGCTTCCCTCTAGCCTATCCTGTACAGCCCGTCTGAGTGTGTGGATCCAGGCAGGCGTTACACCGTGCCCTCTTCAGAAGGCCATGTAGGCCGGGATATTGTTTTAAAAATTGCTGGATAACCAGGTTGAACACGTGAGCCATACAAGGCACGTGTGTCACATTGTCCCGGCGAAGGGCCGTACCCAGGTTTGCATCACTGTCGCACACGGCCTTCCCTGGCTGCTAGTTGAGTGGAGACAACTATTGATGAAACTCGGTCTCCAGAGCTAACCGTCCACAACTCCTCAGCGGTGTGACTCACATTTCCCATACATTTCAAAGTAAAGAGTCGACCGCCTGATGCCATTGAGCTCTGCTGCCATCATAGTAAGGAGGTGTGCAGGATTCCTGGTGCACAGTTACAACGCGGGTGACCTTACCAGACAGGATTTGAGCGGAGGTGGATGGCAGAGACGAGGTTGAGGAGGCAGAAGCATTTGAGGAACTTCTACATACAGAGGAAGGATTGACACACAACTCATGGGGACGGCAAGACTTGTACAGCAGACCCTTCTCCATCTCTCACCATACTTACCCAGTGCCCAGTCATCGACATGTAACACCCCTGTCCATGGTGACTGGGCCAAGTATCTGTGGTGAAATGCACCCTGTCACACACAGATTTTCTCAAGGAAGCGGTGATGTTGTGTGCGACATGCTGGTGTAGTGCAGGCACGCCTCTCTTGGAGAAGTAGTGGCGACTGGGCATCTGCTCTTGGGGCACTGCGATGGACATAAGGTTTCGAAAATCCTCTGTGTCCACCGGGTGGAAAGGCAGCATTTCTGTAGCCAACAGCTTGTAGATGCTGAAAGTCCAACTCTTAGGCATGTCATGCCCTTCTAAAATCATGTAAAACACAGCAAGGGGACTCCAACCAGAGTCTCCCTTTTTTCCAAAAATTGGGCCCCAGACAACACTTAAGTGGCATCAATTGTCCCACAGATGCAAACTTCAAATGTAGATTTGCATGAAGCACTATCAAAAATTCTCAAGCCTTTCGTCTCCCCAGGATGACACAGAGGCAGAAAAGTCCAGGCAGATCCATGATTTGTTCATATTGGATCATTTCAAACATAGCAAGGGGACTCCAACCAGAGTCTCCCTTTTTTCCAAAAATTGGGCCCTAGACAACACTTAAGTGGCTTCAATTGTGCCACAGATACAAACTTCAAATGTGGATTTGCATGAAGCAAAAATCCACAAGCCTTTCATCTCCCCAGGATGACACAGGGGTAGAAAAGTCCTTGCAGATCCATGATTTGTTCATCTTGGATCATAATAATAATAATAATAATATAATAATTTTTATTTCTATAGCGCCAACATATTCCGCAGCACTTTACAATTCAGAGGGGACATGTACATACAATATGAGACAATACAAAATAACAACGTTAAGATACCAGGAGGAGTGAGGGCCCTGCTCGTAAGCTTACAGTCTATGAGGAAATAGGTGAGACACAAAAGGTGAATGAGGGGGAGAAAAGCTTGTTATATATGGTCCAGCCATCGATTAAATAGGGGTTCAAAAGCAGCTGCATGAACCAGTCATTGGCCAGAATTTGTACAGGGGACAAGAATTAGAAGTAAATTTTTGGGAAGGGCAGAAAGGGACTAGATTAGATCAGGGCAGTGAGGTGATAGGCTAGTCTAAAGAAATTAGTTTTTAGGGCCCGCTTAAAGGTGTGGATGTTGGGAATTAGTCAGATTGCTCTCGGTAGTGTGTTCCAGAGCATAGGTGCAGCTCGTGAGAAATCTTGAAGACTGGAGTGAGAGGTTCTAATTGTTGAGGATGTTAGTCTTAGGTCATTAGCAGAGCGGAGGGCACGGGTGGGGTGATAGACAGAGATGAGGGAGGAGATGTAGGGTGGTGCAGAACCGTGGAGAGCTTTGTGAATGAGAGTGATAAGTTTATGTTGGATTCTGTAGTGGATGGGCAACCATTGCAATGACTGGCAAAGAGCAGAGGCAACAGTGAAGCGGTTGCAGAGGAAAATGATCCTGGCTGCGGCATTCAGAATGGATTGGAGAGGGGAGAGTTTAGTAACAGGGAGGCCAATTAGTAACGAATTACACTAATCCAGGCGAGAATTTCAAACATAGCAAGGGGACTCCGACCAGAGTCTCCCTTTTTTCCAAAAATTGGGCCCCAGACAACACTTAAGTGGTTTCAATTGTCCCACAGATGCAAACTTCAAATGTGGATTTGCATGAAGCAGTATCAAAAATCCACAAGCCTTTCGTCTCCCCAGGAAGACACAGGGGTAGAAAAGTCCTTGCAGATCCATGATTTGTTCATCTTGATGAACGTTAGTCTGTCCACATTGTCACTGGACAGATGCGTGCGCTTATCTGTCAGCACACAACCAGCAGCACTGAAGAGACGTTCCGAGAGAACCCTGGCTGCGGGACACGACAAGATCCCCAAGGCGTAATTGGTGAGCTCAGGCCATTTTTCCAGATTGGAAGCCCAAAATGAGCAAGGCTCAAGTTGCACAGTAATAGCATCGATGTTCACTTGCAGATACTCCTATATCTGTGTCTCCTCCTCCTTCTACTCGTCCAGCTCTTTTGTTTTCACATGAGTATATGTACTTGTCACTTTTCCATGTGTTTGTGGTGTCTTGTGAGTTGTTTGTCACCTTTTGGACACCTTAGAAGGTGTTTTCTATGTGTTTGTATGTGTTTGCCTCCCATTGTTTTCAATGGGGTTCGATGGTGTTCGCCGAACTGAGCCGCTGTTTGACGAACCGAACCGAACTCGAGCACTAGGGGGGTGACTCAACACTACTTATGAATGAAAGAACAAACTAAAATCGTTCAAATGTTTAAAAGTGGCCCTGATTTTAAAATTTAGGCTATGTCCAGACAGTTTTTTGATCCTTTACAAACATCCTTTGCAAAAAAAAGAAAACATTACAAAATTACCTAAATAATTGTATTTACTGTTAATCCTTTTTGCTGTTCAGGTGTACAGTTAGTTTAATGTTTTTTTTCTCCCCTTCAGGTGTTGAAAAATGGCTGGTGGAAAAAAAAATTAAGTGCATATCATTTCATTAAAGTAGATACTGACAGAATCTCACCTCAAACTAAGCAATACCAAATCAAAAGACCGTACAAGAAAAAAAAAGTGTTTCGAGAAAAGGCTCTTCCAAAACACTTCAAAAACTCTCCATAATTGCTTCAGGAAACATTTCACCAAAATAAAAATTCCTCCAAAAACTCCCAAAAAGAAGAAGGTTTCCTGAAGTGGCTTCCACTTGAAAATCTCCATGTGCACAAAGACTAAAGGGACTCAGCTTCAGTATACCAGCTGACATATTTCAGTATAATGTGAAAGAACAAAAACTTGTGAAATATATCTGAGCTATTTAGGATTTTAAACTGAATAATTTTTAGTTGCTCCTTGACAGAATCTCTAATAATAAGGGATTAGACATTTCCTCTTCAGAAACTGAAGTGTCTGAGCAACAAAAATGTGCCCTCAAAACAATAATAATTGATACCCCTATACCTCTCAACTGAAAGGAGATTAGAAGAGTTAGGTTTTTTTAGGAGTTCAGTCAAACAGCCTTCTAGAACTTCTGAGATGAAATAATGGTTTAAAAAAAATGCTAACACAGGCAGATATTTAGAAAAAATGAATTGAGGAGATACATAATGATGAAATGCAAATAGTTACCACATATGGTGTGAATTTACGTCCTATGTTGTATACCTGCGAACCTGCATTTCTCTCTGTACGTTGGCTGATTTAATCTGTTGACATGTGCCTCCACTGCTTCCGGGTAGAACAGAGATGCACCCGCTGCTGTTAACCAGCTAAATCCCGCTGTCAAACTCTGATAGCTGGATTTAACATGGGCCAGCAGGGGGTCACGCCTTTCATCGGTGACATGATCTCAAGGCGCCGATAGGTGGTTGTGACAGCCCCTGGTCAGCTGATGACTAGTGATGGGCAGACCCAGACTGGAACAGTCCAGATCTGTGCAGTTTCAAAAGTATCTGGGAGCCGGAACCGGGCCCAAAATTCTCAGGAATTCTGGCTAATGATCCAGATCCGGCACTCAGTTAATACAAAAAGGAAAAATATTAAAAAAATAAGAAAGCAAGTGGCACTTTATTCTTGTCGAACCTCTCGCACGGTTCTAACTGCTCCAGCGGCCATCCATTCACTTCCAGGGCCACGCATTAGGCTCATGCATATGCACTGCTTCCCCCACCCATCGGCGGTTGTGATTGGTTGCAATCAGACGCGCCCCCACGCTGAGTGACAGCGTGTCTGAAGCTTCCAAACACAAACCCAGTCTGCAGGTCTATAGCGTACAGTAAAAATAAATAATTTGTAGAAATAAATAAGAGTATGGTCCTACGCAACCAGAAATTACCTTGAAATGTGCTGTTTAAGGAGAAAGTCCGCTCAGGTACTCCATATTGAATGCTGGCAGGGGGTGCTTGTCTTGACCCGTAGAAGTGCAATCTGGTGTGAAATGGCCGCCGTCCGTAGAGTGCCTACACCCGGCTCCTCTCCCGCATGGTTTAAGTGCACAGTTTTTGGAATAAAAAGACTTTTATGCTACGGCGTGGGTGAGTGCCATTTCTTCTGCTCTACTGGAATAAAAATAAATAAATAAATTGGGGTAGGGTCCCCTCATATTATGATACCCAGCACAAATAAAATATACAGCTACAAGCTGGAGCCCCCAGCCATGCGCTTATTTTAGTTGGGTATCAAAATAAGAGGAAACGCATGTCGCTTTTTTTTTTTTTTAGTTTAATTATTTAAATAAATAATTTATAAAACTGATGTGCGGTTACCCCCCCCAATTTTCATACCCAGCCAAAATAAAGCGTGACAGCTGGGTGATTGGGGCTGGGGGCCTGTCAGATTAGATTATTAGATTGTGGCATTGTTTCATCAAGCTATTGCACGCCTTGCTGCACCTTATTTGCCTTTACACATACCATACCAATATATGGGATATGGTTTACATTTAGCATGTAGCACTTATTTCTAAATCATCAGATTGATGTAACTCAGGCACATCTGAGGCTACACATTCAGGGCCCTCAGGTTCTCAATCATACTTGAATGAACTGATAATTCTCAAAGCTTTTCACTTTTACACATCAGGTGTTATTTAACCCTAGAACGCGCAAGCAATTCAATCTACCATAGAAAACAAATGACCTAGCAGGCCTGCGAGGCCCCAGGTATGCGTTCTAGGCTTAATCAGGCTAAATCAGTGTATATTTCATACACCAATTATTAATTAATTCTTTGTACATCCTTGGATCCAGGCATGTCTTGCTGATTTAACCACTTACAGCGGTTGCACAAATAAATGTCTTTCATATATTTACTATATGCAGTTAGGCAGTAGACCTCTGATGACGTCACTTGCATTTTCATAATATTTATTATTTTGACTCCATGTGGTCTCTGCAAGGTCTGGCATAACTATTGGCTACACTTCAGCATCCAGATTTATTTTATTGTCGCAGGATTCACTACAGAATAGAACATGTCAAGCTTTATATACCCCACATCAAACCCTGTATAGGAAGTTATTGTTTATTATTACTTACCCTACTACATACCAGCAATTATTCATGTAACACTGTGTTCATCCAGGGAAGTCGCTACTGCCTTTTCTCCCCTTTTTGGCCCGTTTGCTGGCAGTGCGGACCAAGGAAGATGGCTCCAGGCTCGATCCTCCTTATGGGCCCCCTCGTTCCTGCTGATGCTCTGACTCTAGTTGGTTGGTGTGAGACTTGTGGTCCCCCCCCACCGGCAGGTTTAGCAGACCAAATAAATGGACATCTACTCTAGGGAGCTGTTCCCAATGCGTGCATAGTCACCAGGAGTCTCCGTACTCGACCAGCTGACTTCCTCAGCGTCTTTCTGACCGACTTGCTGGTAACCGTTCTCCCCCGCCAACGGCTACTACACGTCCAGGGTCTGACTATTGTGTCCGCGCATGTCACTCTTCTGCCTCTTTGTGCACTTCTTCACTACCAGACTGGCTAACTCCTCCTACTTTCCTGACAGCCACTGCAACCTAACTTCCAGCCCCTCCCCTACACCCCTAGCTGAGATGTGGAGGAACGCCCCCTCTTGGGTCTGCCCAAGGGTCCCCTCTAAGGTGTGGGAGACCTGGTTGCTACGTGTCTGTGCATACACACCCTATTCTAGCCTTCAGGATTACCTGGAAGTACTGTCCCAGCATGGGTGCAGTACTCAGTGGTGCCTGACCAGGTCAGGGGCGCCACATTCCCCCTTAGTTATCAACAGCACGTCCTCGGGCTGCAAAGACAAGAAAAAGATTAAATACAAACTTTTCCCATACGGAGGGGGGTGGGGGGGTGTTTACATATAAAACATACCAGGTACCATTCCACCACCAGCCACCACCCACAAGTCCTGGACCCACCCAAAAACTTCCAGGAGGCAGGTCACCGGTCCCTTTGGTGACCAGATTTGGGCCATCTGTATCCCAGACCTTTCCTCCAATCTTCCTCTCCTGAGTACCAGCTTCCGTGTGTTGGAGAGCAGGCCCCATAAACAGGCGTGCTCTCTTGGTGTTGGAGAGCAGGCACCATAAACAGGCATGCTCCCTGGTGGTGCAGAGCCATGCCCCATAAACAGGCACACTCTGAGGTTGGTACCACTGAGGTAACTTTTAACAATGCGAGCGTTTGTGGCTATAGCCAGTTCATAGCCTGTGGTCCATTTTTAAAGTGACCGTAACCTGGTGCTAAAACATATTTCAACAAGTTCTCGCAACAGTCCTTGCGGGCACATTTTCTTAAACGTTACTCTAACTTTCAACAGGTTAAACATTCTTAAACTAAACAGGTTCTCTACAAAGACATTTTAAACTACACAGATTTTCTCCTTTCAACAACAGGGCTCTTATTTTCAGTGTTCTGGTTCTGGGAGATTGCTTTTTGGGTGTTTTGGGCATTTTGGGTGTTTTGGGCGTCCCCTAGTGGTGATGACTCTGGGGACCTGGTAGAAGCAGTGGGGATGGAGTCTGAGCTCACCAAGGTTTCCTTCGGATATTGCACCACGTCCAAGGCAAACCAGCCTCTTTCTCCCTTGTGCCTGGTGAACTCAACTACATCCCCCACATAGAGATCACGACCAGGGTGACCCCGCTGCAGATGGGACTGCACATCCCTTCTAGAGACAAAGATCCCCTCCTTCTCTCCGGCCTCTACTATAAAGCCCCACCCTGTGCTGCAGTTGAATTCTTCCATTACCCCACGGTGGAGGGGACCTCTGGCCTGGTGCCTGGCCCGCCGCAGGGACTCTTTTTCCTGCAGGTCCCTGGCCTCCACTTGCTCTCTCTCTGGGGTGGGCTTCTCAAGGGGTGTCTGGCTCGCACGCTATGCTGCCCTCTGCGGGTTGGTCTCCGCATTACCATCACCTGGTCATCAGCAGGTAACCAGGTCACATACATGCTGGGGTTTTATGCAACTAGGTCTTCCTCCCTGGCAGTGGGTGCTGCAACCTCTTCCGGTCGTTGGGGGAACAGCAGCGTGACCTCAGGGACTCCCTCTCTCTCAGAGGGTGCTGCGACCTCCTCCGGTCGGTTGGGGAACAGCAGTGATGGTGGCTGGACCTCTTCTCCCTCCCTGGCGGAGGGTGCTGCGACCTCTTCCGGCCGTTGGGGGAACAGCAGCGCGACCTCAGGGCCTCCCTCTCTCTCAGAATGTGCTGCGACCTCCTCCGGTCGGTTAAGGAGCAGCTCTGGGGATGAGCTTTCATCTGCCGTGCAGGACGGTGAATCCCTCTCCAGCGGAGAGGGTGCTGTGACCGCTTCAGGTTGGGATGGCAGCTTGGGGATCAGATATTTCTCCACCAGGGTGTGCTGGGAACCGAGCACTCAGTTTTCTCTTTAACTGAGCCATTTCTTGGTCCACTTCAGGTCGGAGCGCAGGTGCTGGTTCCTCAGTCAGCGACTGGGGCACTGTGACCACCTCTGCTCGTGCAACCGGGACAGAAGGCGTTGCGGCATGGTCTGGTCTGACCGTGGGTGTCGCATCTGGTGTTGCATCGGGTGTCGCATCGAGTGTCGCACAGGACATTGTATCAGGCGTCGCATCAGGCATTGCATCAGGCGTCGTATCAGACATCGCACCGGTGTCCGATAGCAATGCTGGTGGGGTCAGCATACCAGGTGGAACAGGGGCAGTTATAGACTGGCTCAGATCCGGGCTGGAGACATCCCGCAGCATGGTCGCCTCCCGACTCCCGTTGAGCGTGTGCGGTGCCTCCAGGCAGGCCTTGCTGTACCGACAACCGCAGGTTTCTAATTGCCATTATCATCTTCTTTTTCCAAGCAGCCATCTCTCGCCTGCTCTGCTCTTCCATACCATTGGCAATTCTCCCCACTTCTACCTCCAACTCCTCTGCGGTCATGGGCCTGGTCCAACCCTGCTCTCCCTGGTCACCTCTTGCAGACGCCATCTTATCTCTGTCATTGCTCATCAGGTTCTGGTCACGCTGCAGTCTTAGGCGGGCTTTGCACACTACGACATCGCAGCCCGATGCTGCGATGCCGAGTGCGATAGTGCCCGCCCCCGTCGCAGCAGCGATATGTGGTGATAGCTGGCGTAGCGAAAGTTATCGCTACGCCAGCTTCACACACACACTCACCTGCCGTGCGACGTCCCTGTGGCCGGCGACCCGCCTCCTTGTTAAGGGGGCGGGTCGTGCGGCGTCACTGCGACGTCACACGGCAGGCAGCCAATCAGAGCGGAGGGGCGGAGATGAGCAGGATGTAAACATCCTGCCCACCTCCTTCCTTCCGCATATCCTACGGAAGCCGCAGTGAGGCCGGTAGGAGACGTTCCTCGCTCCTGCGACTTCACACACAGCGATGTGTGATGTCGCAGGAGCGAGGAACAACATCGGACCGTCGCGTCAGCGTAATCATGGATTACGCCGACGCTGCACCGATGATACGATTACGACGCTTTTGCGCTCGTTAATCGTATCATCCAGCCTTTACACACTGCGATGTCGCATGCGATGCCGGAAGTGCGTCATTTTCAATTTGACCCCACCGACATCGCACCTTAGTTTTGTTTCTGGTTGTTCTCCTCCCTTTTAACTGGGAAGTCCACGCAGTCCGGGGACTGATCCGCCCCCATCTTCTCCTTCCACTGTGTCCCGTTCCCATGCTGGGTCAGCCACTCCTCTTCGTGGGCGGTAACCTTTCTTTTGCGCGGGCTGCAGCTTCTTAAATCGCACGCTTTTAACAGCAGCAAAATGGCGACGGTCCAAATTGTCTGATCGGACCGCTGAGGCGCACTGTCACCTGTCTTAACAGGTCTAGTCCTTATCCTGTTCATGACGCCAGAAAGGACCTGTGTCGCTCACCTGCAGCGGTCGCCCCAGGGACACCACTCCACCTTAGGGAACGCCACAGGTCTTCACTTTGGTATTTCTGGCAACAGGTATGTGGGTTTTATTTACACGGGAGTCATGACGCCACTCACGGTTTGCGGTCAGGGATATGGGCGACCGCCACTGCAGGTTTTACGAGCGTCTGGGGCTAATGGAGTCTGCAGTCTGGTGGTATGGCCTCCCAAGAGTGAGGCTGGCCCCAGGGGCTCGGGAGTGTAGAACAACAGGTTCCAGAATAACTCAGTCTCAGTCCAAGATGTTTTCAACTTGTTTTACTCACTTTCAGTTGTTCTGTGAGGAACCCGGGCAATGCTGAGATAACCCAGGAGAAACCAGGTATCCTTTAGACTGATCTAAGGGCAACCGTTAACTCGCCTTCCTAGCACTTCTTGTTTCGGATAACCCTGACTTGAAGTACCGTGGGGTTCATCCAGGGAAGTCGCTACTGCCTTTTCTCCCCTTTTCGGCCCGTTTGCTGGCAGCGTGGACCAAGGAAGATGGCTCCAGGCTCGATCCATCCTCGTTGCTGTTGAAGCTCGGACTCTAGTTGGTTGGTGTGGGACTTGTGGTTCTCCCCCACCAGCAGGTTTAGCAGACCAAATAAATGGACATCTACTCTAGGGACCTGTTCCCCGTGCGTGCCTAGTCACCAGGAGTCTCTGTACTCGACCAGCTTACTTCCTCACCGTCTTTCTGACCGACTTGCTGGTAACCGTTTTCCCCCGTTAACGGCTACTACACGTGCAGGGTCTGACTAGCGTGTCCGCGCATGTCACTCTCCTGCCACTTTCTGCACTTCTTCACTACCAGACTGGCTAACTCCTCCTACTTTCCTGACAGCCACTGCAACCTAACTTCCAGCCCCTCCCCTACACCCCTAGCTGAGATGTGGAGGAACGCCCCCTCTTGGGTCTGCCCAATGGTCCCCTCTAAGGTGTGGGAGACCTTGTTGCTATGTGTCTGTGCGTACAAACCCTATTCTGGTCTTCAGGATTACCTGGAAGTACTGTCCCAGCATGGGTGCAGTACTCCGTGGTGCCTGACCAAGTCAAGGGCGCCACATTTATAACCTATTGTCACTACTTTTTCTGCATGCAATCTGATAGTAAAATCTCTGAGTGAGCCTGTATGACAATAGTGTGATGTGTTGGGTGCACAATGACGCAATGATGATGTCACACCATCCTAGCAAATCAAAAAAAGAGTCAGGGATGCTGGTAGGTAAGGAGATTTAGAGGGCTCCTGTCCAGTGGTCACAGAGTACCAACCGGGCCGATGCACCAGAGTCCTGTGGATGAATTTTTCCATCTCTAATAGAGAACTCATGGACCATTACGGTATCCCTAAAACATATCCTTACAACATGTTGCTGTAATACAATCATGACCATGAGCGTTTATTCATTGATTTATCAAATAAATAAAGACAAAAGCTTTAGAACAATCTGGAAAAAAAATGTTTTTTGAATTGTACTAATTTTTAAGCTTTCCATAAGTTTTATTCACTAGACAAAAAAGCAGTGTTTTCAAAGAAGCTGTAATTGTGATGGCACATAATAATTTAGATAATTGGTCATTCATTTATGAAGCCTCACAGAGCCCAGAAATAGCTGTGACATCAAAAGCATTTAATGAATCCCACTTCACTAATGTAAAAACATCTCTGCCTGAAGTGAGTGCCATTATCTATTGGTCAGTGCTTTCGTGCCATCATTTGCATTTGGAACAATTAAATTTTCATAAATGCACAATTTTATTTAACAAAAGTTTCCTGTATAATAGTAGTTTTGTCTCAGTTTGAAAAGTAAAATATATTCTATATTTCTACTTATGTGAATAATGTGCATAAAATCTCTCATTTTAATCATTTCATGGAATCTGTGATTACCATATAAATGAAAAGTAGGACATAGATCATAAATCTGTCACTGGGATCTCATAAGTACTGCCCACCTTAGCCACATGATCGCGGAAGGACCACTCTTGTAATAAACAGTCACTCTCCTACCGCAGAATTTCTGATTATCGTGTTTTTCGCTTTCTAAAACGCACTTTTTTCCCCCCGAAACTGGAGGAAATTGGGGGTGCATCTTACAAAATGGATATGGCTTCCTGGGGTGGCGGTGGGGGAGCGGGTTAATAGGAGGCAGGGTCACTGGATGCGCTCGGGGATGTCGCGACGGGCGACATTGATCGGCAGGCTGCGAGGGTGTCACAGGGCGGGGTGTCTCGATGGCGAGTGCATTGAGCTGACAGACTGCTCCAATAAATCGCCTGCGGTTGATGCAATGAACTTAAAAAAAAATGGCTGCAGAGATTGCGCATGCCCAGATTGACACGATGTACTTCAAGAAAATGGCCATAAAGTCCTATCTGCACATGCATCACCTCCGTGGCCATTTTCTTGAAGTCCATCTCGTGAACCACGGCCATTCAATGGAGCCAGCAGTCAACTCAATGAACCTGACGCCGAGACACCCCATCCTGTGATACCTCCACAGCACGCTCGCTCGTCTGCAAATAAACGGCACCCACCGCGACATCCCCAAGTGTATCCTGTGACCCTGCCTCTTATGACCTGCTCCACCTCCGTCACCCCGGTAAGCAAAATCCGGGAGATTCAATGGCGCCCACTACACCACCGAGTCTGCAGTGTTGCCGACCCTCCTGAGCCGCAACACCCCCTCCTCTGAGCCTCGCCTACCCTGCCTCCTGTGACCTTCCTGAGCCGCTCCACCACCGCCGCTCCCCTCAGGTAAGCATTAAGATTAAGATGCACTAGGATTATAAAACGGACCCTCATATTAACATTAAAAATTATTTTTTACTATTTTCCTCCTCTAAATTTGGGGTGCGTCTTATAAACCCGTGTGTTTTATAAACCGAAAAATATGGTAGCTCTTTTTTTTGTCCCCTGGTCCAATAAGTTGGATAAATTATATGTACCTCAAGATGATACAGAAAAAAAACTACTAAAAAAACCCTTTTCTATTGCTGCGTTGAAAAAAAAAATAATGGCTTTCCAGATGTAGTAGGACAGAAAAATGTCTTATTTTCCCATAAAACATGTTTTTATTGAGCAAAAATGTAAAAAAAAATAATTTGAATATTTCATATAAATATGTATTCTCTATTAATTATGCGGCTGACATTCAATGTTGTACATTTAAAGCAAAAAAAAAAAAATTAACCTACTAGAAATGTTAATGCATTTATAAGAAGAAAAAAAAAATCTACATTTCAATAAAAAACAAAACACAACATTAAAATGAAGATAAAAAAATAGGGAGCAAAAAAACAAACCATTTGTTAATATCTTCTGGGCATTTGTTGTAAACAAAATCATAACGATTAGAAGAGACTTGTTCCCAATCCACACACTGGTATCTGTTCGGCTCCAGGACATGTTCCTGTAATTTTCTCTGTTTGAAATTGAAAAACAAAAGCGTAAAATGATCTAAACTAAAATGTAGACTCCAATAAGCAGACAGTATGAGAAAGGGAGAGAGTGAAGTCTACAATGTATAGTGTATGGTTATCTGTTCTTTTCTCTATGGATTTAACCACTTCAGGACTAGGACATTTTACCCTATAGTGACCCAACACAATCTTTTTTTTTTTCTGGTGCAGTACCAGTATTGATTAATTCCCCAGTATTATATTGTAAAGATTACACAAAACACTTTAGTGATGAAAGATTAAAGGGACTGTCTGGTCAGAAGATATTGAAGGACTCGATGAGTCATATTGAAGATTATGTGAAGCAAAACGGTCGTCGGCTCTTAGCCTCCAGATCCCTCCCTTGCTAATCTGCTTTTTGTCTATTTTTATAATTGAGAAATAATGAAAAGTTTTTAGCTTTTATATTTATACATTGTCAGCTTATGAGCAGGGCCCTCACTCCTCCTATAACTGTTCAACTAAGGTACTTTGTAATGTCTTTCATGACCCTCCTCAATTGTAAAGTTCAGCGGAATATGTTGGCGCTATATAAATAAAATGATTATTATAATTTTTAGTGAGCTCTCGCTCTATTTCTTGCATTTTGTCAACTTTATATGTTTTTTTTTCGTGAGAGCATTATGTACCAAAGCGCTTTCTTATAATCTTGTGCACATTGATCACTTGTCATCAGTACTGGGCAGCTCCATTCAGTGTGTAGCAGCCACTACCAAGGACTGTCAAACAGCTCCTATTCTCTTGTGATTGGAGAACCCCTTTGAGTTACTCCAATCTGATATTAGTGACCTGTCATATGGATTGATTATCTTTATCTTGTGACCATCCATATTCTTCTATGATCACCTCTAATTGGTAAGGTAACTCTTTTAATTGTCTATAAAGTGTAAGGAGGAAATATCCCCATTATGGCATTGCAGGTAATGTTTTGATACTGCAAAAAGATGTCACACAGAGTTTTCCACAAACTTCGCCAACTCTCATGGAAGCATTGGACTCTGTTCAGATTGCAGACTGTGACACTCCACCCGATAGTTTCTCTGGTGTCTGGGATCAACTCAGGCAGACTTGGGTGTCAACCTGCTGTGTTCTGATTCATAGGCAGGCTAGCAAGAGTTAATCTGTGCTAGTCTGCTTGCTACTTTAATCACATGTTGTGGGGAGACCTATCACATCTGCTCCCCTCCTATTTATACTGTTGGAATTCTTCTACCCATGCCAGCTATAGTTTATTCTGTGTTGGTCTGTGAGGTGTGGCATCCCAGACTGTCTCTGGTGAAAGTCGTGTTAGTTTTTGCTTTTTACTTGGTGCGGTTGTGGAGTGTACCCTTCTTGTTTTGCATTTCCTTCCTGCTCTTCCTTTCCTCCTGAATTTCTTATTGTCTTATCCTGTGTGTTTATGCTATGTGACAGAGTTTTAGTTCTTCCCTTGTTTGTCTTTTTCGGTAATTTCAACACACTCCTGTCCCGTACCTCCCTGGGGCATGGAGAGGGGGAATTAGATCAGGACTGATCAGGAGCTGGCCAGAAAGGAGACTCTGGCCTCTCCACCTTTAGGTGTATCCCTGATAATAGGGATAGCAGAGGGTTACCCTAACTTGATAAGCAGTTAGGAGCCCCGGTTCCTCTCTTATTATGACCTGACAGGTATTTTTGTATCATTACTTCCAGGAAATGTGCTGTGCAACTCGCACTGTAATTTGCAAATTTCATGAGTCTACTCTGCACAATCTCAATGTAATTTTATGTTATTCATATTCTGAACCTAGATTTAAAGCACCACTCTAAATCTCCTATGTCTTGTTATATACTCGCCTTCCGGCGACTTCATTTTCTACTGCCTCTGCTCCAGTTGGTCTCTGCAATTTGTGACCTGCCAGTGCATTCCAGTGTTTCACGATGAAGGTCACAACCCAATGTAAATCTATGAAAGCCTCATTCTGGCTTCAGTTTGACTCTCTTATAGATGCATTACGCACTTGAGATATAACTTTTGACTTTCAGCCAGTTAAAAGTTACTGTCACAAGATGGCACTGCGGGACCATAGCGGTGTCGGTAAAAAGTGAAGATGCCGAAAGGTGAGTATTTGACAGTGGGCAAGGGGCTTACATTTAAAGCACCACTCCAGGGCTGAAAAACAAATGCTAGTGTAGTGCTTTAAAGAAATTCTTAGTATTGAACAAGGTCTTGTTTCACAAAAAGCTAGGAAAAAGCAACTGTTCCATTGTTGAAGTGTTTTTTAGGGATTATCTTTTTGCTATCTTCAAGAATTTCCAATAAGTATCTTATCCTTTTGCACGATCAGAAGACAAGTAAGTCCCCCACAAACAGTTGTTTTGCGAACAGATTCTCCTCTGTGTCCCCCATACACAGAAACACTTAGCTCAGCCAGGCTGTGTTGTGTTCTCTGGGAGAGAGCTTCTGCCATACTCATCTGGCTGCGACTTATCTCCTGGAGATGAAAAGGATCCACAGTCTGAAATTCTTTGGAGCGTAGGGAGACCTCCATACACATTAGAATTTTGACGGATCCTAGCAATATATTATAGTGAAGCAATGAACCAAGGGCCCTCCGCTCTGCAGAGCAAGTCACTGGATCAGACGGATTAACGGAAAAACCAGGGAGAATGTTTATTTACAAGGAATAACAAAGGCAAGCTGCCGAGCAGCAGGAGGGTGGAAAAAATAGTAAAGGCGGGAAAACAACCCTCAGTACAAAAGTATACTCTTTAGCTGAAGCGACTGCCCAGGTCGCCATAACTAGTACAACATACAATATAGTTTTAACAGCAGTACAGAGATATACATATATTAAATGTTAAATAATCCTGCTCTGTCCTGTATCCTAACTGGTCTCTCCTAAAGGGACCATGTGGATACCGCACTGTGACTACGGAAACCTACTATGGTTTCCTAACCGCTATGCCCAGGTGTACAGTCACTGCACTGTCTGCAGGACCAGTCTGCTATAAGGCTTGATGGTATGGTAGTGAGCACTTCACTCTGGGAGGGTGATGCAGGACTTCTCTTCCCACAACTCAAAAAGCAGCTGGGCTCATCAGGCAAAGTCTTCTATCAGGCTGGATACTGGCTCTCTTGTGTGCGTCTCTCTGCATGTCCTGGAACTTTCTCACACTGTGTGATGCCTGCCTGGAGCCACAGATTCAGGATTAGTGAAACAGGTGGATAGAGGCAACCGCCCACAAAGCATAAACCCGGACCCCACAACCCTTTAACCCCTATACAGGGATTTGGAATTATGACAGGGAACAGGTGATCACTACCCATGTAAGACTGCAGTCCTGAGAAGAGTAGTAACCAGGCAGGGTCAAATCCAGAAGGTAGAACAAGGGCAAAAATAGTCAGGCGGGAGGGTGGTCAGATATCAAGCCAAGGGTCAAAACTGGAGCTAGCAGCGAAGTACAGAACCGGCAGGCAGAAGAGTGGTCAGGTAATCAAGCTAAGGTCAATATATGGGAATAAAAACAAACAGCAAGGAACCAGAGACTAGCAGGGAATTACAGGACTATATCTGGCACTTGCCAGCAGAAGGGAGAAAGCATAAGAGGGGTGTGTTGCCTTTCCATTGACCCCAGCTGAAAGGTAATTACTCCAGGCGGAAGGCACACACCACCACAGTCAACCAGTGGTAATGGAGGTCCTGGTGAATAGATGAGCAGTGAATAGATGAGCTTAATAGATGAGCGGAGCCTGCACCCAACAGAGCCACTGACTGCTCCCCCACCCCCAGTGCCTCCCAAAGTGATGACGCAGCATCGTCTGGTGATCGAAGCAGAAGTCGACTCCGGTGGAAATGTGACACACTGTCTCCTACTTCCTGCTTCTCCCTGCACTTTTCTCAGGGCAGGTCAAACGAACACACAGCAGCAGGGGAGATGCAGGCCATTCCATTGTGCTCTGAAGGGGAGAAGTCTCTTAAAGCCACAGTACAACAAAGTTTTAAAGTCACAGTAAAGCAACATCCTTAGTAGGGGCTGCACTCCACTACAACAGCACAGTGGCTTAATGGTTAGTACTGCAGTCTTGCAGAGCTGGGGTCCTGGGTTCAAATCCTACCAAGGACAAGGACAACATCTGCAAGGAGTTTGTATGTTCTTCCTGTGTTTGTGTGGATTTTCTCTGGTTACCTCCCACACTCCAAAGACATACTAATGGAGAACTTAAGGGTACTTTATGCACAACGATATTGCTAACGATATATCGTCGGGGTCACGGTGTTCGTGACGCACATCCGGCGCCGTTAGCGATATCGTTGTGTGTAACTAAAAGGAGCGACAATCAGCGATCGCAAAAACATCAAAAATCGTTGATCGTTGACACGTCGCTCCCTTTCATAATATCGGTGGTGGTGCGTGCCGCTGGTTGTTCGTCGTTCCTGCGGCATCACACATCGCTATGTGGGATACCGCAGGAACGACGAACATCTCCTTACCTGCGTCCACTGGCAATGAGGAAGGAAGGAGGTGGGCAGCATGTTTCGGTCGCTCATCTCTGCCCCTCTTCTGCTATTGGGCGACTGCTTAGTGACGCCGCTGTGACGCCAAACAAACTGCCCCCTTAAAGGAGAGATTGTTCGGTATCTCCAGTGATGTCGCTAAGCAGGTATGTGCGTGTGACACTGCCGTAGTGATATTGTTCGCTACGGCAGCGATCACCCCCATGACGAAACAGCGACGTGGGCGGGTGCTATCGCGTAAGACATCGCTAGCAATCGCTAGCGATGTCGCAGCGTGTAAAGCACCCTTTAGATTGTGATATGATGGTTACGTCTGTAAAGAGCTGAGGAATTAACAGCACTATATAAGTGAGTAAAATAAATAAATAATATAAAGTTTATGAAGGTCTTTAGAGCAGTTGGTAGCACATTCATTCTACATGACACGTGAGGAATATAGTTTGGTGCAGAGCTGTGCTTGTTTTTTTTTTAATAAATGGTACCAAGAGTCTAGTTACTTACTTGAGAATGAAGTGATTAACCAGAGCAAGCATGGGTTTGTAACTAATAAGTCATGTCAGACTAACTTAATTTCCTTCTATGACAAAATCAGGGAAATGCAGTAGATATAGTATATCTTGACTTCAGTAAAGCATTTTACAAAGTATCTCATACAATCCTTAATGAAAAAATGACCAAGTGTGGAATGGACAAGGCAACTGTTAGATGGATTTGTAACTGGCTTAGTGATCGGAGTCAAAGAGTGGTCATAATTGGCTGCACTTCCAGTTGTAAGACTGTCTCAAGTGGGGTACCACAGGGCTCTGTCCTGGGCCCCGTGTTGTTCAACATCTTTATCAATGATTTAGATGAAGGTATTAAGGATAAACTGATTAAATTTTCTGATGACACAAAGCTAGGAGGAATAGCTAATACTACAGAAGAGAGAGAGAGGATTCAACAAGATCTAGACAAGCTGGACCAATGGGCAGCAACTAATAGAATGGTTTTTAACAGGGAGAAATGCAAAGTCATACATCTTGGCAAGAATAATGAAAAGAGCAAATACAGCATGGGAGGAATAGAGCTATCCAAAAGCATGTGTGAAAAATACTTAGGTATACTAATAGATCACAGACTGAACATGAGTCAACAGTTTGACGCAGCAGCAAAATAGGCAAACACCATTCTAGGATGTATTAACAGAAGCATACAGTCTAGATCACGTGAAGTCATTATCCCCCTTTACTTCTCTTTCGTCAGACCTCATCTGGAATATTGTGTCCAGTTCTGGGCACCACATTTTAAAAAAGACATCAACAAACTGGAGCAAGTTCAGAGAAGAGTGACCAAAATGGTGACTGGTCTGCAAACCATGTCCTATGAGGAACAGTTACAGGATTTAAGATTGTAGCGATATGCCCGTGTCGCACAAACGAGGGGGTGGGTACGCAATGTTACCGATATCGCTCCTGTGTAAAGCCCGCTTTAATAGCTGTCTACAAATATCTTAAAGGCTGTCACACTGTAGAGGGATCAGTTTTATTCTCATTTTCACAAGAAAAGACTAGAAGCAATGGGATGAAACTGATGGGGAGGAGACACAGATTAGGTATTAGAAAAAACGTTTTGACAGTGAAGGTGATCAATGAGTGGAACAGGCTGCCACGAGAGGTTGGAGTTATTTTTCAATGGAAGGCTTTAAAAAGAGGTTGGACAGACATCTGTCTGGGATGATTTAGTCAATCTTGCTTTGAGCAGGGGGTTGGACTAGATGACCCAGGAGGTCCATTCCAACTCTAATATTCTATTCTATTCTATTCTATTCTATTCTACAACTGAGTCTCATACAACTTACAATTCCCTCTGCAATAATATTTATTTTTGCGGCACAGCGTCCTCCCAAGGCTGCTGCCTCAATAAGAAAATTACATATTGCTACTAACTCCTTGTTTTTGTCACTTTATGTTTGGTGATGTTTGTTTGTTTTTTTCTTCTCATGCTCATTAGTGGAAGTGTGTAGTATTGAGAGACAGTCTGTTGTATATACTGTACATCCTGTAGAAACATAAGCAGAAATATCACATGCAGAAATGTCAATGCCCCTTAAAGTTCTACATATTGCACCTGACGCTTCATTGTCTGTTGTTCTGGTGCTTGAAACTCATTAAACTTATAAAGCAGTTTATACTGTATGTGAAATCGTTCAAGCACTAGTCAGACTATTTAGGCTACTTAGTCTATTAATGCAATTTTAGTAATTGGAAAATGTAGTAATATCAAATAGGATTTATGATGTTTTTTGTGTTTACATAATAAGTACAAAATTGCCAGATAAATTGGTGACTATTACTATTCATTTTGACTATTTGTGTGAGACATAAACTAATGTTTGACCTTATATAACTAATTTATGGCAACATTTATCCTCACTTCCTATACATTGACACTTGGGAATATGACAGTAATGCTTTCTGAGTAATACACATTTATTGAATCTAAATATTTAGTGTGAAATCTCCTATATGAATGTTGGAGTGTGTTTAGTGCTGAGAGGGAAAGTAGCACAAGCTGAGATAATGGAGCGATATTATAGGATTATGGAATATTGCAGTCATTTGTGCTGATTTAAATAACTGTGAATCATCTCTCAGCTCAGCGAGCATTCATTACTTCATTACTTCATTTCAGATGTTGTAAAAACAGACTTTTATATTTTTATTGTCTTAAAGGAAACATTTCTACCTTGAAATGATCCATTTATATGCTTTTTTTTTTTTTTTTTATATATAATGTACTTCCAGAAGGTGTTTGGTAAATGGAAAAGAAATTGTAATTATTGATTGGTGTTTATGTGCTTGTAATACTTATCTGAGAAGAGACATGATAATATATGGATGTATCTATTGATCTAAATTCCTGAAATCCCATGCTAATAGTAATGGCATGTCCACACTTTCTGGATTTTCTGCTAAAGTCTCTGCCGCTAAGTTGTGCAGATTTAGCTGAAGATTTCCCAACGGAGGGATGAGATTTGTTCAAATTTCATCTACTTGGCTTCTGCTATAATTTTTGCAGATCATCTGCCCCTAAATACAGATGAAAAATCTGTAGTGTTTTGGGTTTATAGTACTACTAACTGTAGCACGTGGCGTTGCCCGGGATAATAACTGTCTCTCTGTCTCTCTCCCAGTCTCTGTATGTGTGTAGCTGTCTGTCTGTCTCTCTGTCTGTCTCTTTCCTTGTCTGTCTGTTTCTATCTCTCTGTCTGTATTTGTATCAGTCTATCTATCTCTATCTCTCTGTCTGTCTCTATGTGTGTGTCTGTCTCTCTCTTTCCCCATCTGTCTCTTTCCCCGTCTGTCTCTTTGCCCGTCTGTCTCTTTTCCCGTCTGTCTCTTTGCCCATCTGTCTCTTTCCAGGGCTGTCTCTTTCCAGGGCTGTCTCTTTCCAGGGCTGTCTTTTTGCCTGGCTATCTTTTTGCCCGGCTGTCTTTTTGCCTGGCTGTCTCTTTCCAGGTCTGTCTCTTTCCAAGTCTGTCTCTTTCCCTGTCTGTCTCTTTCCCTGTCTGTCTCTTTCCCTGTCTGTCTCTTTCCCTGTCTGTCTCTTTCCAGGTCTGTCTCTTTCCAGGTCTGTCTCTTTCCAGGTCTGTCTGTTTCTCCATCTGTCTCTTTCCCCGTCTGTCTCTTTCCCGGTCTGTCTCTTTCCCAGTCTGTCTCTTTCCTGGTCTGTCTCTTTCCTGGTCTGTCTCTTTCCCAGTCTGTCTCTTTGCCCATCTGTCTCTTTGCCCGTCTGTCTATTTGCCCGTCTGTCTCTTTGCCATCTGTGTCTTTCCAGGGCTTTCTCTTTGCCCGTCTGTCTCTTTGCCCGTCTGTCTCTTTGCCCATCTGTCTCTTTGCCCATCTGTCTCTTTGTTCGGCTGTCTCTTTGCCCGGCTGTCTCTTTGCACCGCTGTCTCTTTGCACCGCTGTCTCTTTCCACCGCTGTCTCTTTCCAGGTCTGTCTCTTTGCCCATCTGTCTCTTGGCCCATCTGCCTCTATTCCCGTCTGTCTCTATGCCCGTCTGACTCTTCGCCCGTCTGTCTCTTTGCCTGTCTGTCTATTTCTTGGTCTGTCTCTTTCCAGGTCTGCCTCTTTCCAGGTCTGTCTCTGTCTGTCTCTTTCCCCGTCTGTCTCTGTCTGTCTTTCTGTCTGTCTTTCTGTCTCTATCTCTCTGTCTCTTTCCCCATCTGTCTCTGTCTGTATCTTTCTGTCTCTTTCTTTTTCTGTCTCTCTTTATCCGTCTCCCCACCGACATCTTATTACCTCACACATGAGCTTCTTATACTAACAGTTTATTTTGTTCCTATAGCAACCACTGACAGTTGCTATTAATAACCTATAGCTCCCACCTCCATTCAGTTTAATGGAAGCAGAATTTTTGGACAGTAACTGTAAAGTGCGGGGTTTAATTTTTCCGCCCAAACATAGTCTATGACGTTCCCTGAGTCACATGGAGTGTCTGTGCAAAATTTCGTGATTGTAAATGTGACGGTGCGTATTCCTTTAGTGGACCACACATACACTCAGCTTTATTTATTAGATTGTCATGAATGTCAGAGGCCACAGGTTTAAATAAGGTACCTAGCACAGACTTGGAGCAATCCACTCTGTCTGACAGAATAACCTCTTCATGACCTCGTACATAGCGGTACTTCCTAATTTGCTGGGACTTCCCAACCTTGGACGTACAGGTACATCCTGGGGATCATGCTGGCACAGGAGCTCTGCCCATAAGATTGCCGCCAGGAGCTCTGCTTACATAACAGTCGAGCCCCGGCTCTCAAAGCCAGATATGATCCCCGCATCATCCCTGGCTGTTTGACCTACTTAATGCTGCTATCAATATTGAGTGCAGCATTTAGGGGTCTGGGACACTGTACCCCTAGATGAATTTATTGAGTGGTGTACTTTCTAAAATGGATTCACTTGTGGGGGATTTCTGCTGTTATGGCACCTTAGGGGCTCTTCCAATGAGACATGTCAACCGCAAACCATTACAGTAATATCTGAACGCCAATATGGCGCGTCTTCACTTTGTACTGTGCCTCAAAAGTAGTTTGACCACCTCTGAGGTATTGGCAAACTCAGAAGAAATTGCAGAACAATCATCTTCTTAGACTGGCTTGTAACAGGGTTGGTGCTTCACGATTGGAGGATTGCTGATGTGATACAGATGTTTAAGAAAGGTAAGTGGGTGGATCCAGGCAACTACCGTCCAGTAAGCCTGATTTCACTAGTGTGCAAAGTTTTTTAGGGCATTTTAAGGGATGACAGGCAAAAATATATTGCATAAAATAATATAATTGACAGACAGCATGGATTCATGAAAGATAAGTCGTGTCTAACCAACATGTTGGGGTTCTATGAGGAGATCTGATGCAGCAGTGAAACGTTGCCACTGCAGGCACTCACTGGCTACAGAGCCTCCCATAGTACTGCTGTTGGGAGGAGGTCTCATCGTACATGCAGCATCTGGTGGGGTGATACAGAACATCAACTGGACCCACATAAGGACTATATAGGACCTTTTATTTCATGGACATAAAGAAACGATGAGGAGATTGATGGCCCAAACTAACTAAAGATAATTCGATATATCCACATCCCCTGATGAACCCCAAGACGTTGGGGGGAAACGCGTCGGGATCAAGTTAGTCCTGGCAGGATAAGTACTAGGACCACAGGTCCATCATCTTTTGCATAGACCCTTAATTCATGTATGTTCTCAGTTAAATAGCCATATAGGTAATTTTTAGAAACTGAGAATTGAAATTCTAAATATTTACATGAAATTTGGGCTTAATTGTCATTACCATTATGATTATGACTCATGACACATGACTGAGGTTGCACTCCAGCACTTTGCACCTGGTGGTGGGTTAAGGTCAGTAATAGTGACAGGGAGAATTAGGGCTAGCCGCCGAGGAACGGTGGGCACCCAAAAAATTAAGGTGTATTTGACCTCCGTTGCCAGGTAGGGTTAACATCAGGGAATTTTAGATCCCCCTAATTCATCATTATAATACCCGTTTTAATACAACAGGTGGTGTACACCCTTTGCCCACTGCCCTATATCAGGACCTCACTGAATTATCACAAATCACGACTTGTTGATGTCCTCTTATATATTTGGGTATTATTCCAGTTTTCAGTATTGGTTTAGTATTTTAATGGAATCATTAAATATTACGTTTTAGAGAGTATATTTGGTTTTCAAGTGATCCTCTTTTTTATAAATTGAAATTGGTTTACTGGTTCTATGAGGAGGTAAGTGAAAATCTGGATATTGGTAATGCAGCTATTTAGTCTTTGCAAAGGCATTTGATACTGTACCACATAATAGACTTATACTGAAGCTCCAGAAGCAAGGACTAGGGGAAACTATATGCAGCTGGGTAAGAAATTTGCTAAAAGGTAGGAAAGAAAGAGTAGCCATAAATGGTACATTCTCTAAATGGGCTATAGTCAGCAGTGGGGTGCCGCAGGGATCTGTGCTAGGACCAATTCTTTTTAACCTTTTTTATTAATTGGAATGTGGATGGGATTGATAGTAAAGTGTCAGTCTTTGCTGATCACACCAAACTATGTAGGATATTAAAAACTGACCTTGATAGTACAATATTACTAAACGATCTGGATAAGATGTCGTAATGGGCAGATACTTGGCAAATGAGATTTAATGTTGATAAAATTAAAGTAATGCACCTAGGACGGAGAAATCCTATTGCTGCATATACATTAAATGGAAGTAAACTCAGGACTACAGAACAGAAGAAGGACTTGGGTATTCTCATTACAAATAAGCTGAGCAGCAGCACTCAATGTCAAGCAGCAGCTGCAACAGCAAATAAGATTTCCATGTGTATAAAAAGAGAGATTAGATCCTGTGATGTTAACGTATTGTTACCCCTCTATGAATCACTTGTAAGGCCACATCTGGAATATGGGATCCAGTTTTGGGCTCCAAATTTTAAAAAGGACATTCAGAAGTTAGAGTCAGTTCAAAGGCAGTTAACTAGACTACTATAAGGAATGGAAGGCCGCCCGTATGATGAGATGTTGGAAAAGTTAGATTTGTTTACCTTAGAAAAAAGACGTCTCAGAAGAGATCTCATTTATATGTATAAATACATGTGTGGTCAATATAAAGGACTGGCACATGACTTATTCCTTCCAAAGACAGTACTAAAGGGGGCTTTACACGGTAGCGATATCGCTAGCAATTTGTAGCAATAGCGAGCGTGTAAGTACCCGCCCCATCACGCATGCGATTGTTTGTGATTGCTGCTGTAGCGAACATTATCGCTACGCAGCGTCACACATACTTACCTGGTCGTCGTCGTCGCTGTGACTGCCGAACAATCCCTCCTTCGAGGGGGAGGGACGTTCGGAATCACAGCGACGTCACCGCAACGTCACTAAGCGGCCGGCCAATCAAAGCGGAGGGGCGGAGATGAGCAGGACGTAACATCCCGCCCACCTCCGTCCTTCCGCATTGTGGCCGGCGGCAGGTAAGGAGACGTTCCTCGCTCTTGCGGTGTCACACATAGCGATGTGTGCTGCCGCATGAGCGATGAACAACCTGGATAAACAACCCTTACCGATTTTTCAGTTTGGGACGACCTCTCCATGGTCAACGATTTTCACCATTTTTGAGGTCGCTTAAGGTCGCTGGTCAGTGTCACACGCTGCAATATCGTTAATGATGCCGGATGTGCGTCACTAACAACTTGACCCCGACGACAAAACATTAACGATATCGTAGCGTGTAAAGCCCCCTTAAGGATCAGGGGGCAGTGGAAGAAAAAAAATTTTGGCAGCCCTTTAGGAAAGGGTTCTTTACAGTCAGAGCAGCCAGACTGTGGAATGCCCTACCGCAAAAATGTCTACATTTCTGTTTTTTTTTTCTGTCAAGATGGGGTGCAGAGTATACATTAATGAGAAAAAAATGAACTTTTTGAATTTACCAAATGGCTGCAATGAAACAAAGAGTGAAAAATTTAAAGGGGTCTGAATACTTTCCGTACCAACTATATACACTGTGTGCAGAATTATTAGGCAAGTTGTATTTTAGAGGATTTTTTTTATTATTGATCAACAACTATGTTCTCAATCAACCCAAAAGACTCATAAATATCAAAGCTTAATATTTTTGGAGGTTTGAGAGGAGTTTTTTTTAGATTTCTTAGGAGGATATCTGTTTGTGCAGGTAACTATTACTGTGCAGAATTTTTAGGCAATTTATTAAAAAACAAATATATTCCCATCTCACTTGTTTATTTTCACCAGGTAAACCAATATAACTGCATAAAATTTAGAAATAAACATTTCTGACATGCAAAAACAAAACCTCAAAAAATGAGTGACCAATATAGCCACCTTTCTTTATGATGACACTCAACAGCCGACCATCCATAGATTCTGTCAGTTGCTTGATCTGTTTACGATCAACATTGCATGCAGCAGCCACCACAGCCTCCCAGACACTGTTCCGAGAGGTGTACTGTTACTGTTTTCCCTCCCTGTAGATCTTACATTTTATGAGGGACCACAGGTTCTCTTTGGGGTTCAGATCAGGTGAACAAGGGGGCCATTATTTTTTCATCTTTAAGACCTTTACTGGCCAGCCACGCTGTGGAGTAGTTGGATGCATGTGATGGAGCATTGTTCTTGAAGGATACCGACTTCTTCCTGTACCACTGCTTGAAGAAGTTGTCTTCCATATACTGGCAGTAGATTTGGGAGTTGAGCTTCACTCCATCCTCAACCCGAAAAGGTCCCACAAGTTCATCTTTGATGATACCAGCCCATACCAGTGCCCCACCTCCACCTTACTGGCGTCTGAGTTGCAGTGGAGCTCTCTGCCCTTTACTGATCCAGCCTCTAGCCCATCCATCTGGACCATCAAGAGTCACTCTCATTTCCTCAGTCCATAAAAGCTTTGAAAAATCAGTCTTAAGATATTTCTTGGCCCAGTCTTGACGTTTTATCTTATGTTTCTTGTTCAAAGGTGGTCGTTTTTCAGCCTTCCTTACCTTAGTCATATCCCTGAGTATGGCACACCTTCTGCTTTTTGATACTCCAGTAACGTTGCAGCTCTGAAATATGGCCAAACTGGTGGCAAATGGCATCTTGGCAGCTTCACGCTTGATTTTCCTCAATTCATGGGCAGTTATTTTGCGCCTTTTTTGCCCAACACGCTTCTTGCGACCCTGTTGGCTATTTGCCATGAAACGCTTGATTGTTTGGTGATGACGCTTCAAAAGTTTGCCAATTTCAAGACTGCTGCATCCCTCTGCAAGGCATCTCACAATTTTTGACTTTTCAAAGCCTGTCAAATCTCTCCTCTGACCCATTTTGCCAAAGGAAAGGAAGTTGCCTAATAATTAAGCACACGTTATATAGAGTGTTGATGTTATTACACCCCTCCTCATTACAGAGATGCACCTGATTTACTTAAAGGAGTTGTCCGACATTAGCTTAACAAAACATTTTGAGTTTATCTGTGCTGTATTGTCATATAAATCACCCCTACATTGTTATTTTTTGTTTTCTAACTTTTGTTCCACTTGAATTATCCCTTTATTCTCTGCAGCACTTTGTTTACATTCAGATCCAGCAAACATGACCACTTCCTGTGCTGAACCTCAGTCAGAGCTGTCACCACCCAGCCTCAGTGTCCAGCCCCACCCCAGTGTCCAGCCTCGCCCCCTGCCCGCCCCCTGGTCAGTGTCACACGCTGCAATATCGTTAATGATGCCGGATGTGCGTCACTAACAACTTGACCCCGACGACAAAACATTAACGATATCGTAGCGTGTAAAGCCCCCTTAAGGATCAGGGGGCAGTGGAAGAAAAAAAATTTTGGCAGCCCTTTAGGAAAGGGTTCTTTACAGTCAGAGCAGCCAGACTGTGGAATGCCCTACCGCAAAAATGTCTACATTTCTGTTTTTTTTTTCTGTCAAGATGGGGTGCAGAGTATACATTAATGAGAAAAAAATGAACTTTTTGAATTTACCAAATGGCTGCAATGAAACAAAGAGTGAAAAATTTAAAGGGGTCTGAATACTTTCCGTACCAACTATATACACTGTGTGCAGAATTATTAGGCAAGTTGTATTTTAGAGGATTTTTTTTATTATTGATCAACAACTATGTTCTCAATCAACCCAAAAGACTCATAAATATCAAAGCTTAATATTTTTGGAGGTTTGAGAGGAGTTTTTTTTAGATTTCTTAGGAGGATATCTGTTTGTGCAGGTAACTATTACTGTGCAGAATTTTTAGGCAATTTATTAAAAAACAAATATATTCCCATCTCACTTGTTTATTTTCACCAGGTAAACCAATATAACTGCATAAAATTTAGAAATAAACATTTCTGACATGCAAAAACAAAACCTCAAAAAATGAGTGACCAATATAGCCACCTTTCTTTATGATGACACTCAACAGCCGACCATCCATAGATTCTGTCAGTTGCTTGATCTGTTTACGATCAACATTGCATGCAGCAGCCACCACAGCCTCCCAGACACTGTTCCGAGAGGTGTACTGTTACTGTTTTCCCTCCCTGTAGATCTTACATTTTATGAGGGACCACAGGTTCTCTTTGGGGTTCAGATCAGGTGAACAAGGGGGCCATTATTTTTTCATCTTTAAGACCTTTACTGGCCAGCCACGCTGTGGAGTAGTTGGATGCATGTGATGGAGCATTGTTCTTGAAGGATACCGACTTCTTCCTGTACCACTGCTTGAAGAAGTTGTCTTCCATATACTGGCAGTAGATTTGGGAGTTGAGCTTCACTCCATCCTCAACCCGAAAAGGTCCCACAAGTTCATCTTTGATGATACCAGCCCATACCAGTGCCCCACCTCCACCTTACTGGCGTCTGAGTTGCAGTGGAGCTCTCTGCCCTTTACTGATCCAGCCTCTAGCCCATCCATCTGGACCATCAAGAGTCACTCTCATTTCCTCAGTCCATAAAAGCTTTGAAAAATCAGTCTTAAGATATTTCTTGGCCCAGTCTTGACGTTTTATCTTATGTTTCTTGTTCAAAGGTGGTCGTTTTTCAGCCTTCCTTACCTTAGTCATATCCCTGAGTATGGCACACCTTCTGCTTTTTGATACTCCAGTAACGTTGCAGCTCTGAAATATGGCCAAACTGGTGGCAAATGGCATCTTGGCAGCTTCACGCTTGATTTTCCTCAATTCATGGGCAGTTATTTTGCGCCTTTTTTGCCCAACACGCTTCTTGCGACCCTGTTGGCTATTTGCCATGAAACGCTTGATTGTTTGGTGATGACGCTTCAAAAGTTTGCCAATTTCAAGACTGCTGCATCCCTCTGCAAGGCATCTCACAATTTTTGACTTTTCAAAGCCTGTCAAATCTCTCCTCTGACCCATTTTGCCAAAGGAAAGGAAGTTGCCTAATAATTAAGCACACGTTATATAGAGTGTTGATGTTATTACACCCCTCCTCATTACAGAGATGCACCTGATTTACTTAAAGGAGTTGTCCGACATTAGCTTAACAAAACATTTTGAGTTTATCTGTGCTGTATTGTCATATAAATCACCCCTACATTGTTATTTTTTGTTTTCTAACTTTTGTTCCACTTGAATTATCCCTTTATTCTCTGCAGCACTTTGTTTACATTCAGATCCAGCAAACATGACCACTTCCTGTGCTGAACCTCAGTCAGAGCTGTCACCACCCAGCCTCAGTGTCCAGCCCCACCCCAGTGTCCAGCCTCGCCCCCTGCCCGCCCCCTGGTCAGTGTCACACGCTGCAATATCGTTAATGATGCCGGATGTGCGTCACTAACAACTTGACCCCGACGACAAAACATTAACGATATCGTAGCGTGTAAAGCCCCCTTAAGGATCAGGGGGCAGTGGAAGAAAAAAAATTTTGGCAGCCCTTTAGGAAAGGGTTCTTTACAGTCAGAGCAGCCAGACTGTGGAATGCCCTACCGCAAAAATGTCTACATTTCTGTTTTTTTTTTCTGTCAAGATGGGGTGCAGAGTATACATTAATGAGAAAAAAATGAACTTTTTGAATTTACCAAATGGCTGCAATGAAACAAAGAGTGAAAAATTTAAAGGGGTCTGAATACTTTCCGTACCAACTATATACACTGTGTGCAGAATTATTAGGCAAGTTGTATTTTAGAGGATTTTTTTTATTATTGATCAACAACTATGTTCTCAATCAACCCAAAAGACTCATAAATATCAAAGCTTAATATTTTTGGAGGTTTGAGAGGAGTTTTTTTTAGATTTCTTAGGAGGATATCTGTTTGTGCAGGTAACTATTACTGTGCAGAATTTTTAGGCAATTTATTAAAAAACAAATATATTCCCATCTCACTTGTTTATTTTCACCAGGTAAACCAATATAACTGCATAAAATTTAGAAATAAACATTTCTGACATGCAAAAACAAAACCTCAAAAAATGAGTGACCAATATAGCCACCTTTCTTTATGATGACACTCAACAGCCGACCATCCATAGATTCTGTCAGTTGCTTGATCTGTTTACGATCAACATTGCATGCAGCAGCCACCACAGCCTCCCAGACACTGTTCCGAGAGGTGTACTGTTACTGTTTTCCCTCCCTGTAGATCTTACATTTTATGAGGGACCACAGGTTCTCTTTGGGGTTCAGATCAGGTGAACAAGGGGGCCATTATTTTTTCATCTTTAAGACCTTTACTGGCCAGCCACGCTGTGGAGTAGTTGGATGCATGTGATGGAGCATTGTTCTTGAAGGATACCGACTTCTTCCTGTACCACTGCTTGAAGAAGTTGTCTTCCATATACTGGCAGTAGATTTGGGAGTTGAGCTTCACTCCATCCTCAACCCGAAAAGGTCCCACAAGTTCATCTTTGATGATACCAGCCCATACCAGTGCCCCACCTCCACCTTACTGGCGTCTGAGTTGCAGTGGAGCTCTCTGCCCTTTACTGATCCAGCCTCTAGCCCATCCATCTGGACCATCAAGAGTCACTCTCATTTCCTCAGTCCATAAAAGCTTTGAAAAATCAGTCTTAAGATATTTCTTGGCCCAGTCTTGACGTTTTATCTTATGTTTCTTGTTCAAAGGTGGTCGTTTTTCAGCCTTCCTTACCTTAGTCATATCCCTGAGTATGGCACACCTTCTGCTTTTTGATACTCCAGTAACGTTGCAGCTCTGAAATATGGCCAAACTGGTGGCAAATGGCATCTTGGCAGCTTCACGCTTGATTTTCCTCAATTCATGGGCAGTTATTTTGCGCCTTTTTTGCCCAACACGCTTCTTGCGACCCTGTTGGCTATTTGCCATGAAACGCTTGATTGTTTGGTGATGACGCTTCAAAAGTTTGCCAATTTCAAGACTGCTGCATCCCTCTGCAAGGCATCTCACAATTTTTGACTTTTCAAAGCCTGTCAAATCTCTCCTCTGACCCATTTTGCCAAAGGAAAGGAAGTTGCCTAATAATTAAGCACACGTTATATAGAGTGTTGATGTTATTACACCCCTCCTCATTACAGAGATGCACCTGATTTACTTAAAGGAGTTGTCCGACATTAGCTTAACAAAACATTTTGAGTTTATCTGTGCTGTATTGTCATATAAATCACCCCTACATTGTTATTTTTTGTTTTCTAACTTTTGTTCCACTTGAATTATCCCTTTATTCTCTGCAGCACTTTGTTTACATTCAGATCCAGCAAACATGACCACTTCCTGTGCTGAACCTCAGTCAGAGCTGTCACCACCCAGCCTCAGTGTCCAGCCCCACCCCAGTGTCCAGCCTCGCCCCCTGCCCGCCCCCTGGTCAGTGTCACACGCTGCAATATCGTTAATGATGCCGGATGTGCGTCACTAACAACTTGACCCCGACGACAAAACATTAACGATATCGTAGCGTGTAAAGCCCCCTTAAGGATCAGGGGGCAGTGGAAGAAAAAAAATTTTGGCAGCCCTTTAGGAAAGGGTTCTTTACAGTCAGAGCAGCCAGACTGTGGAATGCCCTACCGCAAAAATGTCTACATTTCTGTTTTTTTTTTCTGTCAAGATGGGGTGCAGAGTATACATTAATGAGAAAAAAATGAACTTTTTGAATTTACCAAATGGCTGCAATGAAACAAAGAGTGAAAAATTTAAAGGGGTCTGAATACTTTCCGTACCAACTATATACACTGTGTGCAGAATTATTAGGCAAGTTGTATTTTAGAGGATTTTTTTTATTATTGATCAACAACTATGTTCTCAATCAACCCAAAAGACTCATAAATATCAAAGCTTAATATTTTTGGAGGTTTGAGAGGAGTTTTTTTTAGATTTCTTAGGAGGATATCTGTTTGTGCAGGTAACTATTACTGTGCAGAATTTTTAGGCAATTTATTAAAAAACAAATATATTCCCATCTCACTTGTTTATTTTCACCAGGTAAACCAATATAACTGCATAAAATTTAGAAATAAACATTTCTGACATGCAAAAACAAAACCTCAAAAAATGAGTGACCAATATAGCCACCTTTCTTTATGATGACACTCAACAGCCGACCATCCATAGATTCTGTCAGTTGCTTGATCTGTTTACGATCAACATTGCATGCAGCAGCCACCACAGCCTCCCAGACACTGTTCCGAGAGGTGTACTGTTACTGTTTTCCCTCCCTGTAGATCTTACATTTTATGAGGGACCACAGGTTCTCTTTGGGGTTCAGATCAGGTGAACAAGGGGGCCATTATTTTTTCATCTTTAAGACCTTTACTGGCCAGCCACGCTGTGGAGTAGTTGGATGCATGTGATGGAGCATTGTTCTTGAAGGATACCGACTTCTTCCTGTACCACTGCTTGAAGAAGTTGTCTTCCATATACTGGCAGTAGATTTGGGAGTTGAGCTTCACTCCATCCTCAACCCGAAAAGGTCCCACAAGTTCATCTTTGATGATACCAGCCCATACCAGTGCCCCACCTCCACCTTACTGGCGTCTGAGTTGCAGTGGAGCTCTCTGCCCTTTACTGATCCAGCCTCTAGCCCATCCATCTGGACCATCAAGAGTCACTCTCATTTCCTCAGTCCATAAAAGCTTTGAAAAATCAGTATTAAGATATTTCTTGGCCCAGTCTTGACGTTTTATCTTATGTTTCTTGTTCAAAGGTGGTCGTTTTTCAGCCTTCCTTACCTTAGTCATATCCCTGAGTATGGCACACCTTCTGCTTTTTGATACTCCAGTAACGTTGCAGCTCTGAAATATGGCCAAACTGGTGGCAAATGGCATCTTGGCAGCTTCACGCTTGATTTTCCTCAATTCATGGGCAGTTATTTTGCGCCTTTTTTGCCCAACACGCTTCTTGCGACCCTGTTGGCTATTTGCCATGAAACGCTTGATTGTTTGGTGATGACGCTTCAAAAGTTTGCCAATTTCAAGACTGCTGCATCCCTCTGCAAGGCATCTCACAATTTTTGACTTTTCAAAGCCTGTCAAATCTCTCCTCTGACCCATTTTGCCAAAGGAAAGGAAGTTGCCTAATAATTAAGCACACGTTATATAGAGTGTTGATGTTATTACACCCCTCCTCATTACAGAGATGCACCTGATTTACTTAAAGGAGTTGTCCGACATTAGCTTAACAAAACATTTTGAGTTTATCTGTGCTGTATTGTCATATAAATCACCCCTACATTGTTATTTTTTGTTTTCTAACTTTTGTTCCACTTGAATTATCCCTTTATTCTCTGCAGCACTTTGTTTACATTCAGATCTAGCAAACATGACCACTTCCTGTGCTGAACCTCAGTCAGAGCTGTCACCACCCAGCCTCAGTGTCCAGCCCCACCCCAGTGTCCAGCCTCGCCCCCTGCCCGCCCCCTGCACACACATTCCCTGTCAGTATTCTTCCAAAGCACCTGATCTGGTATCACTACAGCATTGCAAATAACAGCCCCACATCGGGCTCTGCACCACACACGCACACATATGGCTCTGCACCGCACACGCACACATATGGCTCTGCACACGCACACATATGGCTCTGCACCGCACATGCACACATATGGCTCTGCACACGCACACATATGGCTCTGCACCGCACACGCACACATATGGCTCTGTACCGCACACATATGGCTCTGCACCGCACACGCACACATATGGCTCTGCACACGCACACATATGGCTCTGCACCGCACAAGCACACATATGGCTCTGTACCGCACACGCACACACATGGCTCTGTACCGCACACATATGGCGCTGCACCGCACACGCACACACATGGCTCTGCACACGCACACATATGGCTCTGCACCGCACACGCACACATATGGCTCTGCACACGCACACATATGGCTCTGCACCGCACACGCACACACATGGCTCTGCACACGCACACATATGGCTCTGCACTGCACACGCACACATATGGCTCTGCACATGCACACACATGGCTCTGCACACGCACACATATGGCTCTGCACCGCACACGCACACATATGGCTCTGCACACGCACACATATGGCTCTGCAACCCCCCCCATCCACATCCCCATCGGGAACACATGTGGAATACATACTCACCCTTCCTCGGTCCCCGCCGCTCCTGCACGTTCGCGCGCTGTCTGTGCTCTGGACATATCAGCACAGTAGTGACGTCACCGCTGTGCTGAAGAGAACACAGACAGCGGGAGGGACAGTGATGAGAAGCAGCGCTGTGCTGCTTATCATTAGCACTTTCAAATGGACCAGCATCGGTGATCTGTGATGCCGGTACATTTGAATGTGTGATCCTGAGCAGGGGGCCCGGTGCTGGAGCTGACACCACGGCAGCTGCCGCCAGGCCCCGCCCCCAGGTCACGGACCCCACAGCAGTGCAGGGGGAGGTTACAGAAGAGTAAAAGAGGTGCGGGGGAATGTGTGGGAGGGTACAGGGAAGGGGGCGGGACTCATCACACTGTAGACACCCAGCAGGGAGGTGACATGCTGTTTCCACATTTGCATGTCAACATGGCCCTGCCCATGTTGACATGAAATGACCGGAAGCAGCAAAATCGCGGCAGGAGCGGTCACATGACCACTCTGAGCCGGGGGAGAGGGGCTGACAGCAGGGCAGGTAAGTGGTCTCTATCTACTTACCTGCCCCAATGTAGCCCAATAGGGAAATAAAAAAAAAAATGTCAAAGAAGCCGGATAACCCCTTTAATTGGTAGTTGGCTCTCAAGCATATAAAGCTTTGAGTAGGACAACATGTATAAAAAGTATCATGTGATCAAAATACTCATTTGCCTAATAATTCTTCACACAGTAATATATATATATATATATATATATATATATATATATATATATATATATATATATATATAAAAAGTACATATATTTGTATAGCATGCATCTATGCACCCATTGTAGTTAATGTATACCATATATACAATTTAACCTCAACGCTAGCTATTTTCTAATCTTATTGGCTACATACTAATAAAAACATTGAAATGCAAATGTATTTCCCATAATTGATTTTTAGCTTCACACTAATATTGGATTTTTTCCCTTGAGATCCCAAACACTTCCCTGAAAACATATATGATACAGCTGAACTTACTTAAGGATATTATTCATGCACAGTGAGGAAAACAAGTATTTGATACACTGCCAATTTTGCAAGTTTTCCCACCTACAAAGAACAGAGGTCTGTAATTATTATCATAGATTTCAACTGTGGCAGACAGGTTCCCCCCAAATTCAGAAATTCACATTGTATGATTTTTACACAATCTCAACAACTAATGATCACACCTGGAGTTTCTTATTTCAACCATACAATGCCTTGGGGTGGGGATACGTGAGCAGCCAGTCCCACCCATTTCTCTGACTGCTCCTAAAGATAACTCTTGTATTATACATTATTATATTATATATACACTAGAAGGTGGCCCGATTCTACGCATCGGGTATTCTAGAAATTACGTATTGTGTAGTTAATGTATGATTTTTGTTATATATATATATATAGATGTTGTTGTGTGTAGTTACCAAGTGTTTGTCTAGGGCGCTGTACATGTTCTGGGTGTTGTCTGGGTGTGGCGGGGGTGAGAGCGGTGTTGTTTGTGTGTTGCGTTGTGTGTGTTGCGTTGTTTGTGGAGCGCTGTGTGTCTGTAGCGTTGTGTGTGTGTGTTGCGCGGTTTGTGTGGGTGTGGGGTGTGTGTGTGTGTTTTGGTGGGAGGTATGTTTTGTGCAATGTGTGTGTTGTGCGGCATGTGCGTATATTTGTGTGTGCCGCGGTGTTTGTGTGTTGGGTGTTGTGTGTGTGCGGCGTTGTCTGTGTGTGTGGGTGTCTGTGTAGGGCGGTGTTTGTGGTTCCCAGTGTGTCTGTGGTGTGTTGTGCAGTGCGTGTGTGGCGGTGTGTGTGTGTTTTGGGGGGAGGTGTGCACCCTCCATCGTGCTCCATCCCCCATGCTGCGCACCCCCCCATCGTGCTCCATCCCCCATGCTGCGCACCCCTCATCGTGCTCCACCCCCCATGCTGCGCACCCCCCCATCGTGCTCCATCCCCCATGCTGCGCACCTCCCATCGTGCTCCATCCGCCATGCTGTGCACTCCCCATTGTGCTCCATCCCCCATGCTGCACACTCCCCATTGTGCTCCATCCTCCATGCTGCGCACTCCCCATCGTCCTCCATCCCTCATGCTGCGCATTCCCCATCGTGCTCCATCACCCATGCTGCGCACTCCCAAACGTGCTCCATCCCCATGCTGCGCACTCCCCATTGTGCTCCATCCCCCATGCTGCGCACTGCCCATCGTGCTCCATCCCCCATGCTGCGCATTCCCCATCGTGCTCCATCCCCCATGCTGCGCACTCCCAAATGTGCTCCATCCCCCATGCTGCGCACTCCCAAACGTGCTCCATCCCCCATGCTGTGCACTCCCCATCGTGCTCCATCCCCCATGCTGCGCATTCCCCATCGTGCTCCATCCCCCATGCTGCGCACTCCCCATCGTGCTCTATCCCCTATGCTGCGCATTCCCCATCGTGCTCCATCCCCTATGCTGCGCACTCCCCATCGTGCTCCATCCGCCATGCTGTGCACTCCCCATTGTGCTCCATCCCCCATGCTGCGCACTCCCCATCGTGCTCCATCCCTCATGCTGCGCATTTCCCATCGTGCTCCATCCCTCATGCTGTGCATTCCCCATCGTGCTCCATCACCCATGCTGCGCACTCCCAAACGTGCTCCATCCCCATACTACGCACTCCCCATTGTGCTCCATCCCCCATGCTGCGCACTCCCCATCGTGCTCCATCCCCCATGCTGCGCATTCCCCATCATGCTCCATCCCCCATGCTGTGCACTCCCAAACGTGCTCCATCCCCCATGCTGCGCGCTCCCAAGCGTGCTCCATCCCCCATGCTGCGCACTCCCCATCGTGCTCCATCCCCCATGCTGCGCATTCCCCATCGTGCTCCATCCCCCATGCTGCACACTCCCCATTGTGCTCCATCCCCCATGCTGCGCATTCCCCATCGTGCTCCATCCCCTATGCTGCGCACTCCCCATCGTGCTCCATCCCCCATGCTGCGCACTCCCCATCGTGCTCCATCCCCCATGCTGTGCACCCCCATCGTGCTCCATCCCCCATGCTGCGCACTCCCCATCGTGCTCCATCCCCCATGCTGTGCACCCCCCATCGTGCTCCATCCCCCATGCTGTGCACCCCCCATCGTGCTCCACAGTCACACATCAGACAGTATACACGCACACATCTCATCGCATACACTCACACCCCACTTCTGCCTGTGCCCTCCGGTGGGCGGTCCCAGCAGCTGTGCTGCACGCCGTGCTCCTCTGCCTTCTACCGACACGCACACATCCTATCGCATACACGCACACATCCTATCACATACACGCACACATCCTATCGCATACATGCACACATCCTATCGCATACACGCACACACACTGACGATATCGCACATACGCGCTCACACTCACAACATCCGGAGATACCACATGCTTCTGGCCATGTGATCCTCCGGCAGGTCCTGGAAGGTCACTGCATGCACAGGATCGCCGCCGAGAAGCAAGCGATATCACGGGATGTTGTGAGTGTGTGGATGCGATCTGATGTGTGTGTGAGGTGTGTGTGAGAGTGAGTGTGATCTGATGTGTGTGTGTTCTTATGTGTGTGCGTGTGTGTTCCGCCGCTGCAGGACCTTGATGCGCTCACCTGGGAGCCGGTGTACGCTGGTAACCATGCAACACAATATTACATGGTTACCAGCGTACCCCGCACCCCCCTCTCACGGGAGCCCACACCAGCGTGCACCGGCGTACGCTGATGTGGGCTCCCGGGGGTACAGCACTCACCTGGACATCCCACGACACCCCCCCTACACCGAGTCCCGGGGCATCCTCCCCTACCCGTGGAGGGTTACAACACCTTGCTGCCCCACTTCATCACTCGGGTACTCCCAACGACAGCGGCGGTACTCCCCAAATTACCGTGCACCACGGGTGGCATCACAAACTATACATCAACTCCCCTGTGAATACCCCCTTTGATTTGAGTGGCCACACGACCCCCGGGTCCGGAGACCCTCGAGCCACAGCGAACCCGGATCCGACCAGCTCGGCTGCTTCCACGGGGGCGGCACATAACGTTGACCGAAGAAGTACATCATTTATTTATTATGTTTTATTACCCTTTTCTAAAGGCAAAGTCTGCATTAAAACCAAAATTAAATGAAGTGTTTGAGAATATAAAAAGGAGTTTGTGTTTTGATTTCTAAACAGCCGCACTTTTCTCGATTGGTTGTGTGTTACACTAGAACTATCTACGCGGCAATGCTGGGCTCAGTCGACAAATGCAATTTTAGAACTTTAAACCCCATTAGCTTTGACTCAATGATCTGGTATTAACAGTAGAGATGAGCGATGTTTGAATCGAACCGTTCGCCAATTTCAAATTCGAGTGGTTTTGGGCGGTGTTCGAGTCGTTCGTCGAACTCGAACGATTTGCTTCATGTTCGAACCGTTCGAGTTACCGTTCGAGAACGGTTCGATCACCAAAAGCATGGCTTTTCACAGTAAGGCTATGTGCGCCCGTTGTGTATTTGCATGCGTCCTGCGTCCCCTGCACAATCCCTCTCTCTTTCCTACTCACCGATCACTGGCGCAGTGCTGCACGGCTGTCCCAAAGCTCCGGCGGCTTTTCCTCTTTTGAAAATAGCTGCCGCTCATTATTCAATCTGGTATTCCCTGCTTTCCCCGCCCACCGGCGCCCATGATTGGTTGCAGTCAGACACATCCCCACGCTGAGTGACAGCTGTCTCACTGCAACCAATCACAGCCGCCGCTGGCCGGGTCTATATCGTGCAGTAAAATAAATAATTAAATAATTTTAAAAAAAATCTGCGGTCCCCCCCCCCCAATTTTGATACCAGCCAAGATAAAGCCACACGGCTGTAGGCTGGTATCGTCAGGATAGGGAGCTCCACATTATGGAGAGCCCACCACCCCAACAATATCAGCCAGCAGCCGCCAGGAATTGCCGCATCCATTAGATGTGACAGTCCCGGGACTCTAGCCAGCTCATCCCGAATTGCCCTGGTGCGGTGGCAATCGGGTTAAAAAGGGTAGGTTAATCATGACAGGCGTCTCCTCGAGATACCTTCCATGATTAACCTGTAAGTGAAAGTAAATAAACACACACGAAAAATCCTTTATTTGGAATAAAAGACAAAAAAAACCCTCTTTTACCACTTTATTAATCCCCAAACACCTCCAGGTCCGAAGTATACCACACGACGCTTTCAGCTCTGCTACATGAAGCTGACAGGGAGCGCCATAGTAAATGAGTGCTCTGTGTCAGCTCCACGCAACAACTGAAGTGAGCCGCTCTGTCACCGGAGACTTCACTCAGGTAGTGCCTGCGTGTCTCTCTCTTCTCTCTCTCTTCTCTCTCTTTCCTCTCTCTCTTCTCTCTCTTCTCTCTCCTCTCTCTTCCCTCTCTCTCTTCTCTCTCCTCTCTCTCTTCTCTCTCTTCACTCTCTCTCTCCTCTCCCTCTCTCTCCTCTCTCTCTCCTCTCTCTGTCTCTTCTCTCTCTTCTCTCTCTTCTCTCTCTTCTCTCTCTCCTCTCTGTCTCTTCTCTCTCTCTCTCCTCTCTCCTCTCTCTCCTTTCTCTCCTCTCTCTCTCTCCTCTCTCTCCTGTCTCTCTCCTCTCTCTGTCTCTTCTCTCTCTTTTCTCTCTCTTCTCTATCCTCTCTCTCTGTCTCTTCTCTCTCTCCTCTCTCTCTCCTCTCTCTCTTCTCTCTCTCTCTTCTCTCTCTTCTCTCTTTCTCTCTTCTCTCTCTTTTCTCTCTTTTCTCTCTCTCTCCTTCTCATCTCTCTCTTCTCTCCTCTCTCTATCTCTCCTCTCTGCTCTCTTCTCTCTCTGCTCTCTTTCTCCTCTCTCCTCTCTCTCTCCTCTCTCTCCTCCCTCTCTTTTCTCTCCTCTCTCTTCTCTCTCTCCTCTCTCTGCTCTCTCCTCTCTCTCCTCTCTCTGTCTCTTCTCTCTCTTCTCTCTCTTCTCTCTCTCTTCTCTCTCTCCTCTCTGTCTCTTTTCTCTCTCCTCTCTCTCCTCTCTCTCTCTCTGTCTCTTCTCTCTCTTCTCTCTCTCCTCTCTCTCTGTCTCTTTTCTCTCCTCTCTCTCTCTTCTCTCTCTCCTCTCTCTCTGTCTCTTCTCTCTCCTCTCTATCTTCTCTCTCTTCTCTCTCTCTTCCCTCTCTTTTCTCTCTCTCTTCTTCTCATCTCTCTCTTCTCTCCTCTCTCTATCTCTCCTCTCTGCTCTCTCTTTTCTCTCTCTTCTCTCTCTGCTCTCTTTCTCCTCTCTCCTCTCTCTTCTCTCTCTCTCCTCCCTCTCCTCTCTCTCTCCTCTCTCCTCTCTCTCCTCTCTCTGTCTCTTCTCTCTCTTCTCTCTCTCTTCTCTCTCTTCTCTCTCTCTTCTCTCTCTCTTCTCTCTTTCCTCTCTCTCTCTCCTCTCTCTGTCTCTTCTCTCTCTTCTCTCTCTCTTCTCTCTCTCCTCTCTCTTCCCTCTCTCTTCTCTCTCTCTTCTTCTCATCTCTCTCTTCTCTCCTCTCTCTATCTCTCCTCTCTGCTCTCTCTTCTCTCTCTGCTCTCTTTCTCCTCTCTCCTCTCTCTCCTCTGTCTCCTCTCTCTCCTCTCTCTCCTCTCTCTGTCTCTTCTCTCTCTTCTCTCTCTCCTCTCTCTTCCCTCTCTTTTCTCTCTCTCTTCTTCTCATCTCTCTCTTCTCTCCTCTCTCTATCTCTCCTCTCTGCTCTCTCTTCTCTCTCTTCTCTCTCTGCTCTCTTTCTCCTCTCTCCTCTCTCATCTGTCTCCTCTCTCTTCTCTCTCTCTCCTCCCTCTCCTCGCTCTCTCCTCTCCTCTCTCTCCTCTCCCTATCCCCTCTCTCCTCTCTCTCCTCTCTGTCCTCCCTCTCCTCTCTCTCCTCTTCCTCTCCCCTCTCTCTCTCCTCTCTCTTCTCTCTCCCCTCTCTCTCTTCTTTCTCCCCTCTCTCTTCTCTCTTTTTCTTCTCTCTCCTCTCTCCTCTCTCTCCTCTCTCTCTCCTCTCTCTTCTCTCTCTCTCTTCTCTCTCTCTTCTCTCTCTCTCTTCTCTCTCTGTTCTCTCTCTCTTCTCTCTCTCTTTTCTCTCTCCTCTCTCTTCTTTCTCTCTCCTCTCCCTCTGTCTCATCTGTCTCTCTCATCTTTGTAGCTGAATAATCTACTTCTGGTTTCTCTACTGCAATACAGAGGTCAAGATTACCAAATCTTCCTATGCTTTTCATTACAGGCAGTGGCTCAATAGGTAGAGCTGCTGCCTAAGGAGAATTAGTTCACAAGTTTGAATCCTGGCCATCCTAGTAAAGAATTTAATTTAATTTATTTATAATTTTAAATTATAATTATTATTTATTTATAATTAGAATTTAACTTAATTATGCACTCTCTGACAATCATTTACCTGCACTATTCCTGTCCGTATAAGAGACCAAAGCAGCGAAAGGGAGTGATTTTTTTCTCATGGACAGTCAAACTAAGAACAGGCCTATGAATAACGGGGCAGAGTTTTGTCCGTGTGCTATCAGAATAAAAATCGGATAGCACACATCTGATTTATATGCACGTCTGTAGGAGACCTAGTCGCAGTGAATCTGTCATTTTTTGCCTTTTCTGTTTAAAATAAGTATTTGCAGATGTTCATTTAAGATATGAAGGTATCACTTAGAGTCTACATAATTGAAATACTGTATATTATACTGTAGATTTCACATAAGAAAATGAAACATAAAAGATGAAATGTATACATTTTGGGACATAATTTATAAGTTTATTAGGAAAAATTAGGAATAATCTGCTACTGAACAGTGAAAGGAATCAACAGAATGGTTTATCCCCTCCCCAAAAACATACAAGTAACAGTCAAGCAATAAAAGTAATCCTAAAAATATTTATAAACACATTACATTAAATCATGGAGATCTGCTCTCGCCTGTTAAGTAAATATAGTGAGGCCCACTGCAAATTACCATAAGATACGATTGCTTACACTGCAAACTAGTATAGAGTATACTCATATACTCAAAAACATCATAGTGTTGATTGAACAACTGATGAGGCCTGGCATGGTTCTGTGCATGTGCCCACAAAGTCATGATGTACGTCATGATGTTGTAACCTTATGGACGTTTGTGTAGAACCATCCCAGACCTTATAAAAGAAATAAGTCCCAGCCTAATGTAAAGAAGCCGGTGCTTCAGTGCTGGCCACATAATGTGGTTGAGGACGGTAGACGTGGGTAAGGTGTTCATCTTGTATGCCACGCCACAAGAAAACTGGGACTTCTGGCTAGGTGTGTGTGTTGCTGTTATCTTAATATTAAGCCTCAGACTGCATGCTGCCATTGGACATGGCAGGCCAGGACCAGATTAGCTAGAGTTAACCGAGGGAGACCAAAGTCCAACTACAAAGAACAACAACTTGATGAGAAGTAGAAATACATCAGAAATACCTCAGTGAGCAGGCAATACACTTAATGAATGCATCTATACAATTCAGAGGCAGGCCTTTTATAGCTACACGTTGTGGTATATTACTTCCATTACATGTTATAATAGTCGAGCAAACCCTTATGAGAAGCTCCATCTTTACATGTGAGGACTATAGGGGTTGAGGTGTGTTACTATGGCACTTCACAGATAACCTCAACTTCCAATTGAATAGTGAGGACGCTACTGGCTGAGGTACATCGGTACGACTCCTCACTAGTACTCTCAACGTCCATGCGATGAGGACTATATGCTTCTTACTGTGTCATTGCATTTTCAGCTCACCGTAGGAGAACTTGTGTCCCTGTATGGCGACATTCTAGCTTCTTCTCTAGTATAGGTATTTGTCTGCTTAAGGCCATCTGTGCCTGAGATAAGGATTCCTTTCTTCAACTTAGTTGTCCTACTGCTCCTCCTGATGTTCTGTTCAGTTAATTAGGCCTCCTGGACTGTGATAAGGGACCCTGTTTTGCTTTTTATCTTCACTAGAGCCCATCTGCCTGAGATCCAGAATCCTGCTGGGACTTAATCCTTGGTTCCTTCAGAATGTACTATGTGAAATATTGTGGTCCCCATCTGTACACAACATGGTTTCTATGTGAGTCTTCAAGCAGCAAGACCATAGGTCTGTTACTTCTCAACACTAATTACTATCTGCACAAGTAACAGGAAGCAACCTCCTCCGTGCCCTCATAACTTCTCCCATCCTAGGCTGGTCCCCAAATGCATTAATTAATCACAAGATTTTCAAGGGGGAGAGTGGGCAGCTTTTCCACTCCTTTACTTTGGTCGTGATAGGAAAATACAGTGAGGACAGAACAGGTGATGGTAAGGAGCAGAGGGGCTGGATAGATGGGTGGTGAGGGAAGTATTTTTTTTTTATTTATTTTTTTTATCTTTTACATCCTATGTCTAGAGAGACCCCAGAGCATAATAAGGAAAATTCAACTCATGGAAAATAATTTCACTGCAAATCGAATTTCCAGGGAAAATTACCGCGAACAGGCGTATTTGAATTTTGCATGAACTGTTCATTTCTTTTAGTTATTAGTATACTTTATTTTACTATTTTAAAGCATTTTGCATACTTTTTTTTTAATAAATTGAGTGCCGAATAATTTTTGCAATACTAGGAAATGTTCATGAAGCCAAGGGAAGATCGTTTTGGTAAACTTTTTCCTTTTTTTTTATTAAATATTTTTCTCCATCTCATAGTATATTCCAAATGACTAATACAATTATTTCCCCATCACTTAAATCCTTTAGATACATAAGATGCAAGATATTAACACTATTTTGATACAGGGATGCATATTTTTTCCATTATTACACATAAATGTATTCATACATTTCCATATGAAATCTATATACAGTATTATAACTAAAAATAGAATTTAATATTAGCCCATTGAAATGAATAGCTCAAATAAAGCAGCCACTTGGATAGTTATTAGATCTTGAGTACTTTCTTGGGGGGTGTTTGAAAATACAATTCAAGTAACGAGATTTACATAAGTACACATGCAATGTGATATTACCCACAATATAGGCTATAGAACATTTTATATTGTTTCTTAAAATAATATAATTAATATATATTATACATTATAATATGTGTGGGCTTGTGATATTACCTTATGTAGAATTGTAATAAATGCTGAAAAGGTCAATACCTATGCCTGTAATGATGCATCACCGTAAGAAATTCTTACAGCTTTTTTTATTTTTTCAAAATGGCCATTATAAATTACATTTTTTACCAATATTGAAATGAAAGAATGAAATAAATTATTAACAGTGACACAAAACATATTGTAGGGATATAGTATTGTATTACTCCTGTGACGTACATTAGCATAGTACTTTCCATCATTTACCGGCAATTAATTTATATCTAGACCTTTAATCCATATATTCATTCTTTTTCTGCATGTTCACAGTTGCTATAGTAATTTTGTGTGGAGTTTATAGAAAGCCTTGAAATTATAGACTTTGTATATTTCATTGATTATTATATATACAGTATTTTTACTATTTTTCCTTGAGACACAAAGCAATAAAACACAGAAACTTGCTCAAAAAGAGACTTTTTCTGTTTCAATATCTCTCACATCTGCTTAATGGAAGTAATAAACGATGAACATCTAGTAATTCTAGAGATTGGAGTAAATTAAGATGAGCTATAAAATTGTTATTCATACTTCTAAGTTGCTATACTCTCTGCCTTACGGGGGATCTAAACCCAGAAATCATCTTCTAAAATTGAAGCCATATTGGAAGACCTTTATAAAGACCTTAATGTACTTCATAAATATGTATAGGAAAGTGAGCTACCCAACTGACAATCAATGTAGAAGACATCTTAACAGTAAACTAATTGAAGGCGATCACATTCATCCTCTTCATAGCATATAATGGCTAGTCACTACAAATGAACTGATCATGCAAAATTCGAATTTGCCTCTTTGCACAATTTTTGCTGGAAAATTCAATTTGTGGAGAAATTATTCTACTCAAATTTAATGTACCTTGTTATGCTCTGGGATACCAAATCCTACCATTGCCATTGCCATTTTTCAAACCCCATTGCAAATTAGGTTTATTACGAAAATTTATAAACTTTCTGCTGTTTCCAATAAACCAATCAAACAATAAATATTTAAATAGCTAAAAATAATTGATATAACAAGTAGTTTCTGCATAGTCATCACAAAATGTCACTTTTAATGACTGCTCGAGTGTAAAAATAAATAAATAATTGGAAAAAATGGCATAGGGTCTCCTGTATTTTCATACCCAGCACAGATAAAGTAGACAGCTACAGGCTGAAGCCCCTAGCTGTGTGCATTATCTTGGCTGTGTATCAAAATACGAGGGACCCCATTCATTGTTTTTTTTTTAATTGTTGAAAAAAGTAATTTAATAAAATGTTTCGAACAATTTTGATACCCAGCCAAGATAAAGCGAACAGCTGGGGGCTGTTATTCTCAGGCTGGAGGGGCCCATTGTTATTGGGCCCTCTCCAGCCTAAAAATAGCAGCCTGCAACTGTACCAGAATTAGCTAATCCATTAGATGTGCTATTCCCGGCACTTTACCCAGCTCATCTCGATTGCCCTGAAGCGATGGCAATCAGGGTGATTAAAGGGCTTAATGACAGCTGGGATTTGTAAAACAAAATCACAGCTTTCACGACGCGCTGAATTAGTAATAGGGATGACTCTACTAACACTATAAGTTAAAATAAATAAACACAAAACAGAGAAAAATTCTTTATTTAAGAAAACTACAAAAAATACTCCTTTCTCAAATTTATTAAACCCCAAAACACCCCTGCAGGTCTAACCTAATCCAGAGACATGAGGTCTGACGATGATCTTGGCTCTGCTACATCTGAGATTGCAGTGCACGATCACATTAGAAAACATGACAGTGCACAGTAGCACTAGGGACACACTGATGGAGCCATAGCTGTGATGTCACTGAGTTCACCTGATGTCACAGCTAAAAGTTCCCACAGTACCCCAGCTGTGACCTCAGGTGAATCCACATTAGGTGAACTCATCTCAGTGACCTGACTTCAAGAGAACTCATTGAGATCATTGCTGGTGTGACGCCCCTGACTCTATCAGGGTGTCACAGGGAACGGCATCCCTTTCTCTTATGGTGCAGAACTCACCCTCCATGGTTCTGGGTTCCTACACACTGGTATTGCTCCCATCAGCATTCAAATCCTAACCACTCCTCACACCACACCCTGTCAGGCACACCAGTGGGTGGTCTAGCTGGAAAAGGGCCACCCACCTAGGGGTCAGGCAGACTGGTGGGAGGGAGGAAGGAAGTCAGTTGAGTAGTAGCCCTCTGAGAGAGAGGAGCTGAGGGAGTTGTAGCTCCCTGTGTGACTTTGGTTGGGTCGCAGACGGTGGTCTGGGACCGGAGGAGTCAGAGACCCGGTCGCAGGGTATCGGAGAAGGGTGCCCGGACTTAGTTTTGGAGAACGGTCGGCACCGGAAAGTTCAGGTACCAGACCAGTACCGAGCATGGCAGGGTACAGGACCCTAGATCAGGGAGTAGCTTCACACAACCTGATAATTCACCTGTGGAGGATAGTCTCTTTATGAACTTTCCCCAATAGCTCAGAGATCGAAGGTACCAACACAACGAGGGGGATAGGTCTTTCCAGCTTATGCGGCCTACAGAAATCCCAAGTGTCAGCTGTCGAGAGCATAGCTCCACTATTTTAATATAGGGAGCGGGATCCTGACAGCTTCAGGCCAAAGGGTCATCTAGGAACTTCTACAATTGTGCATGGGGGCAGGCTCCGGACCACTAAGCAGTACCAGTGGGGATAGATACCCGGACGAGCTCCCCCAAGTGGCAGCGGCACCCAGAGACTTTGTTTACTTCTGTGTCAGAGTCTGCTTAATAACTGCACCAACATCCACACAGCCTGAGTGAGTACACTGCACCCCCTGCGTCCTGCCTGCCCGCATAGCCTGCACAATGCTATCCGCTACTTACATTCAGAGTCCCGGGGTCTCCCCTACCCGTGGAGGGATCAACAACTGGCTGCCACACTCCATCTTCCCCGCGTACTCCCACCAGCAGTGGCGGTACTCCCCTTAACGTGAACCATGGGTGGCATCAAGAACTATCCCTTTTAAATAACCCCCCTTTACATTTGAAGTGGCCGCAGGTCCCCGGGTCCAGAGACCCTCAAGCCACGGCAACCCCGGACCCGAGCAGTTCGACTGCTGCAGGGGCGGCACACTGGATTACCTGATTAGGGGATGTGCGCACTTTGGTTGCACTTTGGTTGCAGACATTTCTGCACCAAATCTACATCTCCTGGCAGAAAAACACACCAAAACCGCATAAAAAATGCATGTGGTGTTATGCCAGGAGATGCAGATTTGGTGCCGAAACGTCAGCATCAAAATAATCAATGTGCACACATTGCCTAATCCGGCATTGAGTTCAATGAGTTCACAGCTAGTGAACTCATTGATCATGATCTCACCTCAGGTGAAGTCATTGAACTCAATGCTTGATTACCAGATTAGGCAATGTTTGCACATTGAGTATTTTGTTGCAGACATTTCTGCACCAAATCTGGATCTCCAGGCAGAAAAACGCACCAAAACTGCAGAAAAACACATGTTCTATTGGTGCATTTTTTTGCTAGGAGATGCAGATTTGGTGCAGAAATGCCTGTAACCAAATACTCAACAATGTTAAGTCACTTGAGGTTCCATCTGGGGTACCGTGAGAACTCCAGCTGTGACGTCAGTTGAAGTCACTGACATCACTGCTCTCACAGCTGCAGCTCTGTCAGTGTATCCCTGACACTACAGTGAGCAGTCACATTCTCTAATGTGACCATGCACTGCGACCTAAGCTGTGGATCATGTAAGACCTGTAGGGGTGTTTTAGGAGTTAATAAACTGGACAAAGAGGGCGAGTTGTTTTTTTTTTTTTGTTTTTTTTTAAATAAAGGATTTTTCTCTGTTTTGTGTGTATTTCTTTTAACTTACAGGGTTAGTAATGGGGGTTTCATAGACCCCTCCCAATTACTAACCTCTGGCTTGATAACAGAGGTTAGTTCACCTGAGTTCACAGCTGGGGTACGGTAAGAACCCCATCTGTGACCTCAGGTGAACTCATTAAACTCAATGCTGTATTACTGGATTAGGCAATTTGTGCACAATAAGTGTTTGGGTGCAGACATTTCTACTCCAAATCTGCATCTCTTGGCAAAAAAACTGCACTGAAGCTGCATGCATTTTAATGAGGTTTTGATGTTTTTTTTTGCCAGGATATGCAGATTTGGTACAGAAATGACTGCAACCATTTACTCAATGTACGCATATCGCCTAATCTGGTAATCTGGCATTCTACTCCAAATCTGCATCTCTTGGCAAAAAAACTGCACTGAAACTGCATGCATTTTAATGAGGTTTTGATGATTTTTTTGCCAGGATATGCAGATTTGGTACAGAAATGACTGCAACCATTTACTCAATGTACGCATATCGCCTAATCTGGTAATCTGGCATTCTACTCCAAATCTGCATCTCTTGACAAAAAAACTGCACTGAAACTGCATGCATTTTAATGAGGTTTTGATGATTTTTTTGCCAGGATATGCAGATTTAGTACAGAAATGACTGCAACCATTTACTCAATGTACGCATATCGCCTAATCTGGTAATCTGGCATTGAGTTCAATGTCTTCACCTGAGGTGAGTAGATGTAGAAACTTGGCACTCAAGATAAATGTGAATAGTGGTCTTTTATTGAGAAGAACTTGTAGGACCAGCACAAGCACAGACATTTCGGTCACCTGAGGTGAGGTCACTGAATTCAATTAGCTTACTAGAGCTCAGTTCACTTGAGGTCACAGCTGGGGTACCTTGATGTCACCACTCTCACAGCTGTGACTCAGTGTGTCCATGATGCTGCAGTGAGAAGTCCCGTTTTCTAATGAGGCTGTGCACTGCTACCTGAGAAGTAGCAGAGCCATAATCGTCGTGGGACCTTGTGGGGATTACAACGGACCTGAAGGGTTTTTTTTCGGGGTTATTAAACTGAAGAAAGAGGGTGGTTTTTTTTAAATAAAGGAATTTTCTCTTTTTTAATTTCTATCATTCCCTAGGTGGCCGAACCCGAACAGTAACATGGACTTCCCTGAGAATTATGTGCTCAGGGTCCACTTTACAGTTCGGGTTCGTCTATCACTACCGTGTTTCCCAAAAATAATACAGGATCTTATAATTAGAGTTGAGCGCGGTTCTCCAGTTCGCGGTTCGAGTGATTTTGGGGGCTGTTCTAGATCGAACTAGAACTCGAGCTTTTTGCTAAAGTTCGATAGTTCTAGTTACGTTCGAGAACGGTTCTAGCAGCAAAAAGCAGGGCTTTTGACAGCTACAGTGTGCAGGAGCCATCGCTGACAGCATGCCAGAAGCTGGTGACCAAGATAAACATCGGGTATCCAAGCAAAGCGCTTTGGTTAGTAACCCGATATTTATCCTAGTTACGTGTGCAGGAAGCCGACACTTACCCGCTCAGCTCGCTCCGCCCCCTCCTGCACGCGGCATGTACACATACATACACACACACACACACACACTCACACTCACCTGTCCCCAGCCATACAGTCCACGACACTGACGTCCTCAGCGCCACATGACCTCGCTAGGCTCCACCCACTTCGCACTCCGCCACCAGCACACATGACTCAGCCCACCTGGCACTCTGCACACATGGTCCCGCTAGGCTCCGCCCACCTGACACTCTGCACACATGGTCCCGCTAGGCTCCGCCCACCTGGCACTCTGCACACATTACCCCGCTAGACTCCGCCCACCTGGAACTCTGCACACATGGTCCCGCTAGGCTCCGCCCACCTGGCACTCTACACACATGGTCCCGCTAGGCTCCGCCCACCTGGCACTCTGCACACATTTCCCTGCTAGGCTCCGCCCACCTGGCACTCTGCACACCTTGCACTCTGCACACATGGTCCCGCTAGGCTCCGCCCACCTCGCACTCTGCACACATGGTCCCGCTAGGCTCCGCCCACCTGTCACTCTGCACACATTTCCCCGCTAGGCTCTGCCCACCTGGCACTCTGCACACCTGGCACTCTGCACACATGGTCCCGCTAGGCTCCGCCCACCTGGCACTCTGCACACCTGGCACTCTGCACACATTACCCCGCTAGGCTCCGCCCACTTGGCACTCTTCACACATTACCCCGCTAGGCTCAGCCCACCTGGCACTCTGCACACCTGGCACTCTGCACACATTACCCCACCAGGCTCCGCCCACCTGGCACTCTGCACACATTACCCCGCTAGGCTCCGCCCACCTGGCACTCTGCACACCTGGCACTCTGCACACATTACCCCGCTAGGCTCGCCCACCTGGCACTCTGCACACATGGTCCCGCTCGGCTTACCTGCGGTGATGAAGTCCCGACCTCAGCGCTGTCACTGTCCTCCATGGCCGCCGCTTGTCACATCACCTTCTCTCGCTTCCGACCCGAGACTGACTAGCGGTGACGTCATGGGCCGCTCGCGATACTTGGCTGTGAAGATGATTGAAGTCAGTGTGCAGGAGATCAGAGGAGGTAATGTACCTCTTTGACAGCAGCACTTGTCATCCCCTGCAGTGATCTGGGCTGACCCATTGATGTTAGCTCAGGTCACTGCACTGCTCTCCCAGCCAATGGGGAACATCCTGCTCTTCATTGACTGGGACAGTGTGGATCGTCATGGCAACCCCTTGGATTACAGCAGACCTGGATTTGTTTTTCTTTCTAATAAATTGGTTAAAGAGGAAATGTATTGGGGAGTGTTTTTTCAAATAAAAATGTGTTTGTCGTCTATTTTTTTTTATTACTGACTGGGTTGGTGATGTCGGGTATCTGATAGACGCCTGACCTCACCAACCCCAGGGCTTGATGCCAGGTGACATTACACATCTGGTATTAACCCCATATATTACCCCGTTTGCCACCGCTCCAGGGCACGGGATGAGCTGGGGCGAAGCACCAGGATTGGCGCATCTAATGGATGCGCCACTTCTGGGGCGGCTGCGGCCTGCTATTTTTAGGCTGGGGAGAGTCCAATAACGATGAACCTCCCTAGTCTGAGAAAATCACACCCAAGCTGTCTGCTTTACCTTGGCTGGTGATCCAATTTTGGGGGGACCCCTACGTGTTTTTTTTTTTTAATTATTTATTTAATTTAAAATAACAGCGTGGGGTGCCCTCAGTTTTGGATTACCAGACAAGGTGAAGCTGCCAGCTGTGGTCTGCAGGCTGCAGCCGTCTGCTTTACCCTAGCTGGCTACAAAAATAGGGGAAACCCCACGTCATTTTTTTTCCATTTTTTTTGGCTAAATACAAAGCTAAGCACCCCTTAGTGCCACATGAAAGGCACCAAAGGGTGCAAAATTACAAAATGCAGGAGAGTGGGACATTATGTGTCTTTCTGCCATTATAATGACAGAAAAGACTGATATGAAGTGTACAAGCACAGGAAAATCACCAGAGCGCTCTATGCTGTGAAAAGCAGTAGAAAATGGCACTGGAGTGAACATGTGACCGCCTCATGTAGGATGAAGCTATGGATCCTGGGTAAATTTATGTATTTTCCCTCCTTCAGTTTTTTTGCAGTACACAAAAAAAACGGAAGGCACACGGATGACAAACAGATGACATACGGACCGTCTACGGAACGGAAACGGATGCCACATGGATGCACCCGTGAAAAAAAACAGACTGTTTTTTGCAGACCACAAAAATGGATCGGTCGTGTTAATGTAGCCTTATTGTGATCTGCCATGTATAAATAGCAGGCAGAAATAAGTGAATAGCGCCCCCCAGCGTCAGAAAATCTCCGGGGTTTCAGGGGTAGCTGAGACCCTGGAGATCATGATTCAGGACGGTTTTTCCAGTCCTCGCTCATGTGATCACCGGTATACACCGTATACCAACGATCACGTTACAGTAAATGACAGTGTCGGTAAAAAATTATTTATCTCCCATCTGGCATGAACAAACATGATAAATCTCCTCCCCGTTCCCCTCCGGTCCCCTGGTGTCACCAAAGTGCCCCCCCTGATGCCCTCCCAGAAATCCAAGATGGCCGTGCGCACAGCAGCGCGCCGGCCGCATTCACCCTACTCCTCCCCAGGCCCTGCCAGGTCACCCCCTATAACCCCACCGGTGTTCTCCGGTGTCCCACGGTACCTCTGCAGCGTTGATCCCCCCACGGCCCTCTTCTTCACAATAGACGCTGCCGCATGCACAGAGCGGCTGTCAGCTCAGATTCCTGTGTTCAGACACAGTGAGTGGTGGTTATTCATCTGTAAGCTAAATGGGCGGCACGGTGGCTCTGTGGTTAGCACTGCAGTCTTGCAGCGCTGAGGTCCTGGGTTCAATTTCCACCAAGGACACCATCTGCAAGGAGTTTGTATGTTGTCACCGTGTTTGCGTGGGTTTCCTTCGGGTACTCCAGTTTCCTCCCACACTCCAAAGACACACAGCGCTATGGAATTAATAACGCTATATAAATGAATAAATTATTATTATTATTACTGCAATGCCCTGCTCATGAGGTAAGGAACATAATTGATCAGGAGAGCTACAGTATATACTACATTTCCAAATGGAGGGCTTTGCTTTTATAGTTTCCCTGCTGAACGACTACCAAACATGAGAGTCCGTTATACGCCACAAGAAAACACATCTAAATAGCGAGCTCTGTTGTTAAGTATTCATTCAGCTGGATAACTGGACTTAAAGGGGTATTCCATCTCCAAGATCCTATCCCCAATATATAGTAGGTGGAATAGCAATAATATCAGCAAATACCAATATTTGGAAATGTAGAATAGTTCTCCTGATTAGGCATGCCCTTACCTCATGAGCAGGGCATTGCAGCTTTGGTAGCAACCATTACGACATGGACTCTGCTGCTGTGGACCCGGGGAGAGTGAGTGCAGATTCATTGCACCCACACTCCTCACATGAAGTGTCTGCACTCCTAGAAAATGGGGGATACGTTCCCTGAGTGTCTCCCCCCATATTCTAGACGGTCCAGAGTCGTCGTCGGACCCCTTTATTTTTTTTCTTACAATAAATTGGTGAAAGAGGGAATGTTTTGGGGACTGTTTTTTCAAATAAATTTCTTTTGTCGATTTTTTTTGTTAGTACTGACAGTTTATGATGTTGGGTATCTAATAGACGCCATGACATCACAAACTGCTGGGATTGATCTTAGGTGACTTTACAGCTAGTATCAACCCGATTTATTACCCCGTTTGCCACTGCACCAGGGCATGGGATGAGCTGGGGTGAAGCGCCAGGATTGGCGCATCTAGTGGATGCGCCACGTCTGGGGTGCCTGCGACCTGCTATTTTTAGGCTGTGAAGGCCCAATAACTATGGACCTTCCCACCCTGAGAATACCAGACCACAGCTGTCCGCTTTACCTTGGCTGGTGATCCAATTTGGGGGGACCCTACTTTTTTTGTGTAATTATTAATATTTATAAAATAATTATAAAAAAAGAGCCTGGGGGATCTCCACATTGGATCCCCAACCATGGTAAAGCTGCCAGCTGTGGTTTTCAGGCTACAGCCGTCTGCTTTACCCTAGCTGGCTATCAAAAATGGGGGGACCCAACGTCATTTTTTTTTTAACTATTTTTTAAATAGAAAAAATTAATGGGCTTCCCTGTATTTTGATTGCCAACCAAGGTAACGGCAGGCAGATGGGGGTGGCAACCCAGAACTGTCTGCTTTATCTGCGCTGAGAATCAAAAATACCGCGGAGCGCTACGTCATTTTTTTTAAAGATTTATTTTTACAGCACTGTGATGTCCAGCAATCAAAATACAGGGAAGCCCATTTTGTTTTTAGTTATTTAAATAAATAATTAAAAAATATATATATGGGCTCCCGCTGCATTTTTTGTATTGCTAGCTAAGGGTAATCCAAGCAGCTACTGGCTGCTAACCCCCACTACTTGGTGTTACCTTCACTGGCAATGGAAAATCCAGGGAAGCATTTTTTATTTTTTTTGTCAAAAAACTTGAGCTTCACCATATTTTTGTATGCTAGCCAGGTATAGCAGGCAGGTGCTGGAAGAGTTGGATACAGCGCCAGAAGATGGCGCTTCTATGAAAGTGCCATTTTCTGAGGCAGCTGAAGACTGCAATTCACAGCAGTGGGGCCCAGAAAGCTCAGGCCAACCTGTGCTGAAGATTCCAATCCCCAGCTGCCTAGTTGTACCTGGCTGGACACAAAAATGGGGCGAAGCCTACGTCATTTGTTTTCTAATTATTTCATGAAATTCATGAAATAATAAAAAAAGGGCTTCCCTTTATTTTTGGTTCCCAGCCGGGTACAAATAGGCAACTGGGGGTTGGGGGCAGCCGTACCTGCCTGCTGTACCTGGCTAGCATACAAAAATATGGCGAAGCCCACATAATTTTTTCAGGGGGCAAAAAACTCTTGCATACAGTTCTGGATGGAGTATGCTGAGCCTTGTAGTTCTGCAGCTGCTGTCTGTCTGTATGGAGAAGAGCAGACAGCAGCTGCAGAACTACAAGGCTCAGCATACTCCATCCAGGACTGTATGCAGAAGTTTTTTGCCCACCAAAAAAATGACGTGGGCTTCGCCATATTTTTGTATGCTAGCCAGGTACAGCAGGCAGCCACGGGCTGCCTCCAACTCCCAGTTGCCTATTTGTACCCGGCTGGGAACCAAAAATATAGGGAAGCCTGTTTTTTTTAATTATTTCACTTATTTCATGAAATAATTAAAAAACAAATGACGTGGGCTTCGCCCCATTTTTGTGTCCAGCCAGGTACAACTAGGCAGCTGGGGATTGGAATCTTCAGCACAGGTTAGCCCGAGGTTTCTGGGCGCCTCTGCTGCGAATTGCAGTCCGCAGCCGCCCAGAAAATGGCGCTTTCATAGAAGCGCCATCATCTGGAGCTGTATCCAACTCTTCCAACAGCCCTGAAGCCGGGTGGCTTGCTGGGTAATAATGAGTTAATACTAGCTTTGTTTTACTAGCCAGTATTAAGCCAGAGATTCTTAATGTCAGGCACGTTTGACCCGGCCATTAAGAATCTCCAATAAAGGGTTAAAAAAAAGACACCACACAGAGAAAAAATACTTTAAAAGAAATAAATACACAGACAAATTAGAGACTCCATGTTTATTACTCACTGTCAGCCCTCCACGATCCATGGTCTTCTGTCTTTCTCGTTCAACAAATGCAGCTCTGCTCCATCACTGCTGCATGGGGGAAGACGCTGCTTCCCGTGCAGCCTTCACTCCGTGAGAGATCAGTGCTGCTGGCTGTTAGCGGTAACAGCGGTAACGCTGACAGACGCGTTACCATAGCAACGGTGCTCCGATCATGTGATTCCCGGAGCCGCGGTTAGCGGTGACGCCACCGCTAACTGCGTTGCTATGGCAACGGTGATCTCCGTTAATGACCGGCTGTGTCAGCCGGTCCCTAACGGAACGGGGAGTTGACCGCGTGCTAGAGTATGTCGCCGGTACACGGCGATACACAAGTGTGCACCGTGTACCGGAGAGTGCAATGACAGGACCTAGGACAGGACATGATGTCAAAGCCATGTGACCAGTCTGTAGCCAATGAGATAATAGCCACGTGACTGGTCACATGGCTATTTTGACGACATCACGGAAGGTCCTGTCAGTGCTGGTTATCGGAAGGACGCAGCGATCATCGGAAGGAATAGTGACAGGAGACAGAGTGCAGGACGCATCGCGGGCACCGGTAAGTGTTATGGCAATGTTTATTAACTGTATGTGTACATTTATAATGCGTTTTTATGTGTTTGTGATTGCCTCCCATTCTTTCCTACTGGTTCGAGTTCGGTTCGTCGAACGTTAGAACTCGAACGGGACCTCGGTTCGGCGAACCGAGCTCGAGTCGAACCGCGGCTGGTTCGCTCATCTCTACTTATAATATTTTTCAGGGGGTGTCTTATATTTTCCCATGAACAACAATCCCCATTTATTCTTGAACAAAAAAAAAACATTTATTCAAATTTATTCATGTTCTCACATTCTGAAATATCAACATTTTCTGTTAATCCTTTTACTGGTTCAGATGTACATTTTCTTTTCTGATCTGTTATTTTCATCGTGCAGAATCAGTCTTATAGTGGTGGGTACATACAATATTTACAAAGGGATAAATCACCTACTTAAATTTATTATTGTCTATATATTATTTACCCCCAAAAGAAAGCAGCCACCCCTTAAAAGAATTGCACTTACCAACCCCCTAACAATTAGACTTTGCAAGTGAATGGGCTCTCACATACAAGTCTGCATGACTGTCAGGTCCCCTTGTGTTCCACAGCAGATGGCTCCCCCTGGTGAGTGGAAGCAGTATTACTCACGCAAAGTGATGCTGGTACCCGATCTGTTTGAGATAGCTGCAGTGCAATGCTGCTGGAACGGTGCGGGACCTGATAGCGACACAGATTTCTCTATGTGCGTTCCTCCACCATTGGCACTTGCCAACTGTAATTGGGGTATGGTGAGTGCAATTTTTTTTTGGAGGGAGTGTCTGCTTTCTTTTGGTTGTGTCTGCTTTTTGTGGTGTCTGTTTTCTTTTGTGGATGTCTGCTTTCTTTGATGAAGAGTCCTATTGTATTCTTTAACTTTTTTAGCTGCTTGGACACTTCCTTATGGAACCGCAACTAGGGCTTATTTTTAAAGTAGGGCTTATATTTTAAGCATACTCAAAAAAGCCCCAAAAATCTGAGCTTATTTTCGGGGTAGGTCTTCTTTTCGGGCAAACAGGATAGTTGTGTGTCCTTTAAAACATATGCACTATTCTTCTCTTTTAGACATTCTACTCATCCAAAGGCCAGAAAACTTCCAGTTTTGTTTCATTGTTTCACAGAAAATAATGCCCAAACATTGGTGTCTTATGCACAAGTGTTTTAGCATTTGAAGATAACTTTTGTTGTGCTTTTGAGTCAGAAGAGGTGTGCATATAGGCAGATTATAATGAGGGCAATCTAAGGGGGCCCATGGCTAGATTGCCTGTGGGTGTGCGGATTGCAGTTTGGGCATGGAGACCTTGAGAGTATGCACCTTATGTAGTCAATGTTGATTTAACTTTTAACTTACAAACTATGTTTCCAACTACAAAAAAACTAGAAAGCCTCACCATGTAATTGCAGAAATATACTCCAGGAGTTTAGGTGCAGAAATCCCAGCCACAGACCATCGGCAATCAATCCAGGTACAAAACAAGTTGGATCAGCACATCCGTAAAATATATCAATCTTTATTCTTCATGATTTAAAACATCCTGGATAAGTTAAAAAAATGACATTGTCCTCTGACGCGTCAGACGAATTAAGATGGATATATGTTTCCAACGTTATCTCTTGAAACATTTAACACTATAGTACTTTTTTCTTCGTACATTGTACAAATGGGGGTGTGGGTTGACTTTTACGCATTTTTATCAAACCGCATTAATCAAGTGCCCTATGTTATTTCAATGTACTAATGTACTTTTTTCCTTTATTATAGGGCATATGCTCATTTTGTATTTTTCTCTTGGGATTTATCAGTAAAATGGCAACAGTGTGAACGTGCACATATACACACTAATGCTCTGGCTTTTTTTTCCTGCGTTTTTTGTTCTCTGTACAAATGGGGGTGAGATCTCCTGCTGTAGGCTAGACATCATATCTACAAGGTAGCCATAAAATAACCTAAGGTGTTTGGTGTGGCTTCACCTCATCATTCATCCTCAGACCATTCTTTTACAAAGAAAACAGGCCAACTGGGGTTGCTACCTGTTCCGTGACAGAAGCGAGATACCAGACAATGCTGGAAACCGTGGTCGTTCTGCAACTTCAACAGCGGCAGTGTCTTCAGACGACCATCTTCATGCATGCTGGAGTACCTCCTTACATTGCAAATCGAGTGAAGAATGTTCTGTGTGCACATTTTCCCGTTGACAGGATTTTGTACTGCTCCTTTCCTAACACATGGCCACTGCATTCTCCTGATCTCAATCCTTGTGATTTCTGGTTATGGGGACACTTGAAAGAGCGTGTGTGTTTATCGGGGAAATGTTGACACCCTGGCTGACCTCAAAGACCGCATCATTTTGGAAGTGCGCAGGATCCCACCAGACATGTTACACACAAGCGTCAAGCATGTTCTGCATAGGATGAACTCTATCACCATTCATGGTGGCGGTCATATTGGACAGTTATGCTAGTCTGTGGAACAATTGTGACATCTCCGACTATCAGCACATGGTTTTTGGGCCGCGAGTTTTAGTATAAATTTGTTTTAAAGATCTCTTCCGTTTCCCCATGCCTTGAAAAGCATACATACCAATTTTTAGCCAATTCTGTCCACTGGGTCACTCTGCACACAGCTCCAAACACCTTAGGTTATTTTATGACCATCTTGTATATGGCCAGGACCAGCATTGCCATGCAGCATCCAGGCAAGTGCCGGGGCCCTGGACAAATTGGGGGTCCACTCACCGTTGCAGACACGCACACTTATTGTTTGTATTGATCATTGTGTATTTTTTGATGATCAAACATGTCAGCTGGGAGATAAATCTGCTCCCCCGGTCCCCTCTGGTCCCCCGGGGTCGCCGAAGTGCCGACCCCCAACCCCCAACCCCCCCTACCCCCCCCGAAAATCCAAAATGGCGGCGCGCACAGCAGCGCACCGCCCGCATTTCCCCAGTTCCTTTGAATTCTGTCGCATGTGCCATCACACATGCGACAGAATACTGCTCCCCAGACCCTGCCAGGTCACCCCCTACTCCCACCCCGGTGTTCCCCGGTGTCCCCCGTACCTGTGGGAGCGCTGATCCCCCGCGGCCCCCTCCTCCGGCTCCTTCACAGCAGTGCCGGTCACATGTGCAGAGCGCAGGTGACAGCTTCCTGTGTCTGTGACTCAGACGCTGGCTGCTGCTGCTGCTGCTGCACGGAGTCTGCATCTGTGACCCGGGGAGGGTGGGTGCAGATTCTTTGCACCCACTCTCCTCAAATGGAAGGTCTGCACTCCTAGAAAATGGGGGACACGTTCCCTGAACGTGCCCCCATATTCTAGAAGATCGTGGGACTTCCAAAATGGCTTACAGGAGATTTTTTTTTTCTTTACAATAAATTGGTCAAAGAGGGATGGTTGGGGAGTGTTTTTTCAAATAAATTTTTTTTTGTTGTCAATTTTTTTTGTATTACTGTCAATTAGTTATGTCTGGTATCAAATAGACGCCGTGACATAACTAATTGCTGGGCTTGATGCCAGGTGACATTACACATCTCGTATCAACCTCATTTATTACCCCGTCTGCCACCGCACCAGGGCGCGGGATGAGCTGGGGCGAAGCGCCAGGATTGGCGCATCTAATGGATGCGCCACTTCTGGGGTGGCTGCGGCCTGCTATTTTCAGGCTGGGAAGAGTCCAATAACCATGGCTCTTCCCACCCTGAGAATACCAGACCCCAGCTGTCAGCTTCACCTTGGCTGGTGCTGTAATTTGGGGGGAACCCACGTTTGTTTGTTTTTTAATTATTATAATTTTTTTTTAAAAAAAACAGCTTGGGGAGCCCTCCAAATTGATCACCAGCCAAGGTGAAGCTGTCAGCTGTGGTTTGCAGGCTACAGCTGTCTGCTTTACCCTAGCTGGCTATCAAAAATAGGGGGGACCCCACGTCATTTATTTTAATTATTTTTTTTTCTTTTTGGGCTAAATACAAGGCTAGGCACCCTTTAGTGCCACATGAAAGTCACTGAAGGGCGCCAGCTTAGAATATGCAGGGGGGTGGGATGTTATATATGTTTGTCATCTATCCATTCATCCATTGTAGCATTTTAGGCTGTGTGCCCACAATCAGGGTTTGCAGCGTTTTGGGTGCAGAGTGTTTTTCCTGCGTCCATAACGCTGCATTGTGCAGTAGAAGCACAGTGGAATGATTTTTAGAAATCCCATGCCCAATGTGCTTCTTTTCTCCGCAGCATACATTGACCTGTGGTGCAGCTTCCCGAGCCTCAGCATGTCAATTTATGCTGCGGAGACGAGAGTGTTCTCTGCACGTAGAATAGAACTAAAGTCCACAGCAGCCTGAACCCAAATCGTGGGCATGGGCAGCTGCGTTCTCCCGTGGACAACACTCACATCTCTGCAGGAAGGCTGACACTGTGTACTAGACGCCGTGTCGCTGGATCATGGCCACATAGCCTAACAGTGAGAAATTTGTTGCTACGGAAACATTTTTGTGAAGTACCTGTGGAATCAAAATGCTTACTATACTCCTGAATAATATCCTTGAGGGGTCCAGTTTCCAAAATGGGGTCACTTGTGGGGGGTTTCTGATGTATAGGCACCCAAGAGGCCCTGCTAATGTGACATGGTGCGCGCAATTTATTTCAACTTTTCCAAAATTCAAACGGGGCTCCTTCCATTCCAAGCTCTCCCATATATCCAAACAGAGGTTTTTGGCCACATGTGGGGTATCCCTGCTCTCACAAGAAATTGGATAACAACCTGTGGGATACATGTTTTATTGTTGCCTCTTGAAAAAGTGAGAAATTTGATGCTAAATCAACATTTTTGTGAAAAAAATGAAAATTTTCAATATGACAATGTAACGTTATCAAAATCTGTGAAGTACCTGTGGGTCCAAAATGCTCACTATACCCCTAGATAGGAGCCTTAAGGGGTCTAGTTTCCAAAATGGTATTACTTGTGAGGGGTTTCTGCTGTTTAGGTACCTTAGCGGACATCTAAATGCAACATGGTGCTCGCAATCTATTTCAACCAAATTTGCTTTCCAAAATTCAAATATTGCTACTTTCGTTCCAAGCCCTCTCATTTGTCCAAACAGAGGTTTCTGACCACATGTGGGGTATTAACGCGTTCATAAGAAAGTGGGTAACAAGTTTTGGGGTCCATTTTGTTGTGTTATTTCTTCTAAAAGTGAATAAATTTGGGGTAGAGCAACATTTTAGGTAACATTTTATTTTTTGCTTTTTTTCATTCCACATTGCTTTAGTTCCTGTGTAGCACCTGAAGGGTTAATAAACTTCTTGGATGTGGTTTTGAGTACCTTGAGGGGTGCAGTTTTTAGAATGGTGTTACTTTAGGGTATTTTCTGTCACTTCGGCCTCTCAAAGTCACTTCAAATGTGATGTGGTCGCTAAAAAAATGGTTTTGTGAATTTTGTTGAAAAAATGTGAAATTGCTGATGAACTTTGAACCCTTCTAACTTCCTAACCACAAAAAATGTTGTTTCAGAAATTGTGCTGATGTAATGTAGACAAGTGGGAAATGTTATTTATTAACTATTTTGTGTGACATAACTCTCTGGTTTATGGGCATAAAAATTAAAAGTTTGAAAATTGCAAAATTTTAAAAATTTTCATCAAATTTCCGATTTTTTTACAAATAAAAGCAAAAAATATCGTTCTAAATTTATAACTGTCATGAAGTACAATATGTCACGAAAAAACTCTCAGAATCACCTGGATCCATTGAAGCGTTCCAGAGTTATAACCTCATAAAGGGACACTGGTCAGAATTGCAAAAAATGGCCTGGGCATTAAGGACAAAACTGGCTTCGTCCTTAAGGGGTTAAATAAAATACAAAAAAAAACACCCTCTTTATCTCCAATTTATTAACCCACCAAACAGCCCGGTCCGACATAATCCACACGAAGTCCCATGATGATCCCGGCTCTGCTATATACTGAAGTCACAGCGTGCGGAAAAAGAACATGACTGCACGCTGTGTCTTCAGGCAGACTGACTGAACAGCAGCTATGAGCTGTGACGCCACTCAGTTTATCTGCAACCACTGCTGGAGGTTCCCACTGTATCCCATCTGTGTCCACAGACCTGCATCTCCTGGCCGAAAAACATGTTTTCTTTTGCCAAGAGATGCATATATGGTGCTGAAATTTATACAACAAATTCCTGCACTAATACTGCATCTCCTGGCAAAAAATGTATCCCAACACAATGCAGTTTGGATGCAATATTTTGCCAGAAGATGCAGATTTGGTGTTGAAATTTAAACACCAAATTCCTGCAGCAAATCTGCATCTTTTGACAAAAGAACACATCTAAAGGTTAGGAGATGAAGTATTGGTGCACGAATTTGGTGTATAAATTTCAGCACCATATCTGCATCTTTTGGAAAACACCCTGCAGTTTTCTACCAGGAAATGCATGTCTCATTGAACTGAATGAATTCACCTGAGGTGAGGTCACTGAGTTCAATGAGGTCACCTGAGGTCAGTTTACTTGTGGTCACAGGTGGGGTACCATGGGAACCTCCAGCTGTGACCACATATAAATTGCGTGACATCACTGCTCACAGCTGCAGCTCAGTCAGTCTGTGCCTGAAGCCACAGTATTGTGGGGGTCTCATAGATGTGTACCGCCCCGTGTCAGCGGCCGAGCCGCTCGGATCCAGAGCCGCGGTGGCTCGAGGGGTCTCCGGACCAGTGACCTCCCTCTCTCCCAGAAAGTCCCTTTCCACCTCCTACTCCTTTTACTCCTGTTTCACTTCTCTGTCACTTTCTCACTTTTCCCTACCAACCCCCATATGGGCGGCCCTATTCCCTTCAGGCCCCTCAATGGTGTGTCTGGTGAGTTCGGTGTAAAGTATCCCTAGGATTTTGACTGGCTAAGCTGTTAGCAACACCAAAGGACCAGGATCCGTAACCAAGGAGGAGTGGATACTGTGCAGAAGGGCAGATTGCACAATACCCTGTGACGACCTGATAGGCCAGGGCATCACAGATGCCTCCTACCTGGACTTATTTTTTTTAAAAAAAATCTGGTTGGACTCACTGAACCCGAACATCTATTCTTGAGCAGAAATACTCCCTCTATGATGTCTATACTCTCTAGTTGTATACTTGTACAGCATTCTCTTTTCTCTTTTTGGGAGCTACCTTTTCTAGTTCTTCACATTATACTGCAGTTGTTTTCAGTGATAAGATATCATACCTTTGGTAGATACTCTGATATTAGATAGTATGGAAGTGATTCACAATAGTCATATTTCACATACCGTACCTTTATATTTTTTTCACATACCCATTTGACTTGTGCAATGAGCTAATAGGTAAAAAACACATTTCCTTTTTGATATATGATTGGTGACAAGGGCGTAGTAAAAAAAACGTATAAATAAAATGAGCATCAGATTCTAGTAACACCAACTATTTCATTCATTGACCTTTTGTGAATCCAGATGGAAGTCTTGGTGTTGACCAACATTATGTTTTTAGACTGGAACAAGTAATGACAAGAGAAACAGAAGATGAAAAATAGAACCTAATAGATGGTGACAGTTTTATATTGTGCAGCACACACTGAATAAATATGACAAACCTGTTTTGTAATAGCTTGTAGTTTTTCTGTCTTTGGTATTATGCAACAGGACAGCATATGCTGTTTATTATTCCTCAGGCATCTTTGGCTCTTTTCTGCTGAAGAGAATAACATATTTATGTATTCTTTTTATAAGAAATTGTTCCTTGAGTTGTTTTGTCTTGGTTCCTTGTAAAGAGGGTTTAAAACTTTTCTGAAGAGAGAACTTGGAAATAACCAACATTAATTTTTTATTCTGGTAATCACTTAGGCGGGCTTTGCACGCTGCGACATCGGTAACAATGTGTTACCGATGCTGCAGCGATAGTCCCGCCCCCGTCGCACGTGCAATATCTAGTGAAAGCTGCCGTAGCGATTATTATCGCTACGGCAGTTTCACACGCACATACCTGCCGTGCGACGTCCCTCTGGCCGGCGACCCGCCTCCTTCCTAAGGGGGCGGGTCATGCGGCGTCACAGCGACATCACACGGCAGGCGGCCAATTGAAGTGGAGGGGCGGAGATGAGCAGGATGTAAACATCCCGCCCACCTCCGTCCTTCTCATTAGGTAAGGAGATGTTCCTCGCTCCTGCGGCTTCACACACAGCGATGTGTGCTGCCGCAGGAGCGAGGAACAACATCGCACCTGTCGCTGCACCGGCATTATGGAAATGTCGGAGGCTGCAGCGATGATACGATAACGACGCTTTTGCGCTCGTTCATCGTATCAAAAAGGATTTGCACGTTGCGATATCGACTGCGACGCCGGATGTGCGTCACTTTCGATTTGACCCCATCGACATCGCACGTGCAATGTCGCAACGTGCAAAGCCGCCCTTAGGACTTTGTGACATGACCCAGAAAAATGCCAAATCCTCTTCTGTATCTGAAAAAGTAAAGAAGATTCTGCTTTATTAAGATGTGTCTTTTTGGCTTCAAGCAGTGTTGTGGTCTTTTAGAGCAGTACTTACTCCTATGACATAGCCTCAATCCTCGCAGATACTAGAAATGATTTACAACTAAAATAAGGACAAGTGGATCTGAAAGTATGGCCACCTTGTGTCCTATTGTAATATTGTAAACTGTTCCTTATCAGGTTTCCTCACAAAAAAATGCTGTTTTCTATTCTATTAAAATAGGATCAAAAGAAAAAGAAAACAAAGGAATGTAGGTCCCTTTCACACATCATTTTTTTGCCATCAGTCACAATCCGTTTTCTTGACGGATCCGTCACAGATTGTGGCTAAGATGTGACGGATCCGTTTTTCGATGGATCTGACTAGCTGGGGGCTAAATAATAAATTGGAGCATACGCATTTAAAAAAAAAGAATCCGTCATTTGACAGATGACAACAGATCCTGCGCCCATAAGCTTCCATTCTACCAAACGACAGATGGCGACAAACCCGTTGCAGTCAGTTTTTTCGACTTACACAAAAATTTTTACTGTGGATATTGTCTCCATCCGACGGACAAACATGAGGCTATCCATCGCAATCCGTTGCTAATGAGTCAATGAGAAAAAACGTATCCAGCGGCATCAGTCGCCGGATCCGTGTTTTTCAAAATTCGATGGAATGTGACTGATGACAAAAAACTGATGTGTGAAAGGGGCCTTAGTTCCCATTTCTTCATTAGTGTTTTTTTAAGTCACGTTCATTTTTTGTCTTGTTTAGTAGCTGATGTTTTTTGGTACCAAGTTCTTCAAAATTGTGCACTGAATTCATGAATTTGGTGCAAAATCAAATACTGTTTTTTTTCTAGAACGTTTTTGCTATTTTATGGCACCAAAAGTCACATTTGTTTGCTAAATTGTACTAAAATACTGGTATATTGAAAAAACACACGGGGGAGGTGGGACAGGGGAACTAGAGTGACACTGGTTGTGCCAAATTGATGAATCAGACGAAAACATCTGTATTCTCTAAAATCTGGTCCCAATATAGAAAACAGGCTAGCACATATAAAAAATATTAAAAAATGTAAAATTAGAAAAATGAATTGAGTGCAAAAAAAAAGCACAAAACATGGAAAACTAGACAAAAGCAGGCATAAATGCAATGAAGATTCGGGACCTAAAGCGGGCTTTACACGTGACGCTACGTCCTCGCTCAAGCGATCTCATTGGGGTCACGGAATTTGTGACGCACATTCAGTCGCTTTAGCGATGCCATTGCGTGTGACACCTATGAGAGATTTTGCATCGTCGCAAAACGTGCAAAATCGCTCATCAATGACATAGGGGTCCATTCTCAAATATCGTTACTGCAGCAGTAACGAAGTTGTTCCTCGTTCCTGCGGCAGCACACATCGCTCCGGGTGACACCGCAGGAACGAGGAAGCTCTCCTTACCTGCCTACTGGCCACAATGCGGAAGGAAGGAGGTGGGTGGGATGTTCGTCCCGCTCATCTCCGTCCCTCCGCTGCTATTGGGCGGCGGTTTGGTGACGCTGCTGTGACGTCGCTGTGACGCTGAACGAACCGCCCACTTAGAAAAAAGGCAGTTCGCCGGTCACAGCGACGTCGCAGGGCAGGTAAGTAGTGTGACGGGTCCGGGCGATGTTGTGCGACACGGGCAGCGATTTGCCCGTGTCACAAAACCAATGGGGGCAAGTACGCACGCTGGCGATATCGGTCATGATATCGCAGCGTGTAAAGCGGCCTTAAGGGTATATGCGCACACTGCAGATTTGGTGCATGAAATCTGCACCCTCTGATAGAAAAGTGCACCAAAAAACACATAGTATACAAGCTCATGCTGTCCGTGTGGTGTGGTATCCAATTTCACACGGACAGCACATGATGACACACACATACTGACACACAGATGGCCCACGGAACTCCACAACATACCATGTTTTGTATGGATGTGTGAATGGGGCCTAATGTATTTTTTCATTAGAATCTTAAAATCTGCTCCCTCACTATCCATCCTATTTTGCTTTCTGTCTTACTTTCCGTCCACATCTCTCATTGCTTAAAGACTTGCTCCCATATACTCAAAACAGGAGCCCACTGCTCCTAAACCATTCCACGCTAGCACTGCCCTTGTTGTGTTGGGGCAAAAATTGAGCCGAGATCCCATCTCTGCATATACCACTGGCGCCATTTTGCTGGAGAATGCCGGGAGATGAATGTGGGCAAGTGCCGCACATGGCAAGGGTGTTACTAGCGCAAAATTTAAAAAGAGGCTCTTACAAATGTGGAAGGGTCACAGGAGAGGTGAGGACCTTACCCACAGTCCCACCCTGATGCATGAACAGGCTGTTGCAACAAGTCTTCTAAGGTAAATTAAACAAGAAGCAGGCTACAGAGTTTTTCATTATGCTTATCCATTAAATCAGTATAAAAGGGTCATTATGGCCATATCTTTACTTTAATAGGTTAAATCCAGATGACAGGTTGTCGTTAAAGCTCTATTGGAAATAGCTTGAAAGCAGTGCACATGTTCTCATGTTGTACTAAGCATATTCAAATGTTAATTCCTTATGCAATGAGCTGTAAACAAGATAGATTAAAATTTACAATATCAGGGCAACAAAGCAAATACGAGCACTATCCAACAATGCTAATCAACGGAGATGGGAATAACCTTTCACTAGACCTGCTTGTAGAATGTAGCAGAATTATCTGCTCTGTAGAACATTGTTATTTCAGAAAAGAAGTTTGGCTACTTCTGTTCCTGAGTATATATGCTCTAGAAGGCATCCTGTCACCTGGTTTTCCCGATAAAAAGTATGGCTACCACTTTTAAGGCCTCTTTTACAGTAGTCTAGTATGCTGTATATAAGTCCCCAATCCCCATAGCACAAAAAATATCTTTTATTATCCTCTCATCCGGCGCAGTCCGGTCCGATGGGCATCATTGCTTTTGGTTTGGTGCCACATCTCTCATCGCAATTGCTGTCCTCTTGCCCTGCTTCTTGTGTTCATCCACACAATGTCCACCAATCACGCTCTTGAGCAGGCGTACTTCGCTCTGCCCTGCTAAGAGGAGAGCAAAGTACTGTGATGCGCATGCGCTGGTTTTACTTCAGGGTCATCAGTGCTCTTTGGCCTCTTCGAGAACATGCCCATTACAGTACTTTTCTCTGTTCTCAGTAGGACAGAGTGATGTACTCCTGCTTCGGAGCATGATTAAGGGTCATTGTATGGATGACGTAGACGTGTCAACCATATAAAGCAAGCAGGAGAACGGCGAATGCGACAAGTGAGGAGCTGAAGCAAGAACAGCAATGCCCATTGGACTAGACTGTGGCATTTGGGTGGATTCTGAAAGGTTTTTTGTCCTATGCAGAAGGAATTGGGGACTTGTATATGTGACACCCGACGGAGCCCAAGATAGGACCTTCAATCCTAACCTGGTATACTCATCACCGGGCCAGTGGTTTGCAGAGGTTGTGGCCTGTACTGGTTCCGTGGCCCCGTGGTGCACAGTAAAAAGGGGGTTAGCAAGGATTGTTCCTGGAGAAGTTGTCACCGGTTACGGTGGTGACTGGGGTCCCGGCCTCCTCCGCTGTGGACCCTTCTTCCAACCTTTCCTCCTCCAGGGGTGGAACGGATGATGTCGACTATGCCACCTGTGGTATGCGACCAGGGATAAGGCCGCCGCTGCAGGGTACCTCGCCAGGGAAGATGTTGGGGCGCAGCCGGGATGATATCGCTCCCCACAGGCAGAGTGGCCCCCGGGAGGGAGAACAGGGGGACTGGGAATCGTGGGAGCGGAAGGCGATGACAAACAGAGTCAGAGTCACTGGGTTGCGGGTTCCAGATCTTTTACTCACTGGTTTTTGTGTCGCACCCACGATGCAGGTCCTTACTGTAATGAGCTCCGGTCGATACCAGGCAAGGCAGAGGTCGAAGTCTGGCAGGGCAGTCTGTGGGCTCCCTCTTTTTGTGCTCTCATGTGGCTGTCCTCTCCCATTCCATATCTCTGCTGGCTAATGGACCGGTAACCTCCTAACTGGCGGCATCCAGTACCCACCTGGATCCGCTCTCTCAGCTTAGGGGCCCTCAGCCATCTACCAGCCTGGTCCTAGGTGAGGGAAGAGTATATGTACCAGTCTGGACCTTGTTGTTCTGCTGCTCTGCCTCCCTAAGGGAGCTCCCTCAGGGAGCTGCTCACTGTGCGACCACTCTGTCTGGTCTCTCGAGCCGTTCTGAGGTAAAGTGAAACTAAACTGTCTGTTCTGCAACTCACTTCTGCTCATGCCACCACCTGAGGAATGTTCTAGCCTGCTGTTATGGTCACCGGAAATTCCCTTTATCTCTGTCTGAGGCACCTGCTGTCTGTGTGTGCAAGGCTGTGTGATGCAAAACGAAACTTACCAGACCTTAACCTCTTCCTGCCCAGGATGGACGGACATTGTAAAATACGTAAAATACAATACCGGTCTCAGGGGGCGCTACATATACAAACTATTAGAATAGGCATTAATACTGGTGACTGTACTTTATAATTGGAAAACCTATTAACAGGTTCTCTTTATATAAATTTAGGGATACGAATGTGCTGTTTTTAATTATTACAATTCATCTCTATTACTGTGCACGCTAAATAGATTTATATAAATTAAATTTTGATGACTATTTGAGGACCCTGGCGGAATCTAAATGTTATCTATTCAGTAAAGACACCTTTTTTTTTATAGTTTCATCATTGTATAGTTGTTTTTGTTTATGCATTTATTATACATAAATCAAGCACATTTCCATTCTGGCTCCTATCATCAGGACATCCTACTATCAGTAAATAGGAATATGCATCCAATGCGGGTTCATTTTACACAATAAACTGTATTTTATGTTTTATTACCCTTCAAGATTATCTGAAATTAATTAGAAATCACCTACTGCGGTTTTTCATGAATGACTGCGCCACACGCTTCAATTACTTTTTTTTTTTGAGAAACAAACAAATAAACCAGAATATTATCTGCCAGAACAGATTTAATCACCGAGACACAAGTTATGCTAATATTTTTTGTAATTAATTATTATTATAAGATATGGCATATTTTCTTAATATGATATATGGCTTGTTTTAAACCTTTGTTCACTCCTTGCTTTTTCTTATTGTATTTGTGTATGTTAATTTAATTTCACAGCACAGAATAATCACTCACTGTGAAATGTATACATTTCCCCCTAAATATGGGTTATTTGATATTATTACTTGAAGCTTATGATACTTTCTATGCTTCCTTATGTATATGTGTTTGGGAAAATGAACAGAATTACAGTTTAGGGCAAACATATGATTCTTACCATAATTGTGCCTCATCTGTGACTAGTGCAGAGAATCTCAGCTGTATTTAGGTGCCGCATAAGTCGGCTTTACCATAGTCTATCTCTTCCTAACACTCAGCTGTAATATATTCTAAGTGGTACTGGAAAATGATGAGGGCATTATGCTAAGGATGTATTCATACACAATGTGCAATATCGAGAAAAGAATCACACGGAAGATGTGATAATTATGGAAATAAGCACTGACTAAAGGCAAAGCAATATGAGTGCTAGGTCTATATAATTATGCATTATTGTTTATTTGTCTACATGATTTTAACATTTGATCACATTTATTCATTTTAAGAAAGAAATTGGTCATCGTATGACATTACTAAATAACCCTTGTGCTTTTAAGCATATAGCTTAATTGTCACAAATTGATGTGACATGTATGCTATATCTCGAAATGACTTCAATTTCATATATGGTATGTTGCATCACAAACTGTATTATAGAACTATTTTAATCCAATTGGTTGGCAAGCTCCTACCTAGTGATGAGGGACTCGCAGATAACCAAGACCGGCTTATCTCGGTGATCTAGTTTCTAAAATCCAGTTAAGGGTCGGATTCCGCCCACCATATAAGTTTATGGGGATGATAATCCGGTGATTAAAAATGATGGTAGAAGGGATGGGGGATGGGAGCAGGCGCACTGTACTTACCGAGGCTCTGGCATGGCTGTACGCTGTTCCCAGGTCTTGCATTCACTTCCTGGGCCACTAATTACTGCTCATCCATATGCACTGCTTTTCCTGCCCACCAGCACCTGTGATTGGTTTGCAGTCAGATGCACCCCCACCCTGAGTAGCAGCATGTTAGCTGACTGCAACCATTCACAGGTGCCAGGACAGCCGGTGGGCGGGGAAAGCAGTGCAACTGTCGGCGGGTGAGTATCGTGGTATAAAAATAAATTAATAAAATAATTGTCATAGGGCCCCCCGTATTATGATACCCAGCACAAATAAAACATACAACTACAGGCTGCAGCCCCCAGCTGTGCGGTCATCTTGGCTGTGCATCAAAATAAGAGGAACCGCATGCAGCTTTTTTTTTAATTATTTAAATACATAATTTTAAAAATATCGTGCAGTCCCCCCAATTTTCATACCCAGCCATGATAAATCCCAACAACTGGGTGATGGTATTCTTAGCCTGGGGAGTTCCATAGTTAATTGGACCCTCCAGGCTAAGAATAGCAGCCTACAGCCGCCCCGGAATTGTTGCATCCATTAGATACGACAAGCCCGGCACTTTAGCCATCTCTTCCCATTTGCCCTAGTGTAGTTGCAAACAAAGGGTAATATAAGAGGTTAATAACAGCCCACAGCTACAAATAAGTTCTAGATTAGTAAAGGCAGGCATCTATGAGACACCCCTAAAACTAATCTGTAAGTTAAAGTAAATAAACACAAACATCAAAAAAATCCTTTATTTGGAACAAAAGACAAAAAAACACCCTCTTTCACTGCTTTATTAACCCCCAAAACACCCCTGCAGGTCCGACGTAATCCACATGAAGTCCCACGACGTTTCAGCACTGTTACATCTAAACCCCACAGCACGCGATCATGGAACATGACTGCCTGCTGTGAGCTCCAGAGAATAAATGAGCTGCAGCGATCAGCAGTGGCATCACTCGGTGTTTGCCGGGGGTCGGCACTGTCAGTGTTAAAAGGCCCCGCATATTAAGCCAGAGTGCTTCAGGTCACCAGAGGTCATACCGTGGGAACCAGGGTATGACCTCCGGGGAACTGAGTGATGTCACTGCTGCCAGCCGGGTCCCCCTTGTCAGTGTTTCCTGGAGCCTGGAGAGATCTGACATGTTTTCTGTCTCTCCAGGCTTGGATGTAGCAGAGCCAGGACCGTCATTGGACGTCGTGTGGAACTTCAAGGGTCTTTTTGGGGTTAATAAAGAGGGGAAAGAGGGTACTGTATTTTATTTCAAATAAAAGATTTTTTTCTGTATTTGTGTTTACTTGTTTTTACTTATAGGATTAGTGATGAGCGGGGTTTCATAGAACTCTACCAATCACTAATTCTGGGCTTGATGACAGTTGTGCATTATCATTAACCCCTATTGCCCTAATTGCCACTGCACCAGGGCCGGCAGCATTGTCGCATCTAATGGATGTGACAATTCCGTGGTGGCTGTAGGCTGCTATTCTTAGCCTAGGGGGTTTCAATAACCATGGGACACTTGATGCTGAGAATACGAGCTCCCACTTATTGGGCTTTATCATGGCTAAGTATCAAAATTGGGGGGGAACCCGCATGCCTTTTTTTAAAAAATGGGGGCTGCAGCATGTAGCTGTAGGCTTTATCTCTGCTGGGTATCATAATACGGAGGGGCCTACACCAATTATTTTATTTATTTATTTTTATACCACAATACTGACCCGCAGACAGTTGCACTGCTTTTCCCACCCACCAGCTGTCCTCGCGCCTGTGATTGGTTGCAGTCAGATGTTGTCATAATCTGGGGGCGCGTCTGACTGCAACCAATCATCACTAACACCAGGACGGCCGGTGGGCGAGGAAACCAGTGCATATGGATGAGCACTGATGAGTGGCCCTGGAAGTGAAGAAGAGGCCATGGGAGCAGGGCACAGCTGTGCGGGAGCAGTGTACAGCTGCGATGGAGCCTCGGTAAGTATAATGTGCTTGCTTCATTCTTATTTTCTTTATTTTTCCTTTATTTTTTTTTAAATTTCCAAAGTGTAGGATCTGGATCAATATCTGGAATTCCGGGCCTGGGTCTGGCACCCGGGCACCTTTGAAACCATGTGGATGCAGACTTTTAAAGTCCGGGTCCGCCGATCACTAGTCAAAATCTAAATATAATTAACTTGATCGGTAAACACTGTAAAATAAATCAAGAATGCCAAAATGATGTTTTCTTGGTCTCCACAATACCTTAAAAAAATGCTGTAACAAGCAATCAAAACATCATATGTATCCTAACATTGTATCAATAAAAACATTGACTTGCCCTGCAAAAAATAAGCCATAAAAAGACTCCATAGTCCAAAAATTGAACACTTTTTGTGTTTTGAAAAATGGCAACACCACCCCCATTTTTTTTTTTTTTTTGCAAACTTCTGATTTTTTTTCACCAGCACAACAAAGAAAAATGATTGGTATCGCCATAATCGTACCGATAAGGAGAATCATTTTGCCAGGTCATTTTAACCACAAAATGTACACTGTAAAAACGAATCCGAAAAAACTTGTCAAAATTGTGGGTTTTTATAAAAAAAATTCTTTACATTTGCAATGTTTTACAATTTTCCAGTACAAAATGTAGAAAAATAAAGGAAGTCTATCAAAACTACAAGGGAAAAAAACAAAAACATAAAAAAGAAAACTAATCCGTTGTGAAGGCATTTGTGAGGACATGAGAATGTATAGACACCTCGTAGATATATGTGTCTTTATATACAATATATCACAAAAGTGAGTACACCCCTCACATTTTTGTAAATATTTTAGTATATCTTTTTATTTACAAAACTGAAGATATGACACTGTGATGCAATGTAAAGTATATAGTGTACAGCTTGTGGAACAGTATAAACTTGGTGCACTCTAAATAACTCAACACACAGCCATTAATATCTAAACTGCAATCAACAAAAGTGAGTACACCTCTAAGTGAAAATGATTAAATTGTGCCCAGTTAGTCATTTTCCCTCCCGGGTGTCATGTGACTCGTTAGTGTTACAAGGTCTCAGGTGTGAGTGGGGAGTAGGTTTCTTAAATTTGGTGTTATTGCTCACACACTCTCATATTGGTCACTGGAAATTCAACATGGGACCTCATGTCAAAGAATTCTCTGAGGATCTGTAAATAAAAATTGTTGCTCTACATAAAGATGACCTAAACTATATGAATATGGCCAACATCCTGAAACTAAGCTGCAGCATGGTGGCTAAAACCATTCAGTGGTTTAGCCAGACAGGTTCACCTCAGAACAGGTCTTGCCATGGGCAACCAAAGGAGTTGAGTGCACGTGCTCAGTGTCATATCCAGAAGTTGTCTTTATTATATAGGCATATGAGTGCTTGCAGCATTGCTTCAGAGGTTAAAGGGGTGGGGGTGGATTAGCCTGTCATTGCTCAGATAATACGCCATAGGCTGCAGACACATTAGCGTATGGCATCTGATGCGAGAGCATCGGATGCGATATGCTAATGACCCCCAGCTCAGGCTCTCCAAAATTGTCAGCCAGTGCGTATATCGCACTGCACTGGGATAACATCTGAGTGCAGTCCGATGTGTCTCTCGCACCCATACACTTGAATGGGTGCGAGTGACATGGCTCTCGCAGATAATTGCAGAATGCTGTGATTTTTTTCTAAGTCCATTTAGGGCTGAGAAAAAAACACATCTGCACCAAACAAGGATTTTATTGGGGAAAACGCATAAAAACGCAGCAAACGCGCAATAATCAGACAATATTGTTATTGTGTTGTGTGGTGCGGACACCTGCAGGAAAAACGCGGCATTTACGTGTGAACACAGCCTAAGGCCCCTTTCACAAGTCAGTGATTCTGGTACGTTTGTGCTTTTTTTTAAACGTACCAGAATCACTGACAAACGCAGACCCATTATAATCAATGGGTCTGCTCACACATCAGTGATTTTTCACTGCACGTGTCTCCGTGCAGCGTACCCGCGTGTGCATGATTGCTGCACGGAGACATGTCCATTTTTTTCTGGCATCACTGATGTTCCACGGACCACGTAGTGGTGTGGTCCGTGAAACACGTGCCAGAAAAAAACGTGCTTTTAAAATAATAAACATTTTAACTCACCCGGCGTCCAGCGATGTCCTCTGCAGCCCGTTCTCCCTGCTGCTTCTAAGCCGGCTGATTACTGTCGCGCATATTCATTATGCGCGACACAGCCGACCCGGAAGCAGCTGCTGCGGGGGTCACCGCCGGCCGGATGCTGCGTCGTGGGAGCGATCAGCACCATGGACAGCGGGAGTGGGCGCAGGTGAGTTGATTTCTAAGTGCAATCACGGGCCACGGATAACGGAGCCCGGATTGCACTTAGACAACCCACGTGTGCCGTAATTCACGGCACACGCAGGGACATGTGCGTGTTTTACATGCCAGTGAAAAACGTCACTGTTTTTCACTGACGTGTGAAACGGGCCTAAACGTTACATTTTTATTACATTTTTTATGGGTTTTAATAGAGAAAAATAATCAATTGCGCCATTTTTTACGCCATTTACCAATCCCCATAAATAATTTGATTGCTGTGTTGTTAGAGTCATTACGATTACAGGGACACCAACTAAGTCCATATTATTTGCGATATTTATTATTATTATTATTATTATTTATTTATTTATTTTTTAGAAGCGCAATAAAAATTACATGTTTCATACAGGGTGTACTGCAATGCCTCCTTGCAATTTTATATAGGCCTCACTCAGAGTGTATAGGCTTTTCCAGTTTCAGAGTCATAATGTTTTTAAAATGTACCAGAATTGAATTACAGTCCCTCCTCTACTTTCTTCCTGGCTGTATTGCAATCCCTCCTTGTCATTTTAGATATGCCTCACACTTAGTGCATAGGCTTTTCCAGTTTGGGAGTCACAATGTTTTTAAAATTGTATCTGGCCTTCCGGGACAAATGCTGGGATTTCCCATTGACTTCTATTATACTCTTTACTTGAAATGAGCACCCAAACATTCTGATTTGCTAGATTCGAGTACCGAGCACCCGAGCATTTAATTAGTTGCTCATCACTAGTGACAACCCTTTGCCTTCAGAACAACATAAATTCTTCAAGGTACATACACTTGCACTTATATGTTGAAGGGACTTGGAAGGGACGTTGTTCCAAATATTTTGGAGAGCAAACCACAGATCTTCTGTGTATGTAGGCTAACATGTTGCTTCATGTAGTCCCAGACAAACGCGATGATGCTTAGGTCAAGAATCTGTGGAGGCCAAATCATCAATTCCAGGACCCCTTGTTTACTCCTTCTTTACACTGAATATACTGCTTCATGACATTGGTTGTATGTTTGGGGTCCTTGTCCTGCGGCAGTATAATTTTGGAGCCAATCTGACGCCTCCCTGGTGGTATTGTAAGATGAATATGTATCTGTCTATATTTCTCAGTATTGAAGACACCATCAAATCCCCAACTTCATTTGTTGAAATTCCTCCCAAAACTGCCAAGGAACTTCCATCATGCTTCACTTTTTCCTGCACACACTTATTATTGTATTGCTCTCCATCTGTTCTGCAAATTGACTGCTTCCTGCTAAAGACAAACATTTCAAATTTCAACTCATCCAGAGCACCTGCTGCCATTTTTCTGCACCTAGCTCAATACAAGGTCTGAGGCTACCATCTTTTTATCCACGAAACAGAATCCAACGCCGACAGGTGATTTGGTCGGCCTGATAAACCCTTTTTGCAGACTGTCTGCTATATATTCTTTCATGGCCTGATGCTCTGGACCAGAAAGACTATAAATTTTACCCTTGGGGAGTCGGGAATTGAGGATCAGCTCTAGTTCTTGGTAACGGGCCGGAACGCTACCGCAAAATCAAATCTGGTGAAGAACAATGCCCACCTAGCTGGCCTAGGATTGATTCTCTTAGCAGATTCCAGATAAGTGAGGTTCTTATGGTCTGTGATGACAGTGACCTTATGTTTAGCGCCCTCGAGGAAATGGCGCCATTCCTCGAAGGCCCATGTAATAGCCAACAGCTCACGCATACTAATATCATAGTTTCTCTCAGTGGGAGAAAATTAGCGGGAAAAGAAGGCACAAGGACGAAGCTGACTGAGAGATGGAGTACCTTGTGATAGCACCGCCTCCACTCCAACCTCGGATACATCGACTTCCACAATAAAGGGACGCATAAGGTTAGGCTGAACTCGAATCGGGCCTGAGGAAAAATGTAACACCTGCCTAGATCCACAGACTCTGACTGGCTGTAATAGACAGGCTAGAGGAAAGCCGCTCACAAAGCAGGACCCCAAGAACCTGAATCCCTTTAAGCCCTGTACAGGGATTTGGAATTACAGAGGGCCCTGGAGATCACTACCAGTGGTACGCTGCAGTCTGATGAAAGTAGCCAGGCAGTGTCGAACTGGAAAATGCAAAACAAGGACAGAATCACGCAGGCAAAGACGTAATCAGAAAACAAATCAGAGGTCAAATCCGGAACGGGCAGCAAGGTACATAAACAGCAGGCAGGAGGGTAGTCAGGAAACAAGCAGAAGTCAGAACACCCGAATCACTAAAGAGAACAGGGCGGGACAGGAACCAGGAATACAGAACTATCTCTGGCAGTGGTCAACAGACAGGAGGGGAAATAAGAAGGGTGTTGTGTCTTCCCATTGGTTGTAGCTGAACGATGGTAACTTCAGCTGGAAGACACATGCCACCTATAGTCAGCCAGTGGTACTGCAGATCCCAAGGAAACCCAGCCAAGTGGTTGAGTGGAGCCTGCCGTGGCGACACGGGGTCAGTGGGTGCTCTCGTCCGCTGGCCCAGCCGCCTTTAGAAAGACAGCATGGCTCAGGGCTCATCCCAACTGAACACACGACCTCCTTAACCGTGGGCGGAACACTACTCTGACAACACAGGGTGAGGGAATCACAATATTAAGACTTTATTGGATCCCCAAAATATTAACAGACATAACACATAACCAGCAAAACACACAAATGTAACAGACAACAGAGTCTCACCCTTCCGCGGGCTCACCAGGGATTTAGAATGTCCATGCCTCAGAGGTTCCAGGGCTATTTACTCCAATCCAGCAGCACCCCGCTTTTGTCGGGCACCCACCGAGAATGGAATAACGCCAGATTTAGGAAGCTGGCTGAGGTCTGCAAAGTTTGTACCAGGTGACTGAATTGTCCCAACCTGGGTTTCCTTCTTAAGTAGTCTCTGGTTTGAAGTCATGTAGCCAAATGATCCTCTAGTCGGAGCTAAAGTCCCTAGACCAAGTCCACAAGGTATCCTGATCCTCTAGCCAGCTCCTAAGAGCTTAGATTGGATCATGCAAAATCCATCAACCACTGGTGACTTAAAGAAATCCCTTTTATAGCCATAACCTTCCCTTAGGATAAACTGTGCCATTATCGGATTGGTTGTACAAGGTTGCTTCTCTTATTGGATGAATTTCAAGCTGCATGGATAATGTTCATTTAAATGATGTGGATAGAAAGACTGAGGATTTTTACATGAAATCTGCAAGTCACAGACTCGACAATGGCTACTAAGGTAATTTACATTAGATTCGCAATACACAACTACATTACAATGAATGCTCCGAAGGGTCTGGTCCCAAACAATAGTTTAGCAAACATGAGTTAACACACAGAAGAACAATACATCTGGCTGAATTTTAAGAAACTTTAACCCATGCTAGGCACTGAGTGTCCATGTCGTCACACTTGCGTCCACCAGCGCCGCTGGCATCGACTCCTCTCCCATCATCAGCACTATCCACAGCAGGAACACGACGTTGCATGGTGATCAAAGTAGAAGTCGCTGGAGCGGACTCCGGTGGGGACGTAACAATCTTGAAATCCAAATCTGCATTGAAATCTTTGCCTGGCAGAAATCTTGCTGTTGCAAGATAACTAACTACCTTGTGCGTTGATGCTGTGCTCAGTCTTTCCATGGTGTATAACTTTATGATTCCACATAATACCTATAATGTTTTATTAGAGCACATGGTATACAGAGTGATACATACACAACTCAACACACTCTTGTTCAGTTATAGCAGCAATTTACCTGGGACTATGTGAATTAATATTCATTCATTAAGATGGAAATTAAATACTTTCTTAAAGGAAATGCTAGTTTACTATTAATCTTGGTTTCTCTGCTGTCCTTATTGACCATGTACTAGCTATAGCTTTGCTTCTTCTTGTTATGACTTTATCCTGGAAAAGTGACTGTCAAGACAGGCGCTCAAAATCTAACATTTCAGTAATTTAACATCATTTGCTATTTATTTTCCTTGAACTTTAGTTACTTTTTAGTTCAGATATATTAGGACAGAACTATGACTACAGATCAGCTATAGTGACTAGTGATGAGCGAGCATGCTTGTCACTACTCGGTACTCGCACGAGTATCACTGTACTCGGGCTGCTCGGCGGGGACCGAGTAATCTCGCGATACTCGTGCTTTACTCGTGGTCTTCATTTCTGCATGTTGGCGCTCTTTTGAGAGCCAGCCCTCATGCAGGGATTGGCTGGCAGACCACTGCAATGCCACAGCCCTGTTAGTTGTGGAATTGCAGTGATTGGCCGGCCTGCACAGCGTCACCGAGCCTTTATATCGGCCGGCGCGCTGTGCTCTGCTCACAGCTATTCTGACAGTGAGTGTAGGGAGAGTGTCGCTGATTCAGGGAAAGCTTTGCGGCCCTTTATAGCTTTTTCAGTTGCAGGGCTGCAAACAGTGTGACCAAAAGTCCTTCTCAGGACTATTCTAGTTGTATACAGGCAGGCAGGGTATAGCCAGGTCGGAGTACAGTAGCAGAGTCCTTCTCAGGACTATTGTTGCTATATACAGGCAGGGTATAGCCAGGTCTGAATACAGGCTAGTGACCAAAAGAGTCCTTGTCAGGACTATTGTAGCAGTATACAGGCAGGCAGGCAGGCAGGGTAGTGGTGACCGTATACCAGCCTTCATATCTGGGGCTGGTGTACACAGTGTAAAACAGTCCAGATAGTGTCTGACTTGTCTGTACTGTAATTGTCGCTCCCCAAAAAAACCTGTTAGTAGGTTATTATTGCGTCCGTGCTTGGTTTTTAAAACCGCACGTGTGTGCCTGTTGGTGGCAGCGTACAGGTGCACTGGTGTGCGTTTACCAAACTATTATATAACGCACAAGTGTAGTGTATAATACACGTCAGTCAGCAGTGGCTGATAGTGTCAGAGTTCTTAATTTTTGCTCCTAAAACCTGTGTTAGGTTATTATTGCGTCCGTGCTTGGTTTTTAAAACCGCACGTGTGTGCCTGTTGGTGGCAGCGTACAGGTGCACTGGTGTGCGTTTACCAAACTATTATATAACGCACAAGTGTAGTGTATAATACACGTCAGTCAGCAGTGGCTGATAGTGTCAGAGTTCTTAATTTTTGCTCCTAAAACCTGTGTTAGGTTATTATTGCGTCCGTGCTTGGTTTTTAAAACCGCACGTGTGTGCCTGTTGGTGGCAGCGTACAGGTGCACTGGTGTGCGTTTACCAAACTATTATATAACGCACAAGTGTAGTGTATAATACACGTCAGTCAGCAGTGGCTGATAGTGTCAGAGTTCTTAATTTTTGCTCCTAAAACCTGTGTTAGGTTATTATTGCGTCCGTGCTTGGTTTTTAAAACCGCACGTGTGTGCCTGTTGGTGGCAGCGTACAGGTGCACTGGTGTGCGTTTACCAAACTATTATATAACGCACAAGTGTAGTGTATAATACACGTCAGTCAGCAGTGGCTGATAGTGTCAGAGTTCTTAATTTTTGCTCCTAAAACCTGTGTTAGGTTATTATTGCGTCCGTGCTTGGTTTTTAAAACCGCACGTGTGTGCCTGTTGGTGGCAGCGTACAGGTGCACTGGTGTGCGTTTACCAAACTATTATATAACGCACAAGTGTAGTGTATAATACACGTCAGTCAGCAGTGGCTGATAGTGTCAGAGTTCTTAATTTTTGCTCCTAAAACCTGTGTTAGGTTATTATTGCGTCCGTGCTTGGTTTTTAAAACCGCACGTGTGTGCCTGTTGGTGGCAGCGTACAGGTGCACTGGTGTGCGTTTACCAAACTATTATATAACGCACAAGTGTAGTGTATAATACACGTCAGTCAGCAGTGGCTGATAGTGTCAGAGTTCTTAATTTTTGCTCCTAAAACCTGTGTTAGGTTATTATTGCGTCCGTGCTTGGTTTTTAAAACCGCACGTGTGTGCCTGTTGGTGGCAGCGTACAGGTGCACTGGTGTGCGTTTACCAAACTATTATATAACGCACAAGTGTAGTGTATAATACACGTCAGTCAGCAGTGGCTGATAGTGTCAGAGTTCTTAATTTTTGCTCCTAAAACCTGTGTTAGGTTATTATTGCGTCCGTGCTTGGTTTTTAAAACCGCACGTGTGTGCCTGTCGGTGGCAGCGTACAGGTGCACTTGTGTGCAATTTCCAGAAACTTTGATATAACGCACAAGTAGTGAATATACACGTCAGCAGTGCACAGCATTGCAAAATGCGCAAGGGCATTGGCAAGGAACAAGGAAGTGGACGTGATGGTGGTGCAGGCAGAGGCCGAGGTCGTGGGCAAGCTCTAATTTCGCCACAACAAAGGGCCACATCTAGTCGCTCGCACGTCCTGTCCCAAATTCTTGGGGACCGCAGCAGTACACCGCTCTTGAACCAAGACCAGTGTCAACAGGTTGTTAGTTGGATAGCGGATAATGCTTCCAGTCAGATTGGCACCACCACAAACACTCTGTCTTCCACACGGTCAAGTGTCAGTAGCCGTGATACTGCACCGCACATTTCTGAACCTGATCCTCCTTCCTACCACCAGGCTGAGTACACGTCCTCCTCGGACATTAATGATCCCACACTTGGACACTCGGAAGAGCTGTTCACGTTTCCATTCACACATTCTGGCCTCTCGCCAGCTCATATTGAAGTGGGTCATGAGGAGATCGTCTGTACAGATGGCCAAATATTTGAGCAGCCACGTTCTCACGAAGTTGGCAACGTGTCTCAACAAGTGGTGGACGATGATGAGACACAATTGTCAGCAAGTCAGGAGGAGGAGCAGGGTGCGGAAGAGGAAGACGACGTGGTGGATGATCCAGTAACTGACCCAACCTGGCAGGAGGATATGCAGAGCGAGGACAGCAGTGCACAGGGGGAGGGAGGCGTAGCATCACAACAGGCAGTAAGAAGCAGGGTGGTGGCCCCAGGCAGAAGTCAGGCAACCGTTCCCCGGAACAACACGACGACACAAGGTGCCTGTCCAAATGTTAGGTCTTCACGAGTCTGGCAGTTTTTTAAGTTGGATCCAGATGATTCAAAAAAGGCCATTTGCAACACCTGCCGTGCCAGCATCAGCAGGGGTACCAAAACTAGCAGCCTGACCACCACCAGCATGATCAGGCACATGTCAGCCAAGCACCCGACTTTGTGGGAAGTACAACAGAGTCGAGGAGCAGTGCTTGCTGATGTCACTGCTACGTCTTCGCTGGTTGTGCATGCGAGCCAATCCTCTGTCCATGCTGCCTGCGAACAAGCCTCCTCCACTCCTGCACCTACAGTTGCCTACGCAGAAAGAACACCATCATCAAGCACGTCCTTGTCCCAGCGCAGCGTTCAGTTATCCATTCAGCAAACCTTTGAACGCAGGCGCAAATACACTGCCAACACCCCACATGCCACAGTTCTAAATGCTAACATTTCGCGACTGCTTGCGCTGGAAATGTTGCCTTTTAGGCTGGTGGAGACAGAAGCATTCCGTGACCTGATGGCGGCAGCTGTCCCACGTTACTCGGTCCCCAGCCGCCACTATTTCTCCCGGTGTGCCGTCCCCGCGTTGCATAACCACGTGTCACAAAACATCACACGTGCCCTGAACAACGCTGTTTCACCCAAGGTCCACCTAACCACAGACACGTGGACAAGTGCTTGTGGGCAAGGCCGCTACATCTCGTTGACGGCACACTGGGTTAATATTGTGGAAGCTGGGACCCAGTCTGAGCGAGGGACGCAACACGTCCTTCCCACACCAAGGTTTGCAGGCCCTACCTCAGTCAGTGTTTCACCCACACTCTACAGCTCCGGAATGTCATGCTCTTCAGCCTCCTCCTCCTCCTGCGCATCCTCATCCACTGTGCCCTCCACACCAGTCACAAGCTGGAAGCACTGCAGCACTGCCTCGGCGAAGCGGCAACAGGCTGTGCTGAAGCTAATCTGCATAGGTGACAAACCCCACAATGCAGAAGAGCTGTGGACAGCTCTGAAACAGCAGGCAGATCACTGGCTCACACCTCTGAACCTAAAGCCAGGAAAGGTCGTTTGTGACAATGGCCGGAACCTGGTGGCGGCTTTGAGGCGAGGCCAGCTGACACATGTTCCATGCGTGGCCCATGTGCTCAACCTCGTGGTTCAGCGGTTTATAAAGTCATACCCAGAGCTGTCTGATCTGCTGGTAAAAGTTCGCCGCCTGTCTGCACATTTTCGAAAGTCACCTACTGCTTCAGCCGGCCTTGCCGGCTTTCAGCGCCGTTTGCATCTTCCGGCTCACAGACTGGTGTGTGATGTCCCCACGCGTTGGAATTCAACTCTGCACATGTTGGTCAGGATATGTGAGCAGAAGAGGGCAGTTGTTGAGTACCTGCATCACCTAAGCCGTCGGGAAATGGGTCAAACTCCACACATAACACCTGAGGAGTGGAGATGGATGTCAGACCTATGTACCATCCTCCAAAACTTTGAGGACTCCACCAAGATGGTGAGTGGTGATGACGCCATTATTAGCGTCACCATACCGCTACTCTGCCTTCTAAAACGGTCCCTGCTGAAAAACAAACATGATGCATTGCAGGCGGAGCGCGATGAGTTGCAGCAAGAAACAGTAGTGGGTGTGGGTGATAACACACAGCCCAGCCTCGTCTCATCACAACGTGCAGTGGAGGACTATGACGAGGAGGAGGATGAAGACATGGAGCAACTCTCCGGCCAAATTGAGGATATGACATGCACACCAGTCATATCCTCGATTCAGCGTGGCTGGCCAGAGGACAGGGTAGATGAGGAGGAGGAGGAGGAGGAGGAGGAGGACAGCATGTTCAGTCATCTTGTTGGTCAGGCTACTGAAGTCCTGGCTGTTAAGAGTCTGGCGCACATGGCTGACTTTATGGTAAGCTGCCTGTCTCGTGACCCTCGCGTTAAGAACATCTTGGCCGACAATCATTACTGGTTGGTAACACTGTTAGACCCACGCTACAAGGAGAACTTTTTGTCTCTTATTCCCGTGGAGGAGAGGTCAACCAAAATGCAGCAGTTTCGGAAGGCCATACTCACGGAAGTAGGCAAAGCATTCCCCTCACAAAACGCTAGCGGCATAGGTCAGGAATCAGTGGACAACCGAGGCGTACAGCCGAGAGAGGCACAAGTCCAATCCGCCAGAGGTAGGGGAACAGTCTTTAAGATGTGGGACAGTTTTCTCAGCCCCTCACGTACCACAGCCCCTGAGGTGCGGGGTAGTGCCACAAGAAATCCTAAGTTTGCCCAGATGCTGAAGGAGTACCTTGCAGATCGAACAACTGTACTCCGACATTCCTCTGTGCCTTACAATTATTGGGTATCCAAGCTGGACACGTGGCATGAATTGGCTCTCTACGCCTTGGAAGTCCTGGCCTGCCCTGCTGCTAGCGTTTTGTCAGAGCGTGTTTTTAGTGCCGCAGGTGGAATCATTACAGATAAACGCACCCGCCTGTCAACTGAAAATGCTGACAGGCTGACTCTGATAAAGATGAACAAGGGTTGGATTGGGCCAGACTTCACCACACCACCAGCAAATGAGAGCGGAATTTAAAGTTTGCCATGTACCTCCACTCACCCATGGGTACACTTCTCGACTTTGGATAATCGCTGGACTGCTCCTCCTTCTCCTCATGCGCCATCATGATGACCGTTACAATAGTTAGGTCTTTGTTTCAGGTATACCCCCAGTGGTAAATTTTTTCGCCCATTCTTTGCAGAATGGACATTACAACGACAGGAGACCCGCTCCTTTGCAATGGGAACAATGTTTTGAGGCCCTCATGCACGTCTCTACCCAGGGACAACGTGTAGCCTCCCAATTTTTGGCTGCCCTGCCTAAGGGCTATACTATAATACACCCACTTCCTTAAAATGGACACTTAATGTTTTGAGGCCCTCATGCACGTCTCTACCCAGGGACAATGTGGAGCCTCCCAATTTTTGGCTGCCCTGCCTAAGGGCTATACTATAATACACCCACTTCCTGACAATGGACACTTAATGTTTTGAGGCCCTCATGCACGTCTCTACCCAGGGACAATGTGGAGCCTCCCAATTTTTGGCTGCCCTGCCTAAGGGCTATACTATAATACACCCACTTCCTGACAATGGACACTTAATGTTTTGAGGCCCTCATGCACGTCTCTACCCAGGGACAATGTGGAGCCTCCCAATTTTTGGCTGCCCTGGCAAAGGGCTATACTGAAATAGACCCACTTCCTTACAATGGGCACTTCAGGTTTAAAGGCCATCATGCACGTCTCTATCCAGGGACAATGTGGAGCCTCCCAATTTTTGGCTGCCCTGCCTAAGGGCTATACTGAAATACACCCACTTCCTTAAAATGGACACTTAATGTTTTGAGGCCCTCATGCACGTCTCTACCCAGGGACAATGTGGAGCCTCCCAATTTTTGGCTGCCCTGGCAAAGGGCTATACTGAAATAGACCCACTTCCTTACAATGGGCACTTCAGGTTTAAAGGCCATCATGCACGTCTCTATCCAGGGACAATGTGGAGCCTCCCAATTTTTGGCTGCCCTGCCTAAGGGCTATACTATAATACACCCACTTCCTGACAATGGACACTTAATGTTTTGAGGCCCTCATGCACGTCTCTACCCAGGGACAATGTGGAGCCTCCCAATTTTTGGCTGCCCTGGCAAAGGGCTATACTGAAATAGACCCACTTCCTTACAATGGGCACTTCAGGTTTAAAGGCCATCATGCACGTCTCTATCCAGGGACAATGTGGAGCCTCCCAATTTTTGGCTGCCCTGCCTAAGGGCTATACTGAAATACACCCACTTCCTTAAAATGGACACTTAATGTTTTGAGGCCCTCATGCACGTCTCTACCCAGGGACAATGTGGAGCCTCCCAATTTTTGGCTGCCCTGGCAAAGGGCTATACTGAAATAGACCCACTTCGTTACAATGGGCACTTCAGGTTTAAAGGCCATCATGCACGTCTCTACCCAGGGACAATGTGGAGCCTCCCAATTTTTGGCTGCCCTGGCAAAGGGCTATACTGAAATAGACCCACTTCCTTACAATGCGCACTTCAGGTTTAAAGGCCATCATGCACGTCTCTACCCAGGGACAATGTGGAGCCTCCCAATTTTTGGCTGCCCTGCCTAAGGGCTATACTATAATACACCCACTTCCTGACAATGGACACTTAATGTTTTGAGGCCCTCATGCACGTCTCTACCCAGGGACAATGTGGAGCCTCCCAATTTTTGGCTGCCCTGGCAAAGGGCTATACTGAAATAGACCCACTTCCTTACAATGGGCACTTCAGGTTTAAAGGCCATCATGCACGTCTCTACCCAGGGACAATGTGGAGCCTCCCAATTTTTGGCTGCCCTGCCTAAGGGCTATACTATAATACACCCACTTCCTGACAATGGACACTTAATGTTTTGAGGCCCTCATGCACGTCTGTATGCAGGGGCATTGGTGAACCTCACAATTTAGGACTGCCCTGGCAAAGGAAAATACTACAAAGACTCACTTCCTCAAAATGGGCACATTAGACTCAAGAGGCCTTCATGTACGTCTCTTCTCAGGGACATCGGAGTGCCACACAATGTTTTCACGTAAAATCTTTCATGTATTGATCTCAAAAAGTAACATACACCAGCTCTATCTCACTATTGGGTATGTGCCCTTAACATTTCCGCCATGAAAAATCATTTTGGGGTCATTTTGGAAGGTTTTCTGGTGAGTCCGTAAAAATGGCGTAAAACGCGGACAAAATTGTTCACAGCTGTGACTTTTGAGTGATAAATGCTTCAAGGGGTCTTCCCCATGCTGTTGCCATGTCATTTGAGCACTCTTCTGAGACTTTTGTGACATTTTTAGGGTTTCTCCATGCTGCCGGGAGGTCATTTCACAAAAATACTCGGGTCTCCCATAGGATAACATTGGGCTCGTTGCTCGGGCCGAGTACACGAGTATCTTGGGAGGCTCGGCCCGAGCTTCGAGCACCCGAGCTTTTTAGTACTCGCTCATCACTAATAGTGACTACAGGGATTCTCCGGTAGTCTGAGACACACCTCTGCTTATCATTGGTTAGGAGTGTAAAACCTGCTTTACGCGGTACGATCTATCGTGCAATTTCACGATCGATCGTACCCGCCCCCGTCGTTTGTGCGTCACGGGCAATTAGTTGCCCGTGGTGCACAAATTCGTTAACCCCCATCACACGCACTTACCTGCTGTGCGACGTCGCTTTGGGCGGCGAACATCCTCTTCCTGAAGGGGGAGGTACGTTCAGCATCACAGCGACGCCACACAGCGGCCGGCCAATAGAAGCGGAGGGGCGGAGATGAGCGGGACGTAAACATCTTGCCCACCTCCTTCCTTCCGCATAGCCGGCGGGTGCTGTGGAAAAAAATTAAGTCGCTCACTGGATTACAAAGTTGTAAATTCATGGAGAGCTGATTATCCAAGCCTGAACACTAAACTTCCTGTAACAAAAAAAATATACCATATATTGTCTGCAAACAGATTGATACAAATAAGCTGCAGTAAAGGGAAGGCTGGAGATTTGCTTTAATATTTTGCAAAATCTTTTTGAACCTCATAATACTATTATGTTACTACAGTGAGAAACGCTGCATTATAGAAGTTCTAGACAGATTTATTATTACTATATTAACTGGGAATCCCCAAAATAGAAATGAACATTTCTATTTTTACTTCACATCTATAAATAGTACTACCCACATTTTACTAATAAAATTATAGCTCGCCTACACAATGCATCATTAAAATAAAATGTTCACTGCTGACATTTATAGGTTGACAAGATGACGGTTGCATTTTTTTAAAATAACAATAAATTTCAGTTTTATGAGATTGTGCGTTTATTAGAAAGATATTTTGTTAACTTTTCATTTGAAGTTAACTGTACATGTATTAGCACAAATTTAATTTTAATATTGATCCCAAGGAAAAGAAACTCAAAACGTGTCCAGGAAAGCTGCAGATGAGTAACCAAAAAGGGGGTGTCCAAACTAGCCATTCAAAGGGTATGTGCCCACAATCAGGGCTCGCTGCGTTCTTTCGCTTGTGCTCTCTCTACGGAGGATGCATGCAATTCCGCAGAAAACAATTGACATGCTGCGGTCTGGAAACACGTACCACAGGTCAGTGTTTGCTGCAGAAAAAAAAGAATCATAGTGGGCATAGGATTTCTGGAAATCCTGTCCACCATGCTTGTACACTGCAGCGTTTTGGCCCCAGCTGAAGCATACTGCATCCAAAACGCTGAAAAAACTGATCGTGGGCAAGCATTTTTTTATCGCACTCCACATGCACCGATTTTCATGCCGTGTAGCTTAGGCCTTATCCTGTTAATGTTCAATGAAATACTGAGAGAAGCAGTAAAAAAAGCCAGTTATCACGTGATCATAAGTATAAAACTTGCATAGGAGTGGAGTGGTCATATGATGACTGCTGGAACCAGCAAGCAAAGCTGAATCCTGACAGTGAGTATATTACATAGTTAAGATTCAGCATGCTACAGTGTGTAATTTTATAGTTAAAATGGCTTGTCCAGATGTGTAATGAAAGTCTGCAGCCATTCTAGGTGACTGCAGGCTTCTGAATTCTCTCAGAGCACATGTATTGCACACTTTTAGGATTCTCCCATACTGTCAGAAAGAATGGATGGTCATGTGACTGCAAGTATGCAATTTGCCTACTTCCGACCACATTCTAACTACATGTGCCTCACTTGTATTGAGAAGACCACGCATGTCTAGTTGGCATGTGACCACATGTATACAAATTGCATACTTGTGTTTTTGTGACCTCCCACTCTCACCCCTGGCACCAGAGAATCTTTACAGCATGTAGTGTGTTCTATGGGAACAGTTTCATCACAAACTTCTTTAATGCTTCTAACATAAATACAAATGTAATGACCCTTAATTTGTCAGATGGAAGAATACTTTGGTAACATGGCCATGTATCTTGTAATCTTACAAGCTATGGATTGTTACATGTGTACAGGCTCAGAACCAAGAAAACATCACCAGAACCCCCAGCAGTACAGAAATACATCACTAGAACCCCCATCAGTAAAGACACACACCATCATAACCCTCATCAGTACAGTAATACATCACAAGTGTCATCATCATCAGTACATGAATACACTGACAAGCAAATGGGTGACAATGTTTTGAACTTTTGACTTTCAGGCTCTATATTTCATCATCCACTACAGCTTTGAACGTGAGACTACCATAATTTTATAAACAATCACTTTGACTAACTCATGCATAAGTCTGACTTGCAACTATTTAACATATGATTTCTTATGCAGATTATTTTCATGTCGCTCCATTGTTACTGTTTTGTTTCTGGTGGTGGAAAAATCTTTTTCTTCTTGTATACTACAAATTACAACCAATTATCACATTCCCTAAAGCTCATTGTGTTCCCATTCCCATGCAAAAGATCATTAGTTTCAATAGTGGAGCAGCCATGAAGAAGATTTCCCAAGAAAAGAGAAACAGCATCATCCAGTTCATTGATAGCACACTCTCTGCCAGATAATTGCCAAAAATGTGTCATATGAGTGCCATTACAGTTACAGTCATGGCCAAAAGTTTTGACAATGCTACAAATATTAATTTTTACACAGTCTACTGCTTACGTTTTTCTAATGGCAATTTGCATATACTCCAGAATGTCATAAAGCATTAACAGCAATTACTTGCAAAGTCAATATTGGCAAAGAAAATGAACTTTAACCCCCAAAACACATTTCAACATCATTGCATTCCTGCCTTAAAAGGAGCAGCTAACATTGTTTTAGTGATTGTTCCATTAACACAGGTGTGGGTGTTGATGAGGACAGGGCTGGCGATCAATCAGTCATGATGAAGTAAGAATGACACCACTGGACACTTTAAAAGGAGGCTGGTGCTTGGTATCATTGTTTCTCTTCAGTTAACCATGGTTATCTCTAAAGAAACACGTGCAGCCATCATTGCTCTGCACAAAAATGGCCTAACAGGGAAGAGTATCGCAGCTACAAAGATTGCACCTCAGTCAATAATCTATCGCATCATCAAGAACTTCAAGGAGAGAGCTTCCATTGTTGCCAAAAAGGCTCCAGGGCGCCCAAGAAGGACCAGCAAACACCAGGACCGTATCTTAAAACTGTTTCAGCTAGCTCAGCAATGGCAGCAGGCTGGTGTGAGTGCTTCTGCACGCACTGTGAGGCAGAGACTCTTTGAGCAAGGCCTTGATTAAAGGAGGGCAGCAAAGAAGCCACTTCTCTCCAGAAAAAACATCAGGGACCGACTGATATTCTGCAAAAGGTATAGGGAGTGGACTGCTGAGGACTGGGGTAAAGTCATTTTCTCAGATGAATCCCCTTTTCGATTGTTTGGGACATCTGGAAACAGCTTATTAGGAGAAGAAGAGGTGAGCGCTACCACCAGTCTTGTCTCATGCCAACTGTTCAGCATCCTGAAACGATTCATGTGTGGGGTTGCTTCTCAGCCAAGGGAATTGGCTCACTCACAGTCTTGCCTAAAAACACAGCCATGAATAAAGAATGGTACCAGAATGTCCTCCAAGAGCAACTTCTCCCAACTGTCCAAGAGCAGTTTGGCGCCCAACAATGCCTTTTCCAGCATGATGGAGCACCTTGCCATAAAGCAAAGGTGATCACTAAATGGCTCATGGAACAAAACATAGAGATTTTGGGTCCATGGCCTGGAAACTCCCCAGATCTTAATCCCATTGATAACTTGTGGGCAATCATCAAGAGACGGGTGGACAAAGAAAAACCAACAAATTCTGGCAAAATGTAGGCATTGCTTATGCAAGAATGGACAGCTATCAGTCAGGATTTGGTCCAGAAGTTGATTGAGAGCATGCCAGGGAGAATTGCAGAGGTCCTGAAGAAGAAGGGTCAACACTGCAAATATTGACTTGCTGCATTAACTCATTCTAACTGTCAATATAACCTTTTGGTACTCATAATATGATTGCATGCAATATTTTTGTATGTGATGTAAACATCAGACAAACACAATTAAAAACCAGAGAGCAACAGATCATGTGAAAATATAATGTTGGTGTCATTCTCAAAACTTTTGGCCATGACTGTATAAGAATACAAAATTAAGTCTGTCAATCCATTCAAAAGATAACGGGCATACAGGCAAAATATTGCAGTCAGCAAGTTGGCTCATCACGAGGTCTATCAGTTCTGGTGTGACAAACATGGCAGTAGAGGTGGCTCGTATGCTTCATAATAGCAAGATCACAGATGTTCTCGCAAGCACCATGTGATGCATGTTACTTAAGTCTGTAATGGTAGCCTGAAAAAGATCAAGAAACCTCGACTTCAATATCATCATAAGACGCATTGGCTTGAGTTTGCAAAAAAGTACGGATAGTTGACAGTAGTAGATTGGAAACAGGTGATTTGGATCAATGAGATGGAAGTCAAAGACTAAGCTCTGATGAGTGCAAATGGGTCTGAAAGAAACAAGGGAAAAAGAGGCTAATGGGTCGAGAAATTGAAGGAACGGCTAAGTTTGGCGGAAGAAGCCTGATGACATGGGGGTGTTTGACAGCCAAAGGCATTGGATACTTTACTTGACCAGGATTGATAGTAGTCTTAATGCTGAGCTATGTGTGAGTATCCTACAAGACGAGTTACTTTTTACACTCTAGTACTATGGTTATGAAAAAGACAGCATAGTGTTCTAGCAGGACAATGAATTGAAGCATATGTCGAGATTGGCGAAAAAATGGTTCAATGACAATGAGGTTGAGGTGCTGGATTGGCCCCCCCCACAGTCCCCAGGCCACAACTCAATTGAACACTTGTGAATAGAGTTGAAGAAAAAGCTTACCCAAGTAAGTCAACCAGTATGCACCAATATTTGAAAAGTGTAGAAGAGACCTGGGATCAGATTTCAGTAGAGACATGTTTGAATCTATTCAAGAGCATGTCCTGAAGGATTCAGCTAGTGTTGAAAGCCAAAGTTGGATTTACAAAATACTAAAAAAATAATAAAAATTAAAATTTAGATTTTTAGGAGCAAAAGAGTAACAATTCAGTGACACGACAAGAATCAGCATGAGTAATCATATGCTAAATAGTTGCAAGTCAAATTTATCTAAGAGATAGCCAAGATAATTTTCTATAAAATGAAAGTAGTCTCACGTTTAAAGCTAGTGGATGGTGAGATATGGAGCCTGAAGTTAAAAACATTGTTACCTTTTTGCTTGTCAGTGTACCTCACTAGAACCTCCTTCAGTACATGAATACATAACCAGGATCACTATGAGTACATTAATTCATCACCAGGACCACCATTTCTACATGAATTCAACACCAGACCACCATCAATACATGGTTCATCAATTGTTAGGTCTGTACCATATTCATTTGTATCACTTGAACTTGCAAATTCCAGTATATCCTTAACAATGGTAAGGAGATACTGGGAGTTTTTGTTATCAGTCATCAGACTGACCAAACAGGAACCACAGTACTAATGAGAATTAGTTAGTATCACAAATAAACATTTATATCTACATATTATATAGATGATGTCTCTGAACAGATTAGTCCTCTTTCTATTCTTCATCTTGTCTGTGATTTTTCACAGCTTCAGCTTGTCACTGCAGACTTCCATCTTCTCTGGTCCTCTGCAGCATATACCAACATGGTGCCCTTAAAAATCACAGTGTCATAATGCTTCTTAAAAGAAAATATTCCCCTTTGCTGTGTCCCTGAATAAATAATTGTCCCTTACTGCATTCTCTGCCCAAAATATAACCCACATGATGTGCAACTTATGGCACATACCCGCTATATTGCCTTCTCCTTTCCATGTTGTGACCCCTCTTCACACTGTCCTCTCACACTGTGTACCCCTTATACTGCTTAGTATCTATACTCTGCCCCTCATCACACTCCCCTTCTCTGCGTACTGTACCACCATTGCTGTGCCCTCACACTGTCCCCCATTAGTACCCTGTCTCTATACGATCCCCGCTCATATGTTATCCAGCCTTTGTACTGTGCCACCTCACACTTTTCTCCCCTAAACTGACAACTGACTCCTCACACTATTCCCGTCAATTGTTTCTTTACACATTTCCTACCTCCCTCATACTGTTATCTCACACATCCTTCCCATCCTCCCCAGCTAACCATAACATCTTCTCACATATTTATCTTATTGCTATCAGTATAGTCTCCTTATACATCACCCCCATTTCCCATACTCATTGCACCCCCAGTGCCCCATGTTGTGTCCTCAAATTCCCCGCCCTCATTCTATTCATAATGTGTCCTCAAATTCCCCTTTTGCTCCCCATACTGTGTCTGCATCCATCCCCCTGTCACTCTCCATCTTGTGTTCCCAAGTTCCTCCCTTCTCACTCCCCATACTGTGTCCACATAAATATCCTCCGCGCTCTCCATACTGTGTCCAAAATTTCCCTCTCCCCTTGGTCCTTATACTGTGTTCTCAAATCCCCCACCCTCCACCTCAAATACAGTGTCCGCATATACCCCCTCTCCCTCCTTATCCTGTGTCCTCAAATCCCCCTCTCATCTCAATAAATGTTTAGTGTCTTCAGTACCATTGGAGTGCTTACCTCACTAAACATCTTTACGCCTATAAGGCACTGGAGAATGAATTCAGCAGTGTGATCAGATGACCTGCTCATGCTGCTGACATTGCCGAGACACAGAAGTGCTGGTTGTCAAAGCTTCAATTGTACTCTCGTCAAAAAACTCAATTGATGTAATGTCACCTGACTGCCAGCTGTGTCCAGAGCAAATGCCCCATGTGCCCTCCCTAGATACACTCCTGCATTAACTGTTAGCACTTTCTTCGTCCCTTTCACCAGTATAGTATTTAACCCCTTATTCCCTAAACACAATTTACAATATTTTAAGAAAATACTGATGTAATTACGTTTAACTCTTTGTTCTATTTTTGTTTTTTACTTTTTCTTCGTTCATTTATTATTTTTGTACTTGATCTTTTTACCTTGGTCATAAACCTTACACTTTTTTTTTTAAACTCTGGATACAATTTGCTTGCAGGACGTACCATCAGTATACTGCGAATAGGGTATCTAACATGATAAGCCTGATAATGGCTGACAGTCTTCCTAATGACATTGATCGTGTGGCAGTTTACATTTAGCTATGATCATGTGTTAGGGATAGGATGACAGCCATTAAATGCAGTGAAAATGTATAATCCATGGAAAGGTCCATAAACAGAGAAGAGGGTAGAGATGTAGGGGGGTGCCACACTGTGCGGTACCCCCCTACATCTCCACCCTCATCTCTGTCTATCACCCTACCCATTCTCTATGCTGTGCAAACGACATTCGACTAACATCCACCCAAATCTGAACATCCCACTCCCGGATCCAAGACTTCTCCTGAGCTGCATGAATCCTCTGGAATGGTTTACCCCAAGAATCTAGGACGAATCACAACTTACTCAGCTTCAGACGCTCTCTAAAACACATCTTTTTCAGGTGGTCTATCACACTCCCTAATCAAATTAAATTCACATAATTCACATAGACCCTCCATGACCCCGTCAAACGCCACCGAAAGCATCACAAACCTTTGGCTGACTGGTTCAGGTAGCCTTTGTCTATCCCCCGTTTTTCTGGGATGGCTGGATTGTCATTGTAAATAAGTACTTGTACCTTGTCCCCCACCCCACCTCATTGTAGATTGTAAGCTCTCACGAGCAGGGTTGTCTTTTTTGCTCTAATTATTGTATTTTCTATAACTGTTACTTGTTTGTATATGATCCTCCTGAATGGTAAAGCGCTGCGGAATATGTTGGTGCTATAGAGATAAAGATTTATTATTATTATAAATAATATGAAGGTTGCATGGATTGTGATGAGGAAATAGATAGTTCAATTGACAATAGAATAGGGATGTGATTGACAGATTTTTAGCGACATCTAAGCTGGCACACATTCAAATATACTATAGAAAAGGATACAATGTGTCCTTCTACAGTATCAAGGTAATTGGAATGACAGAAGTGGGAGAATATAAGCATATATGTTTATATGGATAATTGTAAAGAAATTAATAATAACCTATTTCTAAACAAAAATTATGGGTTCTACAACAACAGTTAAGGGCGATATATCTAACGATATGTTGTTGGGGTCACGTCGTTAGTGACGCACATCCAGCATCGTTTGACATATCGTAGTGTGTGACAGCTACGAGAGACTGTGAATGAGCAAAAATACTCACCTTATCGTTGCTCGTTGACACGTCGCTCATTTTCAAAAAAATCGATCGTCCTTCTGCGCGCCGGTTGTTCATCGTTCCCGAGGCAGCCCACATCACTCCGTGTGACACCCTGGGAACGATGAACACAGCTTACCTGCATCCCGCCAGCAATGCGGAAGGAAGGAGGTGGGCGGGATGTTATGTCCCGCTCATCTCCACCCCTCCGCTTCTATTGGCCGGACGCTGTGTGACGTCGCTGTGACGCCGAACGTCCCTTCGCCTTCAGGAAGAGGATGTTCGCTGCCCACAGCGAGGTCGTTCGGGAGGTAAGTACGTGTGACAAGGGGTTACCGACTTTGTGTGACATGGGCAACAAATTGCCCGTAACGCACAAACGATGGGGGCGGGTGCGATCGCACATGCAAATGCACGATTAATCGTACCATGTAAAGCGGCCTTTACCGTTTAATATTTAATGAATATTTATTCTGTTATATATTCTTGCATATGGTTTCATTATCAAAGGAAGGTAACAGTGTGCTTTAGGATCTTCTGCAGTAAACTCTTTATGAAATATATAGTTAGGTCCATATATATTTAGACAGAGACATTTTTTTTAATTTTTGTTCTGTATGTTACCACAATGGATTTTAGACAAAACAATTCCACTGCAGTTGAAGTTCAGACTTTCAGCTTTAGTTCAGGGGGTTGAACAAAATGATTGAACAAAAATGTGAGGAACTAAAGCATTTTGTAAACCCAATCCCTTTATTTCAGGGGCTCAAAAGTAATTGGACAAATTAAATATTTGGAAATAAAATGTTAATTTCCAATACTTGGTTGAAAACCTTTGCTGGCAATTACTGCCTGAAGTCTTGATCTCATGGCCATGACCAGACACTGTGCTTCTTCCTTTGTAATGCTCTGCCGGCCTTTACTGCAGCAGTTTTCTGTTGCTCTTTGTTTGTGGGCCTTTCTGTCTGAAGTGTAGTCTTTAACAAGTTAAATGCGACTCTGTTGGGTTGAGATCAGGTGACTGGCTTGGCCATTCAAGAATATTCCACTTCTTTGCTTTAATAAACTGCTGGGTTGCTTTGGCTTTATGTTTTGGGTCATTGTCCATCTGTATTATGAAACACCGACCAATCATTTTGGCTGCATTTGGCTGCATTTGAGCACACAGTATGTCTCTGAAAACCCCAGAATTCATCCGGCTGCTTCTGTCCCGTATCACATCATCAAGAAACACTAGGGGCCCAGTGCCACTGGCTGCCATGCATGCCCGACCATCACACTGCCTCCGCCATGTGTTACAGATGCTGTGGTATGCTTTGGATTATGAGCTGTACCATGCCTTCACCATACTTTTTTCTTTCCATCATTCTGGTAGAGATTGATCTTGGTTTCATCTGTCCAAAAAGTGTTCTTCCAAAACTGTGCTCATCTTTAAGATTTATTTTAGCAAAGTCCAATCTAGCCTTCTTATTCTTGAGGCTTATCAGTGGCTTGCACCGTGCAGTGAATCCTCTGTATTTTCTTTCATGCAGTCTTCTCTTTATGGTAGATTTGGATATTTATACGCCTAAATCCTGAAGAGTGTTTTTCACTTGGTTGGATGTTGTGAAGGGGTTTCTATTTACCATGGCAATTACTCTGCGGTCATCCAAAACTGTTGTCTTCCATGGGCAATCAGGTCTTTTTACATTGTTGAGGTCACCAGTAGTTTCTTTCTTTCTCACAATGTACCAAACTGTAGAAATAGCCACTCCTAATATTGTAGCAATGTATCTGATGTTTTCTTTCTGTTTTATGGCTTGTTTCACCTGCATGGAGAGCTCCTTTTGCCGCATGTTTACTTTTCAGCAAAAACCTCAAAATGCAAGCACCACAACTCAAATCAACTCCAGGCCTTTTATGTGCTTAATTGAGAATTAAATAACAAAGGAATTGCTCACACCTGCCCATGAAACAGCCTTTGAGTCAATTGTCCAATTACTTTTGGGCCCTCAAAACCAGGGTGGCACAAGTAAAGCAGCTGAAACTCCTAAATAGGGATGGGCGATCCTGATCTGTAAAGATTGGGTATCGTACCGATCACATAGTGATCGTGTACACGATCCTGACCACGAGCTTTCCTGGGAAGCTCGTGTTAAAGATCAGATCCAGATCGGGTCCAAGGGCTGTAAAAAAAAAAAGCACATTATTAAAAAAACATTGTCATTATACTTACAGGTCCTGCGAGGCGTCCTGCAGACTCCCGGCCGCTCCTGCTTCTGAGTCTGATCATTGCTGTGCCGCCGGTAACCAGCAGTGACCTACAGGACCTAAAATGACGGCATAGCATATGACCGTCTGGTGTGAATGTTGATTGGCTTACAGACTAGTCACATGACTATGATGTCATCGAAGGTCCTGGTAACTGAACTTTCATTGTCACTGTGCGAGTGCGCATTATGGTGCACAAACTCCCCACAGGAGCGGTTGGCTGCATGTGTTTCCATGTATTTCCATACAGCTGCGCTCCTGTCTGGAAATTGTCAGACCGTGCAGAGTGATGCGAGTTGCAAGTGCAATCATCCCCTCACTGTCAGGCTGCTGCTTGCTCTATACAGAGCGATGTAGCAGAGCTGACTTGGCTCTCTGTGCTTCTCACTGTGTATAGGCTGTGTCTGTGCACAGTGATGAAGCTGACAATGCTCTACCTGTGTATTATGTCGGACTAAGGATTTTTATAATAAAGGTGGAGTCTCTAAATGTTTTTATTGTTTTAATTCTAATAAAAAATGTTTTCTCTGTGTTGTGTTTTTTTTTTTTACTGTATACTAGAAATTCATGGTGTCCATGTCTAATTTCGCGTGACACCATGAATTTCGGGCTTAGTACCATCTCAGAATACAAAGCTGGTATTAACCCCTTTATTACCCGGCGTGGCACCGCCATCTGGGCCGCTAGACGAGCCGGGTAAAGTGCCTGGAAATGTCGCTAATAAACAATGTGCCCTTTCCAGGGGCGGCTGCAGGCTGCGGAGAATCCCAGCCCCCAGCTGCCTGGCTTTACCTGACTGAATGATCTCTCCTATGTAAATAAATATTTTTCACTTGCAAAAAAACCATAGTGTGCAGTGTATCTATAATTAATGGCTTTACCTGACTGGCAATCAAAATACGGCGGGAGCCCACTCATTTTTTTTTCAATTATTTTTTTAAATAAAAAGAAATTACTGGGCTTTCCTGTATTTTGATCGCCAGGTAGGTAAAGTGAGACAGATGGGGATGGCAGCCCGTAGCCGTCTGCTCTATCTGCGCTGAGAATCAAAAATACTCTGCATCGCTATGTCATTTTTTAAAATTACTTATTTTTATACAACTATATATATATATATATATATATATATATATATACACAACTCTGGCAAAACTTAAGAGACCACTGCAACATTTTCAGTTTTTCTGATTCTTCTCATTATATTTTTGAGTAAAATGTAAATCGTTCTCTTATTTTATAAACTAGTATTTTCAGAAAGTAAATACAAAATTTATTGCTTGGAAATTCGAGGACGTTGTCAGTAGTTTATAGAATAAAATAACAATTTACAATGTACTCAAAAATATAAAGAGAAAAACTAGCAATTTTGCAGTGGTATCTGAATTTTTGCCAGAGCTGTATATATATATATATATATATATATATATATATATATATATAAAACTTTATATATGTACACAATGTATAGTTGCATAAAAATAAGTAATTTTAAAAAATGACGTAGCGCGCCGCTATATTTTCGATTCTTAGCGCACATAAAGTGGATGGCTACAGGCTGCTACCCCCATCTGACTGGCTTTACCTTGGCTGGCAATAAAAATAGAGGGAAGCACTTTTTTTTTCATTATTTAAAAAAATTATTTAAAAAAATGCGTGGGCTCCCCTATTGGTAAGGGTAATCCAAGCAGCTACTGGCTGCTAACCCCCACTGCTTGTTGTTACCTTTACTGGCAATGGAAAATCCAGGGAAACCCTTTTTTTCATTTTTTTGCTGAAAAACTAAAAAAAACTAAAAAAAAAAAAAATGATGTGGGCTTTGCCATATTTTTGTATGCTAGCCAGGTATAGCAGGCAGGTACGGGCTGCCCCCACCCCTAGCTGCCAAGCTTCCTGGCCCCCCGCTGCAAATTGCAGTCCCCATCTGCCCCAGAAAATGGCGCTTTCATAGAAGCGCCAACTTCTGGCGCTGTATTTAACTCTTCCAGCGGCCCTGGTGCCGGGGGGCATGATGCGTAATAAGTCGTTAATACCAGGTTTTTTTTTACCAGCTGATATAAAGCCCGAGATTCTTAATGTCAGGCCAAGTTTGACCCGGCCATTAAGAATCTTCAATAAAGGGTTAAAAAAAAAAAGACACCACACAGAGAAAAAATATTTTATTGGAAATAAATACACAGACACACTTAGAGACTCAATCTTTAGTACTCCCTCTCACCCCTCTCACGATCCTGGTCTTCTGTCTTCTTCAACCCATGCAGTTCTGCTATATGACAAAGCACCGGGGGGAGGAAGAACGCGTCTGCTCCCCTTGCATCTAATCACTCAAATGAGTAAGCAAAGGCTGCGGGTTGGTAAGTGGTGATGTCACCACTGCCACTGTTGCCATATTAACCTGACGAGCGCGTTACTATAGCAACGGTGATCTCCGATCACCTGATTCCTGGTGCCGCTATTCACCGGCTGTGGCAGCTAATCCCTGCATGTGCTCTGACTCTGTAAAGAGCGCCGACATGCAGGGACAGGGTGCGAGCATGTGCCCGAGCATCTCACCGGTACACGGCGCTCGCCGAGTATATTGCTTACTGAGATGCTTGGGCAAGCACTGTGTACCGGCGAGATGCACTGACAGAAGCATGACGTCATAGCCATGTGACTAGTCTGTAGCCAATGAGATAATACAACATTCACATGTGACTGGTCACATGCTATGATATCACGGAAGGTCCTTTTGTTACTGGGCGGCACAGCGATGATCGGACTCGGAAGGAGAAGCGGCGGGAGACAAACTCTGCAGGACTTGTAAGTATAATGACAATGTTTATTATTAACTATATTCTTTATTTTACAGCCCGCCCCGCCCCATCTCATAACTGTAAAGTGAAAGATCGGTGATCGGGACTCAAGATCGTGTTATCTTGATACCGATCTTTAGAAAATGATCAGGCGAGTCTCCCCGATCCCAACCATCGGGGGGATCTCCCATCCCTAAACCTTTCATCAAAATTTAATTTGGTTACCCTCAAATGAAAGCTAAAAGTCAGGACTTTATGTCCATGTCCATTATATAACTATAACTTGAATGTGTTTCAGTAAAAAGGTAAAAAAAAAAATTTGTGTCAGTGTCCAAATATATATGGACCTAACTGTATATTTCTTTTAAACTGTAATTTGTATTAAAGCTTGTAAATGAATTACATAAAGCGTATACAAAAATATTCAGAAATTTTGACATATCAAGAATAAGTAATTCTTCAAATAGCAGAAAGTGGTGACTCACTACCAGGGTCCTCAAAAGGAACCCAAATATTACATCATATACAAATAGTACTCAACCAGACAAAAATAGAGATGAGCAAACCCAAGGTTCGGTGTTTGTACCAAGCACAGACTTTATAAAAATCAACAGTTTGAATTCGGAGTTCATGTGTTTTACTTATGAACACCACTCACGCGAGCATTGTTGTGCTCGGGTATGCTTGGTGCTCAGACCAGTGTGAGCTGCTTGCAGTGTCTGAACGTCTCACACTGGGGGTAACAACACCATGACCGGATGTAGTGTCAAGCAAACAAAAAAAAAAAATTAAATTGGAAAACTAACTAACTAACAAACTTTCACTTTTACAAGTGAAAAAAGGGTATACGTAATAAAAACAAGTATAATAATCATGAACAACTCAAAACACAGACTAATAGAGGAGGAGAAAGGACTCTGCCCACGAGGGATCACAGTGTACATGGGATGGGTGAGGATACAGTAGGTGAGGGTAGTCATGTGGTTTCTGGCCATAGAAGATTACAGCGTTTGGCTCTGGAGAATGCTTCCTGACTTTCCATTGTTCCTGCTGTCAGTATTCATTGGTATAGGTAGATTTCCTACTGGATTCATCTCTGTCTCTTTTGAACCCAGCAGGAGCATGACTTCCACCCAGCTGTTGATTATCAGTATTCTCTTTAATACTTTAAATAGCGCTTCCTTCCTTTGGACTGGTGCTGGTTATATTTTGAGTTCCTTCAAGCCAACGTTGCAAGCAGATGGTTTGTACTCCTCTGTGGTATCATTGATGAATGCTCTGCTGAACCTGAACCTGAGTCATCCATTGATAAGTAGTTCATGCTTTTCCCCTGTGTGTCCCCCTTGTGTCTTTTATCGTTTTTTAGTGGGGTTGACGAAGAGCTCATCCCATCCGTTTCCTGTTTAGGGCCCAGCACTAGGGATAGCTAGGGTCAGGTATCTGGCTCAGCGTATAGGTGCGAAACCTATCTAGGGTGGTGAGGGACCCTGAGGACCAACAATAGGTTTGGTCAGGTCACCATCTTCCCTCTCCCTAGACACAGGGTTTCCCTTCCATTCCCTTTTGCCCTGTGCTTAGCACTTCCCCGTACCTACCGTGACAGTTTCCAGTCAGAACCCGACTAGTGGGCCTCACGCAATACAAGTGTATAGAATGTGCACATCTGACTAGTAAGTGTGGCTGTCTAGTGGGCATGGCCTTGCTCAATACATTTGTATTGAGTGAAGCCACACCCACTAGTTGGATTCTGGCCAGGAACATGCATATCGCACAATTACGGTCACGTGACCGCCATTCCTGGCTCAGAAACCGGTGAATCATCACAGCGCACAGTGTATGCCCTGGGAGGATTCATAAGTCTGTAGGCACATAGAGTGACTGCAGACTTATTATTGTAACCGGGATAACCCCTTTAAATATTCCTCAGAACACAATGCAATTTGAAGATGAGTTTAGAGCTAATTACATGTAATTAGGGACTATTTGTACACATACAAAACATTTGATTTTATTGATATGATACTATTTCTTGTGTATCCAATCATAACAATGTTTAAAATGCTAATAAGAGTGTAGGAAATCATGTTTATAGAGGAAGGGTATATGGACACAACTCCAGCACAAGATAACTAAGAATTTGGTCCAAGCCTCCAGACCACCTCTTAGAAAGGTACAGTGGATTCTGGAGTTCCACTTCATGGTGATCATAATGGTAATCAATGAAAGCAAACTACATGCTTGAAGATAACATGCTGTTTGGGTCAAACAGGTCCTGATCCTGTGACTCAAAATGCAATGTATATTTTTACTAAAAGTGAAATAGTTTAAAAGATTTTCCACTATTTGGTATGCAGTTGATGCTAAACCACCTGTTGTAGGAGTAGGATATTTTTTTTATTACTTGCCAATTTATCTCAGGTATTTGATAGACACAATGGTCAAATAAAATAGCACAATTATTAAATATATTTGCTATTTACAATGGGAGACCCAGTAGTTTCGAGGCTAGGTAGGTTTAATGGTCATGAAAGTATCAGTAATGTGCAATATATATACAGTGTGCTTGATGAGCAGAGCCCCGTATGATTAAAGGATTTGTGGAAGTGTTGAACTATAATGAATCGGATGTTTGTACATGTACATAGCTATTTGACTACTGAACACAGCTGATCTTCTACATGTCAAATTGACATATCCTCCTTCAAAACATAAAAAACAAATACAAAATAGATTTTTCCAGCTGACAGAAAATTGTATGTATATGTACTGAGGAGCAGGTTGCGTGCAGTGTGATTTTTCTATAAAAAAAACGTGCCGGTGTATCAAAATAAAATAGAAGGGACCCCATGCGACTCTTTAATTATTTAAATAAATAATTAAAAAAGTGTATGATCCCCCAATTTTGATACCCAGCCAAGATAAAGTGGGCACAAAAACAGCAAAAAGACCTTCATATTAAATAATCATTGCACCTCTATCTATTAAATACTCAAAACCATGTTTCATTTTATAATGAGGTGCAAATTTATTCATGAATATACAAAATTGATAAAAGGATAACAATCAGAACAGCACAAAGTGCACAGTAGTGTTTGTAGAAAACATATTAAAAACAGGAAGGTGCGCCCGGAGGGTCCAGCCCAGAAAACATGATCATATAGAAATTATTAACATGGTACAATGATCAGACGAACAGTAAATCAAATTACTTGGTTATACAAAGATCTCACAGCATGCTATAGATGTTCAAGGGACATAAAGTGTCAGTTATTTAAATGGATTGCCTAGCAGTTTGTATTATAGCAAGATTGACCATATATGGGCAACAATCCACAGATAACATAAAGACAATCAGATCTTGATCATGTGTCCACAGAAGCAGTTGACAACATAACGTAGCCCTTGGCCTGACGTGTATGAAAAACAACCCTCTTTATACAATTAGAATTGCTTAATGATGGTGCCATATGTGGCAAGGGGAATTTTCATGATTAGATATATACATAAAAATTTAAACCTGCCAAGCCGGGATCCTGATGGGATCACAGACTGCGTTGCTGGATCTAATGTCTTACCAAAGGACTGGGAAGACCCTCAACATGCACACCTCCCTGCACCTCGACGCGTTTCGCTGCCGCTTCGTCGGGAGGTGCAGGGGTGATGTGGGTGGCTGATTATATAGAGGCCAGTGTGTCCTACCGTCCTATAGTGGCGCGCCGCGGACGCCCGATGTCCATCACCCACGCTGCCCGGCGTCCCGGAAGTCAGACCGCGCATGCGCGCAAGCCGGACTCCTGATAGAACGCCGGGCAGAGGGGAGGAGGGAGGATCAGGGGGCCGTGCGCGCGCAGGACGGAGGCTATCAACACCATCTCAGAGTGGTGACACCCGATGTCCATCATCCACGCCGGCCAGCGTCACCGAGGCCAGACCGCGCATGCGCTCAAGTCAGACCTCAATTGTGGCGCTGGGCACAGAGGAGGAGGGAGAATCAGGGAATCATGCGCACAGAGGACGGAGGCTATTGGCACCATATTGGAAAGGGGAAAGAAAGAGGGCAGCACAATAAAGCTAAACAGCCAAATCCATACAAAGATATATAAACATCACAGCAACATTATAATAAGTTCAAGGTATGAAATATTTCTTATTTTGGTGTACTGTTCATATGCATGGCTGTAAGTCCATAGGTGTAAGCAACAATTCCGCCTTCTTTCCATTCCTTCTTTTCCGTCTCAACTATCCTGAGTGTCCGGCCTACACAGCCCACCAGATCTAGAGGATCATATAGTAAAGAAATAATGAAAAAAATAATTAAAAACAAAAATATAAAACAGATGGCAGAACAACCAGCAGCAATTACAACCCTATATGGCGCAGCACCGCAAAGCAACAGGTCAAATCAGGTAAAAAAGGGTCTGTAACTAACCAAATCGTTAAGACCCTTAGGTTTGGTGGTATCAAGTAATGTTATCCAACGAGCTTCTCTTTTTAATAGTGCATTCTTTAAGTCACCACCCCTAGCCCCAAGATGGACCTGCTCAATACCCCTAAACTTCAACAGTCGCCAATTGGATTTATGACATTCTTTAAAATGCTTGGGGATATTCTTTAAGATGCAAATGTCTTCTGGTCTGTGCAGTTTGGCCGCATTCCGGATGTCACGAAGGTGCTCAAGAATGCGCACCCTGAACTCACGGGATGTGAGCCCCACATACACAAGACCACATGGGCATATTGCCCAATAGATAATCCCTGATGTCCGGCAGTTGATAAAGTCAGTGATTTTGTATGTGTTTTTTTGTGATGAGTCCCAAAATTCCAGAGCGCGGTCCATCTGCGGGCAGGCGCCACAGTCTCCACATGGTCGAGAACCCCATCTTATGCCCTTACTAGCCCCAAATGGTTTTGCAACAGCGGGAATATAATGACTCCTCATAATTTGATCTTTAAGGGTTTTTGACTTTTTAGGTGTAATCGCAGGTGATGGAGTCAAAATTTGAGATAGATCATTGTCAGTATGAAGGATTGACCAATGTTTTTTAATAATATCTGACATTTCCCTCCACTGCGCATGATAAGGGGTAATGAAGCGAACCACATCACCATCATCCTTCTTGGTGTGAGTTTTAAGCAACTCACTACGTGGGGTATCCCTCACCCTGGTATAGCCATCCTGTATGGCTTTGTGGTGATAGTGACGAGCACCAAACCGTTTTTTCAAATCATCCGATTGTCGTTCAAACAATGCATCACTGGAGCAGACACGTTTCACACGTAAAAATTGACCAACAGGTATGGAGTTAATCACCTGACTTGGGTGTGAAGATTTCGCACTCAGAAGAGAGTTCACCGCTGTTTTCTTGCGAAAAATATCTGTGCACAAAAGTCCATCGTTCCCTTTAAAAACTCGCACATCCAGGAAATCAATTTCATCATTACTGCAGATATAAGTAAGATTGATGTTATTAGTATTACCGTTGAGTCGTTGCATAAAGATGTCCAAGTGCTTGATCTCCCCCTGCCAAATCAAAAAAATATCGTCGATGTAGCGCAGCCACATGTGAACTGCGCCCATCTCTGAATCTGGATATAAAATGGACCGCTCCCAATATCCAAGAAAGAGGTTTGCGTATGAGGGCGCACAAGACGCCCCCATCGCAACTCCTCTCTCTTGGAGATAGAAGCGGTCCTTAAATAAAAAGAAATTATGAGAAAGAATAAATCTCAATAAAAGCAGGAGGAGATCAATCAATTGGACATCCAGAGCCGTAGTTCTTAAGAAAAACTCAACCACCTCAACCCCATCATCATGAGATATGGATGTATATAGCGACTCAACGTCTGCAGTTACCATGACTATATCTGTTTCAAAGATAATACCCTCCAATCTATTCAGAAATTCAGTTGAATCCTGTATGTATGAGGGAAGGGTGCTGACCAATGGCTTCAAATAATAATCTAGGAACCTGCAAGCAGGCTCACATAGACTATTATTGCCAGAAACGATTGGTCTTCCTGGTGGACACACTATATTTTTGTGAACTTTTGGCAAGAAATAGATGGTAGGTATGATCGGATGGTCAACAATCAGGCCCTCAAAGATAGACTTGGGTATAACCCCTCTTTCAAATGCCAAAAACAGTAAATCATGAAGTTCACTTTGATACCTCCTCAATGGGTTTGTTGTTAATTTGGTATAGCAATTGATGTCATTCAGCTGTCTGAAAGCTTCCACTTCATATTTATCTTTGCCCCAAACCACTACATTTCCGCCTTTGTCCGATTGTTTAATCACCACGTCATCCATGTTCTTCAGTTCTTTAAGAGCCAGGCGTTGATTGTGCGTGAGATTATCATGTGTGCGTCTACAAGGTAAGCCTCTAAGCTCCTGTGTTACCACCTTAGTAAACGCATCAATCACAGGACAGGTTGACAAAGGAGGAAATGCAGTGGATCTTTTTTTGACAAACGATGGAAAATTAGCCATATTTTGATCCTCCTGTTCCGCCAATAACGACTCCAAAGTCCTCACTGCCGCCAATTCTTCCATTGACAGATCAGAATGTAAACTCCTCTCTTTTTTCAAAAAATATTTTTTAAAGAGAAGTTTTCGACCAAAAAGATTTAAATCTTTAATGGCAGTGAAGACGTCGAAGTCAGCCACCGGCGAAAAAGATAGACCAAGCTGCAAAACATTGATCTGATCATCTGTAAGAATTTTATCAGTAAGGTTAATTACCTTAAGTGTATCAGTGGGGTTAGAAGATTTTTTGGCATGTTGGCGTTGCTTTTTCTTGGTGGAATATCTGGTTTCCATCCTATGTGTAAAGAAACCATGTCCTCCTTGACCAATAAATGGGAGCCGGGGTCGTGATGATCCTTCCCCAGAAGAAAGTGACTCCGTATTGGATTGTGACTTAGAGCGGCTGTTGGATCCTGATCTCAAAATTTTGTTATGATGCCATCTAAAGACATTTCCACTCTGATAGTCAGCAACGTCACGTTTGAATTTTTGAGCCTTCTTCTGTTTGATGTCCGTCTCCCATTCCTCACATTCCTTAATAAGTTCCCTATCAAATTCTGCCAAAGCAGCCTCAGACATGTTATCCTTAAGTTCTTTGTTGATTTTTTCAATTTCGCTCTCTAGTTCTTGAATTCTCTTTTTATCAAAGCCAATCAAGAGCTCCAACATTGTGCGGGAGCATAACTTGCAGGCCTCCTCCCACCTATTTTTAAATATATCATCTTCAACGACAAAGGCAGGAAATGTCTGAATGCGCAGACCCCTGGGTATGATATCCTTGGAGAGGTACTGCTCCAGTGATGCCCTGTTCCACCAGGATTTGGTCCGCTTAAAGAGAAAATTTTTCAATTTGACCTGCAACTCACGGTGCTGAACCGGGGGCGAAGAGCCAGACTGGCCGCTGCCATCCCCAAACACGTCTGAGACCTGCGCTGCCCAGCTGGTATCCCGACCACGGTAATCCATAATTAGACCTATATTCCCAAAAAGAACACAAAGCAAAACCAATTGAATGAATAGGTCCATAGTATCACAAGCCATGTATATGAACGGTCACCAAAGAAGACCACAAAAACAGCAAAAAGACCTTCATATTAAATAATCATTGCACCTCTATCTATTAAATACTCAAAACCATGTTTCATTTTATAATGAGGTGCAAATTTATTCATGAATATACAAAATTGATAAAAGGATAACAATCAGAACAGCACAAAGTGCACAGTAGTGTTTGTAGAAAACATATTAAAAACAGGAAGGTGCGCCCGGAGGGTCCAGCCCAGAAAACATGATCATATAGAAATTATTAACATGGTACAATGATCAGACGAACAGTAAATCAAATTACTTGGTTATACAAAGATCTCACAGCATGCTATAGATGTTCAAGGGACATAAAGTGTCAGTTATTTAAATGGATTGCCTAGCAGTTTGTATTATAGCAAGATTGACCATATATGGGCAACAATCCACAGATAACATAAAGACAATCAGATCTTGATCATGTGTCCACAGAAGCAGTTGACAACATAACGTAGCCCTTGGCCTGACGTGTATGAAAAACAACCCTCTTTATACAATTAGAATTGATAAAGTGGGCAGCTGGGGGCTGGTATTCTCAGTCTGGGGAAGCCCTTGGGGTTATTGAACCTTCCCAGCCTTAAAATAGCAGCCTGGATCCAACCCGGAATTGTCACATCCATTGGATGCAACAATTCCGGTGTTTTACCTGGCTCATCTCGATTTTCCTGGTGTAGTGGCAAAAATTACAGCTGTTATTAAACCCTGAATTGGCAATGGTTCGGGATCTATGAGATCTCCATAACTAATCCTGTAAGTAAAAAGAAATGAACACAAAACACAGAGAAGAATCCTCTTTCTACAATTTATTAACCTCCAAAGCACCCAGGTCAGACGTAATGCAGATCACAATATCCCACAATGATTCCAGCTCTGCAGACACTGACCGAGCCACAGCTGGGAGCAGTGATATCACTGGGTTTACCTATGGTCACAGCTGGAGATTTCAACAGTTCCCCACCTGTGACTGCAGTTAAACACACTTCAGGTGAATTCATTGAACTCAGTGACCTCAATTAGACCTGCATCTCCTGGTATTACACTGTATTATTTTTGCCAAGAGATGCAGATTTGGTGGTGGAATTTATACACCAAATTCCTGCACCAATACTGCATCTACTGGCAAAAAATGGATCAGTTTTGGTGCGTTTTTTGTCAACAGATGAAAATTTGGTGCCGAAATGTCTGCTCCAGAATTCTGCACCAAGTTTGCATCTCCTGGCAGAAAACTCCACCGAAACTGCCTCAAAATCACAGTTTTTGTGTGGTTTTCTGCCAGGAGATGCAGATTTGGTGGTGGAAGTTATAAACCAAATTCCTTCACCAAATCTGCATCCCCTGGCAAAAAAACGAAGTGAACCACATCTCGTTTTGATGTGTTTATTTGCCAGGATATGCACAAATTTGGTGCATAAATTCCAGCACCAACTCTGCATCTCTTGACAAAACCCCCCCACGATTTTCTGCCAGGAAATGCAGGCGTCATTGCACTAAATTAGTTCACCTGAGGTTGTCAAAAATTGAACAGGACTGCATGCTTTTTCTGTAAAAAAAATATGTATTTTTTAAATAATTAAAAAAAGCCGCATAAGGTCCCTCTTAGGCCCGTTTCACACGTCAGTGAAAAACACAGACGTTCTTCACTGACGTGTAAAACACGCACATGTCCCTCCATGTGCCATGATTCACGGCACACGTGGGTTGTCTAAGTGCAATCCGGGCTCCGTTCTCCGTGGTCCATGATTGCACATAGAGATTAACTCACCTGTGCTCGCTCCCGCTCTCCATGGTGCTGAACGCTCCCGCGATGCAGCATCCGGCCGGCGCTGACCCCCGCAGCAGCTGCTTACGGGTCGGCTGTGTCATGCATTCATGAATATGCATGACAGTAATGAGCCGGCTCAGAAGCAGCAGGCAGAACAGGCTACAGAGAGCGCCGCTGGAGCCGGGTGAGTAAAAATTATTTTTATTTTATATGCACGTTTTTTTCTGGCACGTGTTTCACGGATCACACCACTGTGGGACATCAGTAATGCCAGAAAAAAATGGACATGTCTCCGTGCGGCAATCACGGACACGCGGGTACGCCGCATGGAGACACGTTCAGTAAAAAATCACTGATGTGTGAGCAGACTTATTGATTATAATGAGTCTGCGTATGTCAGTGATTCTGGTACGTAGAAAAAAAAGCACAAACGTATCAGAATCACTGACATGTGAAACAGGCCTTATTTTGATAGTCAGCCAAAATAATGCACACAGCTGGGGGCTGCAGCCTCTAGCCATCTGTTTTATTTGTACTATGTATCAATATATGGGGTTATTTTTTTATTTATTTATTTTTACACTTCATTAAGGGACACAGACAGCCTTTGTAAGGACAACCAATCAGAGATGCTGGAATGCTGGCAGCCTTACTGCAGCCAATCACAGACACTGTCACAGATGGTGTGTGGGGGAAGCAGTGAATATGCATGAGATGTAAAAGGTGGACCTGGAAGCAGCGTGACAATTTTCCTTTTCATTTCTAACCTTTCTTTTTTATTTTTTTATCTGGGTGGCCAACCCCAAACAGTAGCATGGACTTTCCTGAGAAGTCCATGCTCAGGGTCCTTGCATGGACACTAGGTGTACGGTACGGATACCGAACTTTACAGTTGGGGTTTGACCATCAATACTTGCTTTTGCTATGCTAATTAGGGCCTTGACTAGTCAAAGGGGCATTTTCTCCAGTCTAGTTAGCTCTCTTTCCATATTATCATGCCCATGTGAGCGTGATAACATGAATTCTGCGAGCTTTTGTCACTGCCTGCTCTGGAAATCTCACGCATGCGCACAGCTCATTTTGGCCTTGTCAATGTGCCTTAGGCCCCCTTCACACGTCCGTGAAACACGTGCGTGTTTGTTCCGTTTCCGTATATACTGGAGACACGGACAAACATGCACCAATGTTAATCTATGATTGTGGTCACACGTGCGTTATTTCATTATGTCCGTGTGTGCGTGTCCGTGATCCGTATGTGTTTGTGTTTTGCACGGATGCATGTCCGTTATCTGCACGGAGCACGCACACGTGGACACAATGAAAGTCTATGGGTATGTGCACACACGTTAGTAAACACGTATGCATCTACCTATAGTCCGTGTCTTCTTTCTATTTCTGTGTATGTCGGTCAATCTCCCTGAGTCCGTCGGTCGGTCTCTCTGTCGGTCTCTCTGTCTGTCCCTCTCTCACAGTCTGTCGGTCAGTTTCCCCCCTCTTTCATACTTACCATTCCCCGATCACCGGCGCGGCGCTGCACGGCATTCACACTGCTGCGGCGGCTTTTACTATTTTGAAAAAGCCGGCCGCTCATTAAACAATCTCGTATTCCCTGCTTTCCCAGCCCACCGGCGCCTATGATTGGTTGCAGTGAGACACGCCCCCACGCTGAGTGACAGGTGTCTCACTGCACCCAATCACAGCAGCCGGTGGGCGTGTCTATACTGTGCAGTAAAATAAATAAATAAATAATTAAAAAAACCGGCGTGCGGTCCCCCCCAATTTTAATGCCAGCCAGATAAAGCCATACGGCTGAAGGCTGGTATTCTCAGGATGGGGAGCTCCACGTTATGGGGAGCCCCCCAGCCTAACAATATCAGTCAGCAGCCGCCCAGAATTGCCGCATATATTAGATGCGACAGTTCTGGGACTGTACCCGGCTCTTCCCGATTTGCCCTGGTGCTTTGGTTCAGATTAATCATGAAAGGAATCTCGGGGAGACGCCTGACATGATTAATCTAGGATTTAGTGGCAGCTATGGGCTGCCATTAACTCCTTATTACCCCGATTTGCCAAAGCAAATTTTGGTGTAATTTTGCAGTTTATGAGCTCTTGGGCTGAAAAGGGCCCACATATTCTTCTTGCACAGGAGCCCTTTTCTATCTCTGTCAGCCAGTGCTCCTCTCGGCTGATTTATGAGCACAAATCACATCAAGGGAGAGTTTAAATTATATGTGATAATAAATCAGCTGGGAAAAGCTCAGTAAAAGATAGATGAATAGACCATGTGCACATGTTGAGTAGTTGGTAAGGTTCTTACCTCAATATTTGTAGCCAAAACCAGGAGTGGAACAATCAGAGGAAAAGTATAATAAAATCACTTCTGCATTTTTTACCTACTCCTGGACAAAGCATGAGAATGTAAATATCACAGATTTATTTTGTTCCTCTTACGGCCATGTTTTTATAGTGCTTTTACTTTTACAGGTTTCCAACTTGGTCTAAATTGGATTCAGTGGACTGTGTTGAACTGGCATAGGATCCATGTCTTTCTTTGCTACAGAATGGTAATGTATCCATAAAAATCGGACAGCACAAGGATGGTCCGTAAGATGTCCGATTTTTTTCGCTCACACATTGACTTGCATTGGTGAGTCTTGGCAATTTTACGTGACCATTTGCAACATGCTGCAATTTTTTCCTCAGGACAAATACAGCTCACGAGGAAAAACAATATCGCAGATCAGCACTGCCTCATTGAATAACATTTTTTTATTTGTGCTTCGTTTTATATTTTCTTTGTAACATTGGCTAGTAAGACCTGAGGAAGGTGACTGAATGCAGGAACGAGTGGTCCATGTCACTCTGCCACTCATAGAGTCAGTATTTAATTGCCTGAGTACATTGCCAATTTTTAATGGTGAAATAAAAGTTAAATTTACTTTTAGCTGGAGTTTCCTTTTTCCCCTCTAATCTTCACTCACATGTGCGGTCAGGCTGCCTCGAGCCTCTGCTTGACTCTTGGATGTATTGAAGAAGGTTTATCCGGGCAAACCCAACAACAGTGAGCAGTTCCATGCTTTTTTGTTTTTTTCTTGCATAATTGAATAACATTGGTGCATATCTGGACTCAGATGAAAACCCTAACCCAGGATATAATCTTGACACGTTAAACAACCTAATTTCTCTATAAATTTTTTATCCGCACATTTTCATAACCATCCTATGCAAAACCAACAAAAGTAAACTGATCCTCTTAGGACGGGAAGATCCTTGGATGCTGGTTACTTCCTAGTCTAAAAATAATAGCTTGCAGACTCCCCAGGTACAAACTACCACATTGGATGGTCTGTTTCTGAGTGTAAGGGTAAAGCCACACGGTGAGAAAATCGGTGCGAGTGGAGTGCGATAAAACATCGCATTCCACTCGGACCAATTCTAGCCTGTGTGTCAGTGCACATGAGCGATTATTTTCTCAGCCCTAATCGGACCGAGAAAACAATCGCAGCATGCTGCGATTGTAATGCGAGACTCTTTCTCTCGCACCCATTCAAGTGAATGGGGCGAGAGAAAAATCGCACTGCACTCGCGGTACACCGGTGTACCGCGCGTGCAGAGCAAGAATCGCAATAGCCGGCTACGGAGGAGAGAGAGATAAATCCCTCCCTCCCCTCCTCCGTGCTGACCCGCCCCCCGCAGCTGAGGTCCGCTCTCACTGTTGGACCGCAGTTGCAGGGATACTAGCATGACATTCGGCTCCTGCTGTGCTGCCAGCGGGAGCCGAGTGTCATGTGAGCATTGCACTAGTGCCCCGTGTGGCCCCGGCCTAACCAGTTCCTTCCCAATTCCCATCGTTACATGAAAGCACCCGCCCCGTCGTTTGTGCGTCACAGGCAAATCGCTGCCCATGGCACACAATGTCGCTAGGACCCGTCACAATACTTACCTTCCTAACGACTTCGCTGTGGCCGGCTAACAGCCTCTTTTTCTAAGGTTCGTGCAGCGCAAAACGACGTCACACGGCAGGCGTCCAAAAGAAGCGGAGGGGCGGAGAGCAGCCGCATGAAAGTCGCGCCCACCTTGTTGCCGGAGGACGCAGGTACGATGTTGTTCGTCGTTCTTGGGGTGTCACACGTAGCGATGTGTGCTGTTTCAGGAACGACGAACAACCTGCATCCAAAATCAGCAACGATACTTGGGAAATGGACAACATGTCAACAATCAACGATTTGGTTAGTATATTAGTGTGGCGCCCTGGACTAGCCAGGTCGTCACAGGTACTGCAACACACACACCCCCACCCCGAGACAGACACACCAGCCAAACACAAAACCCTTGTTGCCTCCCTCCAGGGGCTGATGTCCACACCAGGTGGGGTGGAGCCAGGCGGTTGGCCCCACCCACTGAGGAGTTCACAGTCCTGGAGGCAGGGACAGTAGAGAGATCAGTTCAATGAAGTGAAGGAGAGAGGAGTGGAGGAGCAAAACTGACCGTGTCCAGGTGCGTGGCCCGGACACATACAGCAAGGTTGGCAGACGGTGGTGGCCGTCTGCAGGAGAGGCCGATCAACGCGGAACCGTAGGACCGGGGACGGGCGGTGGCCCGCCGGTACCGAACCGGGGAGCGAAGTGAAGCCAGCACACACAGGGCGGGTCTGCGGACCCCGACCATGCTTGGAGCCGCAGTTAAAGGTCAAATCCGCCAGTGACCGGAACCCCAGGGGTTTCCTAGCAGCTAAGACCCGATAGAAGGCAACCGTCCGACCAGAGAAAGGAAATACAGCTACCGCCACAGCTAGAGTTCTGAGGGCCAGAGCCTGCAGGCAAAAGGGGCTCCTCCAGCACCTATACGCTGGGGAGCGGGTTATCGGTGGGAAGCCATCAGAGCCGAACACATAAACAGGTGCAGGGAAAGACAGCCGCCATCAACCGTCCGGGAGAAGCCACAGCAGCCGGCTGCGGGACCCGTCCATCCAGCCGTTTGGTTTACCAGAGACTTTGCGTGTATCTGTTGCTGAGTGAGTACACCAGTGTCATCCGGCACCGCGCCGTCCCCGCGACCCTGCACCTCGCCAGCCCTGCTTCCTCATCACACCACCAACCCCTACACACGGAGGGGGAAAACATCTCAGCTGCTCCCTAACAACGCTCCCGGGATCCCCGTCACCAGCAGCGGTGGTGCCCACCTTCACCACAAACTGTGGGTGGCGTCACGGACCAAATCCTCAACCCAATCCACCCCTTTCACTCACAGGCGAGGAGCGCCACTCGAGTCCCCGGATCCGGCCCGCCGCTCGAGTCACCGATCAGCCGTCGCAACAGCGCCAAACCCGAGCGTGCAGCACGAGCAGTGGCGCACCCCCCCACCCGCGACATTAGCGGTCGCTCGTACGTGTCGCATGCAACGATGTTGATAACGAGGCCAGATGTGCGTCACGAATTCCGTGACCCCAACGACATCTCATTAGCGATGTCGTTGCGTTTAAAGCCACCTTTACAAAAAACCTTCGCTTTGATGAAAAGCAAAACTATTCCACTGTTCCACTATTCTAACTGATGCACATTTGATAATTTTATTATCCAACTAGATCCCATGTTGGTCCAATGTAGTCCAAATAGTGATAAGAAAAATCCAATCTATGATATTTAGTTTTGCATGCTTCATCTTCATGTACTCAGCGCTGTTCTTTTTGTTGCAGATGTTGTCCTCTTATTTCTATATTACTGGATGGTGGGCCCCAAGAATGATGTTCTCTGGTGGGCCCTTTGTTCTCCAGTCAGACACTGGCATTAGCCCAAAATATATGTATTAGGTTAAAAACAAAAAAATAAAGCACTCAAATTACCAAATCTTCTAATGCTTCAATTACCCAGTGGAGCTACATTATGCCACGTGCACATGTTCAATATTTTACCTCAGTATTTTTAAGCCAAAAACCAGGCATGACAAAAGCAGAGGAAAAGTATACTAGAAACACGGACACCACGTCTGCGTTTTTTACCCACTCCAGGTTTTGGCTTACAAATACTGAGGTAAAAAACTCATCAAACACTTAAGGGTGCTTTATACGCTGCGACATCGCTAACGAATTATCGTCGGGGTAACGTCGTTAGTGACGCACATCCGGCGTCGTTAGCGACATCGCAGTGTGTGACACCAAGGAGCGACGATCCACGATTGCAAAAACGTCAAAAATCGTTGATCATTGACACGTCGCTCCTTTTCCAATTATCGTTGGTGGTGCATACCGCTGGTTGTTCGTCGTTCCTGCGGTGTCACACATCGCTATGTGTGACGCCGCAGGAACGACGAACATCTCCTTACCTGCATCCACCTGCAATGAGGAAGGAAGGAGGTGGGCGGGATATTCCGCCTGCTCATCTCCGCCCCTCCTCTGCTATTGGGCGGCCGCTTAGTGACGCCGCATTTACGTCGCTATGAGGCCAAACGCACCTCCCCCTTGAAGGAGGGATTGTTCGGCGGTCACAGTGACGTCGCTGAAAAGGTATGTGTGTGTGACGCTGCCGTAGTGATAATGTTCGCTACGGCAGCAATCACCAAATGTCGCATGAACGACGGGGGCGAGTGCTATCGTGCACGACATCGCTAGCTAACGCTAGCGATGTCGCAGCGTGTAAAGCACCCTTTAGTGTTCACATGGCCTTAAAGGGAATATGTCAGCAGGTTTTTGCTATGTAAGTTGAATGTAAGTTGACTATGTAAGCATGCTGTAATGCTGTAAGAGTTAAAAAAACAAAAAACAATTGTGATTCCCTTATCAGTGTATGTGCAATTGTTTACGTAAGCTAAAGAGTGTGTGTGGGAAAGCTCACTCAGCCATGCTGTTTTCCTAAATCTAAACTCTTTGATTGTTTCAGAACAGCTGCACCCAGTAATCTATGTGATACACCATTAAGCCTGCTTTACACGTGTCGATATGTCGTGCAATCGCATTTGCGATCACACCCGCCTCCATTGTTTGTACGGCACTTGCAATTTGTTGCCCGTGTCACACAAAGTCGTTTACCCCCGTAACACGTACTTACCTTCCAAATGCCCTTGCTGTGGGCGGCAAACATTCTCTTTCTGAAGGGGGAGGGACGTTCGGTGTCACAGCGACGTACACAGCGGCTGGCCAATAGAAGCAGAGGGGCGGAGATGAGTGGGACGTAAACATCCCGCCCACCTCCTTCCTTCCGCATTGCCGGCAGCCGCAGGTAAGCTGCAGTTCATCGTTCCCGGGGTGTCACACGGAGCGACATGTGCTGCCTCGGGAACGATGAACTACCGGAGCACAGAAGGATGTTCGATTTTTTGAAAATGAGCGACGTGTCAATGAGCAACAATAAGGTGAGTAGTTTTGATCATTCACAGTCGCTCATTTGTGTTACATGCTACGATATGTCAAACGAGGCCGTATGTGCGTCACTAACGACGTGACCCCGACGGCATATCGATAGATATATCGTAGCGTGTAAAGCGACCTTTAGATTCAGAATCTCCTTGCTATGTTACTTTTAGATGAGGTAGCAAAAACCTGTTGACAGATTACCTTTACGGAAATTAGACACTTAATGCTGGGTGGCCCCAGAGATGCCAGATGAATGCAATGTGTTGCCAGTCATTGACAAAATTAATGCCACAGGAATTTTCTAATGCAAGAGGATTGTCGAAGTGTTTAACCTTTCATATGAGACAACTGCATTTAAATTAGGGCCCAAAGGCAATCAGTGACGGCTCCAGGGAAAATGTAGTATGACATGGCAACCAGAGAAATGAGTGTTCATGTAATACCAGGATGCCTCAAGCATATACAGTTTGGGAGTTCTTCTATATTATTTATGCCTGTCTGGAATATAGACAGCCCCAGTCCTCAAAAAATGTCAACTTTAAGAGTATTAATAAAAGGGGTTAATATGGAATTCTAAACCAATAATGTAAAAAAAAAAATGAAAAAGAAATTAGACCTGTTTAAGATGTATTGCTCTTCCTAACCTCCTTCTAGTCAGAAGTGCAATGTTTTATGTCTTGGTCCCAGTTGGCACAGCTACTTCGTATTAATCCTCTGCAAAATAAATATTTGCAAATCAATATGTTCTGTGTGTGAGGTAATATAAGTGAAGTGGAGATCACAAAGTGATGTTGACCTTCTCACATCCCCAATTATTTACTCAAGTTTACTTACTCAGCCCATACATTTGTTTCAAAGGTCAACATACTGACATTTCTTGATATGTGGAGGAGTAAAAAAATGAGCTTTCCATCAAAGTCTGGGCTGTAATCATAGCAGCTCAGCTACCCAAGGTATCATTTAAGCTTATGTACAATAAAATGTCACTTCTTTTGAAAAGAAAAATTTACAGATCAAATTATGGAGGGTGCATATTTCTTTAAATTCAGTTGTACGCCCATGATATCAATAGTCTGGAAGGCAGAATCTGGAGAAAACAAATTATGTGAGGTTGATTCAAATGTGTTTAATAATTTATTATTTTTTTTAATTTTTCCTAATAATAAAAACTAGGCTGCTACAGAACTTCTTTTTTGAAAAGAAAGAGGAAAATTAGTGTGACTTACTATTGGAAATGGAGTGCCTTTAAGGTATTGTGAGGTTTTGCTTTAGGTGAAACCATCAGGGGCTAATAGATAAATATAACACATTGGACTAATGGAATTTGCTAACCAATACCCAAAATTTGTGCACTTGTAGAGTTATCGCTTACGGGAGCAAGTCCCTATGAGTACCCAAATGGAACCCTCACAATTAGAGCTCCTTCCATCTAGAGTTTCTGGCCCTGGTATTGTCCATGAACGAGAGATTTGCAGGCTTCCTGATTTGGACCAAATCCAGGTCTGGACAGATAAGAATCCTCTGGCTCACCTCAAGAACGCCAAGCTGGGAGCCCTAGAATAGTGGTGGGTGGCTCAGCTGTTGAAGTTTGACTTTACAATCCGTTATCACTCTGCTACTGAGAACAGCAATGCCGATGGGTTGTCGAGAGTGACATCAGAGACTACAGAGGGGGACCTAAACGAATATCCCCCGGTGGTAGCAGCCCAGTCAAGTGGGGAAGTCTGCGTCCTGTCTTGGTCCCTTGGAAGAACCAAGGAGGAATTGGGAATTGGGAGCTGCAACAGATGAAACGTTGGGTGACCCAGCAGCAGAAGTCAAGTAAAGAGGGAAGGAGCAGCCTTGAAGTTGATATGAAGGCTGATCTGAAACAGTGGGATAAGTTGTAGGTCTGAGAGATGGTACTGTATTGCAAGAAGCAACAGCCAAATGATCCGGAGGTGAGGTGGCTGGTGGTAGTCCCAGGAAATGTGCCACAGGAGATAGCCAAGAAAACTCATGAGTTTGGGACCAACTTTGGATCATGGAAGACTTATCAGTGGCTGTGGTGTTATGTGTACTACCTCTGGCTGAGTCTGTGGTGGAGGAAAAGTCTGTCAGCAGTGTCGAGTATGTGATCTCACTAAGTGCATCAAGCAGAAAGTACCTGTCCAAACCATACAGACCAATGAGCTGTTAGAAGTATTGATGATTGACTATCTCCTCTTGGGATAATCGGCTAAGGGATCCCATACTTCCTGGTCATGACTGACCACTTCTCCAAGTATGCTATGGTTACCCCAACTAGGGATCAGACTGTCAAATCTGTTGTGCAAACCGTCTGTTGAGATTTCATCCAGGTGTATGGGCACCTGAAGAGTATCCACTCCGACCAGGGTGCATGTTTCCAAGGCAAGGTGATGGAAGAGCTGTATCGCATGTATGGCATCGAGAAGTCCAGAACTACCTCCTATCACCCCCAAGGCATGTGAGTGCTTTAAACAGACTCTTCTTCAGATGCTGAGGACACTGAAGGAGGATAAGAAGGCACATTGGCCGGATTACCTGCCAGAGCTGTTCTGGGCCTACAACAACCGAGTCCACTCTGTTACGGGTTACATCACATATATGTTGCAGTTTGGAAGGGCTGGGTGTGAGATCATTGAACTGAAATTGGAGCAACCAGAGGAACCAATAGAGCAGACTACCACCTCATGGGTCAAAGAACATTGGCAACGACTGAAAACTATCAGGTGGTTGGCCGGCCAGTGGTTACAGGAGACAGAGTATGCTGGCCGAGACCCGATTAAAGAAGTACCACTTCAGTCCATAAACCCAGTGCTAGTACGAGAAAAACACCCAAAGGTCAAAGTGAGTGAAAGATGGGAATTGCAGCCTTACAAAGTAATCGAGCGAGTGTATGCTGATTGTCCAGTCTACGAGGTACAGGTTGCGAGTGAGGCATCTGACCCAAGAATTCTACACCGAAATATGCTGTGGCCATCCTGGTCTGAGGTCTCTCTGGGTTCACCACCAGAAGACATCCCTGCCCCACTTCCTGAATCTATGCTACCAGAATTAGACTGTGACAAAGATGGTACGATTGGGGGTCCACAACACTCTGACACCAGTGGCCCCATGTGTGAGCTGTTACCACCCCAGGGAGAGGAGACACATCAGGACCCCCTGAAACCTTTGTGGCAACCACCCCTCCTGAAGACAGCCAGAGCTCCATGTACAGCTAAGAACTCTGGAGACCACAAAGGTCTACTACCAGGGGTTCCACCAGCCAGATATGTTGATCAGTTTGAATTGTCTATGCTGCCAATTCCATTTCTTTTTTTTTCACGTGCTGAGCTCTCTCATGCTACAATATGAGTCTGAGAGAGGCCAGAGAGCTGGATGCTCTTCATTGAGGACCATGGCTCAAATATTGTAAGTCTGAAAGAATGGACGTTTGCTCACAGTTGGTGGTTTAAAGGTCATTATGGTCGAAGATGGCCATCGTTAACAGGAGAGGTATGTAGGGGTGTCTCCCTACAAACAGCTACTTTAAGAAGATGGTTCTCCCCTGGGTTCTGTATGTTTGTTGACTAGCCGGGAGAGTTGACGCTTCCCTCTGAATTTTGGGGTTGTACTAACCTGGTCCCAAAAAGTACAGGAAAGGGAAAAAGGAGGAGGAGAGGAGCTTAGGGTGGATTCAGGTGAAGTAGTAAGGCCGAAGTGGGTGTGAGAGGAGAGATGCTTCAAGGGGGACTGTTTTGTAATGGCGGTTGGGCAGAGAAGTACAGTGCTGGGCTATGAAAGTGACTGTGAGCTAGATCGTGGCAGAGCCCTTGTACCCGTCGAGGCAGTGTTGGAGTGGGAAGGTCCTGAGGTCAACAATTCTGAAGCCGAGAGAAGATTACATCTGGAGGAACCAAAAGAAGCTAAGATCCATGAAGGAGAAGTTCCCCCTGTCCTATGTGGAGAGTGCACACCATTGTGACACCCGAGCCTTGCAACATGTAGCTCCAGGAAGCGGACGAACCGTAAGTTCCTTACCGGTGTGCACACCCAATAGGGTCTAGCATAGACCTCAGTAGACAGAGCATGGTAGCCATGTAGCCAGTTAGACTGTTGTTGTAGCATAGTTATAAGTAAATTTCCTTTGTAATCCTTCTCCTTCGATCTATACTTGTGATAGTCGAGGTAACATATAGTTTGTGTGGCTAAGCTAGATTCTGAACAATTGTTAAAACCGTTTTTGCTACATAGTACATTTCTTTATATGCATATCCTAGTACATTTCTTGTTAGACAATAAATCTTTTGATTTGTTGCTGCAACCTTGTCTCCTGTACCGTAATTGAAATTTGCCCACTGGTGGTATCGACGCCATCCTTCACACTAACAGGCAGGTAGTTGTTAATTACTAGCCTGTTGTGCCTGGCTTCATTTTTCACAAGCACAGAGTGGTAATACATCGTTCCTTCTGGCAATGCAGTGGTTTCGTCAACAGAGCGGTGGCTTCTTTTCTGCTCTGTTCTGTAGACTGATTGAAAGCCGGCTCCCCGCTGACTAGCTGGGGAAGGCAGCTGTCAATCAGCATGATGGCTGTCCTGTCACCATATACAGAGCAGAACAGAAAGGAAGCCTCTACTCTGTTGACGCAACATTATTAGAAGCAGTTGAATTGCCAGTGGGAGTGCTATGTAAACGCACTGTGCCGACAAAGAACGGTGTCAGGCACAACAGACAGGTAGGTAGCAACTCCTTGCCTGTTAGTGCCTAGGCACATTTTTTTGTTTTAAAGTCCCATTAATCGCCAAATGAAAAATTCTAGCACTTGCTAATATACTATACTTTTAAATATCCTGCCATTTTCAAGATACTGTCCGTAAAAAAATAACAAGCTGCAAATCTCTTCATACCTAGCACAGCTTTTAGTAGATTAAAATCTAATAATGTTTTTTTCTTTACAATTGTAACGCTCACAGCTGGTGTAGAGGCAGCAATTGACACAAGTACAGGCGGGGTGACTGAGGCAGACTGGATGAGCGGGTATGGAGAGGAATGGTGGGCACGGCAGGGATTGGCAGATATGGGAAGGCAGATTCAGTTGATGAACATAGGTATAACGGGACCTGACAACTAGGTAGCAGACTGGTATACTCACTGACTGAATGTGTTGCGCAGGCAGCTCCTCTAATGGGAGCATGCCTTAAATACACAGTCCCTTAATCAAAGAGACACTTCCTGGAAACAGCACACCAGCCCTTTAAGAGGAGGGCCGGTGTGTGTGCGCGCATCTTTGGTGCACTTTTGGGAACCCTTTGTGACATGTACAGGGCCCGGGAGGGGAAGGCAGAAGCAGCACAAGTGGATGGCTAGGCAAGTGCAGGGGAGGACGCAGCCCCGGCCGGGGCGGGGAGTAAGTCAGCGTCACTGCAGAGATGCTGGTGCTACAGCAATATTCTACAACAGTGGTGTAAGCAGGAGGGAGAAAAAAATGATCAAAAGTCCAAGGTATGAAAATATGATTTTTATTATAGCAACAGAGGAGGAAATATGGTGACAAAAAATGTGGTGGATAAAGCAAAAGCCACCTGGGTATAAGCAGTACACATAGGCAATCACATTAGTGGTTGTATATAGTGATAAAAAACACATGAGTATCTGGTATTCCAGTTTGTGACAACAAAAGATATGTGCCTAAAAAGATTACCACAGTAAAATATATCACAAGAAAAAACTGACAATAGACCATATAATGTGGACTAGGGGATGGTCCATTATAGAAGAGAAAGAGGGCATAGAAGAATTACTGCGGTAAATAACAGACTGTACCTTAACAATAAGACCCAGGGGTGTAAGTAGAGCTCAATTGTTCCTGATGCATGTTCTCCATAAGAGGCTCATTCCTGTAATAATGTCCTCCATCCTGGGCATCTTCCTATAATAATGTCCACCATCCTGGCCTCTTCCTGTTATAATGTCCCCTTTCTGTACTCTTTTCATACACTTTTTAAAAAATAAACAATTTTTCTAACCTTCCCCTATCCTAGAACATTCAGCATCTTCCACAGCCGGCAGAGAGACTGCCAGGTGACTTCAGCATCACAGCCACTGGCAATGTATGACATCATTAGCATGCGCTGGCTGGCTGATGTCAGCTGTCAGCCTCTGAATGGCCGGCGGCTTATATTGCAGTTCAGAGAGCAGGTGGGTCTCTGCGCCGCAATACACTTCAGCTGAATGTGCGTCCCCGGACACACATTCATCTGAAATATGCTGTTTATGATAATTTGTTACATTTTACGTGTCTATTTAGCTGACATAGCATGGTCTACATTAGTTACTACTGCTGGAGAAAAGAGTGTTCATCCAGTAGCTGCTACACTAAAACCAAAAAAATCTAAAACCTCATATTTATTAGGATTATTAGTAATTTTCATCCTAAATCTCTATTTATTTGGTGACAATCAAATTTATCTTCTAATATACTGTATTTGCATTAAAAATTCCCTATCTTTACATAACTATACTATCTACCTGCTATTCTACAGAGCGGTGTCAGAATGTGCAGAGACCAGCACTGCCCCCCGCATGTGATGGTGGTCTCTGCATGCTGAATATTTGCTGGCTTGTTACTGCTGATGTGAGCCGGCAAAACTGCACAGCGCACTGGGACTAAGGCTATGTGCGCACGTTGCGTTCAGTAACTTGCAGAAAAAAACGCATCCTCTGGCAAAATTTGTCATTGTCAAATTTGTGTATGACCACAAAAATGCGCGAAAAACGCATGCGTTTTCATTGCATTTCATTTCATTTCGGTGCGTTTTCTTTGCTTTTTAAATGCGTTTTTCATGCTTTTTGATAGTTGCGTTTCCAAAAGATTGTCATGATAGAATAAAGCTCAGAATGAAGAAAAAAAAAATATATAAGTAGACATCTACTGATGTCATTTCCTGCTACCAAACAAACAAGACATTCAGTTGCATAGGTACAATCTCTTCAAGAATGTTGTCACAAAATGGAACATTACGTTTAAGAAGGATGCAGAGACATCGATTATTACTTATCCTGATGTTATTACACCGTCAACAAAGACTCCAGGTAAATAAATGAAATAATTAAAATTTACAAATATAAAATTTATACTTAAAATTTATCATTAATGGATACTCCTGTTGTATTTTTTAAAGCAGCTACAATCAACAAAAATGTTGGTTCATCCACTGTAAATGGACCATGAAGCCAAAGGACATTTTGCAATATTATACCAAGATTTGAGAATGTAAGATTTTGTCATATTTAATCAACACAATATTTTAAAAAATCAATTAATTAAATTTTTAAATTAAAAAATAAAAATAAAAAACTTTAAAATACTTGTATAAACTTAGTCTAGAAAACTTAAAAAAAAAATAAAATAAAAATTATTTTAATTTTGTTTGAAAAGTAATCTACACCAACATTATTTTTGGTTAGTAAATTTAATCAAATAAATATTATTTTTTAAAAATTTCATAACATCATAATTTCCAATAGGTATGAGGATAAATTCATGTCATTCTGCCGCCTACCCATTATGGCATTTGATCGACTTTTAACCATTGTTAGCGAAGACATCACATATAAAGACATCCTGATGCGCCAAGCTATTTCAGCAGAGGAAAGACTGCTCATCACCTTAAGGTTTAATGTTGACTTCAATTGTAAATTAGGAACAACACAAATAAAGAATGTATGTGTGTTTCAATTTGTAAATGGATGGTTGTTTTGTTGAATACCAAAATCAGTAATTTTCATCAGAAATATGATCAACTACACATGATTGTGAGTAATTTTAATTTTATTTTTTGATTCCCCCAACAGGTTTTTGGCTACTGGTGAAAGCTTTTCATCTCTTCAATTGCAATTTAGGGTGGGAAAGTCAACAATATCTGAAATTATCTGTAGCACTTGTAATGTGATTTGGATGAAATTACAGCCTATTGTTATGCCACCTCCAAATGTGGAAATTTGGTTGAAGGTAGCATCTGGTTTTGAATTAGTTGCAAACTTCCCAAATTGCATTGGTGCAGTTGATGGGAAACACGTCAGACTACTTCAGCCCCCACGTTCAGGTTCAAGATTTTTCAATTATAAAAAATATTTCTCAGTTGTACTCATGGCTGTGGCTGATTTTATCAATTTTACAGACAATTTTATCGCCATTGATGTAGTGGCATATGGCAGTACTGGTGACTCTAGAGTTTTAAGAAATTCTCAAATTGGTTTTCAAATATTACAAAATTCACAAACCATCCCAGCACCAAAACCTTTACCGGGTCAACAAATCCAGTACCATTTTTTATGGTTTCAGATGAGGCTTTCCCTCTACTTCCTAATCTGATGCGGCCTTACCCACGCAGGGGACTGGATGACAGACGACGGATCTTCAACTATAGGCTGAGTAGAGCATGAAGATATGTAGAATGTACCTTTGGCATAATGAGCAATCAGTGGCGAATATTCCACACACCAATACAATTAGAGGTAAACACCGTAGATGCAGTTATTAAAGCATGTGTGCTACATAATTACCTTCGCCAATATAGCTCTGATGTAACTGAGGATGCTCAGGCTCTAAGTTTCATGCCTGTGTTGTCTGTCGCTGGTAGACCAAATAATTCAGGAATGTTGGTGAGAGAATCTTATACTGATTACTTTATGAGTGTTGAAGGTGCCATACCCTGGAAATACTCCAGTGTTGGTGTTGCTCCACCACCTAACATGTTTTAATTTTGTAAATGAAAATGTTTGATGTTAAGAAGTATAATCAACTCAAAATGTATTACTTTCATAAGAAAACATTATGAACATTCATAGTTTTGTTTAAATGTAAAAACATTATGTAAATGATATATTTCTCAATTTTGTAAGATATTTTGTTCATAATTTAATGTTAAACATAATAATAAGTCATATTTTTTAACAACACAAAAATGTTTGTTTAACAACTATCTAAAAAAATATAAACAAACATGTTTATGATAAAACAAATTAAATGTTGTCTTCATTATTGAATGTTCTCATTAATCATGTAATGTTGTAACATTTCACACATAATTCATTGGTTTGAAAATAATTCTTGAGTGTAATAACCACCCATGGCTTCATTTGGTCTGGGTTGTGCTGCCATATTGTGTTGAACATTTTCGTGACTATGATGGCCATAATCAATCATTTGTTGGTTTTGAAAAAAAATCTCATGTGTTTGCACACCATATATTGTTTGGAAATCTGGGTGTGGGCCTGTTCTAGTTAATGAATGTGACATTGATGGTTGGGTTTTGCATTGGTTGTTGTTGTTGTTTTGGTTTTGAAATTTTTTTCTCAATAATATTCACCAACTCACCCCCAGTTGGGAATGGTACACCCTCCTCAAAACATGCTAACATGCCACACATTGCAGTCATGCATGCTGCCTGTTTTTTGGAATTGCCTAGATTTCGTATCCTGCTACCAAGACTCATAGCAAAGGTATCATATTGATCATCATGTGTTGCTGATTTCAGGATTTCCAGGGTTTGGTTGGTTAGTGGATTTGGCTAGTAGGTGTTTGGTTTGTGGTATATTCTTTTTTGAATTTTGATTTTTGGTATACATTTGAATTTGTGGGAAGTGATGTTGTAGTAGCCACTGAAGTTCCACTTGTGCTTGGAATATTTGCTACTTCATTTTCTTCAGATATGTGTGAATCTTGGTTGATGGTGTTTTCAGTTTGTTCTGTGCTTACTTCCGGATTATTATCTGTTCCATCATTAGTATTTTCTGAAGGCGCTGCAATGTTTCCCTCCGTTCTTTTTTTTTTTTTTTGGTTTGTTTAATTGTTTTTTTTTAATATTTAATTTAAAAAGGAAACAAAAAGGGACGAAAAATAACATTAAAAAATGTTTTAAACAAATTAAATAATTTAACAATGAAAAAAAATGAGAAAACTTACGGACACAAAACTCGACCTGTGCACAAGAATTGTAGTTCATCATAGTATATAAAATTAGGTCGCACTGGTGATGAACCACTCCTGGAAGCTTCAATTCTGAGTTAATTAAACCTATCTCTGAGGCTTAAAACACACGTCCTTGATAACCACGCACGTGCAGTATGGGCCGTTTTTCATGTCCGTAATCCATTTTTTGGTCCGTAAATAACGCACGTGTGGTGGCTGTGTGTCCGGCGTATGGTAACCACGTGTGCGTGTGGAATGGCCGTGTGTGCGTGTGAAACTTAACTGACGTGTGTGTGTTGTCCGTGTGAAATGTCCGTGTGTGATGTTAAATGTCGTTGATACATGCCGGCTGACAGCAGACAGAGTCGCGCGCTGAGAATGAACTCGGGTGAACTTCACCCGACTTCATCCTCATACTGCGGCTCTGTCTGTGTCGGGTCCTGATTAGCGGTCACCCGTGAAGGACTCACCGGTGACCGCTAATCACCAGAGTGACTGAATGGAGTACCCCTCTCGCATACTCACCGTTCCCCGATCACCAGCGCGGCGCTGCACGACTGTTCTCTAAACTCCGGCGGCTTTTCCTCTTTTGAAAAAGCCGGCCGCTCATTAATCAATCTCGTATTCCCTGCTTTCCCCGCCCACCGGCAAATATGATTGGTTGCAGTGAGACACGCCCACACGCTGAGTGACAGCTGTGTCACTGCACCCAATCACGGCAGCCGGTGGGGGTGTCTATACTGTGCAGTAAAATAAATAAAATAATTTAAAAAAACGGCGTGCGGTCCCCCCCTATTTTAATACCAGCCAGATAAAGCCATACGGCTGAAGGCTGGTATTCTCAGGATGGGGAGCTCCACGTTATGGGGAGCCCCCCAGCCTAACAATATCAGTCAGCAGCCGCCCAGAATGGTCGCATACATTAGATGCGACTGTTCTGGGACAGTACCCAGCTCTTCCCGATTTGCCCTGGTGCGTTGGCAAATCGGGGTAATAAGGAGTTAATGGCAGCCCATAGCTGCCACTAAATCCTAGATTAATCATGTCAGGCGTCTCCCCGACATACCTTCCATGATTAATCTGTAAGTTATGGTAAATAAACACACACACCCGAAACATCCTTTATTAGAAATAAAAAACACAAACACATTTCCTGGTTCACCAATTTAATCAGCCCAAAAAAGCCCTCCATGTCCGGCGTAATCCAGGATGGTCCAGCGTCGCTTCCAGCTCTGCTGCATGAAGGTGACCGGAGCAGCAGAAGACACATCCGCTCCTGTCAGCTCCACGCAGCAACTGAGGTGAGTAGCGTGATCAGCTGTGCTGTCACTGAGGATACTCGCGGCCACCGCTGGATCCAGTGACAGCGGGTAACCTCAGTGACATATCAGCTGATCACGCGGCTCTCTTCATTTGCTGTGTGGCAGTGTCTTCTGCTGCTCCGGTCACCTTCATACAGCAGACCTGGAAGCGACGCTGGACCATCCTGGATTACGCCGGACATGGAGGGCTTTTTTGGGCTGATTAAATTGGTGAACCAGGAAATGTGTTTGTGTTTTTTATTTCTAATAAAGGATTTTTCAGGTGTGTGTGTTTATTTACCGTAACTTACAGATTAATCATGGAAGGTATCTCGGGGAGACGCCTGACATGATTAATCTGGGATTTAGTGGCAGCTATGGGCTGCCATTAACTCCTTATTATCCCGATTTGCCAACGCACCAGGGCAAATCGAGAAGAGCCGGGTACTGTCCCAGAACAGTCGCATCTAATGTATGCGGCCATTCTGGGCGGCTGCTGACTGATATTGTTAGGCTGGGGGGCTCCCCATAATGTGGAGCTCCCCATCCTGAGAATACCAGCCTTCAGCCGTATGGCTTTATCTGGCTGGTATTAAAATAGGGGGGGACCGCACGCCGGTTTTTTAATTATTTATTTATTTCTATACTCCATAGTGACACGCCCACCGGCTGCTGTGATTGGGTGCAGTGAGACACCTGTCACTCAGCGTTGGGGCGAGTCTCACTGCAACCAATCATAGGCGCCGGTGGGCGGGGACAGCAGGGAATACGAGATTGTTTAATGAGCGGTCGGCTTTTTCAAATTAGAAAAAGCCGCTGGAGCTGTGTGAACGCCGTGCAGCGCCGCGCATCGGGGATCGTGAGTATGAGAGAGGGGGGGAAACTTCAGTCACTCGGGGGATTAGCGGTCACCGGTGAATCCTTCACAGGTGACCGCTAATCAGTACACGGCACACAGACAGAGCCGCGGCATAACAATGAAGTCGGGTGAAGGTCACCCGAGTTCATTCTCATCCCGCTACTCTGTCTTCCGACATGTAGTAACGATATTTTGCATCACACACGGACATTTCTCACTGACAACATAACCACACATCCGTGCAAGGAAGTTGTTCCTCGTTCCTGCGGCAGCACACATCGCTCCGTGTGACACCACAGGAATGAGGAAGCTCTCCTTACCTGCCTCCCGGCCACAATGCGGAGGGAAGGAGGTGGGCGGGATGTTCGTCCTGCTCATCTCCGCCCCTCCGCTTCTATGGGGCGGCGGTTCAGTGACGCTGCTGTGACGTTGCTGTGACGCTGAACGAACCGCCCCCTCAGAAAGGAGGCGGTTCGCCGGTCACAGCGACGTCGGAGGGAAGGTAAGTAGTGTGACGGGTCTGGGCGATGTTGTGCGACACGGGCAGAGATTTGCCCGTGTCGCACAACCGATGGGGGCGAGTACGCATGATGCCGATACCGGTACCGATATCGCAGTGTGTAAAGCGGCCTTAAGGCTTTGTGCACATGTCCAGTAATCATCCTTTAGAGTAGATTCAGCAGCAATCTGTTGGCACAAAAGTTCTGCAAATGCAACATTCTTGTCCATTTTGAAAAACTATATTTTTTGTGTCGCGGGCGGGGAGGGGACGCTGCGCTCACCATGCTCGGGTCCGGCGCTGCTTCTGCTGCTCGGTGGCTCGAGCGGTGGGCCGGATCCGGGGACTCGAGCGGCGCTCCTCGCTTGTGAGTGAAAGGGATGGTTTGGTGGGGTTTGGGATGTCGGTTTGTGACGCCACCCACAGTATGTGGTGAGGTTGGGACACCACCGCTGCTCTGTACGGGGATCCCGGGAGCGTTGACAGGGAGCAGCTGGGATGGTTCTCTCCCCTCCGTGGGTAGGGGGAATTTTAGTGGTCCCGGGGCCCGGTGATGTTGACTGCCAGGTAGATGGCGGGGTTTGGCGAGGTGCAGGGTCGCGGCGGGCAGCGCGGTGCCAGATGGCATGGTGGTACTCACTCAGCCAGTAACGTACACGGAGTCTCTGGTAAAACAGACGGCTGGATGCACGGGTCCCACAGGCGGCTGCGGTGATCACTCCCAGTAGGTTGACGGTGACTGTCTCTCCCTGCACCTTTGTTGTGTTTTCGGCCCCGAAAGCTTCCCACCGGTAGCCCGCTCCCCAGCGGTGTGTTTGCCAGAGGAGACTCTTTTGCCCGCAGGCGCTGGCCCTGGGAACCTTAGCTGTGGCAGTAGCTGTATTTCCCTTCACGGTTGAGCGGTTGCCTTCAGTCGGGTCTTTACTGCTGGGAAACCCCGGAGGTTCCTGTTGCTGACGGATTTGACCGGTTTAACGGCAACTCCTAGCCTGGTCGGGGTCCGTAGGCCCTGCCGGATGGTGCTGGCTTCTCTTCGCTCCCCGATCTGGTACCGGCGGGCCACCGCCCATCCCCGGTCCTTACGGTTGTGCGTCAATCGGCCTCTCCTGCAGACGGTCACCACCGTCTGCCAACCTTGCTCTCAGGTGCCCGGGCCACGTACCCGGACACGGCCAGTCTGCTCCAGCTCCTCAACTACTACTTCCACCCTTCACTTTCCCTCACGGAACTTCAACTAACTTGCTTTTCCCGCCTCCAGGGCTGTGAACTCCTCCGTGGGAGGAGCCAACCGCCTGGCTCCACCCCACCTGGTGTGGACATCAGCCCCTACAGGGAGGCAACAAGGATTTGTGTCTGACTTTGGTGTTCCTAACCGGGGTGTGGAGTGTGTTGTTGCAGTACCTGTGACATGCTGGCTTGTCCGGGGCGCCACATTCCCCCTTAGTTAAACGCAGACCGTCCGCGGGCTGCCCGTCCATCACCGGTTTTATTTTGTTTTAAACTGCAAAAAATAGAAAACACATAAACATTAACATATGCATTTCTTTATAAAACTTCCCATAACGGGAGGCACGGTACTTTAACGTTACTAAACGGTAGTCTTTTATTAACGGTAATGGCTTCCGCTCTCCCTTCGCCCAAACAACCTGGCCCTGATGCTGCCCCTAAGAAGTGGGCAGCACCCCTTGCCCCAGTCCAGAACCAAATTGCCCGAGCGGGTACGGTCTCTTTCAGGGGACCATGCATCCATGGGGGGCCCCTGACCCCCGGAGGATCGCCACCGGTTATGGTAGTGGCGGCCCTGGGCCATCCCTTTCCTCCAGGCCCATCCTCCCAAATCAGCCTCTCCGGAGGCGGTAACGGTAAAAGCCAACATTTTTATTTACATGCCACAAGTTTGTGGTTGCCCTGCAAGTTCTCAGGCTTGTCCGTAAGTAGTTCCTTACGCATGGTGCAAAGGGTCCCTACGGGGACAACTTTCCGGCAACGGCCGGTTCAATCACAATGCTAATCTGGTCACAGTTCGGTTGATTACTTCCTCTTATCATTCAGTTACTCATTTATACATTCAACTGATCACACAACAGTGCTGGTAGTCCCAACGGGGACAACTTTGACTTTTCTTTTTTAATCAGCAATCCCGCGGCACAGCTGCCCTTGCTGCAGCTCCCGGTGCGGAGCACCTTCTGCTTGCTCCGATTCAGGCGGTGTGGGGGATGGGCCCAGCCAGAGTCCCTCCGTGCCGGCTACGACCGGTACCTTCTGTAATGAGGGACCCCGCTGTGCCGTGGCCTGCTCTGCCTCCTGGCAGCTGCATCCCCGCCGTGCCTCAGCTGAGGCCGGGTGTCTGGGAGCGGTCAGCGGGACTTACGGTGCTGGCTTCTGGGCGAGGGTCACCTCTGTTGCGGCTGGGATGGAAGCTGGGACGGGTGCCAGGGCGGTGACAAAGGTAAGGCCCGGGGGCACCAGGTCTGGGCCCTCTCCCACAGATGCTGCGGGCTCCGCTACCGGTGGCAGGGGTAACGGGTCGGTCGGTGCGTTAGCCGCGGGCATGGGCAGTGAGGGAGGTAGCATGGTGGACGGCAGCAGGCCGGGCCCCTCAGCCGTATCGACCGATCCCTCGGGGACATAGGGGCGTGGGTCGCTTACCCGCTCCTCTGAGACCACCTCCACTTCGGATGCCCAAACGGTTGCGGCCAGGCCCTTCATCTCCGACGTCCACTTCGCCAGCATGAAGTGGACTTGGGCCTGGAGCTCCTGACACATCTTGCTTCTGGATCCAGGAACGTGTTTCAGCAGAGTCCTGATGTCTCTGCACTTCTGCGGCGCTAATTACATGCGGCCGCTAAGCACTGCCGCTCCTGCGGCCAGCGCTCCTCCGCCAGACATGGACATCTTCTCTCCGTCAGCTGCAGACATCTTGTTTCCGTCCCCCCTTGGTTTCTTTCAGGCACCTCCTCTTCAGGGGCGGAGCTTCGGCTTTCGCGCCTCCACTGCTCGGGAAGACGCTCGAGCGGGGAACTTTTCGCGCCCAAGATGGCAGCTTCTGAAAATTTTCGGTCGGACACCTCCGGCGGGACACAAGGTGCACTTCTACCAGGCGCTAGAACGGTAAGATCCTGTTTGTGATGCCAAGTTGTCGCGGGCGGGGAGGGGACACTGCGCTCACCACGCTCGGGTCTGGCGCTGCTGGTGTGCTCGGTGGCTCGAGCGGTGGGCCGGATCCGGGGACTCGAGCGGCGCTCCTCGCCCGTGAGTGAAAGGGATGGTTTGGTGGTGTTTGGGATGTCGGTTTGTGACGCCACCCACGGTATGTAGTGAGGTTTAGACACCACCGCTGCTCTGTACGGGGATCCCGGGAGCGTTGACAGGGAGCAGCTGGGATGGTTCTCTCCCCTCCGTGGGTAGGGGGAATTTTGGGTGTCCCGGGGCCCGGTGATGTTGACTGCCAGGTAGATGGCGGGGTTTGGCGAGGTGCAGGGTCGCGGGGGGCAGCGCGGTGCCAGATGGCACGGTGGTACTCACTCAGCCAGTAACGTACACGGAGTCTCTGGTAAAACAGACGGCTGGATGCACGGGTCCCACAGGCGGCTGCGGTGATCACTCCCGGTAGGTTGACCGTGACTGTCTCTCCCTGCACCTTTGTTGTGTTTTCGGCCCCAAAAGCTTCCCACCGGTAGCCCGCTCCCCAGCGGTGTGTTTGCCAGAGGAGCCTCTTTTGCCCGCAGGCGCTGGCCCTGGGAACCCTAGCTGTGGCGGTAGCTGTATTTCCCTTCACGGTTGAGCGGTTGCCTTCAGTCGGGTCTTTACTGCTGGGAAACCCCGGAAGTTCCCGTCGCTGACGGATTTGACCGGTTTAACGGCGACTCCAAGCCTGGTCGGGGTCCGTAGGCCCTGCCGGATGGTGCTGGCTTCTCTTCGCTCCCCGATTCGGTACCAGCGGGCCACTGCCCGTCCCCGGTCCTTACGGTTGTGCGTCAATCGGCCTCTCCTGCAGACGGTCACCATCGTCTGCCAACCTTTCTCTCAGGTGCCCGGGCCACGTACCCGGACACGGTCAGTCTGCTCCAGCTCCTCAACTACTACTTCCACCTTTCACTTTCCCTCACGGAACTTCAACTAACTTGCTTTTCCCGCCTCCAGGGCTGTGAACTCCTCCGTGGGAGGAGCCAACCGCCTGGCTCCACCCCACCTGGTGTGGACATCAGCCCCTGGAGGGAGGCAACAAGGATTTGTGTCTGACTTTGGTGTTCCTAACCGGGGTGTGGGGTGTGTTGTTGCAGTACCTGTGACGTCCTGGCTTGTCCAGGGCGCCACATTTGCAGGATCCAGTTTTTTAACATCTGAGTCTATGGAACAATGATCTGTTAATTGATTGCTATTTAGTCATCAGTTTTCCTTTCATTTGTAAAGGATCTGTGTTTTGCTTACTGGATCAGTTTCAGATGGAAGATAAATAGCAATCTGTTAACGGATTCATTTTCTATAGACTCCCATGTTAAAAAAACCAGATCCAGCAAAAATCAATTTTTTCAAAAAGGACAACTTAGTTTTGTTTGCAGAACTTTGTTGAGAGTGAACTGCTGCTGGATCCGTTCTAACGGATGATTACTGGACATGTGAACATAACCTAAGATTTCCGCATGATGGGAGCATTGAGGAGCTGTCAATCAGGCCTGATGGGGGAGAGATTTAATTTACACTGTCAAAAAGGATTATGCAGCCATTCTGACATGGAACAGAAATTCACCAGTCTCATCTAAGAGAACTATAACACTAAAAGCGATTTATAAATCTGGTGACAGATCCACATTAAATGCACACAAGTGCATTCTCATTCACTGACAACATATTAAAATAGCGAGGAATTAAGAATCAAATTCATTCTCATACTTTGATTAAACATTATTTTTATTCCCCTTTGTCAGGGACAATATTCTTTACAGCACATATATTCAGCTATTGCAATGATAACTCATGAAATCCTCTACACACCATTTGCCATTAAGTCACCAGCTTTACAAAACTATAAGGCAATTCTCCGTGGTGCTAATAACTTGTCACATTGCCAAGACTATCCCTTTAAGCAATACATGGCGTTACGTAATGAGAAGTGAAGAAATGAGAAATGTATTTGATATCCATTAGGAAATGTATCTAGTACGGTAGCAATCATGCTGTAATCCCCAATCGGCAAACTGCATATTAACTAATTTGTGGTTCTGTAGCTCAAGGAAATGAAGTGGAAAGTGTAAAATCCAATTGTAGCATTAAATGGTAAAACACACTGTCTAGGCAGCAGTGGAAAAAAATGACAATTTTCTCCTTCACTTCCCTTAAATGTACTTTAAAATTGCTGCTCTGAAACCTCAGCATAGCGTGAGGCTCCTATTTTATGTCTGATACTTCAAATTGTCGGTTACAGTTTTTATGCTTCTTTTTATCAGCTGAGACGATGAGGAATGATGTACCATAGGAGGCACGAAACCAAGCTGACCTTTGGATATGTGCTGGATGTTCTTTTAGTATGTGCACACATTTTCAGTATGCCTGTCAATTTCTGGAACAATTAGACAGAACATTGCTGGATGGACATTGCTGGTAAATGCCAATAAGAATATATTGTTTAACGTCTGAAAGATAATGATAGAAAGAGTAGTTTCATTCACTATTAAAGTCATTCCCATCCTATGAAGTTATTATATTTTACTGCCATATGACATCCCATTATAAGTAGTTGGGTCTGACATCTCTAACCATTACAGGTCCCGAGAATAAAGAGACCGAAGGCTGGTTTCCAATTCTTCTCTATACCAAGGTACTGGAGCTATCTCACGTGCAGAAAACAACATGTCACCAATAACTTCATTGGGTGCGTGCTGTACTTTCCTGCACAGATGAGTGCCTGGGAGGTTTTTTGTGCAGGGAAATTATAGAACAGATGCTGAACAAAACTATTGATTAGACTTCATTTTCAGGAATAGTATGGTTTCCAATGGTCAAAAATCTGCCATTCATAAAGTGATGGCATATCATAACAATAGGTCATCATTACTTTATAAAAAAAAAGGACAGATAACGTGTTCACTCTGTGCTGCTGCTGAAGACTTTCCAAGGGAAAATCCAGGACACACCAGTGGAAATAAGTGTTTTATATTCAATGGTAATGTGGTTCTTTTCATTAAGAAGAAGCTTGTAATGTCTTTGAAATGCCTTGAATAAAAAACACTTCTTTCCACTGGTGTGTCATGGATCATGCCTTGGAAAGTCTTCAGCAGCAGCACAGAGTGAACACGTCTTCTCTCTTCTGTCCTTTTTCTGCATTGTCTGCTCTGTCCCGTGCACTCATGTATCTGCAGCAGATGCTCCATTAATAAGCATGTGCCTTGTGTGTCACACAGCTTGAAAAGATAAGCGTACCTCTGTCTCCTTTATTTCGTTTTTACCAGATGAGACCCTATTTTGCGCCTTTGCTCCATAGTGTGCTTTCATCATTACTTGATAAAATGGGAAAAACCTTTTAAATTACATATTAGCTATTTATTGGGGGCAATGGGTGGGAGAGAGACCAAGAAAGTATATAATAAGTTTAGAATGAATTTTGTTTGGGTGGACGGAAGAGAGAACTTGAAAATATTAAGAATTGTGGGTGGGGATCTGGGAGAGGAATTTAATGTATCATGAACTGGGGTTAGGAAAGAGGACATGACATTGTAATGACTTGAGGGTAGAGGTTGTAATTATAATGAAATGAGGTAACATGTAATTATAATGAATTAGGGGGGGCATTTAATTAGAATAAATGGAGGGAAAGGACATTGGGGGATTGGGAGGAGCACAGTGGGGGGGATTTAGAAAGTGGCTGGTAATGAATTTGGGGAAAGAGTACAGTGGCTAATTAATTTATATTTTTGTTTCCCCGGGGAAGAGTGACTAATTACAGCTAGTGGGGAGCACAGGGCTGGCTTAATTTTTACAGTATTTTGAATAGTGGGTTGCACAATGGCTAATTATACTTCAATGATGTAGTGTGTATTTCTTTTTAGTTGCGCAGTATGGGGGATTTTTTTTATTCAGGAATTTTTTATTTTGAGGAGCACAATGATTAGTACAGCAAACTCTGCAGTGACCAAGCGGTGTCTTTAAAGACAGTGCCATATAGGCAGTAAGATGCTGAATCCAGGCATATCTGTCATAGAAATATCCAATGCTTGGTTGATGAAATATCTTTAATCAAAGTTGCAGAAACGCACTCCACTTTGATGGACTGGTGCAACATGGGCAGGCCTTTGTGGGTCAGCTCCTCAGCGACCTCTGGCTTGTCCCCTTTTGTTTATTTGAATATAACACTGCATCGCCAACCACAGCAGTTGTGGTTGGTGGCGTATGGGCATTGACACACAATACTCAAGTCTTCATTAAAATGGTGCTGGAGTTCACGTATGCGCTTACTGAGATCTCTGGGGCCATTTTATTGAACACACCATGGTGAAGACCATGAGAAGCAATGGCACCATTTTAATGAAGATCCGAGTACTGTGGCAATGCACCTGCACTGCCAGCAACAGCAATTGCGGCACAAAATTCAAATAAAGAAAGGAAGCAAGCCAGAGGATGCCAGAGGAGGAAGAATAAACATGAGGGCCCGATCCACAAAGACCCGCCCATGTTTCACACATCAATTAAATGCAGTGCATTTCTGCAACTTTGATTAAAGATATTTAACCAACCAAGCATCAGATCTTTCTTTAACAAGTATGCATGCATTCAGCATCGTAGTGCCTGTATGGCACTACCTTTACCTGAGATAGCAAAATTCTGCTGCTTGGTCCTCTTTAAGACATTGAACTGAACGATTTGAGAAGAAAATGGCTCTAATCGGAAGATTAGTGGTAAGTGACTGGATGTATATATTGATTCTGTATTTATGCTGTATAAAGATCCGTTTACACCAGAGATGGGGAACCTCTAGCTTGTGAGCCATAAATGGCAAAAACATAGGTGGTTTGTGATTACATTACCAAAATTCTGTATTACAAATGTATCCAATGGAAACATGGAATTTTGGAAATGTAATCACAAACCACCTTTGTTTTTGCCATCCATTGTTTCATGTTATCTCTTGGTTAATGTGTAACAGCTAATCACAGCTTCATAGATGCAGCCTGTTGGCAGTATCCCATCAAAAAATGGGACATACGATATATACATTGATGTGTAGCAACTCAGCACTAGCCTTGGGATAATATCCATGTATATGTAGCTTCTCCAGCACTATATGCACTTTAGTAGATGTTATGCTGCTTAGCTTGAATACTTTGAGGTTTAGTGAAACATACAATGCATTGGTAAAGCTTTACCATATGTACAGGAGATTTAATGCAGACTAATAATATGCTGGTAAAAGGGGTGTACTTCATCATATTTATTGGATGCCGATACAATACATTAATATGCTATGACCAAGATAGTAGAAGGTCTGCAAACCATGTCCTATGAAGACCGGCTAAAAGAACTAGGGATGTTTAATTTGCAAAAGAGGAGGCTGAGAGGAGACTTAATAGCGGTCTACAAATATCTGAAAGGTAGTCACAGTGCAGAGTGAACCACCCTATTTTCATTAGCACAAGGCAGTACAAGAAGCAATGGGATGACATTTAAAGGAAGGGGATTCAGATTAGACATTAGGAAAAACGTTCTGACAGTGAGGGCAGTCAGGGAGTGGAACAGGCGACCATGGGAGGTAGTGAGCTCTCCATCAATGGAAATCTTCAAGCGGAAATTGGATAAACACATAGCTGGGATGATATAGGAAAGCCTGCACTCGCAGGGGGTTGGACTCGATGGCCCTTGAGGTCCCTTCCAACTCCACCATTCTATGATTCTATGATTCTATGATGTGTTTTGTGATTATGCACTTGTGCAACTATATACAGTGCCTACAAGTAGTATTCAACCCCCTGCAGATTTAGCAGGTTTACACATTCGGAATTAACTTGGCATTGTGATATTTGGACTGTAGATCAGCCTGGAAGTGTGAAATGCACTGCAGCAAAAAAGAATGTTATTTCTTTCTTTATTTTTTTTTTTAAATTGTGAAAAGTTTATTCAGAGGGTCATTTATTATTCAACCCCTCAAACCACAAGAATTCTGTTTGGTTCCTCTAAAGTATTAAGAAGTATTTCAGGCACAAAGAACAATGAGCTTCACATGTTTGGATTAATTATCTCTTTTTCCAGCCTTTTCTGACTAATTAAGACCCTCCCCAAACTTGTGAACAGCACTCATACTTGGTCAACATGGGAAAGACAAAGGAGCATTCCAAGGCCATCAGAGACAAGATCGTGGAGGGTCACAAGGCTGGCAAGGGGTACAAAACCCTTTCCAAGGAGTTGGGCCTACCTGTCTCCACTGTTGGGAGCATCATCCGGAAGTGGAAGGCTTATGGAACTACTGTTAGCCTTCCACGGCCTGGACAGCCTTTGAAAGTTTCCACCCGTGCCGAGGCCAGGCTTGTCCGAAGAGTCAAGGCTAACCCAAGGACAACAAGGAAGGAGCTCCGGGAAGATCTCATGGCAGTGGGGACATTGGTTTCAGTCAATACCATAAGTAATGTACTCCACCGCAATGGTCTCCGTTCCAGACGAGCCCGTAAGGTACCTTTACTTTCAAAGCATCATGTCAAGGCTCGTCTACAGTTTGCTCATGATCACTTGGAGGACTCTGAGACAGACTGGTTCAAGGTTCTCTGGTCTGATGAGACCAAGATCGAGATCTTTGGTGCCAACCACACATGTGACGTATGGAGACTGGATGGCACTGCATCCGACCCCAAGAATACCATCCCTACAGTCAAGCATGGTGGTGGCAGCATCATGCTGTGGGGCTGTTTCTCAGCCAAGGGGCCTGGCCATCTGGTCCGCATCCATGGGAAGATGGATAGCACGGCCTACCTGGAGATTTTGGCCAAGAACCTCTGCTCCTCCATCAAGGATCTTAAGATGGGTCGTCATTTCATCTTCCAATAAGACAACGACCCAAAGCACACAGCCAAGAAAACCAAGGCCTGGTTCAAGAGGGAAAAAATCAAGGTGTTGCAGTGGCCTAGTCAGTCTCCTGACCTTAACCCAATTGAAAACTTGTGGAAGAAGCTCAAGATTAAAGTCCACATGAGACACCCAAAGAACCTAGATAACTTGGAGAAGATCTGAATGGAGGAGTGGGCCAAGATAACTCCAGAGACCTGTGCCGGCCTGATCAGGTCTTATAAAAGACGATTATTAGCTGTAATTGCAAACAAGGGTTATTCCACAAAATATTAAACCTAGGGGTTGAATAACAATTGACCCACACTTTTATGTTGAAAATTTATTAAAATTTAACTGAGCAACATAACTTGGTGGTTTGTAAGATTTATGCATCTGTTAATAAATCCTGCTCTTGTTTGAAGTTTGCAGGCTCTAACTTATTTGCATCTGATCAAACCTGCTAAATCTGCAGGGGGTTGAATACTACTTGTAGGCACTGTATGTGTAATCACTGTTCATGACTTCACAGTGTATAATTGCCCATATTTACCCTTTTCTCCATTTTGATATGATGCTGTGCCCCTTTTAATGTTAAATATTTTTTGGGGATAATAAAATTTGATATTTTGTAAACACAAAATCAACAGTTTGCTGTTCTCTTACTGACTTGTATATGGGGATTTGCTCGAATCCAAAGGATTTGGTTCTGTTTGCTAAACTATATAAATAGCATAACTCAGCCAGCAAATGTCTTTCCAAAATCAGAGATAACAGAAATATGAGACTTGCAAAGTACATGGGTAGTCGTGAACTTTCTAAGACCGGTCTCAAAAGGTTCGTTGATCAACCAGAAAACTATGGAAGCTGTAAATGTTCAATTTTCAAACTTTTAAATTTTATGCCCATAAATCTGAGAGTTATGTCACACAAAATAGATTCTAAATAACACTTCCCACGTGTCTGCTGTACATCAGCACAATTTTTTAAACATATTTTTTCTTAGGAAGTTAGAAGGGACCAAAGTTCATCATCAATTTCTCATTTTTTCAACAAAATTTACAAAACCATTTTTTTATGGACCACATCACATTTGAAGTGACTTTGAGAGGCCTCGGTGACAGAAAATACCCAAAAGTGACACCATTCTAAAAAGTGCACCCCTCAAACTTCTGAAAACCACATCCAAGAAGTTCATTAACTGTCTAGGTGCTTTACAGGAACCAAAGCAATGTGGAAGGAAAAAAAATGAAAATTTTACTTTTTGCCACTGTTAGTTTAGCCAGAAGTTTTTGCATTTTCACAAGGGTAATAAGAAAAAAATGCATGATGCAATTTATTGTGCAATTTGTCCTGAGTAAGCCGATACGTCATATGTGGTGGAAATGTATTGTATCGGTACACTACAGGGCTCGGAAGGAAAAGATCGTCATTAGTGGATGCCATATTGCGTTCGGAGACCCGCTGTGGTGCCTAAACAGTGGAGCTCCTTCAATGTGACCCATTTTGGAAACTAGACCCCTCAAGGAGTTTATCTAGATGTTTGGTGAGCACCTAGAACCCCTAGGTGCTTCACAGAATTTTATAATGTTGAGCCATGAAAAATGCATTTTTACCACAAAATTGTTACTTCAACCAGGTAGCTTTTTTTTTTTTACAAGGGTATCAGGAAAAAATGCAACAACAAATTTATTGTGCAATTTCTCCTGAATACTCTGATACTTCATATGTGGTGGAAACACCCTGTTAGGGTGCATGGAAGGGCTCGGAAGGGAAGGTGCACCATTTGACTGCAAAATTGGCTGAAATCATTATCAGACACCATGTCGCATTTGGAGAGCCACATATATTCCTAAACAGTGGAGCTGACCCCATTTTAAAAATTAGACCCCTCAAGGAATTTATCTAGATGGTTGGTAAGAACCTGAAATCCCAGGGGGCTTCACTGAATTGTATAACTTTGAGTCATGAAACTACAAAAAATACATTTTTAACCACAAAAATGTTGCATTAACCCCAAATTTTTCAAAGTCACTAGGTTAACAGGAGATAATGAACCATACAATTAGTTGTGCAATTTTTCCTGAATGCACCAGTACCCTATATGTGGTTGAAAACTACTTTTGAAACACAGTACAAAGTGAAGAAGGGAAGGAGTGCCATATTGGAGTGCAGATTTAGTTAGAATAGTTTGTGGGTGCCATTTCACATTGGCAGAGCCCCTGAGGTGCCAGAACAGCAGAAACCTCCCCACAGGTGACCCTATTTTACAAACTGAACCCCTCAATAAATTCATCCCGGCGGGCAGGAAGCATATCAGCACTACAGATCTGTCGCAAAATGTTATACTATTGAGCGATGAACAAAAAATAATTACATTTTTATCACTAAAATGTTGTTTTAACCCCAGATTTCCAATTTTCACAAGGGAAATAGGTAAAAAAAAGGCTCCATAATGTGTTACATAATTTCTCGGAACGTGGCAATACTCCACATGTGACTACAAAGTACTGTTTGGCTGCACCACAGGGCTACGGAGGGAAGGAGCACTATTTGATTTTTGGAGCACAAATTTTCCTAGAATAGTTTGTAGATTCCATTTGCAGATCCCTTACGTGCAAAAACAGAAGAAATCACCCTCAAGTGAACACATTTTGAAAATTACACCTCTCTGGGTATTCATCTATGGGTGTAATGACGATTTAGTCTCTGGAAAACATCTGTGAAGCCCCGCAAACGCTGTGTCGGTGCATTACCTTCAGGGACTCCACTCGGCTGGATCTTGTCACTGGTAGGAAATCTTCTATTCTTGTCGTGACGCCACTCTCAGTATTGTGGCCAGTAGGGACCGCCACTGCAGGTTGAGGGTCGCCTGGGGCTGATGGTGTGTGCAGTTAGTTGGAATAGCCTCCTGAGAGTGAGGCAAGCCCCAGGGCCCGGTGTAGGTGCGTAGTACCACAAGGCGCAGAATGACTCAACACAGGCAGGATGTCTTTCAGGGTTTTTACTCACAGTTGATGGCAGGGTGAGTGACCCGGGCGTAGCTGGGATGAACCAAGTGGGAACCAGGTGTCCTTCAGGCTGACTTGTGAGGGTGACTACTAACTCGCCTTCCTTAGCCCTTGGTGGTTTGGGGTAACCCCGACTTTGAGTCCCTATGGGGGTCACCCAGGGAAGATGCTGCAGCCTCTCTCCCCTTCGTTTGCCGTTTGCTTGTCGCCTGGACCAGGCCACTCCAGCTGCTTGCCTCCTGTGACCTATGGGCCCTAACTGTGGCTACGTGGCTGCGGCTTTTGTGGTGTTGTGGCGTGGGCTTTGAGAGCCCCACACCGGCAGGTTTAGCAAAAGAAAGCTGGATCTATCTCCGCTTCGGGATCTGCCGCCCGTTTGGGCCTGGTACTCTCTAGCAGTCTCCTTACTTCCCACTCCGTTGCTCTCTCTCTAGCTGAAGATGGATTTCGGGTAGCACTCCTAGTTGACCGTTCTCCCCCGTCGGTAGCCACTGCGCGGACGCTGTCAGACTACAGCAGCCCACGGGATCTGCTCCTCACTCGAGCTCCCTGGACTCTGCACTGCCTGGCTCACTGCCCCTCCTCTCCTGTTCTTGCCTACGCCACCTAGCAACCAGACTCTCTTACCACACCCCTTGAGAGGAGATGGAGGCTTTTGGCCCCCTCCACTATTCCAGTGAAGGTGAAGGCTTTTCCCCCTCCTGGGATCCCCAGGGGTCCTCTCATAGGTACATGTGTGAGACCTGATCACTATGCGCCTGTGTACCACACCCCGGTCAGCCTTCTGGATTACCTGTGTTGTACTGTCCCCAGCATGGGTGCAGTACTCAGTGGTGCCTGACCAGGTCAGGGGCGCCACATTCCCCCTTAGTTATCACCAGCACGTCCTCGGGCTGCAAGACAACATTTTAAAATGCATAAAACATTAAAACATGGTAAGACATTTTAAGAAGCACCAGGTACCATACATCACCACCCTCCACCCACAAGTCCGTTAACCCACCCAAAACCCTCTCACGTTGGCCGAGCCTTCAGCCACTTCTGGCAGGATGTAGAGGCGGCTTCCATGGGCTGGTGGTTTCAGGGTATACCTGGCCTGGTGGATCCGCGCCTTCAGCCACTTCTGGCAGGATGTAGAGGCGGCCTCCACAGTTGGTGCTGACCAGGTACCCTCTTTGTGGTGGAGAGCCAGGCCCCATAAACAGGCATGCTCTCTGGTCGCAGGTGAGCCAAGGCCCTATATACGGACGGGCTCCTCCTAGTTGCAGACGAGCCAAGCCCCTAAACAGGCTGACTCTGGTGGTGGTGGTGCCCTCTGGTGTAACTATTTACACTGCGAGAGTTTGTGGCTATAGCCAGTTCATAGCCTTAAGGTTTATGGTTTTCTCACACAAGTTTATGTGGGCACATACTTAAACGTAAACGTTGCAAAACTTCAAACTTTTCAAAACTTTAACTTGCTGCATGCTTTCTTCTTACTTTATGTGAACTTTGCTCCTGTTTCCTCCTTACCAGGGCTTGGGCCTGTAGGGCTGGGGCATCTGTTACTTCCTGTGCTTTTATCGTCTGTTTCTTGATCCTTTCTTTCCTCTTCTTCAGTGTCTCTGTCTTCATCTTCTGTTGTGACTGCAGGGCTTCTGCAAGGACTTCTAGGACATGGTGCAACATCTAGGGCATACCAGCCTCTTTCTCCTTGATGCATGGTAAATTGTACGGAGTCTCCCATCTTTAAGTTTCTTCCCGGATGTCCTCTGGGCAAGTGGGCTCTGACGTCTCTTCTATTGACGAAGATACCTTCCTTTATACCAGGTGCAACGATGAACCCGTATCCTGACTTCAGGCTAAAGTCTTCCACAATTCCTCTACAAAGGGGTCCTCTGACCTGTGCCTTGGCTCTTCTCAGGAACCGTTTTTCTTCTAGGTCTCTGGCCGTGACTTCTCTCTGCTCTGGGGATGGCGGTGCAGGGAAAGACTGGGTTCTACTACGGCGCCGTGTCTTGCGGGCTGGATTCTGCGAGGTACAGCTTACAAGCTCCCAGGTGAGGTTTTTGGGTAGATCTTCTTCAGCAGACGGTGTTAGGTCTTCCTCATCCCAGCGGGAATATGGCAACATCTCCGGCTCTGGGCATGGATCCACTGCTGGTGGCTCCTGAGTCAGCTCCTCATCTTCCTGGCCTCCCCTCCCCCTTAGTTCTTCTGAGCACTCCTTTGGTGGCAGTGCTGGGGATGGACTTTCTTCAGCAGGCCCAGGCAGGGATCTCTTTGGCATGATTGCTGCAGGAGTCGTCTTGGGGGTATGCGGAGGGAGTATGTACTGGTCCACCAACCATTGTGGAAACTTGGCCTCCAAGTCAGCCTTCAGCTGCCAGTATGCAGGGTCCTCCCCCAGCGTGGGCTTTCCAGCAGGGACCTCTTTGGACTGGGGAGCGGTGTCTGCTCTGGCCTTGCAGGCCGGGGAAAATGATGATGCAATCTTATCTTGGCGGGCCGCGCCTGGCATGGCGGCGGCCTGGTCTTGGCGGGCCGCGCCCTGTATGGCGGCGGCCTGGTCTTGGCGGGCCGCGCCTGGCATGGCGGCGGCCTGGTCTTGGCGGGCCGCGCCTGGCATGGCGGCGGCCTGGATCGGCGTCGCTGTCGCGATGGGATCGGTGCAGACTGGGCTGGGCGTCGCTGCAGGGACCGGGTCTTGGTGGGCCGAGCAGGGCATCGCTGCGGCGGCCTGGGCTTGGCGGGCCGCACCTGGCGTGGCTGCGGCCTGGCTCAGCGTCGCCGCGCCGGGCGCCTCCTCAGGGACTGCGGGTGTGGCAGCAGGGGTCGGGGCACTCGCGCTGGCAGGGGCATCACTGGACTCACCCATCGGTGGCAGCATCGGGGTCTGAGTCGTCACCACCCGGTCTGGCACTCGGCGCGCGGCTCTCCCTTCATAGGCCTGAACCGCGGCAGCCATCTCCAGAAGTTCCATGCGTTCTTCTCTGATCTGCTCCACGAAACGGGTCTCCAGTCGGTCGCAGAACTGGGCCAGCTCCCGATACCACCAGGCAGCGGAGCCCGGTTCTGGGTTTCTGCGGTCAGACGCCATTTCTTCTGCGCCCTCTTCTGTACGATTTCCCAGCAGTGGACTCGTCGTTGCCTCTAGTAGCAAGCTGTTCAGTTTTCGCTCTGCCTCTTTCAGCAGCTCCTCTCCCAGCAGCAGGCTTCTGGCTCCCTTTCTGTCCCGACGTCTCCGGACGCTTCCGCTCCCATCACTTGCGAGGTCAGGACTCTGCAGGGGATCTCTGGGTAGCCACACCTCTTCGTGGGCGGTAACTTCTCCCAGCGCGGGCTGCTGTTGTTTTTCAGCGCGCTTTTCATGGTGGCAATATGGCGGCGCTTCCAATTTTTCAAGCGGACCGCCCAGGCACATGGTCACCTGTCTGGACAGGTCCAGTCCCCATCCTGTTCGTGACGCCAGATGTGAAGCCCCGCAAACGCTGTGTCGGTGCATTACCTTCAGGGACTCCACTCGGCTGGATCTTGTCACTGGTAGGAAATCTTCTATTCTTGTCGTGACGCCACTCTCAGTATTGCGGCCAGTAGGGACCGCCACTGCAGGTTGAGGGTCGCCTGGGGCTGATGGTGTGTGCAGTTAGTTGGAATAGCCTCCTGAGAGTGAGGCAAGCCCCAGGGCCCGGTGTAGGTGCGTAGTACCACAAGGCGCAGAATGACTCAACACAGGCAGGATGTCTTTCAGGGTTTTTACTCACAGTTGATGGCAGGGTGAGTGACCCGGGCGTAGCTGGGATGAACCAAGTGGGAACCAGGTGTCCTTCAGGCTGACTTGTGAGGGTGACTACTAACTCGCCTTCCTTAGCCCTTGGTGGTTTGGGGTAACCCCGACTTTGAGTCCCTATGGGGGTCACCCAGGGAAGATGCTGCAGCCTCTCTCCCCTTCGTTTGCCTTTTGCTTGTCGCCTGGACCAGGCCACTCCAGCTGCTTGCCTCCTGTGACCTATGGGCCCTAACTGTGGCTACGTGGCTGCGGCTTTTGTGGTGTTGTGGCGTGGGCTTTGAGAGCCCCACACCGGCAGGTTTAGCAAAAGAAAGCTGGATCTATCTCCGCTTCGGGATCTGCCGCCCGTTTGGGCCTGGTACTCTCTAGCAGTCTCCTTACTTCCCACTCCGTTGCTCTCTCTCTAGCTGAAGATGGATTTCGGGTAGCACTCCTAGTTGACCGTTCTCCCCCGTCGGTAGCCACTGCGCGGACGCTGTCAGACTACAGCAGCCCACGGGATCTGCTCCTCACTCGAGCTCCCTGGACTCTGCACTGCCTGGCTCACTGCCCCTCCTCTCCTGTTCTTGCCTACGCCACCTAGCAACCAGACTCTCTTACCACACCCCTTGAGAGGAGATGGAGGCTTTTGGCCCCCTCCACTATTCCAGTGAAGGTGAAGGCTTTTCCCCCTCCTGGGATCCCCAGGGGTCCTCTCATAGGTACATGTGTGAGACCTGATCACTATGCGCCTGTGTACCACACCCCGGTCAGCCTTCTGGATTACCTGTGTTGTACTGTCCCCAGCATGGGTGCAGTACTCAGTGGTGCCTGACCAGGTCAGGGGCGCCACACATCCATGGTGTCAAACACAATGAATGTTGCAGAATTAAAGATTGCAAATAAGTCCTTGTTGTGCCCAGTACATTGAAGTGCCCGTACATTGTGCCCAGCTCATGCTTCTGGAAACTTGCACCCTGTACACTTATGCAGGCTCTCTGCAATTACAATAATGCCAAACATGTGTATGCTAACTGAGGTTTAGGCACATGTGGTGCTCAGATGAGAGGGGGGGCATTTGATTTGAAAGCGCAAATATTGCTGGATTTCTTTTTTGAATGTGGGAGCCATAGCATTTTTCCACAACTTTTGTGCTAAAAGTAATGTGGAAGCCATTTTCGTTAACCAATGATGGAGCTGAGTGGGAACTTGTGTTTTTGTGGGTTTTGTTGAATGCTATTTGGTGGCGATTTTCCTACAGAACATTTTGGATCAGTTCCCATTTATCCTGTATGCTATGCTGAACACTTACATTGGGGTGTCCATCTACATTTCTGTAATACATGATTCAGGTGAAATACACAATGGATCCATTCACTAATGAGGCAGCAGAGTTACTCTGAACTCCATTTGTCCTTTGTTCAGTGGTGTCCATCTTTTCAAAGGTGAACAAAACTTTTTATGACCAAACTTTTGTGCACGACTAAAAAAAGGCATAAAAAGATGAACACCGCTGGACCACAGGCCAGACATGAGTCAAGTAACTCCCTCTGCCTCATTACAATTAATTTTCTATTGGGAATTTTGTCTGAATCATGTTTTGTCTCTAAAGCGGGCTTTACACGCTACGAGATCCCTACAGCGATCTCGTTGGGGTCACAGATTTTGTGATGCACATCTGGCCGCTGTAGCGATCTCGTTGTGTGTGACTCCTAGGAGCGATTTTGGACATGGGGGGTCCATTCTCAAATATCACTGATGTTCCTCATCCCTGCGGCAGCACACATCGCTACGTGTGACGCCGCTGGAACGAGGAACCTCTCCTTACTTGCCACACGCCAGCAATGAGGAAGGAAGGAGGTGGGCGGGATATTCGTGCTGCTCATCTCCGCCCCTCTGCGTTGATTGGCCGGCCGCTTAGTGACGTCGCGGTGACGTCGCTGTGATGCCGAACGTCCCTCCCCCTTGAGGGAGGGATTGTTTGGCAGTCACAGCGACGACGCCGACCAGGTAAGTGCGTGTGACGCTGCGGCAACAATCACAAAATATCGGCATAACGATAGGGGCGGGTGCTATCACGCCCACCATCGCAAGCATCGGCTAGCGATGTCGCAGCGTGTAAAGCCCGCTTAAGAGACCAGACGCATGCATCATGGCTTATACATTTGAAAGGGATTCTTCTGACAAAGATTAGAAACCTGCAATGTCCTGCACCTTTTTAGAGCTTTTAGGGCACTGTGGGCTTTCACTCTGTTTTTCCAGCTGCGTACACTCACGTCTCTGCAGCATAAATTGCCTTGCTGCATCTAGGGAAGCCACGCTGCATGTTAGTTGACGCTGCCAAGAAAAGAAGCACAGTGTGCATCCACTGTGCTTGTACTGCATAAAATGTCCAAAACGCTGACTGTGGGCACGTACCCTTACTTATAATTCCCACTGTAAGTGCTCAACGTGGAATGCAGGATAAATACAGTGTTCTTTTAGAGGCAGAATGAACAAAACAATAGCGGTTGAAGAATTATCTATCCATTTTTTGCGCTGTCCACTTTACGCTTTAAGTGATTAGGCGGGGCAAATTTGGTGCTGAAATGTCTGCGACAATCCTGGGCGGCTGCAGACTTATATTTTAAAACTGGGGGGCCCAATAAGCATGGGTTTCCCCAGACTGAGAATACCAGCCTCTAGCTGTTGTCTTTATCATGGCTGGGTATCAAAATTGGGAGGGCGCATGCCATTTTTTACAGTTATTTATTTAAATAATTAATTAAAGAAAACCCCACATGCAGTCCTTCTTACTTTGATACACAGCCATGTTAAGTGCACGGCTAGGGACTGCAGCGAAAAGCCATATGCTGTATCTGTGCTGGGTATAATAATATGGGGGGAAACTATGCAAATGTTTTAAATTTATGTTTACAGCAATCTGGACACACACAGTGTCTGTGATTGAAAGCAGTCAAACATGCTGCCACTCAGGGTGGGGGTGCGTCTGACTACAACCAATCTGAGATACAGGGACTGCCGGTGGGTAGGTAGTGCATATGTATGAGGTTAATGAGCGGCCCCGGAAGTAAAGTTAGAGCTGTGCGGGAAACGTCGTTTTTTTCCCAATTTTTTTTTCGCGGCTGCTCCGTTCCCCTATCCCTTTTACCACCATTTTTAAGTTCCTGCTTCGGGTCCTCATATACTTATATGGGAACTGGCGTCTAGTCAGATATCTGGGATTAATTCCGGAACCAAATTGGATTTTTTTTTAACTCAGTTGGATTCGCTGATTCTGGGTTTCTGTGAGTCCGCTCTTCACTACTTATAAACTGGTGGAACCAAAGTCTGAGAAGGAAATAAGACTAACCAACTTTACTGACTGCACTTCCATGATGTCATAATTAAGGCCCGTTTCACACGTCAGTGAAAAACACTGACGTTTTTCACTGGCGTGTAAAACACGCACATGTCCCTGCGTGTGCCGTGAATCACGGCACACGTGGGTTGTCTAAGTGCAATCCGGGCTCCGTTCTCCGTGGCCCGTGATTGCACTTAGTAATCAACTCACCTGTGCTCGCTCCCGCTCTCCATGGTGCTGATCGCTCCCGCGGTGCAGCATCCGGCCAGCGCTGACCCCCGCAGCAGCTGCTTCCGGGTCGGCTGTGTCGTGCATCATGAATATGCGCGACAATAATGAGCCGGCTCAGAAGCAACAAGCTGCACGGGCTGCAGAGGACATCGCTGGACGCCGGGTGAGTTAAAATGTTTTTTATTTTAAAAGCACGATTTTTTCTGGCACGTGTTTCACGGACCACACCACTGCGTGGTCCGTGGGACATCAGTGATGCCAGAAAAAAATGGACATGTCTCCGTGCGGCAATCACACACACGCAGGTACGCCGCATGGAGACACGTGCAGTGAAAAATCACTGATGTGTGAGCAGAGCCATTCATTATAATGGGTCTGCGTATGTCAGTGATTCTGGTACGTTTAAAAAAAAGCACAAACGTACCAGAATCACTGACGTGTGAAAGGGGCCTAAAGCTAAAGTTTAATTCACATCACTCAATCATTCATAAGGGAAGCCATGACATAAAGAATAACAATACCACTGAACACAGCTCCACATATTATCAACTGTTTAACAAGTGGGAGCATTCACCATATGGATTAATCATTGGTTGCTGGAAAAGTCTGCAAGTTGTGGCTTCACCAATCCAAAGATGAGTTTCTAATTTGAAACTTTCACTTTTATCCATATTGTTCTGTACTGCACAGCACCAACCACACATTTGAACTATACAATTGTTTGCAGTTATGTTGTTGCATGTTTGTGTGTTTCTTTTTGTCTTTCAGTCTCTGGGACTCTGAAAATGTGACACGGTGTTTGCAATCTATTCCAGGCAAATTTGCAAGTCAAAAAATCAATATCCAAAATAGCAGTTGCACTACAGTAAAGGGAAGGAGAAACAAACAAGAATGAAGATGGTGAACATTGGAATATGAATACGCATTACTGCCAAGGAAACATGATTTTTAAAAAAAAATAAAAAATTGAGTTGCTTCGCAAATAAAGATGGCCAAATTTATTTGTGCCCATATACCACGTCAAGGTGTAACTCTCATCTGGGTCCTAGTCTAATTGCTATGCCACTCCTGTCCAAACTGAACTATTATATGGGCTGGAATAGAACCTGCAAAAGGAAAATGAAATCACCTGAAATAACTGAGAGGAGTGCGCAGACAAAGGACATGACTCCATAATACAAACTAGAAAAATTGCCAGCACTTCCTAATCTCATAGTCTGACTAATCTCAGAGAGTTACACCTTGACGTGGTATCTCGGCACAAGTAAATTTGGCAACCTTTATTTGCTAAGTAACTCATATTTTTCAAAAAAATGTTTCATGTTTTTTTTTGGCAGTAACGCATATTCATATTCCAATGTTCACCATCTACATTTATTTTTTCTCCTTCCCTTTATTTGAGTGCATCTGCTATTTTGGATAGTGTATGTCATGTTCACTATGCACCAGTTCAGACTATGAGATTAAAAGTGCTGGCAATTTTTCTAATTTGTATTATCAAATCAAAAATCAAACATTGCTTCTTCCCTTCCGAATTCTGCCATGTACCCAAACAACAGTTTCTTAATATATATAAATTATTGCCACTTTCAGGAGAAGTTGTAAAACAAATTGTGGGGTCATTTTCTCCTTTCACCCATTGTGAAAATAAAAATATTGGTACTAAAGCAATATTTTATTGGAAAAAATGTATTTTTTTTTTTCCACTTTGCATTAATTCCTGTGACTAATCTAAATGAGTAAACACACTTCCTGACAGCAACTTTGAATATTTTGAGGGATGTTCTTATCCATGGTCTGTGCTGAAACAGGAAAATTACAGTAGATGTCTTCACTTTTAATAGTAGCAAAACCACTACAGCCGGTGATTGGCAGCGGCTTACAGGTGAATTGAATAGCATATCAAACGAAAAACATTTGATCATGCACTGCTCTAGTGACCTGACTACTACCGTTAATCACAAGCTACTGTATAGCGGTTCTACTACTGTTGGAATGGTGATGTCTGCTCTTCCTGTGTTAGCTCAGACCACTGTGCAGCCATGTAAGTGCCGATAGGTGAGTATCATTTTGTTTATTTTATGGATCATAGTTACTTGGTAATTGTAATTTTGATTGGACAACCCCTTTAAAGAAGCACTTCCATCAAAGATTTTATCCTCTTAGTACATTGCAATCATCAAATTATTGTCATGCACGGAGTACAATTTGTCCTTGTATACAGTGTGAGTTATGCTCAGACCTGCAGATGTCTGGAACACAAGAAAAGCACCACATACAAAATAAGGACACTGGGGACACTTTAGCAATGGTGGGCCTTGGCGCTAGTGAGAGGGAAGATGGGACACCTCCTGCACTCACCTGCACTCCTTAGCCAGCCCTATACGGGTTCTTTCACACTGTCGCCGAGCAGGATACCTAATGCCCATGCAAAGTCCTATACTCATTCTCATTAGTGAGATGGTCGGTGAGGAACACTAGTCCCAGAGGGAAAAACGGATATAAACACCAATTGCAGCCAGACTCTGAGGCAGAAGACTGATGGTTGTCAGGTCAGAACCCCCAAAGCTCCTTCCACCTAGGCGGCCAGGACAGAATGGATTCTATTAACAGCCAAGGCTGTTGGGTATTGCCACTACTTAGAGGTAGTGGGTGTGGTCACAGAATGGCTGCACCTGACATGGACTGCAAGAAAGCTGCTGGCAACAAAACTGACATTAACCCTTAATAAATCAAAATAAAGGACAACAAACTTAATCTCCAGAGTCTCACAAGGCTAAGTGGGAGTCAGGGCCCAATCCATGACAATTATATAGCTCTGTGTACTTAAAATTGCTCATTTTGCACTTCTACCAAGTCATTTTTTCCATTAGGTCTATGACATCACATGATTATTAAAAACTAAGGTCTATGACATCACATAATTAAAAACAGACCAACTGATTTCTTTAAGCCCTATATAGAAACTTAAAGTCTCTTTTCCCTGCATGAGTCACTGTAAAAGTCTATGGCACGGAGGAGAAGGGAACAGCTGGGTCAAAAGTTAAGGTGGTGTCACACATAGCGACGACGACAACGACGTCGCTGCTAAGTCACCATTTTCTGTGACGTAGCAGCGACGTCCCATTGCTGTCGCTGTGTTTGACATCCAGCAACGACCTGGCCCCTGCTGTGAGGCCGCCTGTTGTTGCTGAATGTCCTGCTTCATTTTTTGGTCGTTGCTCTCCCGCTGTGAAGCACACATCACTGTGTGTGACAGCGAGAGAGTGACGAACTGAAGCGAGCAGGGAGCAGGGAGCCAGCGTCTGGCAGCCTGCGGTAAGCTGTAACCACGGTAAACATCAGGTAACCAAGGGAAGTCCTTTCTTTGGTTACCCGATATTTACCTTAGTTACTAGTGTCTGCCGCTCTCACGCTACCAGTGCCGGCTCCCTGCTCCCTGCATACGTAGCTGGAGTACACATCGGGTAATTAACCCGATGTGTACTCTGGCTAGGAGTGCAGGGAGCCAGCACTAAGCGGTGTGCTCTCACGCTGCCAGTGCCAGCTCCCTTCTCCCTGCACACGTAGCTGGAGTACACATCGGGTAATTAACCCGATGTGTACTCTGGCTAGGAGTGCAGGGAACAGGGAGCCGGCATTGGCAGCGTGAGAGCAGTGGACACTAGTAACTAAGGTAAATATCGGGTAACCAAGAGAAGTGCTTTCCTTGGTTACCCAATATTTACCTTAGTTACGCTTTCACGCGTTGCTGCTGGCTGTGGGCTGGTCACTGATCACTGGTGAGATCTGCCTGTTTGACAGCTCACCAGCGACCATGTAACGACGCAGCAGCGATCCTGATAAGGTCAGATCGCTGGTCGTGATCGCTGCTGCGTCGCTATGTGTGACACCACCTTTAAAGAGGGGAATGATCATTCAAGAACAAAAGAGCAAAGAAAAGACAAGAATTTACTGGGTAGAAAGGCAAAAGGAGTAATTATAAGTAAACAGTGCCATATAATTATAATATGATGATTGCAATTATATTTAAAAGGATAACAACTTTGGTCAGAGTGCTTCTTTAAGTAGGAAATGTGTTTTCATGATAGATGCACTCTAACTAGTTCTAGACTGGACTTCCTAAAGATACTTTTGTGAACCAATCTCTAAATCAAAAATTTGCAACAACCAGCCTGGAAAGGTCCATGATAAGAAGCCATTTGGAGTTCACTTTGGAGCCATTAGGGTTTGTATAGTTATAATGACCATGTGAGATTACAATCAAATTGAAGTGGATATTTATATGTACAATATAAATGGCAGGCAAGGATTTCTTCCTCTGTTAGGTCCAAGAAAACCAGTCCAGCACCATCAGGCTAATAAAGGAATATTATTCAGGTTTTTATTAATATTTTGAGTAGTTTTACATCTCAGTATCTATATTAAACTCCTGAAATGATGCCATTTTCACACCAACTATTGTGCGTCATAATAAGCTGACATTTCCTGTTCCTTATACTTTTTAGCAGAACTCTCTTTCTAAGAGCTCCTACAGTTCTCTATATGGAGAAATAATGACACTAATGGAATTGACAGCTGTATGAAAATATGGGTGCGAAAGACAGTAAAATGGAATGACAATGAAAGTGATTGCCGGTGAGATGTCCTTATGTGCTTCCAACAAATCATAGATCATAGCAGTAGCTACCTTTATCTTAATTGCTCAAAAACTTTCCAGGTGTCTGGAAATTTTTAATGGGACCTAACAAGCAGCAAACATATTGCAGGATTGTGAATATGGTTTTAACTAGTTTCACTATGAAGCTAAAGCTAAGAATCTCCTACTGTACAGATTTTCAATCTTCAGCAAGTCAATTAACTCTGGGTTCAGACAGCCGCATAAAAAGTTGGGTCAGTAATGCCCACAAATTACGGATGTGACTGGCTCCAAGGGCAACTCTGTGTGCCTGTCCAAATATCGGATGATTTCAGAAGTTGTCAACCATTTACATTCAATCAAGCATCTGAACAACTTCATTGACTAACAAAATTCTGTGTTAAAGCATTTCAGAGTCAAAGATAGGCCGGTGTCACACTTGCGAGTGCCTCGCATGTATCTCGCGTGAGTCTCGCGTTGCATCACCCGGCATGGACTCACACTCTCCTCACAGGAGGGGGTCGGTTGCATAGAGATGCATGCAACCGACCAGCGCATGTGAGGAGAGTGTGAGTCAGTGCTGGGTGATGCAACGCGAGACTCACGCGATTTACACGCGAGGCACTTGCAAGTGTGACACCGGCCTTAACTTGTTGAAATCATGCAGCTGTAAAGTGCCAGTCATAGGCGAGAGTTGCAGTCCTCAACCAACCCCGGCACAGTACAGATGTGGCGCCCCTGACCTGGTCAGGCACCACAGAGTATTGCACCCATGCGGGAACAATGCTTCCAGGTAATCTCCAAAGGCCAGGATGAGGTGCACACACAAACATATAGTGACCAGGCCTCCCACATTACCAGAGGGGACCCTTGGGTAGCCAGAAGGGGTTAACTTTCAATTCCCAGCTGGGGGTGTGTTCAGGGGCTGGTTGCTAGGAAGCAGGGCAGAGAGAGAGAGGAAGAGGAGAGTCTGGAGGAAGAAGTTGAAGTGTGTGGAAGGGAGCAGAGGAGCTCTCGTGTCAGACGGGTCCTGAGGAGTGCAGTAGCTGAAAGCGGGGGAGAAAGGAGTACCGTGGGTCGGCCTGAAAATCATCCAGAGAGAAGGGTGGCTGAGTACGGAGATCCCGGTATCCGAGCACACAAGGGGAACTAGGTCCCCAGTACAGGCAGCAGATCATCCAGAGCTGCTTAACCTACAGGTGGGGGGGGGTACTTCATGCCCTCACCACGACTACACAGAGCTTGAGCCAAGCAGCAATCACCAGGCCCATAAGGGGACAGGGCCAGAAGCCATCCCACCAAGGCCACGCTGCCGGCAGACGAGCCAGAGAGAGGGGAGCAGGGTGGTAACAGCTTCCCTGGAGGGGTCCTACCACGCTTCAAGCAAAGGATCCTCCTAAAACAGAAAGAGTGCAAGGAAAGCGAGTGGACAGCTACCCTCAGAACGGCCTCCTGGAATTCCTGGTTCAACCTGGTTATCACAGTGTCGCCCGGGCATCTCACCGTGACCTCCAAACAGTGAGTAAACACGTTGAAAGACTTCTTGGACTGTGTTTGAGTCATTCTGCGACCTGTGGTCCCACCCACATACACAGGGACCTGGGGCTTGCCTTACTCTCAGGAGGCTATTACAACCTACTGCACCCACCATCAGCCCCAGGCATCCCTTAACCTGCAGTGGCGGTCCTCACTGACCGCAATTCTGAGAGTGGCGTCACGACGAATCCCAAAACGAAGGTTCCCTACCTGTGACCAGACTGTTCCATCCACGTGGAGTCCCTGAAGGTACTGCACCGACACATACTAGCGGGGCTTCACAACTTCTGGCGTCACGAACAGGATAAGGACTAGACCTGTTCAGACAGGTGACCGTGTGCCTCAGAGGTCCGACCGCAAAAATTGAACCGCCGCCATATTGCCATCTTCAAAAGCGCGCGCTGCAGCCCGCGCGAGGGAGAAGAGCACCGCCCACGAAGAGGTGTGGCCGCCCCAGAACCCCCACAATTCGGAGAGCGTTCTGACCCAGGAAGTGGAAAGGGGGCGCGGAGATTTTTGAAGAAAAATGGACGCTGCAGGAGGTAATGCCCCTGGTCCGGGCGACGCAGCCCAAGCGATGCCAGCCCCCGTCGCGCTGGACGCAGCAGCGCCTGGTGCCGGTGCCGCGGTCGCAGCCGCGCCGGCTGAAATCTCCCCCATAATGCCAGTTTCCTTGCTGTATGTCCCAGGAGCGCAATGGCTGCCCCAATACGCCGGTAAAATAGACACGCTGACCGGGTTTAAGAAGAAGATCAACACCCTGCTAGACATGCACGCGATGACTGGTAAGCAGAGGGCCGCTGTGGTGCTGGGACAATTGACTGAAGCAGCAGAATTGGAGGCTGAGTCCTGGACCAATGATGACCGGGGCTCTGTTGAGACCATGTTTGCCAAACTAGCAGCTGCTTTTGAACACCGCACAGAGGGAGAGCTGAGGACGGACTTCTATAACTGCCGTCAGAAGCCCCAAGATAGTATAAGAGACTATGCCCTCAGGCTGCAGGCTGCACTACGGGCTCTCAAGCTGGTGGACCCTGTCAGTGATCAGGAAGGAAACCGGATGATGAAGGAACAATTCTTGCGGGGCCTGCGCTCTCCTGAGGATGGGAAGCAGATGAAGCTGTGGTCCCTGGAACACCCTGACGTGGACTTTGCCATTCTGAAAGACAGGGCAGTGAAAGCACTCCAACCTCCTGTGGACACAGACCCCGTCGCACCAGCATGGCCTGCCAGTTCCACGGCTGCAGGAGCGGAATCCTCCTCGCAGACCCTGATAACTACAAAAGGACTCAACGCGCCAGCAGAGACCATAAGTACGCTATCCTCCCAGGTGCAACAGCTCACTAAGGACGTCGCACAAATCCTGAAAGCAATGCAGTTGCCCTCAGAGACCAAAGTCCCTCATCGGATCCTGCTAGCTGACAACCCAGAGGACGTCCCTTGGATGCGGAGGAGAAGAGGTCCCCCAACCCGAGGCAGGAGCAGTGATCGCTATGACTCATCTGGACAACCCATCTGTCGTCGTTGCCAGGAGGCAGGACACTATGCAAGGGCCTGTCCTTTAAACGAGCCAAACCTGGGGCCGGGGGCCAGTCCTCAGGATTAAGAAGATCAGGCCCAGGTCGCTGCTGTGATCAGTACGTGGGTGGACGTCCTGTCCTGTCCATTGTCCTGGACGGGATCCCTACCCCGGCATTATTGGACACCGGCTCTCAGGTCACCACGATCCCGTATGTCCTTTATCGTAGGTTTTGGTCGGACGACGATCTCCGACCACCGGACCCCTCCCTCACCATCTATGCTGCCAACGGACAACCTATAGACCAGATCGGGGTCAAAGAGGTAACCATAAAGGTGGGAAGGCAGGAAATGAAGGGACAAGGACTGATTGTTGTGGACACTGATATTAGAGAAAGGAACCCGCAAATGATTTTAGGCACTAATGTCATAGAAAATTGCCTAGGGGAAGTGTTGTTGTTTCTTCACCAGATTGTTGAAGGTGCTGAGGGCAGGTCGCAAAGAGCCTTGCAAAAGGAGATCCGAATCATTCTGAGGAAGCAACAGGTAAAACAGACTGGCGGTGAGATTGGTAGTGTACGGGTGATGGATGCTAACCCCATTGTGATACCCCCACGGAGTGAAATGATGATGTGGTGTAGAGCAGCGGTAGGTCTCAGAGGACAGGATTACCAGGCTGTACTAGAGCCCACTCATTCAGACCACTGGCCCACGATTCTGACAGCCAGGGGGGTAGTTGATGTACACAAGGGACGAGTGCCTGTACGAGTGTTGAACTGTGGGGAGGAGGAAGCCAGACTACCAAGGTACGCTACCATAGCCAAACTGTTTACATGCTCAGATGACGCCATAACACCTGTAGGTCCCCTGACACAAGCTGACTCAACAGAGGATGAGACCTCCCAAAAGCAGTTAGAGGACTGGTGCCAGAAACTACACGTGGGGACTGACTCTACACCCGTCTACCAGAAACATGGGGTTTACAGGGTCGTGCAGGAATACGAGCAGGTCTTTAGTAAGAACCCACTAGACTTTGGTAGGATCAAAGGGGTGCAACATCACATACCCACAGGCAGTCATCCTCCCATTAAGGAAAGACATAGGCCTATTCCACCAGCCCATTATCAGCGCACAAAGGACATGCTGAAGGACATGAAGGAGGCAGGAGTCATAAGGGACAGTTGCAGCCCCTGGGCAGCTCCCCTGGTCCTGGTGAGAAAGAAGGATGGCACGATGAGGATGTGTGTGGATTACAGACGGATAAATCAGATAACACACAAGGATGCCTACCCTTTGCCAAGGATAGAGGAATCCCTCGCTGCCTTGAAAACCTCTAACTACTTTTCTACCCTAGATCTTACTAGTGGCTACTGGCAAGTATCTGTAGCAGAAGAAGATCGGGAGAAGACGGCCTTCACCACCCCAATGGGCCTCTGTGAGTTCAACAGCATGCCATTTGGACTCTGCAATGCCCCCGGGACCTTCCAGAGGCTTATGGAATGCTGCCTAGGGCACCTCAACTTTGAAACCGTCCTGCTCTACCTGGATGATGTCATCGTGTACTCCAAGACCTACGAGGACCACCTGAAACACCTGGCTGAAGTCTTTGAAGCGCTATCCCGATATGGAATGAAGCTGAAACCATCCAAGTGCCATTTACTGAAGCCAAAGGTCCAGTACCTAGGTCACGTGGTCAGTGCAGAAGGAGTAGCACCGGACCCAGAGAAGGTCACAGTCATCCAGGAGTGGCCCACACCTACTACCGTCCGGGAGGTACGCCAGTTCCTTGGCTTGGTAGGCTACTACAGAAGGTTCATCAAGGGCTACACGAAAATGGCAGCGCCTTTGCAAGAGCTCCTGGTAGGCCACCCAAAGAAGAAAGGAAAGACCTCCGGCCCGCCATTTCACTGGGGAGAAGCAGAAGAACACTCCTTCAGACAAATGAAAGGGGCCTTGACGGGTGAAGAGATCCTAGCCTACCCTGACTACAGTCTACCATTTGTACTGTATACAGATGCCAGTAATGTGGGGCTGGGAGCAGTGCTTTCACAGGTGCAGGAAGGCAAAGAGCGTGTGATTGCTTACGCCAGCAGGAAGCTCAGGCCTACTGAAAGAAACCCAGAAAATTATAGCTCATTTAAGCTAGAGTTCCTGGCCATGGTATGGGCTATCACAGAGCGGTTCAAACACTACCTGGCAGCCACCAAATTCACTGTCTTCACGGACAACAACCCCCTGACCCACTTGGATACTGCTAAATTGGGTGCCATGGAGCAGCGTTGGGTAGCCCGACTGGCGAATTATGACTTTACAGTCAAGTATCGAGCTGGCCGCAAGAACGGCAACGCAGATGCTCTGTCCAGGATGCCTCACCTAGCAGACGAGGGTGAAGATGTAGATGATCTTGAAGAAATTGAGCTGCCAGCGTTCCATCGCCATGGAGCAAAACAGTGTCGGCAGTTGCGTGCCAACCGCCAAGAGGTGACCCTGAACCCACTACCTCACTACAATTGGAAGGAGACCCAGGAAAATGATCCAGCGGTAGGCTTGGTAAAGAAACTGATCAACCAGCCTGGCGCCAGCCTTGACAAAGGAGCCCCACCTGAGGCACAGTACCTATGGAAGGAGCGGGGTCGATTATTCATCTATCAAGACAAACTTTACAGGAGCATCATTGACCCGAGGACGCATGAGAAGGTGTGGCAAGTGATTGTACCACAGAAGGATACGAGGATGGTGCTAGAAGCCTATCACAATGGTGCAGGCCACTTTGGTTGGAAGAAACTGGAGGCCCTACTTAAAGTAAGATTCTACTGGGTGGGCATGAGATCTGCCCTAGAGAAGTGGTGTCGAAACTGCGGGCCCTGCAATCTTAGAAGAAAAGACCAGCACAGCCAGAGAGCACCACTCCAGCCAATCCAAACTAAACGGCCCCTGGAGATCGTGGCCCTGGACCATGTAAAGTTGGCACCCAGCAGACAAGGCTACAACTACGCTCTCACTATGGTTGACCACTACTCCAGATTCCTGGTGGTAGTACCAGTCAAGGACTTGACCGGTCAGACTGCAGCCAAAGCTTTCCAGACACATTTCTGTCGACCACATGGCTACCCAGATCATGTGCTCACTGACCAAGGACCAGCCTTTGAAGCTGAAGTGTTTAAGGAGTTTTGCAACCTTTACGGCTGCAGGAAGATCCATACCACGCCTTACCATCCTCAGACCAATGGCATGTGTGAGAAGATGAACCACATCATTCTCGACCTTCTGAAGACTCTCCCACTAGAAGAACGAAGTCAGTGGCCAGAAAAACTGCCCGATCTAGTGGACATGTATAACAACATCCCTGTGAGTTCCACGAACTGCACACCGGCATACCTGATGAGGGCCAGACCAGGGAGATTGCCAGTAGATCTGGAAATGGGAGTTGAGACCCCTGAAGACCATCTACAAGGTGCTGATTGGGATTCCAACCGCCAAGCCCAATACAAGAAAGTACAAGAGTGTGTGGAGCGAAGCCTGACTCAGCAGCGTGAGAAACAAGAAAAGGCCTACAATCGAAAAGCACCTGCTGTTCCTTTGATGCCAGGAGATATAGTTCTCAAAAGAAAGAGAAGACGTCATAAACTTGACAATCACTGGGAAGAAGAACCCTATACTGTGTTACCATCGACGCTTAGCAATGAAAAGACATGCCTTATCAGCAAAGATGGAGGAAAAACAACAGCTGTCGTTTCTAGAGATCGCCTAAAGAAATGTCCTGAACAACTAAGAACCCCTGAAGAAATTCCCAACCCTTTGCCAGTTCAAGAACCAAAAGAAAAGATGATCCATACTGTACTTGGAGATTTCCCAGCAAGTTGGCCTCAATACAATGGAGCAGTAGTTATTCCAGTCATTACATTCCCTCAATCTAGAGAAGTAAGAGAACCAGAAGAACCTGTTCAGAACCTGGAAGAGCCAAATGTAGCTGAAGCAGAAGACCATGCACTGGTATCAATACCCAGTACACCCATTATTCACATTGAGACACATACATCGGGTGGGAGGACACAACCTCAGACAGATGACAGTATAGTACTGCGTAGATCAACCCGCAGCAACTTTGGTCAGCTCCCATTACGCTATAGAGAAAGTACAGTTTAGTTCAAAGTGACGGTATGAAATGTAATGTTTAACCTGTTTACAGTTAAGTAACGTTTAAGTGAAATGTGCCCACAAGGACTATTGTGAGACCTCTTTAGAATGTTTTCTTTGCACTAGTTCACGTGCACTTTAAAAAAATGGACCACCGGTTATGAACTGGCTTTAACCACAAACTCTTGCATTGTAAAAAGTTACCTCCTTGGTACCAACCACAGGGTCTGCCTGTTGAGGGGCATGGCTCTGCACCAACAAGGGGGCACGCCTGTTTATGGGGCCTGCCCTCCAACACTCGGAAGCGGGTACGCCTGTTTATGGGGCCTACCTTACACCACTCTCCTCAGGAGAGGAAGATTGGAGGAAAGGTCTGGGGAATGTGATGGCCCAGACCTGGTCACCAAAAGGACCGGCGACCTACCTCCTGGAGGTTTTTGGGTGGGTTTCGGACATGTGGGTGGTTGGTGGTGAAATGGTACCTGGTATGTTTAAATGTAAATGATTGCCCCTGCGTGGGAAAAGTTTGTATTTACCTTTTTCTCTTGTCTTTGCAGCCCGAGGACGTGCTGATGATAACTAAGGGGGAATGTGGCGCCCCTGACCTGGTCAGGCACCACAGAGTATTGCACCCATGCGGGAACAATGCTTCCAGGTAATCTCCAAAGGCCAGGATGAGGTGCACACACAAACATATAGTGACCAGGCCTCCCACATTACCAGAGGGGACCCTTGGGTAGCCAGAAGGGGTTAACTTTCAATTCCCAGCTGGGGGTGTGTTCAGGGGCTGGTTGCTAGGAAGCAGGGCAGAGAGAGAGAGGAAGAGGAGAGTCTGGAGGAAGAAGTTGAAGTGTGTGGAAGGGAGCAGAGGAGCTCTCGTGTCAGACGGGTCCTGAGGAGTGCAGTAGCTGAAAGCGGGGGAGAAAGGAGTACCGTGGGTCGGCCTGAAAATCATCCAGAGAGAAGGGTGGCTGAGTACGGAGATCCCGGTATCCGAGCACACAAGGGGAACTAGGTCCCCAGTACAGGCAGCAGATCATCCAGAGCTGCTTAACCTACAGGTGGGGGGGGGTACTTCATGCCCTCACCACGACTACACAGAGCTTGAGCCAAGCAGCAATCACCAGGCCCATAAGGGGACAGGGCCAGAAGCCATCCCACCAAGGCCACGCTGCCGGCAGACGAGCCAGAGAGAGGGGAGCAGGGTGGTAACAGCTTCCCTGGAGGGGTCCTACCACGCTTCAAGCAAAGGATCCTCCTAAAACAGAAAGAGTGCAAGGAAGGCGAGTGGACAGCTACCCTCAGAACGGCCTCCTGGAATTCCTGGTTCAACCTGGTTATCACAGTGTCGCCCGGGCATCTCACCGTGACCTCCAAACAGTGAGTAAACACGTTGAAAGACTTCTTGGACTGTGTTTGAGTCATTCTGCGACCTGTGGTCCCACCCACATACACAGGGACCTGGGGCTTGCCTTACTCTCAGGAGGCTATTACAACCTACTGCACCCACCATCAGCCCCAGGCATCCCTTAACCTGCAGTGGCGGTCCTCACTGACCGCAATTCTGAGAGTGGCGTCACGACGAATCCCAAAACGAAGGTTCCCTACCTGTGACCAGACTGTTCCATCCACGTGGAGTCCCTGAAGGTACTGCACCGACACATACTAGCGGGGCTTCACACAGACACGGGGGGATGAGTGGTGTATGAGGTGGTTGTGGAGGTGGTACCTGTTGGAAGCTGCTGCTCTAGGTCTTCATCCAGCTTCTCAGGATCCCGTTTATTACAATCAGCCTTGAACATCGCACTGTCAGAAACTAGTCCACCAACAGTTAAAACCTCAACAACTTTACTGAACAATTGGTTAGCTCCCACTTTCCATTTCTTAAAGACAGACTTTTCATCTATATCGTTTACAGGCATTCTTTTCCATACTGAACCTGGCTCTGCAGCCATGGCCACCAAGGAGCGATTTATCCTATCCTTCCTGGAAAGAGGGACGCTCTCCTCCTTTACTACCTACGCTCCACTGCAATCTCCTTTACTCCTTCTTTCTTTATTTGTCTGACACCTCAACACCACCCGACTCCACTCTGCTTCATCTGACCCTGCAGGTCCTTTCCTATCTTGAGCCTACTCCCTATCTGCCTGGTACCCGGAAACATCTGCCCTACATCTCCTCCTGTGCTGGGAACCATCCCCCCTATATTAACCCATACCGTCCTGTCACTCCCTCTGCACCCCCTCACACTAAGTGACCAGGGACCTAGTGACACCTTTTGGTGGCCGGCCAAATTACCAAAACACATGTAAGAAAAATACAGTACATTAACACACATGCATGAAGAACATCTTTCATTAAAATAAACTGATTTGCCATGACATATTCGGGTGCGGCAGGGCACTGGACACCCTCTTACACAGCCAGTGTCTTATCCATGCTGCCCATGAATCGGGCAGCATGTAACAAGCTGTCAGGTTTTCTTTAACTTTTTTCAATTCAATATTTCAGGAACAAAATCAGCTAAATCCACCCTATTTGGTTTGGATATTGCAGCTGCAAATTTATCATATATTTTCCACAATGTATCAGACCAATATAGACAAACTCTTATACAATTTTGGCCATATTTTATTGTCTGTATTATGGCAGGAAATCCTAGTCCAACCGAGGATTTCCTAACCTGATTTTATATTATAAGGCATATGTCACGCTCCCCGGGTCCTCGGCTCCCCTCCCCGGGTCCTCTGCTCCGCTCCCCGGGTCCTCAGTCCCGCTCCCCGGCTCACCTGCCACGCTCCCCGCTCCCCAGCCTCCGGGGCCCGTCCTTCCCAGGCCCCCTGGTCTCCGATCCCGGCGCCCGACGGCTTCCCAGGCCCTGGCCGGCTCCCCTGCGTCCTCCTCTCAGCTTCCTTCCCTGGCTTCTGGCACCCGAGCCGCGCGCATGCGCATTAGGGCGCGCGCGCGGTCACTGACCCTTTCTTAAAGGGCCAGCGTCCATTAACAGGAAATGAGGCTAAACAGGTACAGGGTATAAAGGGGTTTATTGTCCAAGGGGGCGGGGCCTGATCTTCGTGTTTCCTAAGCTAGGAGTCAGGTCTCCTGGTGTCGCTGTGCATATACTCACCTATCTCTCTTGTAGAGCCGTGCCTGCCTCGCCATCCAGTCCTGCCGTATCCTGAACCCCGAACGCTGTCCATCTGCCATCCTGACAGTCCGCACCATCTCGGATCCCTGCGGTGACCCGTCATCTCGCTCCAAAGGTTCCGGACCCCGCCTAACGTCATCTCGGCTTCCGAACCTGAGCTGCGTCACCCGGACTACCACCCGTGACTCCGTGGTCCCAGGGACTTCTCCGCTATACTCGTGTGCACGGACTGTTCTGCTGTTTATAGTGTTCCAGCTACCGGACTCTTTACTACCATCTAGGAGTTCGGCCCAGTGGATCCACCTCCTGGGTCTGCCCGTCCACCTGGCCGTGACAGTAAGATCAGGCCATGGATCCCGCTGCAGCACTAGCAGCCGTACAGGAGGAACTCCAACGCCAGCGTGAAGTACAGACCCGCATGCTGCAATTCATGTCTTCTGTGGACGCCCGCCTGAACACGCTACAAGCGTCAGTTACGTCTTCAGCATCCCGGGCCTCCACTAGTCAATCCACGGATCCAGCTCCTGTGGCGACTTCTTCTGATACCACCAGACTTCGGTTGGCTTCACCACCCCGGTACGCCGGAGACCCCAAGACCTGCAGGGGATTCTTAAACCAATGCTCCCTCCATTTCACGCAGCTGCCGCATTTGTTTGCCTCCGACCAAGCCAAGGTCGCCTTCATCATGTCCCATCTAGAGGGTGAGGCACTGGCGTGGATGAACCCCTTGTGGGAGAAGGGGGATCCTGTGACCACGAACATCCAGGAGTTCCTGCAGGCATTCCGTGGTACCTTTGATGAGCCCGGACGCGCCTCCGCGTCTGCTTCGTGTCTTCTCCGGTTACGTCAGGGGACTCTGACGGTGGGTCAATACGCGATCCGGTTTCGCACCCTGGCCTCAGAACTCGGGTGGAACAACGAGGCCCTAACCGCCGCCTTCTGGGAAGGACTCTCAGGGCGAATTAAAGACGAGCTGGCGGGTCGTGACGTACCGACCACCCTGGATGCCCTGATTGCCCTAGCAACTCGAGTGGACATTCGCTTTCAGGAGCGATCCAAGGAAGTGTCCCGTGAGAGACGTCCGGTACGGCATTCCTCTCCTCCACAGAAAACCCCCGTACTTCAGTCATCGACAGCTGGGGCCCCCGTCCACGAGCCCATGCAGATCGACCGAGTGCGGCAGTCTGAACAACGTCGAGCAGAGCGGCTCGCCAAGAGTCTCTGCTTTTACTGCGGTGAGGGCACACACCTGCTACGCTCCTGTCCAGAGAGGCCGGGAAACTCCAAAGCCTAGGGTTGGTAGGAGAGGCCACCCTAGGTGCTGGGACTCTCTCTGACCCGGTTACATGGACAGTGCAAGTGACAACGGGAGAGACGCGGTTCACGGCTGATGCCTACCTCGATTCCGGGGCAGCAGGCAATTTCATCCAGCAGGCCACGGTGGACACGTACCAGGTGCCTGTTATTCCACTCGACAAGCCTCTAGTGATTGCCTCTGTGGATGGGAGACCCCTCTCTGACACCATCACCTGGATCACCAGGCCGGTCGAACTGCGTATCGGTGCCCTTCACACCGAGAACATCGCTTTCTACGTCCTCCCACACATGTCCCATCAGATCCTGCTGGGACTTCCATGGTTGCGGACACACGAACCATCAGTCAGCTGGGGCACTGGCGAAATCACCCGATGGGGCTCTTCGTGTCATGAGAGGTGCCTAAAGTCCATACAACCCATCCGACGACCTCCGGTTCCAGAGAACCTACTGGGGCTGCCCTCGGCCTATTGGTCCTTTGCAGATGTCTTTGATAAAAAGGAATCCGAGGTACTGCCGCCACATCGTCCATACGATTGTGCCATCGACCTGCTCCCAGGAACAACACCACCACGAGGACGGATATATCCTTTATCTCCAGCCGAAACAAGGGCCATGTCTGCTTACATCTCAGAGAGCCTGGCTAGGGGATTCATTCGGAGATCCTCCTCTCCTGCTGGAGCAGGTTTCTTCTTTGTCAAGAAGAAAGAGGGCGACTTACGCCCATGCATAGACTACCGGGGTTTGAATCAAATCACCGTAAAAAACAAGTACCCTCTGCCGCTCATCCCCGAATTGTTTGACCGGCTTAGAGGAGCTCGTGTGTTCACCAAGCTGGATCTTCGGGGTGCTTACAATCTGGTACGCATCCGCTCTGGTGACGAATGGAAGACCGCGTTCAATACGCGCGATGGACATTATGAATACTGCGTGATGCCATTCGGCCTGTGTAACGCTCCTGCCGTTTTTCAAGAACTGGTGAACGACGTATTCCGGGACCTTCTCTACATCTGTGTGGTAGTGTATCTAGATGACATCCTTGTCTTCTCTCCAGACCTCCAAACCCACAGAGAAAACGTACAGCTGGTTCTACAAAGACTGAGAGAGAATCGTCTGTACGCAAAGTATGAGAAATGTGTCTTTGAGCAGTCTTCTCTCCCCTTTCTGGGGTACATCATCTCTGATACTGGACTGCAGATGGATCCCAAGAAGGTCTCCGCCATTCTCAACTGGCCTCCTCCTTCTGGACTGAAGGCAATCCAACGCTTCCTGGGATTCGCCAACTACTACCGCCAGTTTATCCCTCACTTCTCGGCCTTGACTGCTCCTCTCTCCGCTTTGACTAAGAAGGAGGCTAATCCAAAGGACTGGTCACCTGCGGCCGACGCCGCGTTTGGCTCTTTGAAGCGGGCTTTTGCTTCCTCTCCTGTACTCCACCGTCCGGAGTTAAACCGCCAGTTCACCTTGGAGGTGGATGCCTCCTCCTCAGGAGCCGGAGCAGTGCTCATGCAAAAATCCTCCTCCGGGAAGATGGTGACTTGCGGATTCTTCTCCAAGGGCTTCTCAGCGCCTGAACGCAACTACACCATCGGTGACCGAGAGCTCTTGGCAGTCAAACTGGCTTTGGAGGAATGGCGCTACCTCCTGGAAGGTGCAGTGTACCCCGTGATTATTTACACGGACCACAAGAACTTGGAATACCTACGGTCCGCTCAGCGTCTGAACCCACGGCAAGCCAGGTGGTCCCTATTCTTTGCCAGGTTTGATTTCCAGCTTCACTTCCGACCCGCGGACAAGAATGTACGCGCTGATGCCTTGTCCAGGTCTTTCATGCCCATGGAGCAGGAGGAAGAGACTACCCAACCCATCATTTGTCCTAGTAAAATCATTCCGGTGGCCCCTGTCACCCTGGCCCAGATACCGCCCGGGAAGACCTATGTCTCTGAGGTAGACAGGAAAAAAGTGTTACACTGGGGTCATGCCTCGAAAACAGCCGGTCATGCTGGTCAGAAAAAGACATGGGGTGCGATAGTACGTCATTATTGGTGGCCATCCCTTCGCACGGACGTCGCTGCTTTTGTATCCGCCTGCTCCTCTTGTGCTAGGAATAAGACGCCCAAACGCCTCCCATATGGCCGTCTTCTGCCTCTGCCGATACCCTCAGTTCCGTGGCAACACATAGCAATGGACTTTATTACGGACTTGCCATTGTCCTCCGGACACACAGTCATATGGGTCGTGGTGGACCGGTTCTCTAAAATGGCTCATTTCGTCCCTATGGCTGGACTGCCCTCTGCTCAGGAACTCGCGGACGCCTATATACAACACATCTTCCGCTTGCATGGCTTTCCATTACACATCGTATCCGACAGAGGAACTCAGTTCACCTCCCGCTTCTGGAGGGCTCTCTGTAAACATCTGGGAGTGACTCTGGACTTTTCATCTGCATACCATCCTCAGTCAAATGGCCAGGTAGAGAGGGTCAATCAAATCTTGACCTCTTTCTTACGTCACTATGTTAACGCCCATCACGACGACTGGTCCGCTCTTCTTCCTTGGGCTGAATTCTCCCACAACCACCACATCAGTGAGTCGTCCTCCAGCTCTCCCTTCCATGTCGTTTACGGACTTCAGCCTTCCATCCCATTGCCTGTATCCCCTTCTTCGGATGTCCCTGCTGCAGATACTGTAGCCCGTGACTTTGCAAACATTTGGGACTCTGTCAAAGCGTCCCTTGGACGTGCTTCCCTGCGGATGAAAAGACACGCAGACAAGAAACGTCTGGACCCTCCGTGTTTCTCTCCTGGAGATCTCGTCTGGCTTGCTTACAAGTACGTCCGCCTGAAGATACCATCATACAAGCTGGGCCCTCGCTACATTGGGCCGTTTAAGGTCCTCAACAAGATCAATGAGGTCTCCTACAAGCTACAGCTCCCGGCCACGATGAGGATACCCAACTCATTCCACGTCTCCCTGCTCAAGCCGGTTGTCCTTGGTCCCTTCTCCGCTGCTGCCAGTCCGGCTCCTCCACCTATTGCCGATGACGACATCTATGCGGTAAGGGATATCGTGGCCATGAAGACCGTACGAGGTCGACAGTTCTTCCTGGTGGACTGGGAGGGGTATGGTCCTGAGGATAGGTCCTGGGAGCCCAGGGAGAACGTGGGCACTCCTCTGATACGTGCCTTCATGTCCCGGTTGCGGGGAGGGGGTCGTGGGGGGGGGTACTGTCACGCTCCCCGGGTCCTCGGCTCCCCTCCCCGGGTCCTCTGCTCCGCTCCCCGGGTCCTCAGTCCCGCTCCCCGGCTCACCTGCCACGCTCCCCGCTCCCCAGCCTCCGGGGCCCGTCCTTCCCAGGCCCCCTGGTCTCCGATCCCGGCGCCCGACGGCTTCCCAGGCCCTGGCCGGCTCCCCTGCGTCCTCCTCTCAGCTTCCTTCCCTGGCTTCTGGCACCCGAGCCGCGCGCATGCGCATTAGGGCGCGCGCGCGGTCACTGACCCTTTCTTAAAGGGCCAGCGTCCATTAACAGGAAATGAGGCTAAACAGGTACAGGGTATAAAGGGGTTTATTGTCCAAGGGGGCGGGGCCTGATCTTCGTGTTTCCTAAGCTAGGAGTCAGGTCTCCTGGTGTCGCTGTGCATATACTCACCTATCTCTCTTGTAGAGCCGTGCCTGCCTCGCCATCCAGTCCTGCCGTATCCTGAACCCCGAACGCTGTCCATCTGCCATCCTGACAGTCCGCACCATCTCGGATCCCTGCGGTGACCCGTCATCTCGCTCCAAAGGTTCCGGACCCCGCCTAACGTCATCTCGGCTTCCGAACCTGAGCTGCGTCACCCGGACTACCACCCGTGACTCCGTGGTCCCAGGGACTTCTCCGCTATACTCGTGTGCACGGACTGTTCTGCTGTTTATAGTGTTCCAGCTACCGGACTCTTTACTACCATCTAGGAGTTCGGCCCAGTGGATCCACCTCCTGGGTCTGCCCGTCCACCTGGCCGTGACAGCATAAGGCATTAATGTACCAAACAAAGGCCAGGTTCACATGACCATATTTTCTCATCTATATTATTATATCCACAATTCATGGCCAAACTGTGGGTCTTGAAAATAATGCTGTTAGTTCAGTTTTTAAGACCCACAGTTTGGCCATGAATTGTGGATATAATAATATAGATGAGAAAATTTGGTATATTAATCGCCAGTAATTGTAAACACGTGATGTCTTCCCCAGCTTCTTTACCAGTCAAAGAACAATATCTTAGATGAAAAATATAGTTATAAGTAATTTAAGTTAAGTTATCTTTATTACGCATCCAATAACTTCTGACTGAAAGACTTGTACTTTTTAGCGTCTCATGATGTTCTCAGAAGGATTGCAAAGAACATCAAATGTATTTCTTTCAGATTTTGTCTGAAACACACTTTGATCTTTTCCTTGTGTTTCTTCCTCTTGATCTCATCTTTTCAATACTGATTAATCTCATCTTGTGGCTGTAACTCCATTTTTGAAACAAACATTAGCTGACCTATACAGGTATTTTCCAGGGTGGTAAATTTAACAGTCTATTAACAATTCTTAATGGGGTTGAGACAACTTGAAATAGCTTAGATAACTTATCTTAGAGCCTTTGTTTAAAAAGTCTAGAAAAATGAATCCTTCTTTTATCACTGGCAACAATCTTGGAGCGGGACCTGTCCTTCTTGTTAAAGAATACCAAGTGTTCTTTTATAAATGGCAGAAAGTGTAAAATAAAATGGAGATGCTGTGTTAGATCAGATAACTTTACCTGATTTTTAATTGTTACAATTCTTGGTTCCTTTGATGTTCCATTTGAAGCTCAAGTGCTGTTAAAGAAGAGTACAGAGAACAATGTTCTTCTTGTATTACTTTCCTTCATGTTTGATTCAAAGAGAACATGTAGAAGAAGGGAAATTATATTTTGTAGCAAGGTATTGTATATAAATATACAGTATATATATATATATATATATATATATATATATATATATATATAGTACATACCAAAAGTTTGGACATATCTCCTCATTCAAAGAGTTTTCTTTATTTTCATAACTCTAAAAATTGTAGATTCACATTGAAGGCATCAACACTATGAATTAAAACATGTGGAATGACATGCTTAAAAAAGTGTGAAACAACTGAAAATATGTTTTATATTCTAGGTTCTTCAAAGTAGACACCTTTTGCTTTGATTACTGCTTTGCACACTCTTGGCATTCTCTTGATGAGCTTCAAGAGGTAGTCACCGGAAATGGTTTTCCAACAGTCTTGAAGGAGTTCCCAGAGATGCTTAGCACTTGTTGGCCCTTTTGCCTTCACTCTGCGGTCCAGCTCACCCCAAACCATCTCGATTGGGTTCAGGTCTGGTGACTGTGGAGACCAGGTCATCTGGCGTAGCACGCCATCACTCTCCTTCTTAGTCAAATAGGGAGGTGTGTTTGGGGTCATTGTCCTGTTGAAAAATATTTATGGTCCAACTAACGCAAACCGGATGGAATAGCATGCCGCTGCAAGATGCTGCTGGTTCAGTATGCCTTCAATTTTTAATAAATCCCCAACAGTGTCACCAGCAAAGCACCCCCACACCATCACACCTCTTCCTCCATGCTTCACGGTGGGAACCAGGCATGTAGAGTCCATCCGTTCACCTTTTCTACAAAGACACGGTGGTTGTATCCAAAGATCTCAAATTTGGACTCATCAGACCAAAGCACAGATTTCCACTGGTCTAATGTCCATTCCTTGTGTTCTTTAGCCCAAACAAGTCTCTTCTGCTTGTTGTCTGTCCTTAGCAGTGGTTCCCTAGCAGCTATTTTACCATGAAGGGCTGCTGCACAAAGTCTCCTCTTAATAGTTGTTCTAGAGATGAGAAGGTGTGTCCAAACTTTTGGTCTGTACTGTATATATAGTGAGGAAAATAAATATTTGATACACTGCCGATCTTGCAAGTTTTCCCACCTTCAAAGAATGGAGCGCTCTGTAATTTTTATTGTTGGTACACTTTAACTGTGACAGACAGAACCCAACAAATTCATAAAATCATGTTGTATGATTTTTAAATAATTAATTTGCATTTTATTGCATAAAAGAAGTATCTGATCACCTACCAACCCAGCAAAAATTCTGGCTCACAGACCTGTTATTTTTTCTTTATGAAGCCCTCCTGCTCTGCATATATTATCTGTATTAATTGCACCTGTTTGAACTCTTTACCTGTATAAAAGACACCTGTCTACACACTCAATCACACTCAATCACACTCCAACCTCTCCACCATGGCTAAGACCAAAAAGCTGTTTAAGGTCACTAGGGACAAAATTAGATACCTGCACAAGCTAGGATAGGCTAAAGAACAATAGGTAAGCAGCTTGCTGAGAAGGCAACAACTGTTGGCACAATTATTGCAAAATTAAAGAAACACAAGATGACTGTCAATCTTACTTGATCTCAGGATCCATGCAATAGCTCACCTTGTGGAGTAAGGATCATTCTGAGAAAGGAGAGGGATCGGCCCAGAACTACACGGGAGGCCATGGTCAATGACCTCAAGAGAGCTGGGACCACAGTCTTAAAGAATACACTTAGTAACACACTACTCCATCATGGAGATAGACTACAGCTATATCACAGCTTTGTGCTTTCTCCTCTATCATTAAGGAGGTTGGTTTGGGTTAGGTATATAAGCAGGCCAAATTAGTTTTTGAGGTGTATCCACACCATCTAGGGACATCTATAACCCAGACAGGCCTCCTGATGAACCTGAAACACAGGAGAAACGCGTTGAGGCTGTTTTTTGGATGACCACATCTGTAAGGGAAGTTTTTGGCTTTTCTTTCTTTTTATAGTTTGACTTGCAGCTCCCGATTTTGACCCCATTTTGGGGTTCCCATTTCCATTCTGCTGAGTGCTATGGTACACACCAGTAACCCTAGTGGTCTGAATGGGTTTTGCATGCTGCATCCATTTTGATTCAGCATGGTATGTGTTAGTGGATACAATTATTGTTATCACTTTTTTGTGAGCTTGGTTATTTAACCTCTTTGGTCAGACTTGTTATCTGTGGATAGTATTATATCGGCAGGATTTAGTTTATGGACTCATCAGAGTCTCCAAGGGTGAGTCTACAGTGAGCAGGGGCGCCGACCTCCACGGCAAGGTAGGGTCAGATCTTAAGGGCAACCGTAGGGCCCTTTATGTTCGCCATATATCACATGTCCTTGTTTATACCCACTACCCATACAAACTGGTCCTGTCTGGTCATTTTTTAATGTTTTTTTTTCTAATATACATCCACTTATTGTGTTTTTAAGTATATTCAATACAAATTGTACATTTTAGGAATTTCTTGTTTTGTTAAATTTAATTTGGATTACTTTCATATCCTATTTTGTTAGCCAGAAAAATAGTCATTAGCATCACCCATGAAGTATTCCTAGAGTGTTCCTACAAATAACATACTTTTACATAGCTACACCTATACTACAGTACCTATTTTCAGCTTATTTTTTCAACTCACTTTTCCACATTTTTTCATGTTACATGTACAAACTGAAAAGTGGATTATTGGGATTGTAGGACCATCTTTTGCTGCACCATGTATATGATATCTGCATAGTAATAAGGAAACTTTGGCAAAATAGTTGTTGTCTGCACTGCAATAGGGTCTAATGACAATCCATTGGAAGTATATGTAGTCCTTGCAGTATAGCATATGACCATTGGGTTTGGACTGCCCAAAACTTTGTAGGAGCATGGCAAACGCACGTTGAAGCCACATTTTCAATCTACTTATACATCTACCTCTATTCAGCTGCAGAAAATTTGTTTATATGCATGTGTAAATGTTAGAGATGAGCTAAACAATTTCATGTGAATGGAATTCATTTTGAAGTTTTGGAAATTTGCTGGACCTGGAGAATTCAAACAATTTACAATTTGAGGAAATTGACAAAAATGTCCACCATTTTTTCCCACATTGCATGGGATTACATAAGTTAGTGAAGGTGCAAATGATGTTGGGCACAACTGTGAGAGCATCGAATCCCATAGTATATCACAGCCATCACACATAATATAGCACTGCCTATGAATGCCCCTATAAAAGCCATGACAGGGAATGCAGCACAGTAACCAAGTTGTGGGTTAATCTCTTTAGTGAGCTATCACAGCTCCCAGCTGAGCAATACTAACAGCGAGAAAAAAAACGGATAACCTCTTAACACATTACACAAAGAGTGTATGTCCAAACAGCAGATAAAACATTTAGCATCTGTTTACTCATAGGCATATATTGGAGGTCACATTGACATTACTCAGGCTAGGTTCACACACTGCGTTTTTTTGACGCTGCATTTTTGCGCGTTTTTTAGCGCTAAAAACGCACAGAAACACAGCGCCTTTAAAAAACACAAGAAAAAAACACACGCGTTTTTACCGCGTTTTGGTTCATTTTTGGCTGTGTTTTGCTGCATTTTTGCTCACTGCGTTTTGCTGCGTTTTTTTTATCAGTGAACACTGCCATTAAAGATTGTTGAAAAAAAAAGGTCTGATGTCATTTCCTTCTTCCATATGTTCTTCATTCTCCACTAGTGTATGCAGGAGAGCAGACAGCTGCAGAACTCCAAGGCTCAGCATGCTCCATCCAGTACTGTATGCTGGAGGGAGAGTCAGGGGGTGCAGACCTACAAGGCTTAGCATCCTCCATCCACTAGTGGATGCAGGAGAGCAGACAGCAGCTGCAGAACTACAAGGCTCAGCATCCTCCATCCAATAGTGTATGCAGGAGAGCAGACAGCAGCTGTTGAACTACAAGGCTCAGCATCCTCCTTCCAGGACTGTATGCAGGATTTCTTTGCCCCCCCAAACAAAAAAAATGACGTGGGCTTCGCCATATTTTTGTATGCTAGCCAGGTACAGCAAGCAGGTATGGGCTGCCCCCAACCCCCAGCTGCCTATTTGTACCCGGCTGGGAAGCAAAAATATAGGGAAGCCCTTTTTTTTTAATTATTTCATGAATTTCATGAAATAATTAAGAAAAAAAAAATGACGTTAGCTTTGCTTAATTTTTGTGTCCAGCCAGGTACAACTAGGCAGCTGGGGATTGGAATGCGCAGCGCAGGGTGCCCAAGCTTTCTGGGCACCCCCGCTGCGAATTGCAGTCCACAGCCACCCTAGAAAATGGCGCTTTCATAGAAGCGCCATCTTCTGGCGCTGTATCCAACTCTTCCAGCTGCCCTGATGCCGGGTCGCTCGCTGGGTAATAATGGGGTTAGGGATAGCTGTATATTATCAACTGTCCCTAATCCCGAAATTCATGGTGTCACGCCAATATTAGACATGGCCACCATGAATTTCTAGTAAAGATAAAAAAAAAACACAACACACAGAAAAATATTTTTATTAGAAATAAAACACCAACACAATTAGTGACTCCATCTTTATTGAAATAAAGAACCCCCCTCCGTAGTAATCCTGCGTCAAGGGTCCCGCGCCGTCCAATCCGGATCCAATATCAGCTGGAAGGCAAAGTGATCAGATGATGTGTCAGGTTCAAGGCCTAAATCACTTGAGACAGCAGCTGATTGTATAAAAGCCGTTTATACAATCAGCTGATGCATCAGTGAAAAAAAAAACAAACACTTCTGTGCAGCGTCGCACTAGCTACTGGAGGAATCTCCAGTAATGCCAGGCCTGGATTCAGGTACCTGCACTGCACTCCAGAGTTCTCACCTGAGATCCAGACTGCAGCCGTGACTGTACAGCGAGCGAGCGCCGAGTAACTGATTCCCCGGCACTTGACGCTCAGTTCATGACAGCTGCAGACATCCTGGGCTAATCTCCGGTGCTCTCACCTGAACTCCGGAGATCACCCCGGCCTGTCTGCAGCTGTCATGAACTGACTGCAAGCGCTGGGGAATCAGTCACTCAGCGGTAAAATCCGGCGTCACCGCAAGACTTACGATCAGCTGATGCGTCAGGTGACTGCATCAGGTGATCACCGCCAGGTCCTCACGGCCAGGTCATGCAGGTATCGTACGTGCCTGGGAGCCAGCACATAGCCGGAGTGGGGGTGGCGGGACCGGGAGAGGAGCTGGGAGCGGACATGGCACCGGGAGTCTGCAGACAGGTGAGTATGACATTTTTCTACTGTTCACTTTTGATTTAGCAGCTACTTCCACCTCCTGCACGGGAGCGGACAAGGCACCGGGCGAGAAATGGAAGCAGCGGTGACGGTACCGGGAGGATTCACGCTTCTGTGTTTACTGACAGAAGGAATCCTCTTCCTGTACATGTCACTTTACTACCCACCCCTTGCGTTTATAGCTGCGTTTTTAGTAATAAAAACGCACTAAAACGCAGCTATATTTGCAATTTGCTGTTTTCACTGCGTTTTTGAACATCTCATTGAACTCAATGGGTTGAAAACGCAGTGAAAAACGCAAAAATAATTGACATGCTGCATTTTTGTGGGCACCACAAATACGCAGCTAAAAAAAAACGCTGTGTGCAGACAGCAAAAATGAAAACTCATAGACTTTGCTGGGGAAGCAAAGTCATGCAGTTTTCTGAGCAAAAATGCAGCCGAAAAATGCGCAAAAACGCCGCGAAAAACGCACTGTGTGAACTTACCCTCAGGCTGTGTTTGAGTTAAAGAGCTTGAAAGGGGTTATATACACTCTTTGTAAGCACAATTGGAATACCTGCAAATTGAGTTTATGTTTGAAAAATTTCCCAAAGCCGGAGAATTCTAATTTAAAAAGATCCAATCACATCTAGCAAATGTTTTCTTTTTTTAACCCCTTAAGAACCCGGCAATTTTTTTCTTTCATTTTTGTGCTTTATTTTATTCCTCCGTTTATTGCAAGAGCGGAAACTTTCTTTTTACTTTTCTGTTGATATAGCCATTAGAGGGCTTGTTTTTTGCAAAACAAGTTTTCTTTTTTAATGACGCCATCAATTTTAATATATGAAGTACTGGAAAGTGGGAAAAAAATTCAAAGTGTGGCAAAATAGCAAAAAAAAAGTGAAATTCTGCAATAGTTTTTTTGTGCTATTTTTATTTATAGTGTTCGTTTTGCTGTAAAATTAAGATGGTAGTATGTTTCTCCAGGACAGTACAATTATGGCGATAAAAATTGGTGGAGGAAGGTTGAACTAGATGGACTAGGTGTTTTTTCAACCTATGTAACTATGTAATCAAACAGCATAGTTTATGTTTTATTTACATAGTGAAAAAATTTAGAAAAGATTGTGTCGCCATTCTCCGAGACATGTGACATTTTACTTTTTCTCAATGTGGAGCTGTGTGAGGGCTCATTTTTTGAGCCCTAATCCACCGCTTTTTATTGGTATCATTTTGTGGTATATATAAAGTTTTGATGGCCTGTTATTATTTTTTTTCTGTTGTTGCTGTGCCTGAAAAATGCAATTCTGAAGCTTTGATATCTTTCTTTTTATGCCGTTTACAGATTGGATTAATTTATTTTATATTCTGGTAGATTGAACTTTTACAAATGCGATGATACCACATGTGTATTTTTTTAACTTAATCTTTATTGTAGTAATAGGGGGTGATTTGAACTCATAAAAAAGTGCATCTCAATGAATTAGAATATCATCAAAGGTTTATTTCAGTAATTCAATGCATAAAGGGAAACACATATTATATAGAGTCATTACACACAGAGTGATCTATTTAAAGTGTTTATTTCTGTTACTGTTGATGATTATGGCTTACACCCAATGAAAATCCAAAAGTCATTATCTCAGAAAATTAGAATATTATCTAAGACCAACTGTAAAAATTATTTTAAACTCAGAAATGTTGGCGCCTACTGAAAAGCATGTATAGTAAATGCACTCAATACTTGGTTGGGGCTCTTTTTGCATGACTTACTGCCTTAATGTGACGTGGCATGGAGGCGATCAGTAAGTCTTCAGGACTGAAACCAATAGATGCTGAGGGGTTATAGAAACCCAGGTTGGTTTAATAGCATCCTTCAGTTTGTCTGCATTGTTGGATCTGGTGTCTCTCATGTTTCTCTTGACAATACCCTATAGTTTCTCAATGGGGTTTAGGTCAGATGAGTTTGTTGGCCAATCAAACTGTGGTTATTTAACCATACTAAATATAAGATGCATACAGCTGCACACTAAAAAGCAAACAATGTATAAGGGAACTCTGGTACTGCATTACTGCTATATGAAAAAATGAAATTTTTAGTTTATGTTTTGGCCAATGCATGTAAGCCGGAACCAACGGCAAGGTAATCTCTAAAATCTGGGTACCTAACTTAAATGCCACTTTCTAGGTTAAAAACATCCGTGTCTGGGCAGCTAGACTAAAAAAATCTAACTTGAAATGCTACTATTTGGACTAACCTCAATGTTTGGGCAGCTAGGACTCCTGCTATAAAGGTTATGAACACAGCCTGGGCGGAGTGCTTAGTCAGAAAGAAACTCACTACAAATATTTAAAAAAAAAAAAAATAATAATTTTTTTTTAAATATTTGTAGTGGTTATTTAACCAGATATTGGTACTTTTGGCAGCGTGGACAGGTGCCAAGTCCTGCTGCAAAATTAAATTTCCATCTCCAAAAAGCTTGTCGGCAGAGGGAAGCATAAGGTGCTCTAAAATTCCCTGGTAGATGGCTGTACTGACTTTGGTCTTGATAAAACACAGTGGACCTACACCAGCAGATGACATGGATCCCCAAACCATCACTGATTGTGGAAACTTCACACTAGACCTCAAGTAGCTTGGATTGTGGCCTCTCCACTCTTCCTTCAGACTCTGGGACCTTAATTTCCAAATGAAATACAAAATTTACTTTCATCTGAAAGCAACACCTTGGACCACTGAGCAACAGTCCATTTCTTTTTCTCCTTGGCCCAGGAGAGATGCTTCTGACATTGTCTATTGGTCATGAGTGGCATGACACAAGGAATGCGACAGTTGTAGCCCATGTATTGGATATGTCTGTGTGTGCTGGCTCTTGAAGAACTGACTCCAGTAGCAGTCCACTCCTTGTGAATCTCCTCCAAGGTTTTGAAAGCCTGTGGTTATTCTGATTGCTTGTGCATCTTTTTCTACCACACTTTTTCCTTCTACTCAACTTTCCATTAATATGCTTGGATACAGCACTCTATGAACAGCCAGCTTCTTTAGCAATGACCTTTTGTGGCTTACTCTCCTTGTGGAGTGTGTCAATGACTGCTTTCTGGACATCTGTCAAGTTAGCAGTCTTCCCCATGATTGTGTAGCCTACTGAAGCAGACTAAAGGCCCCGTCACACACAGAGATAAATCTTTGGCAGATCTGTGGTTGCAGTGAAATCATGGACATATTGTTCCATTTGTACACAGCCACAAACCTGGCACTGATTGTCCACAATTTCACTGCAACCACAGATCTGCCGCAGATTTATCTCTGTGTGTGACAGGGCCTTTAGGGACCATTTTAAATGCTTAGGAAGTCCTTGCAGGTGTTTTGTGGTAATAATTCTAATTTTATGAGATGATGACTTTTGGGTTTTATTGGCTGTAAGCCATAATCATCAACATGAACAGAAATAAACACTAGAAATAGATCACTCTGTTTGTAATGACTTTATATAATGTATGCGTTAACCTTTTCGTATTGAATTACTTAAATAAATAATTAAGTTTTTGATGATATAGATTAGAGATTTTTTCTTTTTATAAAATCTCACAAACCAGCGCTGAATAATAGTGAAAGTTATTTTATTACTATCCTTATTCCTAGCCCTTAATAAAATGCACAAGAATTAACCCTACAAGTAGATTACAAGGGGCAAACCACATATAACTTGTAGGTACAGTAACAACTAAAAGATCATGGGGCCCCGGCCGGTGGCAACCACGATCATAAAAAATTATTGTCTTTAATCCAAATATAAAAAGATGATTCTCTCAAGAAATTTTAGTTCAGTAACTGCAAAACAGCCTTTACAAGGAAGCACTGTAACAGTGCCAGCCCGTAAATCAGAGCGATCTTCTTGCTTAAAGGTACCTACACAGAGGTTAAGTCTTTACCGCTTGTTAAACTCTGACTGACAGCCACGCTGCACTTATTCACGATCCCTGGTTGTGACTAGGTATACCGCACTCCTGGCAGGGACTCTAGCGGTAATTGAATCAGTGCGCCGGGGGCCCGTTACACATCCCCAGTGTAGGTTACCTGACACCGATGCTAACCAGAGGGACTCCGTGAAGTGTGGTCCTTGCGTGGTGCGGTTTTTTCTCCTGTCTGGAGAGGATAAGTTTGGTGCTAGGTTCCTGTGCACAAGATCTTCAAATCCAAGAAGGAGGAAGCCGATGAACTATGGGTAGAAATTGTTAATTTTAGAATTTTTGGTCAACTAAATATTTATACCTTCATAAAGATTTATTATAATAAGGTCCTTTCCAAAAAAATCTTTCTAAAAAATCTCTGCACTAAATATGGATTTAGTACGGTTTATGTATGAATTTTATGTGTGTTTTATGCATATTTTTGTGTTTAATTGTCGCATTGTTACCTGCGGAATATCACAGTTATATTTTAACTATAAATAGTATCCAAAGGAGTGACTGAGCTATCCTTGAGGAAGGGGACTGGTAACGCCCCCGAAACGCGCGTCGGATCGTGCTCAGTTCATTATTTGCAAAGTAGACGTAACTGTCTGACTGCCCTTGACTGACTGCGGGACCTGTCAGGCCCCTAGCAGGTGAACGCTCAAGCAGTTATACGGAGAAATCTACAATCCAGGAGTATACAGCACTTTGTAATATTCAACAACGTTTTTGTCGGCTTCCTGCTTCTTGGATTTGAAGATCTTGTGCACAGGAACCTAGCACCAAACTTATCCTCTTCAGACAGGAGAAAAAAATGCACCACGCAAGGACCACACTTCACGGAGTCCCTCTGGTTAGCATCGGTGTCAGGTAGCCTACACTGGGAATCTGTAACGGGCCCCCGGCGCACTGATTCAATTCCTGCTAGAGTCTCTGCCAGGAGTGCGGTATACCTAGTCACAACCAGGGATCGTGAATAAGTGCAGCGTGGCTGTCAGTGAGAGTTTAACAAGCGGTAAAGACTTAACCTCTGTGTAGGTACCTTTAAGAAAGAAGATCGCTCTGATATACGGGCTGGCACTGTTACAGTGCTTCCTTGTAAAAGTTGTTTTGCAGTTACTGAACTAAAATTTCTTGAGAGAATCATCTTTTTATATTTGGATTAAAGACATTAATTTTTTATGATCGTGGTTGCCACCGGCCGGGGCCCCATGATCTTTTAGTTGTTACTGTACCTACAAGTTATATGTGGTTTGCCCCTTGTAATCTACTTGTAGGATTAATTCTTGTGCATTTTGTTAAGGACTAGGAATAAGGATAGTAATAAAATAACTTTCACTATTATTCAGCGCTGGTTTGTGAGATTTTATAAAAAGAAAAAATCTCTAATCTATATCACTTTCTTTTTAGGCAATTTTTTGGGGAGGTTTTTGCCTTAAAACCAGCTGCAGAATTATAAGAAAGTAATTTGGGTCAAGCGCTTACTATTGTCTTAGGACAATTATTTTAACTTTTTGATGATAGTCTAATTTATTGAACTGCAACTGTATGTATATACAGTATATTTCACTATTGACTGTATTTATTTTGTGCTATATACAGCAATACCATAGTGTTGCTGGATATAATAGATGTCATGGTCTCCTGTGAACTCCAACCATGCACTGGTAATCATAGGAGTATGGTGATGACAGACAGACAGTTTTGCTCCACCCACGACTGTTAGAAGCAGATGATAGCTAAATGGAACCTGTCATCTGCTGGGACAGATGTGGGCTTGCCTTGTGAGCCCAAATCAAAGGCAGGGAGGCAACATGTGATGGACTTAACCCTGTTGTTCTGTTCGCATTTACTATACACTTGTACTGTTTCGGGTCAATATGACCCGACCTATTAAAATCTTAATTTTTGAATACCTATTTCATTATTAAACTGTATGTGAACATGGTTGATCATAAAAAAATTAAAAATTAAATTAAAACTTTTTTCAGAGAAAGGTTACATGGGCTGTTTGCAATTAAGTTTGCTTTATAGCATTCTGCACACAAATAACAAACATGCTTTAGATTTCTATAATATGAAATATATCATATTTCTATAATATGAAATCTAACTAAATCTAACTTTCTGATAACATGCTTTATAAAACAACAAATGATAAATAATAAAAACTTCAGTTTTTCTTTTTTCTTTCTAAAAAGGTTGAACAGATTCATGCATTTTTACATTGAACGCAATAATAAAACACATGTCCTTTACTTAGATATTTTGCACACCCAGCACATGTCAGATATGTTTTATTGTCACAAGAAGATGGACAGAACCTCCATCTCTTCCTTTTTGGCTGGTAGCTGTGCTGGTGGAGGCTGTGGGTATAGTAGCTGTGCTGGTGGAGGCCGTGGGTATCGCAGCTGTGCTGGTGAAGGCCGTGGGTATCGTAGCTGTGCTGATGGAGGCCGTGGGTATTGTAGTTGTGCTGGTGAAGGCCATGGGTATGGTAGCTGTGCTGGTTGAGGCCGTGGGTATCATAGCTGTGCTGGTGGAGACCATGGGTATTGTAACTGTGCTGGTGGAGGCCATGGGTATCGTAGCTGTGCTGGTGGAGGCCATGGGTATTGTAGCTGTGCTGGTGGAGGCCATGGGTATCGTAGCTGTGCTGGTGGAGGCCATGGGTTTTGTAGCTGTGCTGGTGCAGGTCGTGGGTATCGTAGCTGTGCTGGTGGAGGCCGTGGAGTCTCTTTATTGAGCATGCTGCTGGACACTATTCAAAATTGCTGCTGCTCCTTCACTTCTGGGGTTTAATTTCCTGGCTTCGATATACGGCTTCGATATACGGCTTCGATATACGGCTTAACTAGAGATTTTCCTAATTCTTCAAGAAAAAATCTTCTTTTATGCAGCTTATTTCTGTTCCAATTGGGGTTAATTTCTAACCATAAAACAAACACATTGTATGCAGAAACATCCAGAATGTTGTAAAATATAATCATTTGTCACCGACTGGTTTTGCGTTTGCATGTGTATGTTGATATTGCTTGATCTAGAGCATCAAATACCCCTTTTTTTGGCATTATAATCTAATGTCATGTCCGGCTTTCTGTCTTCTCGATTACTTATTGCATTGTCATGGTGCATTGTTCTCATTAGAATGACCTGTTTATTTTAACATAAGACACATCTGTTGTATCTCCAGTAAAGTAAAAAGTAGAACTATACACGTCTCTTTTACTAAGGATACCTTGCGGCAGTTGTGACTTGTTTTTCCTTATAGTACCCAGCATGGTAAGTTGTCTTTTTGGCAACATCTAGCCCAATTGGCAGGATATGAAAAAGTTGTCACATATGCAATTTTGTACTCTTAAGCGTGCTTTACACACTGCGATCTCGCTAGCAAGATCGCACGCGATCGTACCCGCCCCCGTCGGTTGTGCGACATGGGCAAATCGCTGCCAGTGCTGCACAACCTCGCTTAACCCCGTCACACGGACTTACCTGCCCTGCGATGTCGCTCTGGCCCGTGAACCGCCTCCTTTCTAAGCGGGCGGTTCGTGCGGCGTCACAGCGATGTCACACGGCAGGTGTCCAATAGAAGCGGAGGGGCGAAGATGAGCGGAACGTAGCATCCCGCCCACATCCTTCCTTTGCATTGCCGGAGGAGGCAGGTAAGGAGATGTTTGTCGCTCCTGCGGTGTCACACATAGCGATGTGTGCTGCCGCAGGAACGAGGAACAACATCGCTATTAAGCAGAAAAAGATTTTTTGTATCAGGATGACCACTCCGCGGCAAATGATTTTGACCGCTTTTGCGAGCGTTTAAGGTCGCTCATAAGTGTCACACACTGGGATATTGTTAATGACGCCGGATGTGCGTCACAAACACCGTGACCCCGACGATAATTCATTAACGATATCGTAGCGTGTAATGCCCGCTTATGTCCATGAGTCAAATCGAGAACAACTCGCATGCCCTGATTTTTTTCAGGTCTTTCTCCAAGGTTTCTTCCAGTATACACTTGTGTTTACAGTGTATGAACTTTTGCTGTCACAAAGTGTCTATATCTTGATGCTGTACTTTGCTGGCTTACTCGGTATGTATTGTCAAAACGGGCATCCACCTCGGGATGCCACCAGTTGTTCATCGACAGTTACAGCTTCACCAATATTCTATAATTTTGGTACAATCTCTACCCATTTATTGCAAATATTTCTAATAGGCGCTAGTTTATCTTTAGCTCTTCTTTCATTTTGATGTTTATTATCAAACCGCAGTAGTCTAGAAATCTCATGAAACCTTTCAAGAGGCATTGTAACTCTAAATATGTCCTCTCTCACAAATTTGAAAGTGAAATGACTGGATGAGTACTTGCTTACTGATTAGAACAGTGAAACCTCCACCCTTTTGAATAATGAGATGAAGTACAGAGAAAAACAAATACATTTTGCAGGCAGAAATAATTAGTGACCTGTTGGACAGTATAAAATATTATTGGGTCATATTGACCAAAACAGTACAAGTGTAACAATCAGCGTGTAGCAAAAAGGAAACAACAAAAAACAACAGTCATAGTAAGAACCCCTCAAATTAGGAAAAGTCAATTAATCACAAGTTTCAGATCCGCATAATAAATAATCTGCAGGGTCTCAAATTTCGAGTCATATGGACCTGAACTGAACAGCAGGGTTAATGTGCAATATGTTCGTTAAGGGGTAAAAGATGGAACGTATATGTTGAGAATAAAGAAAGGATAAAGTAACATTGGGAAATGTAATTCTAGTGTTATTCAAAGGTAGAGATGAGTGGACCTTTGGAAGTTTGGTTTGGCGGGTTCAGCCGGACTTTAGATAAAGTTTGGTTTGGGACCCGGACTTGACCTTGACCACAATGGAAGTCACTAAATGGGCCGTTCAGGTCTCTGCCCACATACAGCCAGCCATAAACAGATTACTTTTGAGGGAGGGTGAGCGGGGTTTTTTCAGTTTTTTTTAGTGCACACTACATCTGATCATGCTGTTGTTACCCCCCAGTGTGAGCTGCTCAAACACTGCAAGCGGCTCACACTGGGCAGAGCATCGAGCGTACCAGAGCACAGCGATGCTCGTGTGAGTGGCTTGCATTTAGTGCCTACAAGTAATATTCAACCCCCTGCAGATTTAGCAGGTTTGATAAGATGCAAATAAGTTAGAGCCTGCAAACTTCAAACAAGAGCAGGATTTATTAACAGATGCATAAATCTTACAAACCAACAAGTTATGTTGCTCAGTTAACTTTTAATACATTTTCAACATAAAAGTGTGGGTCAATTATTATTCAACCCCTAGGTTTAATATTTTGTGGAATAACCCTTGTTTGCAATTACAGCTAATAATCGTCCTTTATAAGACCTGATCAGGCCGACACAGGTCTCTGGAGTTATCTTGGCCCACTCCTCCATGCAGATCTTCTCCAAGTTATCTAGGTTCTTTGGGTGTCTCATGTGGACTTTAATCTTGAGCTCCTTCCACAAGTTTTCAATTGGGTTAAGGTCAGGAGACTGACTAGGCCACTGCAACACCTTGATTTTTTCCCTCTTGAACCAGGCCTTGGTTTTCTTGGCTGTGTGCTTTGGGTCGTTGTCTTGTTGGAAGATGAAATGACGACCCATCTTAAGATCCTTGATGGAGGAGCGGAGGTTCTTGGCCAAAATCTCCAGGTAGGCCGTGCTATCCATCTTCCCATGGATGCGGACCAGATGGCCAGGCCCCTTGGCTGAGAAACAGCCCCACAGCATGATGCTGCCACCACCATGCTTGACTGTAGGGATGGTATTCTTGGGGTCGTATGCAGTGCCATCCAGTCTCCAAACGTCACGTGTGTGGTTGGCACCAAAGATCTCGATCTTGGTCTCATCAGACCAGAGAACCTTGAACCAGTCTGTCTCAGAGTCCTCCAAGTGATCATGAGCAAACTGTAGACGAGCCTTGACATGACGCTTTGAAAGTAAAGGTACCTTACGGGCTCGTCTGGAACGGAGACCTTTGCGGTGGAGTACGTTACTTATGGTATTGACTGAAACCAATATCCCCACTGCCATGAGATCTTCCCGGAGCTCCTTCCTTGTTGTCCTTGGATTAGCCTTGACTCTTCGGACAAGCCTGGCCTCGGCACGGGTGGAAACTTTCAAAGGCTGTCCAGGCCGTGGAAGGCTAACAGTAGTTCCATAAGCCTTCCACTTCCGGATGATGCTCCCAACAGTGGAGACAGGTAGGCCCAACTCCTTGGAAAGGGTTTTGTACCCCTTGCCAGCCTTGTGACCCTCCACGATCTTGTCTCTGATGGCCTTGGAATGCTCCTTTGTCTTTCCCATGTTGACCAAGTATAAGTGCTGTTCACAAGTTTGGGGAGGGTCTTAATTAGTCAGAAAAGGCTGGAAAAAGAGATAATTAATCCAAACATGTGAAGCTCATTGTTCTTTGTGCCTGAAATACTTCTTAATACTTTAGGGGAACCAAACAGAATTCTGGTGGTTTGAGGGGTTGAATAATAAATGACACTCTGAATAAACTTTTCACAATTAAAAAAAAAAAAAAAGAAATAACATTCTTTTTTGCTGCAGTGCATTTCACACTTCCAGGCTGATCTACAGTCCAAATGTCACAATGCCAAGTTAATTCCGAATGTGTAAAACTGCTAAATCTGCAGGGGGTTGAATACTACTTGTAGGCACTGTATGTAAAGCATTCAAACTCCAAACCCAAACTCTGTTTTATTTTTAAAGTTTGTGTTTGGTCTGAACACAGAACCTTGGGATCGCTCATCTCTATTCATAGCCTCTTTTTTTTTAACCAGTTACTATATTAAGCCCTTACCGACCGCGGGCAGTAATCTTATGTCCTAGCAGTCATAGTGTTACTGCCCGCAGTCTGCTGCAAGCAGCTTGGAGCGATCGGCACACATATCAGCTGATTTGTACAGCTGACATGTGTGCCTGCCAGGCACGAGCAGAATCATTATCCGCCTGTGCCGTTTAACCCCTTAAATGGTGCTGTCAATATGTGACAGCGCCATTATAATGGCATCGGTGGTATAAATTTACTCACCGGCCGATACCGGAAGTCATGTCATCATGTGACTTCCGGTTGTTGTCATGATAGCACAGAGTCATGTGATGACTCCTGTAGCTCACATGACTCACTTCGTGCCTCACACAGCCGAGAGCTGGGTGAGACAGTTTAAGTCTCTGTAGCTGTGATCAGCAGACATGGCAGAGCAATCAGACTGATAAAATATCATGTGCATTTGTATATTAATGTCATAATTCCTTTGCCTTAGTATTTTGCGCATGAGCTATGTATGAAGCCAGTTTTATTTTCTGTATTTGAGTAAAGTTTTAGATTTAATTGTTTGGAAATACAGATATCTTTTTCATGCCATAAGTTCACATTTGCTTTAATCGGTTGAAGTGTAATAGAAAACTGAAGGGAACATAAAATCAGTCACTGGCTTTGTACAGTATATAGTAACAGAAATCAATTTAGCTGAATTAATGATGCGACTTCCATTCTCTGAGTTTATACTTTAAGATAGAATATGAGATGAACATTATGAAATCTGTTTCTAACATCTTGAAACGCGTTAAAAGCATTGAAGGCAGCACAAACAGTAAAATGTCAACTTACTTGTCTGTGCATATCTGATATACAATAGTTAATATACTTAGTGGGGAGAAATGATCAATACTCATTGAAGGAACAAATTATCTCAGAAAAACTTTCACCAATTTATTGAAAAGAAAAATCAAATCCGGGTCCTGATGTAATCCAATAAGGGGGTCCCACGACGATCCATACTCACTGTCCCAGTCAATGAAGAACAGAATTTTCCCCATTGGCTGGACGAGCAGTGCAGTGACCTGACCTAACATCATTAGGTCAGGCTCTGGTCACTGCAGGGCATGACGAGTGTTGATGTCATGGGGTTAGCTAGGTACATTACCTGCGGTGATGAACTCCGCTGAACACCTGACGTCAGCGCTCGTCACTGACTTCCATTGTCCACCTCGTTCACTAGTGAAGTATCGCGAGCTGCACGTTATATCACCACTAGTCACAGTCTCAGACCGCCCGTGAGACTTGATGTGAGAATACGGCGAGCATGCAAGTCAGTGATGAGCGCTGATGTCAGGAGTACAGTGGAGATCATCACAGCAGGTAATGAACTTTGCTAACCTCCTGATGTCGGTGCTCATCATCCCTGCAGCTGCTCACACACTATTGTAAGAGCAGATACTGAAACACAGCAGTGCGAGCAGCTGCGGAGCTGGTGCGGATACACGGAAGTGCTTCCATGTGGCTTCTGGGGATTTTGCGGACACTTTTACTGGTATTGTGTCACGGTCTGCAATTGCGCAACAGAATAAGACATGTTCCATAATAACGGAACATAGGAACTGGTGGCACATGGAAGTGCTTCCATGTGCCATCCAATCCTGCACAGAACACATTGAAAAGATGGTCTTTTCAGTAGGTCCACAAAAAAAAGGAACTGACCAGGACAAATGGAATGGTCATCTGAATGAGCCCTTATACTTTTTATTTTCTTGGAATAAAAAGCTTTTTGGTTTATCCTAGCACTAGTGGTTTTTATTAATTAAAGAAGTACGCATATTTCATATTGCTGCATTTGTAACAACCTGATCTATAAAATTGTCACACTAGTTAACCCCTTCAGTGAACAATGTAAAAAAAAATTAAAAACTGAAAAAATAAAAAAGCTATAGCTCTCAGAATACAATGCAAAAGCAGTTTTTTCTCTATAAAATTAGTTTTTATGGTGTAAAAGTGGCAAAACAGAAAAAAAAGATGTAAATGTGGTATTGCTGTAATCATAATGACCCGAAAAATGAAGCTTTCTAATCAATTTTATGACATGGAGAATGGCATAAAAAATATAATAAAACAATTCCTGAATTGCTGTTTGTTTTTGATTGTGCCTTACAAGAAGAGGAATAGAAAGCGATCAAAAAATATCATGTGGCCCAAAATGGTACCAATAAAGACTCCAACTCACCCCACAAAAAACAAGCCCTCATATGACTCTGTTGACAGAAAAATAAAAAGCTATAGCCTTCAAAATTCAATGCTGCACATAATACCTAATACCTTTATTTTGTAAAAAAACATTTTAGTGGGAGAGTAGCCAAACCTAAAAAAAATATTAATCTAGTATTGCTGAAATCATACTGACCTGTGGAAAAAAGCCGCTAAATCACTTATACCGCAAGATGAACGGCATAAAAAAGAAATAAAACAAATTTTTCAACTGCTGTTGATTTATTTCCTCTGCCTCTCAAAGATCGCAGAATGGCATAGCTCATATTTATCCTGCTCTCTATGCTGAGTGCTTTACTTGCAATTACTTGATAAAAATGTGATTTAGACAGGATTCCTAAAAGAGAATTCACTGTAATAAGTCAATGTGAGTCAATTTGAACACCCATCTGGCCTGTGGTGTGGCAGTGTCCATCTTTTTATGCGTCTTTTTAGGCATGCACAAAAATACTGTCATCAACAATTTTGTTCAACTTTGAAAACATGGAGACTGCTAAACAGAGGCCAAATAGAGTCTATAGTAACCCTACCGCCTCATTATAGTGAATGGATCGGTAGCGGGTTTTACCTGAATCACATAAATTGTAGATGTAGATGGAAACCCTGATGTAAGCGCTTAGTATAGAGCACAAGATAAATGTGAACTGATACAAAATGTTCTGTGCCCAAATAGCATTCAACTCAACCCACATAAACACAAGTCAGTTCTTAGGTCCATCATTTGTTTCAAGAAATATACAGTAGGGGGCTTCCATGTTACTAGTAACACAAAGGCTCTGGAAAAACGCTATGGTTCCCCCCTCAAAAAAGAAATACAGCAAAATCTGCACTCCAAAATCCAAATTCCTTCTGAGCCCCACAACCTGCCTAAACCACTGTTAGCGTCCACATGTTTGGTATTGTTGTAGTGAGGAGAGCCCGCTTAACTTATGGGGTGCATGTTTCTAGAAGCACAAGCTGGGCACAATGTATGAGCACTAAAATGTACTGAGCATGACAAGGGTTTATTTGCAGTTTTTAGTTCTGCAATATTCACTGTTTTTGACACCATGGGTATTTTTTAGAGACTTAATCATCATTACACCCGTAGATTAATTCCCAGAGGGGTGAATTTTTCAAAAATTGGTCACTTGAGGAAATTCCTTCTGGTCTGGCACTTAGGGGCTCTGCAAATGGAGCCCACAAACTATTCTAGGAAAATCTGTGCTCCAAAAATCAAATGGCACTCCTTCCCTCCCGAGTCCTGTGGTGCGGTCAAACATTACTGTATAGTCAAATATTGGGTATTAAACAGAGAACAGTAGAAGACGGGTTTTCAAAGCTGCGCTATTGAACAGATCGGACAGATGACAGAATTAATGTTTCTTTATTTTCATGCACAGGTAAACTCATTTCAGGAGTACTCAGCTCCCTTCATCAGGACAACAAGCAAAAACATCAAATCTAATGTTAGCACTGGCAAGTCAGCATTATATCCCACTGTAGTGACGTAACAGAAACACCCACATTGAAAAAAAACTTGGCGGGATCTTCCACATTTAAAATAAACGTGACGTACATCATCCATTTCATCGAAAATTGAAAGTAGTAAATGTTGAAACCATTTGCCCATACATTTTGCAGATTACAAACCCATAAAAAAATTGTTATGAATAAAGATAAAAAAGAAGAAAATAATAAAAAGTGCAAAAAATAATAACTTTGTCTGGAATTCAATCCTTGTGTCAGGGGATGTGGCTGAAGGAATGTGAGAAAGAAGTGTATTAGCCAATAGACCATCACCAGTGATGGATGGAATTCATGAAATTAGCAAATACATCATATGTTATATGTTATTAAATATCATCCTAAATTTATCACTAACATGAAGTCCAAAATGAAAAAAAAAACAGTCTTGGAATCACTGGAATTCGTTGCAGCGTTTCAGAGTTATAAGTGATACTGATCAGAATTGAAAAAAATGGCATGGTCATGAAGATGAAAACAGGCTAGGGGTAAAGAAGTTAATATTTTGTGAGGGTGTGTTCTTTTTTCCACAGTACATAATAGCTGGCTCATAATTGGCCAAAAAAACAAAATATACTTATAAACCACTCCACCACCAACTGCAATTCCTGGTATAGGGAAAGGGATGCACGGATCAGCGAACAGCTGGTTACCAGAAGAAGCAATCAAGAAAAATCCAGCAATCCCAAACGATAAAAGATTCCAAGAATTTTTTTCACATTTTAAAATTCCATGGTTAAGACTCCATTAAAAGGGAAACAGATTACGCATTTCAGATGCAATAGATCCTTACTCTGTTGAATCCAAAACGCATCATCTGTTTCACTTTTAATGGAGTCTTAACTAGAGATGAGCGAACCGGTCGTGGTTCGGCTCGAGTTCGGTTCGCCGAACGGAGGTCCCGTTCGAGTTCGGTTCGTCGAACGTTCGACGAACCGAACTCGAACTGCATAGGAAACAATGGCAGGCATTCACAAACACATAAAAACACCTAGAAAACACCCTCAAAGGTGTCCAAAAGGCGACAAACAACTCACAACACAAACACATGGGAAAGTGACAAGGACATATACTCATGCGAAAACAAAAGCTGGACAAGGAAAAAGAGGAGGACAAACAGATATATGAGTATATGCAAGGAAACGTCGATGCCATTACTGTGCAACTTGAGCCCTGCTCATTTTAGGCTTCCAATCTGGATAAATTGACTGAGCTTGCCACGTACGCCTTGGGGATCTTGTCGTGTCCTGCAGCCAGCGCTCTCTCGGAACCTGTCTTCAGTGCTGCTGCGGGTCTGCTGGCAGATAAGCACATGTGTCTGTCCACTGACAATGTGGACATGGCTCTCAGAGGACTTTTCTTACCCTGGGTCATCCAGGGGAGGTGAAAGGCACGCGTATTTTTGAGAGTGCTTTATGCAAAGCATCTTTTTCTTTTTCAAAAGGGGGGTCAAGTGATGCCAGTCAAGTGGGGTGTGTGTGGCCCAATTAGTGGAAACGAGGGAGACTGTGGTTGGAGTCCCCTCGATTTTGAAAAAAGAACCAAGATGAACAAGTCATGGCTCTCAGAGGACTTTTCTTCCACTGGGTCATCCAGGGGACGTGAAAGGAACGCGTATTTTTGAGAGTGCTTCATGCAAAGCATCTTTTTCATTTTGAAAAGGGGGATCAAGTGATGCAAGTCAAGTGGGGTGTGTGTGGCCCAATTAGTGGAAACGAGGGAGACTGTGGTTGGAGTCCCCTTGCTGTGTTTGTAAAAGAACCAAGATGAACAAGTCATGGCTCTCAGAGGACTTTTCTTCCCCTGGGTCATCCAGGGGACGTGAAAGGCACGCGTATTTTTGAGAGTGCTTCATGCAAAGCATCTTTTTCTTTTTCAAAAGGGGGGTCAACTGATGCCAGTCAAGTGGGGTGTGTGTGGCCCAATTAGTGGCAACAAGGGAGACTGTGGTTGGAGTCCCCTCGCTGTGTTTGTAAAAGAACCAAGATGAACAAGTCATGGCTCTCAGAGGACTTTTCTTCCCTGGGTCATCCAGGGGAGGTGAAAGGCCCGCGTATTTTTGAGAGTGCTTCATGCAAAGCATCTTTTTCATTTTGAAAATGGGGATCAAGTGATGCCAGTCAAGTGGGGTGTGTGTGGCCCAATTAGTGGAAACGAGGGAGACTGTGGTTGGAGTCCCCTCGCTTTTGAAAAAAGAACCAAGATGAACAAGTCATGGCTCTCAGAGGACTTTTCTTCCCTGGGTCATCTAGGGGAGGTGAAAGGCCCGCGTATTTTTGAGAGTGCTTCATGCAAAGCATCTTTTTCATTTTGAAAAGGGGGGTCAAGTGATGCCAGTCAAGTGGGGTGTGTGTGGCCCAATTAGTGGAAACGAGGGAGACTGTGGTTGGGGTCCCCTTGCTGTGTTTTACATGATTTTCGAAGGGCATGACATGACTAAGAGGTTGAGTTTCATCATCTGCAACTTGTTGGCAACAGAAAGGCTGCCTTTACACCCTTTTGAGACCGATGATTTTCAAGACCTTATGCCCATTGCAGTGCCCCAAGAGCCGATGGCCAGTCGTCACTTCTTCTCCAAGAAAGGCATGCCCGCGCTACCACAGCATGTTGCACACAACCTCACCGATTCTTGAGAAACTCTGTGTGTGACAGGGTGCATTTCACCACAGATACTTGGACCAGTAAGCATGGACAGGGGAGTTACATGTTGCTGACTGGGCACTGGGTAACTATGGTAAGAGATGGAGAAGGGTTTGCTGTACAAGTCTTGCCGTCCCCACGACTTGTGTGTCAATCCTTCCTCTGTATGTACAAGTTCCTCCACTGCTTCTGCCTCCTCAACCTCGTGTGGGTCCTCCACCTCGGCCCAAACCCTGTGTGGTCAGGCCACCTTTCCTTGTAACTGCGCCGAAGGAATCCCACACACCTCCTTACTATGCTGGCAACAGAGCTCAAGGCCATCAGGCGGTCAAATGTTTACTTTGAAATGTAGGGGAAATGTGAGACACCGCTGAGGAATTGTGGATGGTTAGCTCTGGAGAGTGAGACCGACTTTCATCAATGGTTGTCTCCACTCAACCAGCAGCCAGGGAAGGTCGGGTGCGACAATGATGCAAACCAGTCTGCGACCCTTCTTCAGGGCAATGTGACACACGTGCCTTGTATGCCTCACGTGTTGAACCTGGTTGTCCAGCAATTTTTAAAACACTATCCCGGCCTACATGGCCTTCTGACCAGGGCACGGTGTAACGCCTGCCTGGATCGACACACTTAGATGGGCTGTAAAGGATAGGCTAGAGGGAAGCCACTCACCAAGCTGGACACCCAGAACCCTGAAACCCTTTAACCCCTATACAGTGATTTGGAATTACACAGGGCCCAAGTTGATCAATACCTGTGGAAGGCTGCAGTTCCAGAGAATAGTAGTCATGCAGGGTCAAAACATTAATTGAGGAAGAGGAACAGAATGGGATGGCCAGGACTTAATCAGAAAACAAGCAGAGGTGAAATACGGATCGGCCAATGAGGTACATAAACAGCAAGCAGGAAAAGTAGTCACAGGTAACAAGCACACAAAATCATAAAACTGAACTGGGAGTAACAGTAACAAGAGGTTCATAGCTTTGTCTGGCAGTGGTCTGCAGACAGGAGGGGCCTAAAAAAGGGTGCGGTGTATTCCCATTGGTTGTAGCTGAATGATGGTACTTCATCTGTGAGATACCCACCACCTACATTCAGCCTGTGGTTCTGCATCTGTCAAGGTAACGCAGCCCAGTGGGTGAGCATAACCTGCGTCCAACTGCGCCGCTGGCATCGACTCCTTTCCCATCATCAGCACTATGCACGAAAGGAACACATTGTCACCTGGTGACCGGAGTACAAATTGATTGAGTGGACTACGTTCGTGACTTAACAGCCGTGTGCGGCAATGATGCAAACCTGTCTGCGGCCCTTCGTCAGGGCAATGTGACACACGTGCCTTGTATGGCTCACGTGTTGAATCTGATTCTCCAGCAATTTTTAAAATACCATCCCGGCCTACATGGCCTTGTGCAGCGGGCACGCTGCTATGTGCTCACTTTCATCCTTCGCACCCAGCAGCTCAACAACTTTCATCGCTACTGAAGTCTTAGGGTCTGGTGGTTAAACGCCTGAAATGCGATGTTCCGACACGCAGGAATTTGAATCTGCACATGTTACAGCGTCTGTGGCAGCACCGCAGAGCCCTGCTGAAATACGGTATGACGTATACCCTGGGCTACCTTGATCCAGAGGTGGTGCAGATCACGCTGCTGGAGTGGTGTCAGATCAAGGACCTATGCACCCTTCTACACAGTTTACAAATATCGACGAAGATCTTTAGCACTGGCGATGCCATTCTCAGCGTGACAATTCTGGTCATCTACAAGATGGAGCACACTGTATGCATTATTCGGAGTCAGGTGTTGGTCCAAGAGGAAGGGGAGGAAGTACAGGAGGAGTCATATGCAGAAAGGATAATAAGATCTACAAGGTCCAGACGGTGAACGGCACCTAGGCGGAAGTCAAGGGACGGTGGGGGAGAGGGATTAACAAGGGCGCATAGTATCTGCAAAAATTGTCGAGGAAGGTGCAGGAGCCCATGAAGAAATGGAGGACGAACTGGCGATGGGCATGGAAGACTCAGCAGATGAGTGAGAGCTTGCTCACATTTAGGTTGTGCGAGGTTGGGGGGAGAGGGCAGAGGAAGGATGCACGATTCTCACCTCTCTGCCACCAACACACCCAGGACTTGGTCCTCCTGGATGCACAGACACATGAGCGCCTTCTTGCTGTACTACCTACAACATGACCCTCGGATTGTACGAATTAGAAGTAATGCTAACTACTGGGTTGCCACACTGTTAGATCCCCGGTACAAGACAAAATTTGGCGAAATAATTCCTGCCATAGAAAGGGACGCACGTATACAGGAGTATCTGCAGAAGGTGGTACGGATTCTTAGATCTGCTTTTCCAGTAAACAACAGTGCTGCACAGAGTGATTCCTAACGCTTTGTCATGGATAGGAGGAAATGGTCTTTTACTTGTCCACATCTGAGGGACCGAGGGCTGGCTGCTGTGCTGAGATGGCATTGAGTACGGTGTCCCTGCAGAGTTGCACTTTTGGTCATATACCAAATGAGTTAAAAAAGGACAGATGCTGGTGGAAAGGGGAACAGGTGTGTTGTAAAGGGGAAAAAAGTTTTTGTCCGTGGGTTTGTTGGTTAAGCAAAAGTAACATTTGATGAAGAAACACCATCTGTTACGGTGGGACTGGCAGATTTTGATAAGGTGGTATATACTATGTTACCGCTATATAACGAAAATTAATAAGAAAAGAAAGAGAAAGGTATATATCCCCATCAGCAGTCAATGTCCACCGTGCTCCCAGATGGAAAAGGAGAGGTTGGCAACTGGAAGGTTAGATGGAGGATACAGATCTGTGTGGCTATGAAACTAATAGTTGCCTGAACCGAGTTAGACGCCACTCGGATCTGGAGACTGGGAGCCCTGTTAGCGTCACAGGGTCCACACGCCCACCCAGCCCAGGAACTCCCTGTTAACATCACAGGGGCCATTCAGTACGCTGACCATGTGCATTGGGGCCACACCTGTGGACAGCAGGCGCATCAGCAGCAGCAGGCCTGTTAATGCCACTGGGCTGCACAAGCAGGACTTGTAGGACAGGAGCTGGTCTTAACCGTTCTGCGTTACCAACTGTGGTGGCGGCCTGCATTGACGCCCTATCCCTGCCTACCTCTGGCCTAAAGCCGCAATGGGTTCAACACATGGAGGTGTGCTCTTTCGGAGCATAATAGAAGACTGCGCACCTCCTTGTTGGCTCCAGCCCATTTTATAACCTTGGTCCGCCCCAAACCAGGGTGGACCACAATGCACCTCCTGGAGACAAAAGCAGAGTGACACGTCATGAGTGGCATAACTAGCGTCCTATTTGGAACTGCAACTTCAATAATGACCTCATGGCTGCCACGACACAAACACCTCACCAGTTATCGTCTGACCATCAATAATGAGGTGACAAGTCATAGGGGCGGGCCTCTGCAAGCCATTTGGGAGTGGCCTGGCCACATCGTCAGGACACCTGATGCCCTGTGGTCTATATGGGCCCCCCCACATCAGGGGCAGGGCCAAAGAGTTCATTACCGGATCTAGTTTCTGATGCAGTAAGTGCCTGAGCATGCTCAGTTGCATGAAATACAGTCTCTGAAAAAAGACTATCAGCTTTAGCATGGTGTCTAGGCACAAAACAGGACTTAGACCCGGCACGGAATGCAAGTACCTGTGCAAAGAGGCTTTTCGCACTAAGTGTGGGAGCATGCGCTGTATCCCGAAATGAAGACTTAGCCTCAGGAATGGCACAGTCAGGCTGAGCATACTCACTAGGCGAAACACTGTAGTTAGGCTGCAGCTGGGGTAAATCGGCACACACATGCGCACTAGCTGCCTCTCCACACTTAGACGTGGAGGAGAAATTGCTCTTCGGGTGTGGACTTGGAGATGCTGTCTATGAACAGAAGGAAAAGCTAAAGGAAGCCTCACTTTCTATCCCTCCGAATTATCAAATGCAGCAATGAATTCCCTGAGTTTGCTATAAAATTAGCGTAGCAAAATGTGCATGAGGGTGTCATGCAGAGGTGCTGCAAATAGATTTGCACCAGTGGGACACTAATGGAAGTCCAGCAGGCAGTTCTATGATGCCACTAAATGGCAGTATTTTTTGCTATCATTATAGCTTATTAAAAACAGAGCAGGAGGGTGTCCTGCACAGGTGCTAGAAATAGCTTGGCACCAGTGGGACAATAATGAAATACAACAGCCAGTTCTTGTATGCCACTAAATGGCAGTATTTTTTGCTATCATTATAGCTTATTAAAAACAGAGCAGGAGGGTGTCCTGCACAGGTGCTAGAAATAGCTTGGCACCTGTGGGGCACAAATGGAGTACAACAGACACTTTTTGTATGCCACTAAGTTGCAGCAGTTTTTGCTATTATTATAGCTTTTAAAAACAGAGCAGGAGGGTGTCATGCAGAGGTGCAGCACATAGATTTGCACCAGTGGGGCACTAATGGAGTACAACACCCATTTCTTGTATGCCACTAAGTTTACTCAATTTTTGGTATTATAATGTCTTAGTAAGTAACAATGAGTTTGAGTATGCAATGCAGGCAGAGGTGCTGCAAATATCTTTGCACTAGTGGGACAATACAGAAGTCCAACAGCCACTTTTTGTATGCCACTAAGTTGCAGCAGTTTTTGCTATTATTATAGCTTTTAAAAACAGAGCAGGAGGGTGTCATGCAGAGGTGCTGTAAATAGCTTGGCACCTGTGGGGCACAAATGGAGTACAACAGCCACCTTTTGTATGCCACTAAGTTGCAGCAGTTTTTGCTAGTATAATGGCTTAGTAACAATGAGTGTGAGTGTGCAATGCAGGCAGACGTGCTGCAAATATCTTTGCACTACTGGGACTATACAGAAGTCCAATAGCCACGTTTAGGATGCCACTAAGTTCACTCAGTGTTTGCTAGTATAATGGCTTAGTAACAATGAGTTTGAGTGTGCAATGCAGGCAGACGTGCTGCAAATATCTTTGCACTAGTGGGACAATACAGAAGTCCAACAGCCATGTTTAGGATGCCACTAAGTTCACTCAGTGTTTGCTAGTATAATGGCTTAGTAACAATGAGTTTGAGTGTGCAATGCAGGCAGACGTGCTGAAAATATCTTTGCACTAGTGGGACAATACAGAAGTCCAACAGCCATGTTTAGGATGCCACTAAGTTCACTCAGTGTTTGCTAGTATAATGGCTTAGTAACAATGAGTTTCAGTGTGCAATGCAGGCAGACGTGCTGCAAATATCTTTGCACTACTGGGACTATACAGAAGTCCAATAGCCACGTTTAGGATGCCACTAAGTTCACTCAGTGTTTGCTAGTATAATGGCTTAGTAACAATGAGTTTGAGTGTGCAATGCAGGCAGACGTGCTGAAAATATCTTTGCACTAGTGGGACAATACAGAAGTCCAACAGCCATGTTTAGGATGCCACTAAGTTCACTCAGTGTTTGCTAGTATAATGGCTTAGTTATAATGAGTTTGAGTGTGCAATGCAGGCAGACGTGCTGAAAATATCTTTGCACTAGTGGGACAATACAGAAGTCCAACAGCCACGTTTAGGATGCCACTAAGTTCACTCAGTGTTTGCTAGTATAATGGCTTAGTAACAATGAGTTTGAGTGTGCAAAGGGCAGGAGGGTACAGTGCCAGGGTTGTGGGGCTCTGGGTAGAGGAATGGAAGCCTGCCTTTCTATCCCTCCTAATGGGGAAATGCAGTGAGGAAATCCCTGACCTTAGCTACACAGACGCTGTCATCTTGTGTAGCTGTTAAACTCTGTTTTCACGGACCTGTCACCTATCGCTCTGACCCTGCCGGTATGAGCCCTTAAAAGGACTGATAGAAAGTGCTATCCCTATTCTGTATAGCGCTGTGTATAGAGCGTACACAGCAGTATCGGCGATAGGAGCTGCGCCAGTGATGACTGACACCAAGGACGCAGAAGGCAAATAATGGCGTGCTGGAGGAAAATGTCCGGTTTTATAATGCAGGGACATGTGACATGGACATCATATCACACATGCCGTTGCTTCTCTGGCTAAAAGTCCACTTAGCTGTGTGTGTGTCTGGGATTGGCTGACATGCTGGCCCACCCCACTACACGCGCGCGCTTAGGGAAGGAAGACAAGGAAAAAAAGAAAAAAATGGCGATCGCCATTATCCATACAGCAGTGATCTGAATGCGCTGTTCCCGCACACTATACACTGAAATTTCATAATAGTGTGAGTCACAGAGTGACTTACACTATTACAGCGGAAAGCCAGCTAGGAATTAGCTGGTCTTTTTGCTGCTAGAACCGTTCTCGAACGTATCTAGAACTATCGAGCTTTAGCAAAAAGCTCGAGTTCTAGTTCGATCTAGAACAGCCCCCAAAATCACTCTAGCCGCGAACTGGAGAACCTCAAACCGCGAACCGCGCTCAACTCTAGTCTTAACCATGGAATTTTAAAATGTGAAATAAAGTCTTGGAATTTTTTATCGTTTGGGATTGCTAGATTTTTCTTGGACTTTGATGATTGGCCAACCTCATGCAGAGGAAGTGCACACCCCAGAATAAAAATCTGGAAATTACATCTTGAGCTTAACACTTTGAGCTTAGGCTGATACAACTTAAAAAAAAAAAAAAAAAAAAAAAAACTCAAAAAACTACAATTTTCTCAAATTTTCAGCCACTGTTTCATATTATGGCGCAAGGTACTCTTTAGGAAGTTAGCCGTATTATTGATGCTCCAGATTTTGACTTGAGTTCTGGTTGGTACAAGTTTCACTTCTAAAGTACAAAAATAATTTGGTAAAACAGATTTTTTTCAGCTTATTAGATTCCAGAACCATAATTTCCTAATATGCAGCTTTCATCTTTTATTCTTATTAAGTATCATTTATTGCTGTGCAACTGAAACGTAATTGAACAATCCATCTATCGAGAGACTTTGCTAAAGCTGTAAAGTTCCTAGACCTTAAAAGTGACAAACTGCTATCTCTGAATAAAGAAATGTAACCACTAACAAACATGAAATACAATACATCTTAAATGTTTATTAACCCCTAACGGATTTGGCCTAGTTTGAGCCTTAAAGACTCATAATTTTTTTTGCTTTTTCGACTCCACTTTCACAAAGCCATGACATTTTTACTTTTCCATCGACATAACTGTATAAGGACTTACTTGTTAAGGAATAAGTTGTATTTCTTTAACAACACAATTTTGAGGTAATTGAAATGAAAAACTTATTTTGCACAATAAAATCACGTTTTTAAAATAATTTTTTGTGTCATATTTGAATAATTATGTATGAGAGCTATTAATTTGAGGCATGTATTTTTATTTCTATTGGAAGCAATTTCGAGTTATAGGATACTTTAATTTAACACTCGAACAATGGACTGAGGAGAACAGAATGGTTTTTAAAGGGACAAATGCAAAGTCCTACAACTGGGTAAAAGAAATGTAAAAAGCATATATAGTATGGGAGGAAAAGAACTAGGTGATAGCACCGGGGAAAAGGACCTGAGCATAATAGTGGATCCCAGATTGAACATGAGCCAACAATGCGGAACTGCAGCTAAAAAGGCCAACAAATTTCTGTGATGTATCAAGACAAGCATTGAATCTAGATCAATAAATGTAATTATTCCCCTATACTCTGCACTGGCCAGTCCACGCCTGGAATACTGTGTATAGTTCTGGGCGCCCCAATTCAAGAAGCACATCGATATGTTGGAGCAAGTCCAGAGAAGAACAACCAAGATGGTAGAAGGTCTACAAACCATGTCATGTGAAGAACGGCTAAAAGAACTAGGAATGTTTAGTTTGAAAAAGAGAAGACTGAGAGGAGACTTAGGCTATGTGCCCACGCTGCGGATTTTGCGCGGATTTTGCGCGGATTTTGCCGCGGATTTGCCGCGGATTTCACGAAAATCTGCAGCATCGGCACTTCCAAGCCATTTCAATGGCATTTTGGAAATGCTGTGTCCATGCTGCGGATTTTTCTGCTGCGGATTTGCCGCGGATTTTGATCCGGAAAAATCTGCAGCATGTCAATTGTTTGGTGCAGATTTGGTGCGGATTTTTGGTTTTGAATGGGGAAAAAAAAAAAAGAAAAATCCGCATCAAAATCCGCAGCAAATCCGCGGTAAATCCGCGGCAAATCCGCGGCAAATCCGCGGGTGCGGATTTGCCGCGAAAGTCGCGGATTTTCAGGCAGAAAAATCCGCAGGTACATTCTACCGTGGACACATAGCCTTAATGGTGGCTTACAAATATCTGAAAGGTAGTCACAGTGCAAAGGGATCTACCATATTCTCATTATCACAAAGAAGTACAAGAAGCAATGGGATGAAACGAATAGATACTGATAATAACTAATTTATTTTAAATAATTTGTTGCTACTATTAAGAACTTATTGTTGCATCAATGATGGCAAGCCATCCCAACTCAGATACAGAAAAACAAGCCCAAACCATGATATTAACAATATCATGCTTCACAATTGGCGGGAGTTTTATGCTTTCATGCAGTGTTTTTCCTTCTCCAAACAAAAAGCATATCATTTAAGCCAAAAATCTCTGTTTTGGTGTCATCATTTGATCAGTTTTCTGGACTTCCCATGAGGGTATAGGTAATATCTGAAGTCTCTTTTTTAGAAGTGATGTGGCATTTGTCAAAGACAAGACAGGTTCTTAAACTAACTTTCCTACATTTTTGTGGGCGCAGTGCATATGTAAAAGACAATTTTGGCAATTACCAATGTATATTGCATGTATTATCAGTGGTTCCAAATTGGCTTCTTCTTCTTCGTTTTTATATAGTTTATGGAGCTTTATAAAAACAAGACAACGTCACTTAATAAATTGAAAAATTGTCATTATTGAGCTGTAATTAATAGTAATCTATAGGACCTGTCTATTTAGGGGGCATCATGCATAACTCACAAAACCTGGGAAACACACGTTCGCCAGAAGGCTTGCCACACTCATCAGGAGGGCTTTAAACTAGAAGAAGAGGGGATGGGAGAAAAAACAGCAGACAAGAACATGCAACAGAAGGACAAACTAATCAAGGATACTAGATGCCGTAAAGAGGACCCAAGGCAGGGTAATCAGAAGGAAGCTAAGAAAAGGGGAGCAAAACTTCTTTCCTGCATGCTGACCAATGCAAGAAGCCTGACCAATAAGATGGAGGAACTGGAGCTGGTAATGTATGAGGAGAAATACGACATAGTAGGAATAACTGAGACATGGTTAGATGATAGTTATGACTGGGCGGCTAACCTGCAAGGATATGAATTGTTTAGGAGGGATCGTAAAAAAAGGAAAGGGGGTGGAGTCTGCCTATATATAAAGTCCAGTTTAAAGCCCAGACTAAGAGAAGATATTCAAGAGGGAAATGAAGAGGTGGAGTCTCTATGGGTGCAGATACAAGGAGGGAAAACTAATAAAATCCTCATAGGGGTTTGTTATAAGCCACCAAATATAACAGAAACTACTGAAAATATATTATTGAAACAAATAGACAAAGCAGCAAATCACAATGAGGTGATTATTATGGGGGACTTCAATTACCCCGATATAGACTGGGAAACTGAAACCTGCGTATCTCAGAAAGGAAACCGGTTTCTGTCAGTAACTAAGGATAATTATCTGTCCCAACTTGTGCCAGGCTCAACTAGAGGGGCAACCCTTCTGGACTTAATTTTAAGCAACAGGCCAGATAGAATAACAGACGTACGAGTGGATGGGCACCTAGGGAATAGTGACCACAATATAATACAATTCCACTTGTCCTTCAGTAACGTGCCTTGGAGGGGGGTTACAAAAACGCTGAATTTCAGAAAAGCAAAGTTTGATCAGCTTAGAGAAGACCTTCGCCAAATTGATTGGGACAATGTCCTCAAAAATGGGAGCACAGAAAATAAGTGGGACATTTTTAAATCGGCATTAAACACCCACTGCGGGCTAGCCATACCATACAGAAATAAAAGGGCTAGGAACAGGAGAAAACCAATGTGGCTAAATAAGGATGTAAAAGGGGCAATGAATAATAAGAAAAAGGCATTTAAAAAGCTAAAACAAGAAGGCAGCGAGGAAGCATTAAAAATATATAGAGAAAAAAATAAAATGTGTAAAAAACAAATATATTTAGCAAAAGTAGAAACTGAGAGACTCATTGCTAAGGAAAGCAAAGCAAATCCCAAACTATTCTTTAATTATATAAACAGAAAAAAGATTAAAATTGATGGTGTTGGCCCTTTAAAGAATAATGAGGGTAAAATCATAGAAAGCGATGTGGGAAAAGCAAATGTTTTAAATACTTTTTTCTCAACTGTGTTCACACAGGAAAAGCATATGCCAGGGGAAATGCAGAGTGATCATGTAAATGCCCCATTAAGTATGACCTGCCTAACCCAGGAAGAAGTGCAGAACCGACTTAGTAACATTAAAATTGATAAATCACCAGGCCCTGATGGCATTCACCCTCGGGTATTAAGGGAGTTAAGTAATGTGATAGACAGGCCTCTATTCCTTTTATTTAAAGACTCTATAGAAACTGGGTCTGTTCCACTGGATTGGCGGCTAGCAAATGTGGTACCAATATTCAAAAAAGGGTGCAAAAGGGAACCTGGAAACTATAGGCCGGTAAGCTTAACATCTGTTGTGGGTAAAATGTTTGAAGGGTTTTTAAGGGATACTATTATGGAATGTCTCAATGTTAATAACTGTTTAACTCCATATCAACATGGATTTATGAATGATCGCTCCTGTCAAACTAACCTGATCAGCTTCTATGAGGATGTAAGCTCTCACATGGACCGAGGAGAATCATTGGATGTCATTTATCTCGACTTCGGTAAAGCATTTGACACTGTCCCACATAAAAGACTGCTAAGTAAAATGAGAAAGCTTGGGCTCGGGGAAAATGTGTGTAGATGGGTAGGTAGCTGGCTTAGTGGTAGAAAACAAAGAGTGGTTATTAATGGTGCATACTCAGATTGGGCCAGGGTTACTAGTGGGGTGCCACAGGGGTCTGTATTGGGCCCCCTACTATTTAATATATTTATTAATGATCTGGTGGATGGTTTACAGAGTAAAATATCAGTATTTGCAGATGATACAAAACTATGTAAGGTAGTTAACACAAAGGAGGACAGTTTGCAACTACAGATGGATTTGAGTAAATTGGAGAATTGGGCTGAAAAATGGCAAATGAGGTTTAACACAGATAAGTGTAAGGTTATGCACATGGGAAGGAGAAACAGATGCTACGATTACTTACTAAATGGGAAACTGCTGGGGAAATCAGACATGGAAAAAGACTTAGGCATCTTAGTGAATAAGAATCTAAATTGGAGTGCCCAGTGTCAGGCAGCAGCCACCAAAGCAAATAGGGTGATGGGATGCATTAGAAGAGGTCTGGGGGCACGAGATGAAAACATCATTCTCCCTCTGTACAAATCACTAGTCAGACCACACTTGGAGTATTGTGTGCAATTTTGGGCGCCGGTGCTGAAGAAAGACATTACTGAACTTGAAAGGGTTCAGAGGCGGGCTACTAAAATAATAAATGGAGTGGGTGCATTAGAATACACGGAAAGGTTATCAAAATTAGGTCTATTTACTCTAGAAAAGAGAAGACTTAGGGGAGACCTAATAAATATGTACAAATATATCAGAGGGCCATATAGAGATCTCTCCCATGATCTGTTTGTACCAAGGACTATGACAAGAACAAGGGGGCATTCTTTTCGATTGGAGGAAAGAAAATTCCTACATCAGCATAGAAGAGGGTTCTTCACGGTAAGAGCAGTGAGGCTCTGGAACTCTCTTCCTGAGGAAGTGGTGATGGCCAACTCACTGAATGAATTTAAGAGAGGAATGGATGCATTTCTTGTTAGCAAAAGTATAGAAGGTTATAAATAGCATAATGCAAGCATTAAACTTGGGGTTAGTTAGTTAGGAAAAACAAAGGCTTAGGGGGGATCTAATCACAATGTATAAACATATGAGGGGACAGTACAGAGACCTTTCCAAAGATCTCTTTACACCTAGGCCTGCGACTGGAACAGGGGGCATCCGCTAAGTCTTGAGGAAAGAATGTTTAATCATAATCACAGATGAGGATTCTTTACTGTACGAGCAGTGAGACTATGGAGCTCTCTGCCGTATGATGTTGTAATGAGGGATTCACTAGTAAAATTTAAGCAGAGCCTGAACGCATTTCTTGAAAAATATAATATTACCAGTTATGTATATTAGATTTTATGACAGGGTGTTGATCCAGGGAACTAGTCTGATTGCCGTATGTGGAGTCAGGAAGGAATTTTTTTCCCCATTGGAGCTTATTTGACACATTGGGTTTTTTTTGCCTTCCTCTGGATCAACATGTTAGGCTACAGGTTGAACTAGATAGACTTAGAGTCTCCCTTCAACCTTAAAAACTATGAAACTATGAAACTATGAAACTTGTGGATAAGCTATATGGATAGGAACAGGCTTTTATATGTTGTTTTTTGTAATATAACAAAAATCTAACACAAACATGTTTATATGCTACACTACATATCGAAAGTGATTCCCCACAGTTTACAGAGAGATATCTCCTACACAGATCAAGTATTCTTCGTTCTGTGTTTTATCATTCTACATGCAGTTCCCAGCACTAATGCACAGACCTCTATAGGATGTCCTTGATTTATCTTTTTCTTCTATTTCCTGTGCATTTTACATGCGCGCAACATACTGAGCAAATTTTATGGATGCAAAAATTACCTCAGGGGCTCATCCGTCTGACTTTCTAGATTAAAAGGGTATTTTCTTTTGAAATGTTTGTTACCATTTCCTTATTTCTTATCAGTGATTAGATAAGTTAGTATAAAAAAAGTCACAATTAAACATACTTAAAATTACTTTTGTTATACTATGTTTAATAAATCTACCAAGGTTCTAGTTAATATGATGACAAATAATTTATGTACATAGTCACAAAAATATCAAAGTCAGTTTAATAAAAGTGTATCACGGTTTTATATCTGCAGTTGTTGCTAAATTGTGCCATGTAAATAATTGCCATAAGAGGACACCTCACATCTAATATAGAAATGAGAGGTGAGCAGATCTTTTCAAATGTGAATTCTGTAGTTAATATTTCCAACCTTTTCTGCAGTGTAATATATCTTCAGTGCTTATTTAGACTGCACACTCCAGCTGGCAGGACTTGTGGATTCAAGTCATGTGACCCTGATGACATCACAGGTTCTTTTGCTCTTTTATGTTGCTGTCAAGCTGTACTCTAAGATGTACAATAGCAGTACAGCGCAGTAATGAGGGACAGAGAGGATTCCTAAAACTACCTGAGAAGGTAGTTAGCTGGTAAACCACTAGGGGGCGTTAAGGGGGCTTTACACGCTACGACATCGCTAATGCGAAGTCGTTGGGGTCACGGAATTGGTGACGCACATCCGTCCGCATTAGCGATGCCATTGTGTGTGACACCTATGAACCATTTTGCATTGTCGCAAAAACGTGCAAAATCGCTCATCGGTGACATGGGGGTCCATTCTCAAATATCGTTACTGCAGCAGTAACGAAGTTGTTCCTCGTTCCTGCGGCAGCACACATCGCTCCGTGTGACACCGCAGGAACGAGGAACCTCACCTTACCTGCCTCCCGGCCGCTATGCGTAAGGAAGGAGGTGGGCGGGATGTTACGTCGCGCTCATCTCCGCCCCTCCACTTCTATTGGGCGGCGGTTCAGTGACGCAGCTGTGACGTCGCTGTGATGCTGAACGAACCGCCCCCTTAGAAAGGAGGCGGTTCGCCCGTCACAGCGACGTCGCCGGGCAGGTAAGTAGTGTGACGGGTCTTGGCGATGTTGTGCGGCACGGGCAGCGATTTGCCCATGTCGCACAACAGATGGGGACAGGTACCCACGCTAGCGATATCGGTACCGATATCGCAGCGTGTAAAGCCCGCTTTAGAGTAGTGAAAACGTATGAGGAGAGAATTCCCTAGCAGAGGTAATACTAGTCAAGCTCACCAGATGGCAGTAGAATCATCAGAAAGCCGTATCACAACATGAGGTCTTGTAAATACACAGGGGCAAAGTCTAAACGTAGTCAGAGGGAAGCAAACAGTCAGTAGCTGGGAAACCAAAACTCAGAAGCGAGGGAAAATGGGAAGAAGATAAGAACAGAATAAAGGTAAACAGATGAGGAACGAACAGGCAGACAGACGAGCAGGGAGCTGAAGAGCTGGAGACAGTGGGAGAGACACTGACAAGACGGAAACAGAGAACAGAGGAGGTTAACAGGTCAGGTGAACACGGAGGTCAGGAGGGGACAGGACAGACAACAGGTCACTCACGAGCAGAACACAGCAGAGCCAAAAATATCACTGGTGTAGTCCCAGAGAAACAGTGCCCTAATAAAGTATTAATGACAAAATTTGACCTAGTCTCACATTCATATGAATCAAAAATAGAGGCAAAATGCACAATGATTTTTTGCAAAAATACAAAATTATTTTTATTTTTATTTTTGTTTATAGCATGCGTGATTAGAGAAGACATACACAAACAGAAAGTGAATTAAAATCAATACAACAGACAGAATGGACGGTGGGGTAGGTAGGGGCTTAGTCCTGTTACAGTTCATATTATAGGAACCTCCAATGATCAAGGATATGTGATTCTCTCCATAATGAATCAAAATTAAAGAACCCAAATGGTAATCCAAAGAGAATCACAATCCTATGTTGGCAATGATTATACACAAACACTTATACAGCATAGCACAGCTAGTCATACATAATTGAATGCAAACAGTGCAGGCGGAAAATCAGTCACATGATCATGATGTCGCTATATGAAATTTCATCAACAATAAAACTGATAGACCATTTGTCAATAGATCCAATAGAGGTTGCCTTAAAGAAGCAAATGATGGTTAGAGACAAGAATAGTCCTGTAGAATACAGCAGCAACCAGAATGCAAATATAATTGGAGTGATAATGAAGCATACATAGCATGCAAAGTGAATGCTTGAACGGCATAACAGGATCAACCATGCATCATAGCACACACAATTGCAAATAAGAAATCAGTCATAATATCACTTATATAAATTCATCAAAAGTAAACTGATAAGTTATTTGCAAGAAGTGTTTGAACGGAGCTGCCGTGAAAAGCAGATAAAGGATTAAGGATTAAATAATCCTGCAAGACACAGCAGCATCCGAACTACAAATGGTAATTTAGATAAAGGTGCAAACATGTGAGATATGCAAGGCTGATTAGTACATCCTGTGCCAAGTATATCTAAACCAAGCGGCATAGAATAACGAAATGATGGAGGTTAATCCATCACATAAAGCCAATCAGTCAAATAACGACCCGGTAAGGAAATTCAAGTATGTCCAGCCAAGATAAAGAAGGCTCAGTGACGAGAGGGTGATACCCACCAAGGTGATGCCCCCACCAGAACACACCGCCCACACCTCGACGCGCGTTTCGCAACTGCTTCGTCCGGAGGTGTGGAGGCTGTGTACCTGGTTGCTTAAATCCCCCACATGTAGTGCCTACCGGCCTATAGCGGCGCGCGCCGGCTCACGGATGTCCGTCCCACCCCGCACGTCGGCGTCCAGGAAGAACGTGGTGCGCATGCGCAACCACGTGTATCCAATTGGACGCCAGGCGCAGGGAGGAGAGGCATCGGGGAGCCAGCGCGCGCACAGGCAGGAAGCCAAAACCAACGTCATAGTGTGGGCAAAGGGAAGGGCAAATACGGAGAGGTAAATGCAATAAATGCAATATGCATATATGTATATCAGATCAAATTATATAACAAAAGATTACAAATCATAACAATGTAGATAAGTTATTTAGGAATATTCTTGAGTCCATTATAGCCTTTATTGCAGATATGTTGCCCAAAGTAATTTCTTCAGCCATGGTTATAAAGAAAGTGGAGAAATAAGCAATCAGATCTATAAAGAGAATTAAAAATACAAAATTAAAATTAAAAACATGATTCTAGCAAGGACGCATAGCAGCCACTAAACCAGAGATTATATTTAAAACATGTCAAAATAACACTTGCAATATTAATTCCATGTACAAAGTCTCATTGATTTATGAAGTAAAGCAAAAATAGGATGCGGAATGGGATCAGACACTATAAAAGAAAGGGCTTAAAACTGATGGCATCATTAAGGCCTTGTGGCTTGGTGGTATTTAAGACAGTGATCCATCTGGCCTCCCTTTTGTGCAAATTGTTTTTAATATTGCCGCCTCTAATACCAAGGTTAACCTTATCTATCCCACGAAATTTCAATTGACGCCAGTTGCAGCCGTGTTTTTCCTTAAAATGCTTAGGAATATTTTTAAGCTGGAATATTTCCTCAGGTTTTTTGATCTTGGCCGCATTTTTAATATCGTGGATATGTTCCAAGATCCGCACTCTAAGTTCACGCGTAGTGAGACCAATATAAATAAGTCCACATGGGCACGTAGCCCAATACACAACATTAGAAGAACGGCAATTGATAAAATGCAGAATTTGATATGTCCTAGATCGTGAGGAGTCCCAAAAATCGGATGCACGATCCATTTGTGGACATGCACCGCAGTCGCCACATGAGACTGATCCCCATCTGGGAGCACTAGATGTCAAAAAACTAGTAGGTCTCATGGGCGTATAATGGCTCCTCACAATCAAGTCCCCCAAAGTTTTGGATCTCCTGGGAGTAATAGCCGGCCGAGGGGTCAAAATGGAGGCCAGATCACGATCTGCTGTCAATATAGGCCAATATTTAGAGATTATGGCTGACATCTCTCGCCATTGTGAGTGATAGGGTGTGATCAGTCGGATTGTATCATCCGCAATTTTAGATTTAGTTTTAAGTAAATCGTCCCGCACTGTCCCCCTAGCTCTTTCATATCCTTTTTGAATGATGTGATTTGAATAGTGTCTGGCCCTAAACCGCCTCCTTAAATCAATAGATCGCTTTTCAAATAATTCATCGCTTGAGCAAATCCTACGTGCCCGTAGGAATTGTCCAGTCGGAACAGAATTTATCACCGAAAACGGATGAGAGGACCTCGCATTCAGAAGTGAATTAGTTGCAGTTGTCTTTCTAAAGATGTCAGTGCACAAAGTGCCATCATTACCCCTGGTGATTGAAACATCCAAAAACTCAATGTTTTCAGTACTAGAAGTGAAAGTGAGTTTGATGTTTCTATTATTGACGTTGAAACGTTGCATAAATAAATCCAACTGATGGACCTCCCCCTGCCAAATCAAAAAAATATCAATAAAGCGCAGCCACATGTGGACTGCGCCAAACTCAAAATCCGGAAAAATAATAGACCGTTCCCAATATCCAAGAAAGAGGTTTGCGTATGAGGGCGCACAAGACGCCCCCATCGCAACTCCTCTCTCTTGGAGATAGAAACGTAGCCTGACCTCCAGAACGAGGCAGGAAGGATTAACCCCTAAAGTGACCTGTATCAGAAGTGAAACTAAAAAAAGGCTCAGCTACAGCTGAGACAGGAATAAATCATGACAGTTGCTGCCTGCTTATGATTGGTCAATGTGATATAGGAGGCAGAAGTACACCCCCCCAATGAAAACTAACTAATCACAGCCATTTGGACTTAACTAAAGTTAACTCATTAAATACATAATATTTGATTGCTAATAGCTGGAAGAAACAAAATTAAAAACAAAGCAAAAACTTTTTATTTCACTTTGAAGTCACTAGCGTAAGCTGTGTTCATGAAAACTTTGGTGAAAGGTCCTCTTTTATGTTTGAGGTCCTTGCCCTGCTGCACTATGAATTTGGACACAATCAGACATCTGTATGATAGTATTGTATGATGGATAGTTCCCTGTATTTCTTAGCAAAGAAGACACCTGTACAGGGGTTCAATAGTAGTAATGAACTCAAGCTATCCCCCTCCTCTTCTCTTCTCTTCTTCTCCTAGTTCTTTTGTTACTCTAGATTAGAAAACTGTTTCATTGTTAATCCAGAAACCAGGCTGACAACTTAGATTGATCATCCCTATTGCCTGTTGGATAAGCCTAATGATGTCTGGCTTAGGTCAGATTTTGTACAGGTGCTAAGTGTCATGGAGACAGGAGAAGGGAAGCCTTTGTATCAATTGCATCAATCGTACCAATATTAGTTAAGTCTGTGTCTTCTGTTGACTATGTATTCTCTTTTTTTTGCCTTAATAAACAAAACATTAAAACAAACAATAGTAGTAATGAACATACGACCTTCATTAAAATTCCATGTGACTGTCACAACTTGCCACATTTATATATTGTTAATAGTTAATAGTTAATATATTATATAATTGGGAAAGCAGCAGTGGGGACACACCTCTGCAAGAACATTATATGGCCCATTTGTAGTCCAATAGCTCATCATAATGCACAATTACTCCTGCTATGGAGGTAAAAGAGGACCTTCCTTACCTCTTGGGTCCCTGTGCGGCTGCACAGGTTGGACCAATGATATATCCACTCCTGTGAATCAGGTATTATGTATACAAATGGCCCAGGCTATTTAAGATCATGTCCCACAGTGTTATGTACATGAGCAATTGTAGTTTTTGTATACTTTGGTGTGTGTTTGTTTCTGCTGGCGTTAGTTACGCCTAATTTTTTTCCTCCTTATTATGCTTTCCCGTCTACTGCCAGTCCTAAAATCAGGCAGATTTGTGCTCACAGCTGAACTTTGTCAGCCTCAAAGAATGTAGTTTAGTCCAGTGACCAGCATGGTCTGAACTGTACTAAACTGTCCATCATCAAGAGCCCACCACCCCTGGCAAGTAAAAAGGGTAGTGTTGTGCTCCTGTAGATCAATAGTGAGACAACCGCTTTAAGTGTGAAGAACTCACAATCCCATAAACTCCTATCAATGGTTTAAGCCAAATCTGTTAGTGATGAGGCTATTTTTAATAGGCTCATCTGTTTAGGTGGATGTTTATAAAATCTGCCATGGACTACAGCAAGGAGAGGTAGTCTTTAAGAGATGGTAGCACAGTCCGGTCCTAGAGCTGGGACAGGTATTGATACTAAAGTTGTAACATTTTAAAGAAACAATGTTTAATTATTGTAATTATAATTGATTTGACAACAGACGATTAAAAGTAATAATTCTAGTAATAGTAAAGCAAGTATTATTACTTTTAAAATAAGCTTTTAAATAATATTTCTTCTTAATTCAGTTAAATCAACCAAGTGTAAAAGGGATAATGTGAAATAATAATTAGCAGGAAAATACCAAAAAAATATTAACCATATATGTTACAAATCGGCGCAGCCATAGCCGCAAGCAGCCAGCTGCAGTTCCTGGTGCGCCCAGGAGCCGGCCGCCGTTTTTGGCTGTGCCTAAGGTCATTTAGCTGGCTGCCTCTTCCGCCTCAGCTAAGTGTGGAGAGACGGCTAGTGCGCATGCGTGTGTCGATTTACCCCGCCCAGAGCCTAAAGGCTACTTTACACACTGCGATATCGGTCACGATATCGCTAGTGTGGGTACCCGCCCCCATCTGTTGCGCGACACGGGCAAATCGCTGCCCGTGTCGCACAACAGCCGTCACACATACATAGCTGTCCGGCGACGTCTCTGTGACGGGCGAACCGCCTCCTTTCTAAGGGGGCGGTCCGTGCGGCGTCACAGCGACGTCACTGAACCGCCGCCCAATAGAAGCGGAGGGGCGGAGCTGAGCGGGACGTAACATCCCGCCCACCTCCTTCCTTCCGCATAGCGGCCGGGAGGCAGGTAAGGGGAGCTTCCTAGTTCCTGCGGCGTCACACGCAGCGATGTGTGCTGCCGCAGGAGCGACGAACTACAGCGTTACTGCTGCAGTAACGAGATTTGAGAATGGACCCCCATGTCGCCGATTAGCGATTTTGCACGTTTTTGCAACGATGCAAAATCGCTTATCGGTGTCACACGCAACGGCATTGCTAATGCGGCCGGATGTGCGTCACGAATTCCGTGACCCCAACGACTCCGCATTAGCGATGTCGCAGCGTGTAAAGCCCGCTTAAGTCCAGTGTTTCGCCTAATGAGCTCAGCTTGATAGTGCCATTTCTGAGGCTAAGTCCTCGGTTCAGACTACTGAGCATGCTCCTACACTTAGTGCGAAAAGCCTCTTTGCAAAAGTAGTTGGACATCGTGCCGTGTCTAAGTCCTGTGTTGTGCCCACTGAGCACGCTCAGGCAGATAGACTGATTTCTGAGACTGTTATTCAGGCTACTGATGCACTTAGTGCATCAGAGGCTAGGTCCGGTAAGGACCTCACTGGGCATGTCCGTGTGGTGGCAGGCCCTGATAAGCCGCTACGCATCAGGTGACCTGATGATGTGGCCACTCCGGACTGTTTCGCGGAGGCCCACCCCTATGACATGGCACCTCACCATTGGTCGTCAGATGATGACTGGTGAGGTGTTTGGGACGTGGCAGCCATGAGGTCATCAGTGACGTGGCAGTTCCGGATAGGCCGCTGGTGATGTCACTGTTGACGTGGAACTCCGCTATTGGCTCCTGGAGATGCCGTTGTGGTCCACTCTGGGTTTGGGGCGGACCTAGTTTATAAAAGGGGCTGAAGACAGCATGGAGGTGCGCAGTCTTCACCTCCATGCACTGAGTCTCTTTGCGGCCATAACCACTAGATTGGAAGCAGTAGGCAGGGTTAGGCGTCCGGTGCTTGTCACGCCAAGACACCTGTGGCTGAGCACGGTAGGGTCAGGTGCCGGGCTTCCACCTCCTACCGTCCAGTCCTGCTAGTACAGCCCAGTGGAGTCAACTGGACTGCGGCTGCTGCACCACCTGTTCTCTTCTTAACGGCTTCCCAGTCATTGCTACCGGTGTGACTACCTGGCTTGATGTGTCCTGTACACACATGGCCAGTTGAGAGCCCCGGTGTCCAGAAACGCTAATCGGGGGACCGCTCGGTCTGACATGTCATACACACATGGCCAACAGGGCGCTTTTGCGGCGGTCTTCCGGTCAATACTACCTGTTCACCACCAAGCCTGACATGTTCTCTACACACGTGGTCGGTGTAGCGCCACAGGTACACCAAAACGCTAGCTGGGTTGTCGTCCGGTCTGACATGTCCCTACACACATGACCGGTTCCCAGGTCTCCTGTGTTATTTCAGAGCCACCCAGCTCTGTATTCTCCGCCTAACCTTTGGGTTGCCAGCAGCTCCTTTGTCATCTGGAGCACGATGGGCCCCGACTGGCGATTGGGATATATACCACCTTATACTAATCTGCCAGTCCCCCCGTGACAATATATTTCTTCATTTAAAATCATAAAAGTCATAGACAATAGATATTAAAATAAGTTAAAATAAGCTTTACTGAGTTAAGATTCCCAAAGTGGTCTTTTTACATTGACTTCTAATTCCAAGTATAACACATTGAAATGGTTGTCATAAGAACAAAATAATCCAGTAAGGGTAGAATCTGTATTTAGTTTTACTATATATTTGTATGAAAGCAAACATTGAATTATATGCCCTATTCTTACAGTATTAAAAGTTCTAACACTCCGAAAACTTTTTGAACACATAAAAGTTTTATTATGACTTAAGAAAAGGTTAATTATTTCACAATAGCTTCAGACTAAGTATCTTAAGCAAAATTTCTGGAATGTTCATCTGTTTTAAAATCTAATTAATATTTCCCTGATATGTTAATGTATACATGTTATATTCATGAAATTCACTTTATTGGAAATGAGCAGGTAATGAGACAATGCAAGAGTCAACTCAGCCGACAGAGAAAAAAAAAATAAGCCTCCTGGCATATTGAGCTATAGAGCTTGCTAACTTTGGATAATTGTATTTGTGATTGATCAAAGGAAGAATAAGTAGGCCACCTTTCTGAATAGAGCATGATAGATATTGACTGGACTTCATGGTTTGTCTAATGTGCTGAGAGATTGCAGGCCAATAGCTGCTATCATTTACTGCACAAGTACACAGTAACAAAATCTATCCTTTTATGTTAGTAAATTCTTACATTCACTATAGAGGATATTAATGTAGGAACCATTAATCTTAGGATTTAGGGTATGTTCATATAGAGCTCTCTGACATGGATTTTGGATCAAAATTTGTTCCAAAATCCAAATTAAAAAATCTTCAAATATTCTTTGAATAAGCTTACTATTAGTGATGAGCGAGCACTACCATACTCGGGTACTCAGTACTCAAAACGAGAAGTTGGACGCTTGGGTGTGCTCAACCAGTGAACCAAGTATAATGAAAGTCAAAGGATAACTTAAGGATTTTTCTGGAAGATCTTCCAGAAAAATGCTCAAGTTTCCCAGAGACTTCCATTATCCTTGGTACATAAGTCTGTCGAGCCTGTCAGAGTGTCCAACTGCTCATTACGAGCACCGAGCAGCCGAGCATGGTAGTGCTCATCACTACTTAGAATTTAATTTTAATTGGAAAACACGTATTTATTGCGCTTGATGCTTTTTTATCCACATGCAAAAAGAGGCAAAATGTTAATTCTTGAGGCATTTCTGCTTGAAAAAAAACGCTCAAATTGTAACCATTTCTATAATTGAAATACTAAAAAGTGACACAAAAACCGTGATAAAAAAACACACCAAAAATAGTTTTTATAAAATGGTTTTGAATGTGTATTTTTCTGATGAAAATCTGATCAAAAGTACTGATGAAACTCAGACCATTTTTTGCTGACTGAATGAGACTTAACGGTAGTAGAGATCTCAATTACACTGATTCTAATAGACTAATATCTTTGATAGACCTGGACACAAAACTGTATCCCAAAAATGGTCCAACAGGTTGGTCTCTCTACTCCGTAATTTAAGAAGAACTTGTCATTAGATTCACGCTGCCTGAATCATGGGCAGCATGAATCAGAGCTTCACTGCACGACTGCAGACGTATATTTTATACTTTGAAACCCTGCAACATTTCATAGTAAACATACTTTGACAAGTCGCCCAGGGACTATGTGTCTCAGCTGACAAATCCTGTGCGGTTCTGAGCTGGCTTCTCCCTGTATCACTTCAGTTGATGGACAGCTCTACTCTTCAGTCTGGTTCACTGACTGACATACTGTATATAAGATTGGCTTTTCAAAGTATGTTTGCCCTGAAATGTCACTGTTTTTTCTTGCATACGAAGCCATGATGGGAGCATACTGGGTAGAGATGAGCGAACATGAGGTTCGGTGTTATAACTGAACAAAGACTTTACACAATAGAGTTCGGATTAGGAGTTTAGATGCTTTATGTATGAACACCACTCGTGCAGGCATCACTGTGCTTGGGTATGCTTTTTGCAAAACCCAGTGCGAGGCATTTGCAGTGTTTGAACGGCTCACATTGGGGGTAACAACTGCATGATTAGATCTAATGTGCACCAAGATGGAAAAATGGAAAAACCCTGCCCACTGCCCCCAGAAGTGATCTATTTATGACTGACTGTATGTGGGCAGAGACCCGAATTGCCCAATTAGTGACTTCCATAAAGCCTGCTTTACACGCTACAAGATATCTTACGATGTGTCGGCAGGGTCACGTCGTAAGTGACGCACATCCGGCATCGTAAGGTATGTTGTAGCGTGTGACAGCGACGGGAAATTGCAATTGAACGAAAAACCATTCATCGCATGCACGTCGTTCATTCCTGATGAATTGAATGTCAGATTGTTCATCGTACCCGGGGTAGCACACATCGCAGTGTGTGACACCCCAGGAACGATGAACAGATCTCACGTGCCTCCTGCGGCTCCTGGCCCACAATGCGGAAGGAAGAAGGTGGGCGGGATATTTACCGTTCATCGCATGCACGTCGTTCAGGACGGGGGGCAGGATGTTTACGTCCCTCTCAACTCCGCCCCTCCACTACTATTGGCCGGCTGCCGCGTGACGTCGATGTGACGCCAAACGTCCCTCCCACTCCAGGAAGTGGACGTTCGCTGCCCACATCGAGGTCGTATGGTAGGTAAGTATGTGTGAAGGGGGTTAATCGTATGTGCGGCATGTTCAACAAATTGAACGTGCTGCACCACATATGATGGGGGCGTTGCAAATCGCATACGAGATCGTATGTGAAAATGCAATGTGTAAAGCAGGCTTTAAGGTTTAGGTCAAGTTCAGGTTCCAGATCGATCTTAATTTAAAGTTCGTCTGAACCCACAAAACCAAACTTCCATGAGTCCGCTCATCTCTAATCCTGGGATTTGAAAAAAAAACCCAAAAACTAAATTTGAGCAGCAAAAATATATTTTTTGCATGTAGACTTTTTAAAATTTTGCTCCCGACTCTAAGATCTGGTCATAGGCTTTTTTTTAATTTAATATTTCAGCAAGATGAGATAAATATAAAACAGCTTTTAACATAGGTAAAAGAGCAAAAGTCAGTGTAAACACAAGACAAAAATCATCAAAGATAGGTTAAGGCCCTGTGCGCGCTAGACGTTTTTGCTGCGTTTTTTGCAGCGTTTTTACCGCATTTTTGTGCTGAAAACGCTGTGACATTGCTTCCCCAGCAATGTCTATGGGATTTCAGAAGTGCTGTTCGCACACAGCATTTTTTTGTAGCTGCGTTTTTGTGGTGACCATAAAAACACAGCATGTCAATTATTTCTGCGTTTTTCACTCATTGAATGCAGTGTACAAAAACGCAGCCAAAAACGCGGTAAAAACTCGGTAAAAACGCACAAAAACTGTAGCGTGAAAAAAATGCCTAGTGCGCACATAGCCTAATCCATGTGAGCATGCATCAACAATGAAGTAATACACAAGTGCACAGTTGGGCGCTATCAATTAGGCACCATGGGTTATAGGAGATTTAATCAGCACAAGTGTATGATGCAGGTGGCTCAAAGGCCTCAGCTTTACACAAGGGGTTACGGGACAGGTATTTAACCACACAAGTGTACAGTACAAGAGGGTAAAAAAAGACTATTAGTAATATAAAGCAGGAACAATCTCACCAAGTTCACACGATATATTCAAAGGAGCTCCTGCCATGGACTAATCCTATATGCAGTGGAAGAAGGGGGGGGGGGGACTTCATTCAGAAAAAAAACTGCAAAATGTTATTTGTGAATCCATTCTTCGTCCAGTGAATTATGATGATCATGAGGCCTTTAAATTATGTCCCCAATAGAGGAAAAACATAAAATAAAATAATTACTACAGACAGTAATGTAGTTCAGTATATAGTAGTATTTGTGTTTTCTTCTTTGATTACCAGGCACAGTATAATACATTTTTCAGCTGTTTTGTCTGGTAATACAGCTCAGTGCTGCTATATCCTATCCAAGTCAATGGTTCTGGGCCTGGAGCAAAATTCCAATGTATATAGAGAATTACATTCCCTATTCACTAGCAAGTAACATCTGGCAAGCAAAAATCTCTATGAAATTTATTCTGTATATGATATATATTAATTCACTAGGCTTTTATTATTGCTATAACACAGGGAAATATCTAGTATATTTTAAAGAGATTGCATTGTAGTGATCATACCAAGAAGCATAAAAAATGTATTAATATTCTACGGAAATAGTGTAGCCAACAAAAGAGTTATCTTCCCTGCATAGAGAAGCCATTCGATCAAAAGAAATCATTTATTTCAATTTCATTCTGTAGAAATGCCTAGTCAGGAGTTTTAGGTTGCGGTAAGGAGAGCAATACTTCATTTCTTTGTTATGGTGATTGCATTATAACAGGGAGGCTCCAAACAATTAATTGATATTCTGGAATACTAGCTGTGTTTGCCGTACTCTGACCACTAAGGAATGTACACATGCCATACCATGTGAACACTGGGAACAGAGACAGAAGAGGGCCTTGGTGCAAGAACAGTATATGGGCCCTTTGCAGTCCAATATCTCATCATAATGCTCAATTCTAACTGCATAGGAAGTGGAAATGGGCCACTTATTTCTCGGAGTCCGGTGCGACTGCACAGGTTGCACCAATGATATTTTTGCCCCTGGGTGTGAAAAATTTTAGGGGAGCACATACATATTCTACTCGGGCTAATATTTTTATGCATGTTAGGTGTACCTACAGAAGACCGGAACTGTGCAGGCTCAAAAGTACTCGAGCGCCAGGCCCGGAGTTATCAGAGAACTCTGGGAAATGATCCTGGTCTACAACTTGGGCAATAAAAAAAAATCAAAGGAAAAAATAAAGAAAATAAGAATAAAGCAGACCAGCGCAGCTGTCACTGCTTCCAGGGACTATCATTCTACTTCTAGGGCCGCTTATTAACCTCATACATATTCACTGCTTCCCCCGCCCACCAGCAGTTCTGGCATCTGTGATTGGTTGCAGTAAGATGCGCCCCCAGCCTGGGTTACAGCCTGTCTGATTGTTTTCAATCACAGACTCTGTCTGCAGGTCACTGTATATTGGTATAAAAATAAACAAATAGAAAAAAACATTGACTTTGCGTCCCCCCATAATATGATACCCAGCACAGATAAAGCATATGGTTACAAGCTGCAGCCCCCAGCTTTGTGCTTATCTTGCCTGTATATTAAAATAAGCTTGTTTTTTTAACTTTAAATAAATAATTTTAAAAAATGGCATGCACGCCCCCCCCAATTTTGATACCTAGCCATGATAAAACCCAACAGTTGGGGGCTGGTATTCTCAGGCTGGTGAGACCCATACTTATTGGGGCCCCTCAGCCTAAAAATAGCAGCTTACAGCTGCACAGGATTGTTGCATCCATTAGATGCGAAAATCCCAGAACTTTACCCAGTTCCTGTTGCTTAGCTTGATTCCAATCTTTGCTGTCAAAAGTTCCTGATCAGTTTCACAGTCAGCTCCTTGCCTTATTTTCGTGGTAATGATCAACAACCTCTATCTTTCTTGAACACATATGTACCGTATTTTTCGGACTATAAGACACACCTGACCATAAGACGCACCCTGGTTTTAGAGGAGGAAAATAAGAAAATAAAATTTTAACCAAAAAATGTGGTCATGACACACTGTTATGGGGCGAGGATCTGCTGCTGAAACTGTTATGGGAGTAATGTCCCCAAATTCTCTACTAAGGTACCCCATCCTGGTAATGATCCTCCTGCCTTGTATATGATCCTGCTCATATACCCCCATCCATCCTGCTCATATACCCCCATCCATCCTGCTCATATACCCCCATCCTGCTCATATACCCCCATCCTGCTCATATACCCCCATCTTGCTCATATACCCCATCCATCCTGCTCATATATCCCTATCCATCCTGTTCATATACCCCCATCCATCCTGCTCATATACCCCCATCCATCCTGCTCATATACCCCTATCCATCCTGTTCATATACCCCCATCCATCCTGCTCACATACCCCCATCCATCCTGCTCATATACCCCCATCCATCCTGCTCATATACCCCCATTATCCTGCTCATATACCCCCATCATCCTGCTCATATACCCCATCCATCCTGCTCATATACCCTCACCCATCATGCTCATATACCCCCACCCATCCTGCTCATATACCCCCACCCATCCTGCTCATATACCCCCACCCTGCTCATATACCCCCATCCTGCTCATAAAATATCCCCATCCTGCTCATATTATACCCCCATCCTGCTCATAATATATCCCCATCCTGCTCATAAAATACCCCCATTCTGCTCATATACCCCCATCCTGCTCATAATATACCCCCATCCTGCTCATAATATACCTGCAACCTGGTATATGGCCTGTATCCTGTGGCACAGAAAAAAAAATAAACGTTTATACTCACCTTTCCTCACTCCATGCAGCACCAATCATCTTCCTCTCTGTCTCAGCTGCAGCGCCGCTGAGTGGAGCCGTCACCGTGTGTGGAGCCGTCTCCCTGCAGCATCGCAATGTCTTCTGAAGTTCCTGTCTGTCCCGGTCAACTGATCTGTGTGGACACTAGCGGCGTGCACAGCGATGATGTCATCGCTGTGCTCACCGCTTTCTACACAGATCAGCTGACCGGGAAACACAGGAACTTCAGAAGACATCGCGAAGCTGCAGGGGGATGGCTCCACACACGGTGACGCGTGAGTACACTGATTCACTGCACCATGCACTGATAATGATGCACGGGGGCAGTGAATACAGCTGCACATGATCACTCCAGGCTGTAGTTGCCAGGGGTGATCATGCGGGCCGGCTGCTAATTATGCGCGCGTCCCCGCCCATCACCCCGCCTACTTGTCAGCGCTGACTTCAACGCTGAGAGATGATGGGCGGGAGGATGGGTGTGCATATCTAATGAGCCGGCCCACGTGGTCACGGCAGGCTGCTACAACCTGCTCGTGCCCCCGATGACCCGCTCCACCGCAGCACCCTCATTCCCCGTAGCCACATTCAGACCATAAGATGCACCCCCCACTTTCCCCCAACATTTGGGGGAAAAAAAGTTCGTCTTATGGTCCGAAAAATATGGTAGTCAATCTGATTCTTATAGGCCCCATTTGGTGCTGTCCATGTGTAAAGTCTCCGTTTGTGACTTTGGAAGATTTGTCATACAAAAGTCAATGAATCTTCCTCAAGCCTCATCTTATTCACCAAGTCAAAAGTTTTAAAAAACAATTCCATGTTTGCCTTGGCCCAGTTTGGCATTCAAGTCTCCCATGATAATGAGTAAGTCTTGTTTTGGCATCTTGTTGATTTCTTCTTGAAACTGATTGTAAAATAGTTAAATGTACTTCTCCTCTGCATCTGTGGTTGATGCATAGACTTATATAACTATGATATGGATTGGCCCTCCTCTTAGCCAGCGTCGGACTGGCTACCGGAGGAATCTCCAGTAATGCCAGGCCTGGATTCAGGTACCTGCATTGCACTCTGGAGCTCTCACCTGAGCTCCGGCGTGCAGCCTAGACTGTACCGTGAGCGCTGAGTGATTGATTCCTTGGCGATTGCGGTTTAGTTCATGACAGCTGCAGACAAGACGGGCTGATCTCCGGAGTACAGGTGAGAGCACCGGAGATCAGCTCAGCCTGTCTGCAGCTGACATGAACTGAACCACAATCGCCGGGGAATCAATCACTCGGTGCTCGCGGTACAGTCTTGGCTGCACTCTGGAGCTCAGGTGAGAGCTCCAGAGTGCAATGCAGGTACCTGAATACAGGCCTGGCATTACTGGAGATTCCTCCGGTAGCCAGTCTGACACTGCTTGTAGCTGTATTGAGATGACTCTATCATTGACTGCATTGTACTGCAGGACACTGTAGGACACTTTTCAATTGAGAATAAAAGCGACACCATTTCTTCTTTAATTATTATTGCCAGAATGTTCGTTTGACTGGAAATGTCCAGATTGAGTCCATTTTAGTTTGCTAATTCAGAGTAAGTGGAGTCCTGTTCTGTCCATTCTGCTTTGATAATGTCGATTTTGCCTTGGTTCATGGTTGGTACATTCTACGTTCCGAACTCTATGATTTCTTTGCAGCTTTTGATCCTCCTTTTCCACCAATCGATAACAGCACCAAGATGTCCTTGCAGCTTTGATTCTGGTATGACAAGAGACTTGATCATACTCAGGTTGACAATTGGCTCATCCCCAGTAACTTGTTCATTGCCTTCCGACTTAGGGGTGCAACTTTCAGCACTTTATATATGTGCATCTTTTCCAGCCCGTTCATGAACAGCCTATATCAAGAAATAGTGAAAAATGTAATAGCGTATGTACTTTAATCCAATTATTTTTCTCGTTGAAATTGGCATAGTTCAAAACCTTAAAAAAAAATGTTACCCCCCCCCCCTTTCTCTTCACTCTAGGATTGCCTGTAACAAATATTGTCACAAGGAAAGCACAAAACCCAGTATTTGTGTATTTATTGTGCTGTTTGAGAGATTAGGAGCCTGAAATGCTGTAATCTTCATCATGCACAGTAGGTGCAAGAACTGTGTATTTTGTAATTAAGCTGCACTGCTGTTCTTTTTTAAAGAGAACCTGCCGGCATGATTTTGTAATGTAAGGTAAAGATATGGCTGTAATGATGTTGTAATGCTAAGTACAAAGTGAACAAAGTGAAGAAATTCCCTTTGTTGTTGTTTTTTAATCACCTTTTGAAGTTTTATGCTAATTCGATTTTGGTGCACAGGGATTGGATTGTACAGTGGGTCTTATCTCTTTCTGTGATTCACCAGAACATGTCTCATGCCTCCCATCTGTGAATGAACTTGACTCCTCTGGTTGAAATCTTAAGGGTGCTTTACATGCTGTGACATTGCTAAAGATATATCATCGGGGTCACGGTGTTTGTGACACACATCTGGTGTTGTTAGCGACATCACAGCATGTGACAGCTAGGAGCGACGATCAACGATCGCAAAAATGTCAAAAATCGTTGATCGTTGAGACGTCGCTCCTTTTCATAATATCGTTGGTGGTGCATGCCGCTGGTTGTTCCTCGTTCCTGCGGCATCACACATCGCTATGTGTGACACCGTAGGAACGACGAACATCTCCTTACCTGTGTCCACCGGCAATGAGGAAGCAAGGAGGTGGGCGGCATGTTCCGGCCGCTCATCTCCTCCCCTACTCTTCTATTGGACGGCCGTTTTGTGACGTCGCTGTGACACCGAACGCACCTCCCCCTTGAAGGAGGGATTGTTCGGCAGCAACAGCGACGTCGCAGAAAAGATATGTGCATGTGATGCTGCCGTAGCGATAATGTTCACTACGGCAGTGATCACCACATATCGCACCAACGACGGGGGCGTGTGCTGTCGATCACGACATCGCTAGCGATGTTGCAGCATGTAAAGCACCCTTTACTTTACAGAGATATGTCATTTAAAGACCAAGGGTAAATGGAGGGACCAGAGAATCACAGATAGGGAGAACAAGACTCATTGTACAGTCCGGCCCCTTTCCATCAACATTTAATTAACAGAAAATGCCAAATAGTTATTAAAGATGAACCACAAAGTGAATTTCTTCACCAAAGGCATTGCAGCTATAACTCCCCTCACTGGCAGCCAGACTGGTTTATCAGGAATCCACAAGGAAAATAGTCTTCCCCGTGGTCCCCACTATAGCTTCTCATAAGTCAGATCAGTTCCCATACTTTTCACTGATGAGGGGCAATCACCTCGAAACACTGTGTCTGCAAATTGGGGTTCTGATCTGGTATAAATCCTAAGTCATATGAAAAGGCTTGTTAAAAAGCCACTTTTGACTTGTAGGATTGCTACTTCCAATAGGTGGCGCTAGAGTTTGTCTCCTTCCTCCCTGGAGAGACAATTTGAATATTTCCCAGAGGGGTATTGCAGCTATAAGTCCCCTCACTGTCAGCCAGACTGGTTTGTCAGGTCTCCGCAAGGAGAATAGTCTTCCCTGTGGTCTTCACCAAAGGTATCAATTTAATCAGTATTACAGCATTATTACAGCTCTTACTTTAAATTACAAAATCATGCTGACAGGTTCTCTTTAACTATAATATGAAAATATCAAATCTTTCTGGACATCCTAAAAGAGGGTCAGGAACTGTGTGTTTTTCAACCTTTAAGATCACCACTCCAGAGGGGTTTTATTTTTACCCCTGGAGTGGCACTTAAGTTTACTCAACCTCCGGCGTTTTCACTTTTCACTGGCGTCGCTCCAGTCCAACACTGCCATCTTATGACCACAACTTCTGACTGTCCAGAAGTCAAATTTATGTCACACAAGCTCTCAATGCAAATCTATGAAAGTCAGGACGAGACTCTCAAAGACTTGCATTAAAGAGTGACCTCTGGCTTGCTCCATGAAATACTCGAGTATAAGAGTAGCCTCAGGGAATTTAGATTAGAAGCACTACTCTAGTGGTAAAAAGCCCCCAGAAATGCTGGAGTGGTGCTTTAAATAGTATTTACACACTGGTCCATGTAAGACAAAATGGTTTCTCCACTCAGGTATTGCAAAAGTAATGCAGACACCATCAGAAGTTGAAGTGAATTTTACTTACTAAGACACAAAAAAAAAAGTTTTTTCAATCTCTTTTAGCGGTAACATGTATGAAAGTTAGTTTACATTCGGTGATTCTTTGCCTGTATTTGCAATGGTTTGCTGTCATACACGTCAGCTGCACAAACTTTTTGTTTCTTTCACAATACAGTACACCTTCCTCAGAAGCAATAACCTGCAGTAGCTTACGTCTGTCCAACTTACACATGTGCAGCCTATTCAATAAGTTAACCCGCAATTACTCTTACATACGCACTTGAATTTGGTTGTCTCTGATGTGATCATTCGCTTCACACTCAGGCTTCTATGCTGTCCATTCACCTAATACACTCTTCACTCACAGGAATAAGCCTCTTACTTTCTCACCTATTGATGGTATTCTTCACCCTCTCTCCATAAAAGTGCCTTTCTTTTCCACAAGGGCTAATCTCTTTCTCTTGGGAAAGACTGCAACAACTTTTTTGAAGGAATGCACAGGGTGAGGGAACAAAACATTGGTAAGACTTTATTGGTTCACCAACAGGTAAAACATATCGAACATTCCCAGCAAGAACACAGGATGATACAAGCAACAGAGTCAAACCCTTCCACCGGCAGGCCAGGGATTAGAATCTTGGTGAGTTAGGGGCTTTCAGATCAATCTATCCCAGCCAGTAGCACCCCACTTTTGGTGGGCACCCACTGAGAGGAGATAGCGGCAAGCTAAGGAAGCTTCCGGTACACAGCAAGATATGTTGCCAGGCAACCAAGTTGTCCCAACCTGAGTTCTCCAAATGAATTTGTGGCCTCAGCGTTGAGCAGTGAAGCAGTTCTGTGATCTTCCAGCTGAAACCGTGGCTTCAAGGCTGAAATCCTGTAAAATTAATTTTAAAGCAGTTCTGTGTTCCTCCAGCTGGAAAAGTATCTTCTAAGCTGAGGTCAAGTAGAATTTCCACTTTGTGACAGAAGAAAGACCCTTTATAGTTCTAAATTAAGGGTATTGGGCTTACAGGATTAGTTGCAGATGGCTCCTCTCTCACTGGTCACTAGTTCAATCCGACTGCATCTGCCTTTAACCGACAATAGGGGTCTGATAAATCTGATATGAGACAATGGCCAACTTCTCTTCATTTAACAAAGGAACCATATGTCTGGCATAATTAAGAACAGTTCACCCCTCCACCCCTCCACACAAGTGGACAGATGCTGAGTTGTCACAAGTAAAATCAATAAAAATTAAAAAAAACAAAAAGACACAAAAGTTCAAATCACCCCCCTTTTACCACATTGAAAAAAAAAACCTCTAAACCCAAAACACAAATTTAGTATTGCTGCATTCAGAAATGACCGATCTATCACAATATAAAATAAATTAATCTGATCGGTAAAAAGCATAGCGACAAAAAAAAAATCAAAACGCCAGAATTACGTTTTTTTGGCTGCCACAGCATTGTAAACAAAATACAATGACAGGCGATCAAAACATATTAACTCAAATGGTATAAATAAATCCGTCAGCTCAAAACGCAAAAAACTAAGCCCTCACACAGCCCCAGACCTCGAAAATGAAACCGCAACAGGTCTCAGAAAATGATGATAAAAGCACAATTCTTTTTATTTGTCAAATTTCTGAATTTTTTTCACTACTTAGATAAAAATAAAACTATAAATGTTTGGTATCTATGAACTTGTACTGACCTGGGGAATCATATTGCCATATCAATTTTACCATATAGTGAACATAGTAAATAAAAACCCTAAAAAACAATAGTGGAATTGCGCTTTTTTTGCAACTTCATCGTACTTAAATTTTTTTTCCCATCTTACAGTTTCCAAATATGAATGGTGCCATTCAAAAGTGCAACTCATCTCACAAAAATCAAGACCACCTTATATGGCTATGTTGACAAAAATAATAAAAAAAAGTTATGGCTCTTGGAGGAAAGGGAGGAGAAAAACAAAAACAAAAAATGGAAAATCGACAGGTGCTGAAGGGGTTAAACTCCATAGTCTGCTTTCAGAATCCAACAAAATAGTGATCTTCTGGTGAAATTAGTTTTCTTTTGTTTTTTTTAGAATTGGTTCACTCAACTCTAAAAATAAGGTATGCATTAGCACAGTCCTGAACAGTTTATCAGGTAGCAACAAAGGCTCAGAAAGCAACAGTCTATTACTTTCCACACTTTTAAATGAATGTCAATCTTAGCATACAGTATATTTACCTTTGAATGTGCTGGCAGTCCCCTTTGGGTTTGCCACCGATTTTGCACATCTCGAAGATCAGACGTTTTGTTACTGACCTGTCCTGGCTTCAGTACCAGCGCCTGCTTCCTTCTTCTATGGCTGTTTTTCTTTTCATTAATCCACGATGATTTTCTCAAGAAACGGCATGAGAAAAAAAATGCTGCATGCTGTGATTGGCAGCGTATGGGTTCGTGCACACAAGCATATAAATCAAACAAGTGCAATCCGATGATAAAAGGTATTGCACTCGGACTCAAGTTATTCAAAGAGCCAATTCAAATCTGCAATTTTTTTCTAAGCTGTATTCGGAATGAGGAAAATATTGCAGCATGCGCAAGTGGACGCGTAAATCAGATGACATTCACTTGTTAACATCTATGGGTGTGAAAAGAAATTTGGATGTAACACGTACCTCACAAGTGGCATGCATTTTTTTATGCATACATTACCATTGTGCAACATATGACACTTTTAATAGCCCTGTAAATGATTGACCAGGTCTACAAAAAATATTCTTAATTCAGGAGCCAAACTTTTTTAATGGATTTAGGGCATTTTGAATTCCAAAATCCCATTACTTTTGCTGAATTCGATTTAGTTTTTGAGACAATGGACAACCATTAAAATAATGCATTCCCTCAATGCGGCTTGTGTGTGATAAAAAAGCTTTTGTTCTGTCTTTTGACTCTTGAACAGTGTCTTAGATAATGAAATATCCCATGCAATTATTTTGTATGTCAATTTGTAGTCCTACAATGCTATGGAAGCTACTTTTTGAAGCCAGAATTCTACTGTAAATTTGCTGAGGAAAGACGTTGGCTACAGTAAAACGTTGTCAACTCAGTCTTCGTTTATACCCAAAAAGTTCTGTTTTAATAAGTATATAAATACATATAAAAATTATGATTTCATCAATAAGAACTTGCATCAACAATCATGATGTGTTCTGCTACATCTGTTAAGAGTACATGGTTATAAAACAAAGAATACATTTCCCAGCCTTTGTGCATCGAGAATACCTGGCTTATCTTGTAGTACAGCTTGGAGACCAAGATAAGTCTTGGGTTCCACATATGGTTTATAAAATATGTGTGGAGCATCTACGATAGTGGCCAAATGGTGAAAGAAAAAGTTTAAAATTTGGTGTGCCAATGCTATGGAGAGAACCAAAAAATAAACCATGACAATTGTTATGTTGGTGTAAAAATTAAAGGATTTAATGTTCACAAGAAAGCTTGGTGGTCCTGATTTGGAATTAGCAAGATGACCTATTCCACATGGCAATGATGTTCCCATACTAGTGTTTACCAGACTAGTAGACCACACACTGCCAGACTCTGAAGAGAGGCAAGAATTGGAGTTTATGGCAAGTGGTAGTGGAATGACCCAGAGGGGGCCATTACAAAAATTTGTGCATTCATAGAATAATTTATGATTTGATGTATTGCCTGGTGTCATTGTCAAATTAAATGTAAGTTGTTGCTCTGTAAAAACACTGGAGATCAGCAGGAGGTGGTATGTGTTGGCAAGGGACTGTATTGGAGGAGGTCTGATCAATATTCTCTATAGCCTGGTCCCTATGGTAACCAGGAAGAGTTGACAGTTGGCAGTTAAGACAAGCTGAGCTTGAGGTGAGGAGCAGTTTTCAATGGTGGCTAATGTCCTGTACCTCGCCAGACAGTATTCTCAGAGACCATCACAGCAAGGCCAAACTGCAGATATAGATTTGCCGTTACAGAGCCCCAGTCCAGTTGCCACCCAACCAGAGCCTGTATTGAGATCCAGTGTCTCAGCTAAGTGCTCCAAAAGATGTGAACCATCAGTGTTACCCAGTAGTGAGTTTGAACTGTTCATACCAAGGTGCGGTCTGCCTTATTGCTATCTACCTACCTCATACAGAAGTACCCTGGGAACGGGTTTGGAATGCCAGGACCCAGGTAGAAGCACCGTGACACCCCAAAGTGCACAACACTGCAGAAAAGCCACACCACCGCTCGGTACCTAAATCTGGGCCAAATACTGCCTCCTGCACCTACTACCCAGTTGTCACATATGTTACATCTAAAATTGTGTTGTCATGAACAGGATTCAAAATTTTACTTTCGCAAGGCACTGTAATGGGAATGCAAGGAGGTTTTGCAAAATATTGTTGCTTCTTGTGTTTATGGGACAGTAGAAATACAGTAGAGCATTATGCTCATCTTGATTGGGGACATCTATGTCCAGGTAGAGACAATGGTCAGTATAATCCTTTAGATGCTCCAACAAAAGTCTTTCTTCCCCCACTACATATAAAGTTGGGATTAATTAAAAACTTTGTAAAAGTCATGGCAAAGACGTATTCACAAGAGTTCCAGTACATTGCACAGAAATTCTCCCGCATTTCACCAGCAAAACTGAACTAAGGGTTATTTGTTGGTCCTCAGATCAGAGAGCTTATGAGCGATGATGTGTTTGAAGAAACTCTAAATGATAAGGAATTGAGAGCTTGGAAAAGCTTCAAGTGGATCTGTGAAAACTTCTTAGGAAAAAATATATCCTGAGTCATATTGCAAAGGATTGTCAAAAATCCACTTGTGACTTTTAGGATCGCTACTTCCAATAGGTGGCGCTGTGCTAGAGTTTGTCTCCTTTACTGGAGAGACAATAGGAAAAAATAAATCTTCAAAATATGTTGAAGGTTTTGAGGAACTGCTAAATGCATACTAGTGTCTTGGATGTCGCATGTCTTTCAAAATGCACTTTTTGCATTCACATTTACTGTAGATTTCTTCCCTCAAATTCTTGGGGATGTAAGCGATGAACAAGGCAAGCAGTTTCACCAGGACATTAAAGTAATGGAACACCACTACCAGGGTTTATAGAATGACTCAATGACAGCAGATTACTGTTGGATGTTATATAGGAACAACCCTGAAAAATCGTATCAACGACAGTCTAATGTGAAGCACCTTTAATTGCTGCTCATATTATGGTTTCTATTTTGCATGCGAAATTATTTTGTTCAATAAAAACGGTTTTGTAATGTGAAGCATTTTTTTCTGATATGTAGATTATTGTTTTCTTAATGTTGCCAGTATATATGTCCTATACCTTATAATAATGATGCTGCTTCATTGAAATTATACGTGCTACAGAAACCAAACCATACTTTTCAAGATGCAACTCCACTTTCTCAACCATTGAAACCTGTTGGGTACCAGAATAGTGTCTCATCCAGGAAAGCTTATCTCTTTTTCCTGGGGCAGTTCAGTATAAGCTTCATACGTGTTCTGCTTTAGTCCTGATTAGTTTGCAGGGGTGGCACACCAATCAGTAGATGTTGCGTCCCCCCTTAATTTGCTTACTATATGGCATCTTGCTTTCTGAGCTGACACTTTGTAAATAAGAAAGTGGCATGGGCAGACATGATAATGCTGACGCCACACTTCCACTGATTCTGCAGCTCACACAGCGGCTCAGCGTGTTGACTGCATTTAACATTTCAGACATCACTTCTGCTACTCAGTGGCTTGCTGCATAGGCACATTAGACCTAGGCCATTTCTCCTACAAAATGTATTAATACACATTGCAGCAATCCATAGCATCACACATGCCGCACTTCATTAGTCGCAGCATACATATAAAACACATGGCATCATATAAACTATTGCATTGCATAAAATCAATATGGAATTAGTGCAGTCCTGAACAGTTCGATACATAGTAAGTGGGTTCACATAGCAACAGTCTGTGATGATTGTATGAGGCAGTAAAACCGATCTCAGCCATTTAAATAAAAGATAATATTCAACAAAAGGAGCATGAATACATATGATGTCATTTTTTTTCTTGCAGCCGGCATGTTCTGTAACTGTGATGTCACAGCTGCAAACTATAAACCATAATCAGGAATAGCGGCATAGAGCTAGAGTAATGGTAATGGCTGGTGATGAGTAAACCTTTTATCTTTAACCACTTACCGCCGAAGTCTATGTTCACCTTCAAATTTTGAAAATGTCTCAATTTTCAAAGGTTAAATGTTTACACCCTTAAACCAGAGCATTGTATCACACAAGATATTTAACAAACAGCATTTCCCACGTGTCTACTTTACATCAGCACCATGTTTGAAAGGGTTAAAAGACCAATAAGTTTTAGGGACCACATCACATTTGACTTTGAGAGGCCTATATGACCTAAAATACCCAAAAGTGACACCATTTTAAAAAACTGCACCTGTCAAAGAGCTCAGAATCCCATTAGGGAAATGTATTAACCGGTTCCGTGTGTCACATGAATTAAAGCAATGTACAAGGAAAGATTCAAATTTTACTTTTACCCACAAAAATATTATTTTAGCCTCAAATTTTACATTTTCATAAGTTAACAGGTGAAGATGGACCATCCATTTTTTTTTTCATTTTCTCCTGATTATGTCACCCCATATTCAGTGGAAAACTACTGTTTGGGCCCACACCAGGGTTAGGAAGGGAAAGAGCACCATTTGTCTTTTGGAAAGCAAAATTGACTAAGGGCTCATGTGCACGTTGCGTACTCACATGTATTTACGCTGCGTATTGCATTGCAGTGTAAATGCATGCATCCTGTGTCTCCTGCACAATCTATGAAGATTGTGTATGATACATGCGCATGATGCTTTTATGAACGCAGCGATTTGGATGCTAAAATTTTGACCCAAATCCATGCGTTCATAAAATGAGCATGTCAATTATTTATGCGTTCTGGATGCAGCTCCCACTCTGTATATGGTGGGGGCAGCAGCCAGAGCGCATGAAATCGGCTTTTTTATAACAAAAAAACTGCATTCATTATGCAGTGTTTCGGCAGCGATTTGACGCGCACATGTGCTGTCAAATCGCTGCAGAATATTCTGCAGTTACATGCGCTTGAGCCCTAAAATAGATAGTGGACGTCATGTCGCATTTGCAGAACCCCTGATATACCTAATCAGTGGAAAGTGATCCCATATTTGAAATTACTCCCCTCAAGGAATTGATTTAGATGTGTGGTGAACATCTTGAACCCACAAGTGCTTCACAGAATTTTATAACATTGAGTTGTGAAAATGAAAAAGTACATTTTTACCACAAACTTGTTGCTTTTGCCCCAAATTTTAAATTTATTGAAATGTAATAGGAGAAAATGACTTTATAGTTCTTTGTGCAATTAATTTCTCTTGAGTATGCTGATACCCCATATGTGGTGGAAAATTATTTTTTGGGTGCATGGCAGTGTTCAGAAGGGAAAGAGCGCTATTTGAATTTAGGAGCGCCATTTTGGCTGGAATAGATTGCAGATACCATGTCCCATTTGAAGAGCCCCTGACCTGCCAAAACAGCAGAAATCCCTACAAGTTAACCCATTTTGGAAACTACACCTCTCGAGAAATTTATATAGGGGTGTAGTGAGCATTTTTCATCCTCTGGCGATTCACAGAATTATATAACATAAGGATTAGGGATAATCGAATATCACAAATATTCGGCGATATTCGGCTTCGCGAACATTCGACGAATAGGTCACCGCTATGCGAATATTCAATGCGCAATTTAAGTCTATGGGAAGCCCGAATAGTTGCTATTCGGCAACTATTCAGGTTTCCCATAGACTTACATTGCGCATTGAATATTCGCAAAAAGTCGAATAGTGGCGACCTATTCGTCGAATATGGGCGTAGCCGAATATTTGAGGTATTCGATCATTCCTAATAAGGATGAGTAATTGAAAATTTCCAATTTTTTCTGAGTATTAGGAGAAAATGAACAGCATAATTTGTTACACAACTTCTCTTTAATTCGCCAATACCCAATATGTGGTCAAAGACTACTTTTGAGGCACAGTGCCAAGCTCAGAAGGGAAGAAGTACCATATTATAGTGCAGATTTTTCTGGAATGGTTTGAGGGTGTCATTTTACATTGAGGTGTTACAAAAACAGACCCCTCCATAAGTGACCCCATTTACAAACTACACTCCTTAATGAATTCATCTAGGAGTGTAGTGAGCACGTTGACACCACATGTGCCTCACATAATTTTATGTCATTGCATGGTGAAGAAGAATAATTACATTTTACCACTAAAATGTTAATTTAGCCCCAAGTTTTTAATTTTTGTAATGGCTAATAGGAAAAAATGGACCATTCAGTTTGTTGTGCAGTTTCTCCTTTAAATTGGGAACCATGTTTCAGGTACAGTGGAAAGCTCAGAAGGGAAAGAGTGCCATATTATAGTTTAGATTTTGCTATTATGACTTGGGGGTGGCAAATCACATTGACAGAGCTCTTGATATTCCAGAAGAGCAGAACCCCACACAAATGACCTAATTTTGAGAAATACACCTGTCACAAATTAATTTAGGGTTGCAGTGATCATAATGACAACAAAAGTGTGTCGAAGAATTTTATACAATTGGGCGGTAAAGAAAAAATAATTACACTTTTACCACAAAAATTTAGTTTTTGACATTGATTTTATATTTTGACATGGGTAAATGGGTAACAATGGCACCAAAATGTGTCACACAATTTCTGCTAAGTGTGGCAATACCCCATATGTAGCTGTACAGTTCTGGAGACACGCACCAACATATGAATGCTAAGGCTAGGGACCCACTTTGCGTTTTTACTTGCGTTTCTGCAGCGTTTTGAGAAGCACCCTTTTCACGCCAAATGGCCTGCGTTTTGCGTTTCCATGATATTCAATGGATAAATGTGATTTCCAGACCCCAGTTTGTGTTTTAAAACGCTGCGTTTAATTTGCATATTTTGTGGCAAAAACCATACGTTCAAAGAAGAAGCACCTTGTCAGTTGTTTTTGCCATTTTGGGTGCTTTTTGCTAACATTGGATTCAATGAGAATGGTCAAAACCAAGATTCCTACAAATTCCTGCGTTTTACCTGCTTTTTCTGTGCAGAAAACATGCGTTTTGGACTTACAAAACGCAAGCTTTTTGCACGTTAATTTAATGATTTTATATGTCCCTTTTCCCACACACATAATCCGACAATTAAATTAAAGAAAATTTAGAATTTATTGCTATTTTTCTAATAAATCCTATATAACCGCTATAATTTCATTATATATTTCTATTTTCTTTATAATTTATGAAATTATGTATTTAATCCTTTTTTTCTCTTTTTTTCATTATTTTTGACTGTTTAAACTTTATTTAGCAGTGTCAAGATTTACAAAACACATCTGGCAAAAAGCAGGTGGAAGCGCATGTAAAAAGCGCTGGAAACGCATCAAAAACGCGGCAAATATGCATGCGTTTTTAGTGCTAAAATTCTGGAAAAAACAACTTTGGTCAAATCAATTAAGTAAAAAACGTGCGTTTAGAACTGCAAGTAGGTGAACGCAAAGTGTGTCCCTAGCCTAAATGTGGTTTAGGCACATTGTGGGGCTCAGAAGGGAGGGGTGCATTTGGCTTTGGGAGCAAAGATTTTGCCGGATTTCTTTTTTGGAGAAACAATTCCAGAGTCTTTCTGTTATCAGTAATTTGGAAGCCACCTATCTTTCCATTGACAAATGACAGACCAGAAGTGGAGGATTGGATTTTTTTGTGGAATGAGTTGAAGCTTTTATTGGAAACATTTTACGTGACACATTCACTATAATAAGGCAACAGAGTTACTCTGGACACTGTCTGGATTCTGTTCAGTGGTGTCCGTATTTTTAGAAGTGTGCAAAACTGTGGTCGACCCTGCCTCTATGAATGCATAAAAAGTTGGACATCTGTGAATTTTAGACCAGAGAGAGCCTCATTTACTGAATGTTCCATTGGGAGGGTTCCATCTGAATCACATATTTCAGAGATTTGCACATTATCTCTGGTGTAAGTGCTCAGCATAGAGTGCAGGATAAATGTGAGCAGTGTCTTACTGCAGTCTTTGGGAGGCAGAATTAACAAATCAACAGCAGATCAAGAATTCATTTTAATTATATTTTTAATGCCATTTACTGTACGGTATAAGTGATAAGATGGTTTTATTTTTCACTTTTCTACCTAAAAAGTGATGTGAGGGCTTGTTTTTTTTTGGCGATGAGTTGAAGTGATAAAAGTGATATCGGGTCAGTATAGTTATAGCAATGCAACATTTATTTTTTTTAGGTTTAGACACAAGAAAAACTATTTTATAGAAAAAAATTGATTTTGCATTACTATATTCTTACAGTTATAGCTTTTTTAATTTTCCGCTGATGTAGCTGTTTTGCAACTTGTGCAGGACGAGATGATCTTTTCAGGGATACCATATTTATTTATATTTAAATTTTTGATTGAGTTTTATTCCACTTTTTTTCTGGCAATTTGATGAAAAAGCCCAATTTTTGTCAAGTTTTTTTATTTATTTTTCACAGTGTTTATTGAAGAGGTTAATTAGTGTGACAGATTTTAAATCAGGTTGTTCTAGATGCATATATGTTTACTTTTGTTTTTTACTGTTACATAAATATACATGTTCATTGGTATAATATATTTTTTATTTTTTGTTATTTATTTCAGTATTTTTTAAAAATTTTTTTTACTTTTTTGTAACTTTTCTTTTTTTTTTTTTTTTTTTAACTTAGTCCCCCTAGTCCCCCTATGTGACACCAACTTTTATTGGTTTGAATACTGGTATAATTCACTGCTATGCACAAACAAGACAATACATTACACCTGTCAGTGTGACTGACAGAATGTTTATTAGACCATGTTTTTTCAATGGTCTAACAGGCCTCCACAGCCAGCAAAGCCGGGGGTCATTATTTGACCTCGGGTCACCATGAAAACGATAGGAAGTGTAGTCCTAAGAGCCTCTTAAATAATGTGATTTTTATGGATCGTGGTATTTAGGGGGCTAAACAGACAGAAGCAGTGTGGGCACAGACCCTGGCTTTAACAGCTGGAGGTCGGCTATCACATAATCCGTGCTCTTGGTGGTGATCAAGTGTGCACAGCTCCTGTGCCCAAACGATTGTCAAGTCATACTAGTGCGTTCATTTGTGGAAACAAACTGCAAAGTAGAACCGATGCGTCTAATGTCAAGAATGGGTTACCCCTTGGAGACCTATGGGATAAAAATAAAAAAACCTTTTTAGGGTATATGGTCAGGTTAATTATTTGCTGCAGAAAGTTTTGCATCATTTCTGCATCTATTGGCAGGAAAAATGCAGAGTAAAATATGTGCATCTTTACTTTGCTACATTTTGACACTTTTTTTACATGCGTTTTTGGTGCAGATATTTTTTCCATTCATTAGTATGGTTAAAATGGTAAAATCCTTACACTATAATGTGAAGCAGGTATTCAGATTAAGGAAGCTAATGAAGTCATGATAATTTAAAATATACATTTTTATTCAAAATTCAAAAAAAATAAAATTGTAAACAAGTTCCACAGTATAACAACCAGGGACATAGAAGTGGGTCAGAGTAGTACAATACTAATATTAGTATCAAAAAATGTAATTGCCTTGCACAAAATCTATTTTATATCATATTACATAGAAAAGCAATAAATAGCTAAATACAGTTAGGTCCAGAAATATTTGGACAGTGACACAATTTTCGCGAGTTGGGCTCTGCATGCCACCACATTGGATTTGAAATGAAACCTCTACAACAGAATTCAAGTGCAGATTGTAACATTTAATTTGAAGATTTGAACAAAAATATCTGATAGAAATTGTAGGAATTGTACACATTTCTTTACAAACACTCCACATTTTAGGAGGTCAAAAGTAATTGGACAAATAAACCAAACCCAAACAAAATATTTTTATTTTCAATATTTTGTTGTGAATCCTTTGGAGGCAATCACTGCCTTAAGTCTGGAACCCATGGACATCACCAAACGCTGGGTTTCCTCCTTCTTAATGCTTTGCCAAGCCTTTACAGCCGCAGCCTTCAGGTCTTGCTTGTTTGTGGGTCTTTCCGTCTTAAGTCTGGATTTGAGCAAGTGAAATGCATGCTCAATTGGGTTAAGATCTAGTGATTGACTTGGCCATTGCAGAATGCTCCACTTTTTTGCACTCATGAACTCCTGGGTAGCTTTGGCTGTATGCTTGGGGTCATTGTCCATCTGTACTATGAAGCGCCGTCCGATCAACTTTGCGGCATTTGGCTGAATCTGGGCTGAAAGTATATCCCGGTACACTTCAGAATTCATCCGGCTACTCTTGTCTGCTGTTATGTCATCAATAAACACAAGTGACCCAGTGCCATTGAAAGCCATGCCTGCCCATGCCATCACGTTGCCTCCAACATGTTTTACAGAGGATGTGGTGTGCCTTGGATTATGTGCCGTTCCCTTTCTTCTCCAAACTTTTTTCTTCCCATCATTCTGGTACAGGTTGATCTTTGTCTCATCTGTCCATAGAATACTTTTCCAGAACTGAGCTGGCTTCATGAGGTGTTTTTCAGCAAATTTAACTCTGGCCTGTCTATTTTTGGAAATGATGAATGGTTTGCATCTAGATGTGAACCCTTTGTATTTACTTTCATGGAGTCTTCTCTTTACTGTTGACTTAGAGACAGATACACCTACTTCACTGAGAGTGTTCTGGACTTCAGTTGATGTTGTGAACGGGTTCTTCTTCACCAAAGAAAGTATGCGGCGATCATCCACCACTGTTGTCATCCGTGGACGCCCAGGCCTTTTTGAGTTCCCAAGCTCACCAGTCAATTCCTTTTTTCTCAGAATGTACCCGACTGTTGATTTTGCTATTCCAAGCATGTCTGCTATCTCTCTGATGGATTTTTTCTTTTTTTTCAGCCTCAGGATGTTCTGCTTCACCTCAATTGAGAGTTCCTTAGACCGCATGTTGTCTGGTCATAGCAACAGCTTCCAAATGCAAAACCACACACCTGTAATCAACCCCAGACCTTTTAACTACTTCATTGATTACAGGTTAACGAGGAAGACGCATTCAGAGTTAATTGCAGCCCTTAGAGTCCCTTGTCCAATTACTTTTGGTCCCTTGAAAAAGAGGAGGCTATGCATTACAGAGCTATGATTCCTAAACCCTTTCTCCGATTTGGATGTGAAAACTCTCATATTGCAGCTGGGAGTGTGCCCTTTCAGCCCATATTATATATATAATTGTATTTCTGAACATGTTTTTGTAAACAGCTAAAATAACAAAACTTGTGTCACTGTCCAAATATTTCTGGCCCTGACTGTATATCAGTCATAGAAAATGCATAAATTAAACAAGTGATATAAAATACTTTGTGCTGTATAAAGTCCCTGGTTAGTGAAATTAATCCCAAGAATATGAACATAAGACCAATATTACCTTATACCAATAAATAAAAAGCACTAAATCTTTGAATGTATAACTACTGCATAATTCTATGACATAGGAATCACACTCTACCATTGCACTACAAGCATGATTAATTGAGGTTAAAGTGCTAAGTGCTGTGCAACAAGGCTGGGATTTATAGATCCTCCAAATAGTGTACAGCGCAGGTCGACTGCTGCTAAAACTGAAGGCTAAATAATCTGATCATTCAGAGCCATCTGAGTATAGGAATCACATAAATACAGTTAATATTCACTACTGACCATAACATCCACGTCCCTCTACCCCAACGTACATTTCGCCACTTCTTCGGGGGATGTGTGGGGATTGTGGAACTTGTTTACACTTTTAATTTATTTAATTTTGAATAAAAACTAATATTTGAAATTATCATGATTAGCTTCTTTAATCTGAATACCTGCTTCAGATTATAGTGTAAAGTACTGTTGATTGAAGCTTCATCACTATTGTGGGGAAACAACCACATATTGTTTGCCATTTTTGTGATTTATGGGTAAAATCTGCAGCAAAAACATTGAAAGAATTTAACTCTGCATCAAATTTGCAAGGAGAAAATAAGCAACGTGTGCATGACACTTCCAGATTCTCATTCACTTTGCTGGCATTAAGGAACCCTTAGTGCGCGCACAAGGCTTATGCTATGTTCACATAATGATCGTTTGATGAGGTTTTGATGTTGCAGAATTAAAATGCGTTTTATTGCTTTTTTGACACTGTGTTTTTTTCCTGTTTATGGTGTGCAATGATTTAAATAAAGCTTCATTGTTTTTGACGCTTAATTGTTTTTGACAGCTCCTTAAAAACCTGCTAAAATTGCTGCTTGGCAGCGTTCTGACCATATACAGTGTTTTCCTTCCTGTGTGTGTGTTTTTTAACTCTATGTTTTTTTTTAACCTTACACTTACCAGGTTAGTAATGGGGGTATCTGAAAGACTCCTCATCATTACTAGCCCTTGGGTTTAAAGCCAGCTGTTAATTTATAGCTCACATCAACCCAACACATATTACCCTGATTGCCACAGGATCAGGTTATTCAGGAAGGGCAGGGCAAAACATCAGAATGCGCGCATCAAATGGTTGTGTCAATTCTGGGGTGGCTGCAGACTGCTATTTTCAGGTTGGCAGAGGCCAAATAACAATGGCCCTTCCAACCCTGATAATGCAGGCCTCCAGCAGTCTGCTTTACCTTGACTGTTATAAAAAACAGAGCAAAGCCCATGCCTTTTTTAAAAAATTATTCATTTATATTATTTGTAAAAACATGGAGTGGAATCCCCTCTGTTTTAGATAACTAGCCAAGGTAAAGCTAACAGCTGAGAGCTGAGGGCTGCAGTTGTCTGTTTTACAGCATACAGGCAACTTCAGCATTCAATAAATCTTATTGACTGGCTGCGCTGCAACCTTTCAACAAACTTTATTGAGATAAGAACAGCACCTGAACTTTAAATTTGGATACCCGCTGTTCAGTATGAACCCCAAACTTTACTGTTTGGGTTCGGTCATCCCTAGTTATGACACCATTAGGTCTGGTGGATCTGCTCTCTCATAGCCACATTGTGGTGAAATATAGGTAATCTTATTTGTCTAATTCTGCAGCCTCACCTAAATACACAGTACACCATGGATATTAACTTTTCTTTACCTTTCCCAAGTAGTAGACGTGAACATGAGGGCACTCATCACATCATGGAAAAATTTTCTTTATTATTTCATAGTAAGCAATAAAAATCAGGTGGGAAGAGTACACGAAAACATCAGCAGGCGTCTGTGGTTCTGTTTTTTTTCTGCAACTCTAAATATAAAACTTTGGAAAAAAAAGTCAAACTTATACACTACACAATGCCAGTCTTGATAAGATAGAGCTATCTTGTCTAAAGTAAGAAACAAAGGTGTTACAAATTTTTTTTTAAACAACAATTCTAAAAAATATCATTACAGATATCGCTATAAGTGTTAGCTCTGACTCATTCCTACAGTCTACTGATCGCTATTAAACTTTCACACTTTTTAGCATTTTGTTTGACTTCTTTTTATTTGCCAATAAAAATATTATAGTAAGAAAAACAAAATTATATGGAAATGAATGAAAAAAGCCTCTGGTTTATGAAGAAGCAGCTCTGGAGTTACAGTGGTGTAAAAATGACAGATTTTTATGCCAGATTTAATGCCAGACTTAAATGGGTGATTCTCATCCAATTTCTGGAGGAAAATCATGCATGCTGTGATTTTTTTCACACAAAGATTCTGTCAATGACAAAAAAAATATTCACCTGTCAAGGGAGGAATTTGGGTAAAGACTGCTAATGGAGTCTTCATACAGGGATATTCAGAGACGGTGCCATATTAGCAGTATATCAGTGCCAATATACATGCATGACGTACAGCTTTCTTCCCTTCTCTCTCTGCAACTAGCTCTAACACAGTCTGTGAACCTTCAGGCCTCTCAGCTTTCTGTCTCCTCTGTCTGAACATTTTTGCTATCTTGGTGGTGTCTGGATTACACTAATTTATGACTATGCGGCGTGCGTTAGAGTCCGGACAGCACCTAAGGCTCCACTTCTATACTAGCTGCTTCCTCAGCTATATAGTAATAAGGTTCCTGTGTCACGGAGGAGGGGTACAAAATGTATTCCCTCCAGACTTGATCAGCTGCACCAATTTATTGTCCTAATCCCTAACTTCTTTCACTGAGGATCTGTCTCATGAAAGGAGGAGGATGTACAAAAATGTACATGCATATACAAGAATGTCCCGACCTCTGGACTTGGTCACCTGTATCAATTGTTAAACGTCCTAACTGGTCTGTCCCAGTGGTCTGTGCCAACTCTTCCCAGTTGGCCTTTCCCACCGGTCTGTACCAGTTCTCAAGTATGGTCTGTCCCACCGGTCTGTACCAGTCCTAATCCCCATCTTCAGTCACGGGAACCCCCCCGCATCTTTAATTACAGACCGGGTCAGTCTAACTAGCTATATCCGGTCACCACCATCTTTCCTGCCCTAACAACCGTCCTCTGGATCCCGTGTGACACTCGATTCACACCTCAGGTCTGGGATCGTGCTCTGAGCCCCAGCGGGCACTACCCCTGAGTCACAATCAGGTACCTTTTAACACCAATATGGACACACAGCACGTCACTCCCTCCTCTCCAAAACTAACCACAACGACAGTGAATACACAGTATGTAACACTTACCCGTGGGGTCGGAGGTGATCGGCCTGTTTGGAGGAGAGTGAGATCTCAGTCTGCTATGTCCAAACTATCGGTATCTCCAGGTCTGCAGTGCGTCCGTGGAGCCCCACATTGGGCGCCAAACTGTCAAGGGACGAATTTGGGTAAAGACTGCTAATGGAGTCTTCATACAGGGATATCCAGAGACGGTGCCGTATTAGCAGTATATCAGTGCCGATATATCAATGTATCAGACAATGAACACACAGACATGCTCTCTCTTTCAGTCAGCGTCATCAACTGACTCGTGTATTCAATAGATCCAATTATACAGTAAGCATGAATAACTCCCCAATTTCTCACAGCACATTGCCTGCCTCCTGTACATTCCTTCTGTGTGAACATTACTGATAACACTTTTGCAGCTTCACATTCTGGCAATCATTATCTTTGGTTAACTCCTTCATGGCTATACAACTTAAAATTATATTATGGGTCTATGCGATGGCTACATAGACAGACACATTATTATACAACTACATCTATATTTTGATTATTTATATACACAAATATTCTTATTACGTTTGAACAAGCAAGCTATAGCTCAGTGCCACCTCCACACACCCTATGTAATGACCAGAGGTCCAAATGAGATCCAGCGAGTCACAAAACTGAGGCCCAAACAGAAATGCCACAACACTCTGTTTACTGAAAGGGATAGGGAATGGTCTTAAAATTAAATGCAATAGTCAATTACTCCCCAGTAATTACTACGCCTATTATACACAGACAGGCTATACGCCGGGGTCAGTGTGTTAGCTCTAGAGATCCTTTCAATGTATATTACAAACTGCAGGAACAATCTTACTGTAGACTCAAATAAGAGACAAACAGCAGTACACTAATACAGCAAATGGAGTGTAAATCCAATGGGTGTAAACTAGTGAGGGTCTCTGGAATAACGCTGACTTACAACTTAACAATCCTACACTTCACAAATTGAAACACAACATACAAGTGCACAAACTGATTGGATGCCTGGGTATTTTAACGGCCCTGTGTTTCAGACAGAGTCCACCACAGGCCCGTGGAAAGTTCTTGCTGCAGCCACTCCCAGTAATCTTCAGCGCCAAGAAAAATGAAGAAAGACAATATATACACAAAAAGAGTCCGTGTTCATGTTTGCAGCAGAGCCCTGCAGATTCCAAATCAAAGAACATTCACAGTTCTGCAGGATTCAAAGCACTGCTCAGGGTGTCATTTCACAAATGGTCTCCTCCAAGCTCCGTCTTCCCAGGCAGCAATCCACTTGATTTTTCAGTGTCCCAGCCGCTTGGCCCATTCAGCGTCTGATCTCTGCAGCTCAACCACTGATCTCCATAAAGCTCTGAGCTCCTCACAGGCCTGACTGAAATCCTTCTCTCTCTTTTCCTGGGATTCCTTGGCTTCTCTGCTCACACCCCATCCACTGTCCTCTCTCACTTTCTGGCCCCCATCACTTGCAGGGAGAAGCCTTTGGGTCCTAGTGATCTCACAGTCCTCTTCCCACACATAGTTAGTTACACACAGGAAGAAGAGACATGTCGATACCCACATAACTTTGCACACTGTTACAACCTGCACTGCCCTATTAAACAACATTGGTCTGAGGGTGATCCTATTTTAATGGATAGTACTTGGACCAAAAATACGGTCGTCTGCACTAACCCTTACAGTGAGCTGCTTTGATGGGGGGGCAGAAGCGGAAAAGTGAGAATTTTCTTTTAAACCTTAGATTCATTAAGCATATTAAGAAACATTTGATTTGCATTGAATAGCTTTGATACAAGTTGAACTTCACTGCCAAATTCAAGCGAACTGCCAAATTACAATTTCAGCAGATTCACCCACCACTAGTAACATGCATTTATTATAGCTTCTTGTGTTTTTAGAATTTTTTTTCATATTGGTATTTTTGTGGTGGATATATTTTTCCTTGTGTTTGCCAAGTCCCAAATAGAAGCTTATGCTAAAAAGTCCGGAGAAAAATATGTCATTCCTACATTAAACTGCAATTTGGAAAAATTGCAATGGTTTAAAAAATGGCACAAATCAAAATTCTTTGTATGATGTATGTTTCATCTTTAATCTTTTTTTAATATAATATCTTTTTATAAAAAAAATGTAATTAAAACAGACCAATGGAAATTCTGCAGAAAAAACTACAAAATGCTCTGTGAGAATTGAGTCTAAAGTGTGCTTTACATGCTGCGACATTGCTAGTGATTGCTAGCAATGTCGTGAGCGATAGCACCCGCCCCCGTCGTTGGTGCGATATGTGGTGATCGCTGCCGTAGCGAACATTATCGCTACGGCAGCGTCACACACACATACCTGTTCTGCGACATCGCTGTTGCTGACGAACAATCCCTCCTTCAGGGGGGAGGTGCGTTTGGTGTCCCAGCGACGTCACAAAACGGCCGTCCAAGAGAAGAGGAGGGGCGGAGATGAGCAGCCGAAACATGCCGCCCACCTCCTTCCTTCCTCATTGCCGGTAGACGCAGGTAAGGAGATGTTCGTCGCTCCTGCGGTGTCACACATAGCGATGTGTGATGCCGCAGGAATGTCGAACAACCAGCAGCATGCACCATCACTGATATTATGAAAAGGAGCGACAAGTCAACGATCAAAGATTTTTGCCGTTTTTGCAATCGTTGATCGTCGCTCCTAGCAGTCACATGCTGCGATGTCGCTAACGACGCTGGATGTGCGTCACAAACACTGTGACCCCGATGATATATCGTTAGCAATGTCGCAGTGTGTAAAGAACCCTTTAGTGTTCAATCACATCTGCATATAAAATCTGTGAGTACAATGCGGTAAAAATTGCATTGCGCTCCCACCAATGTTAAACAATAAAGCGGGCTTTACACACAGCAGCATCGCTAGTGATGTCGCTGGGGAAAGCACCCGCCCCCGTCGGTTGTGCGTCACGAGCAAATCGCTGCCCATGGCGCACAACATCGCTAGGACCCGTCACACGGACTTACCTGCCTAGCCACATCGCTGTGACCAGCAAACCGCCTCCTTTCTATGGGGGCGGTTTGTGCAGCATGACAGCGACATTACACAGCAGTCGTCCAATAGAAGCAGAGGAGTGGAGAGCAGACGAAGGTAAGACACGCCCACCTTGTTGCCAGAGGACACAGGTATGGTGTTTTTCGTCGTTCCTGCGGTGTCACACATAGCGATGTGTGCTGCCGCAGGAACGACAAACAACCTGCGTCCTGCAACAGCAACGACATTTGGGATTTGAACGACGTGTCAACGATCAACGATAAGATGAGTAATTTTGATCGTTAATGGTCGTTCGTGCATTTCACATGCAACGATGTCGCTAACGAGGCCGCATGTGTGTCACGAATTCTGTGACCCCAACAAAATCTCGTTAGCAATGTCGTTGCGTGTAAAGCGGCCTTAAGGCAGAGCACATCAGCTAGTTTTTCCTCTGCAAAATTTGGCATGTGGAGCAAATCTAGCATGCTGTGAGATTTTGTGTACCTCCCTAATACAAGTCAATGGTTGTGAGAAAAATGCGCAACACACGGACGACACACGGACAGCGCACACACATGCGTGCACAATGCATTTTTAACATGAACTTTTACATATTGTCAAAAGCTAGCTAGATAGTTGAATATATTAAAAAGATATATGTAAAACACCTTTATAATGACCTAACCCTTGCATAATCTAACTTTGCACCCTTTAATGCATTTCATGTGGCACTAAAGGATGTTTAGCCTTGTATTAAGGCATAAATCCCGTAATCTGCCGAAAAAGAAAATGACGTGTGGTCCCTCTTATTTTTGGTAGCATGCTAAGGTGAAGCAGATATCTGCAGGCTGCAGAAGCAGCTGGCAGCTTTACCCTGGCTGGTAATCCAAAACAGAGGTCACCCCACACTATTTTTTAACTTATTTATTTAAAATTAAATTAATAATTAAAAAAAAAGTGGGGTCCACGCTAAATTGTTTCACCAGCCAAGGTGAAGCTAACAGCTGGGGTCTGTTATTCTCAGGGTGGGAAGGGCCATGGTTATTGGTCCCTTCAAATCCTAAAAATAGCAGGCAACAACTGCGCCATAAGTGGCGTATCATATTAGGTGGGCCAATCCTGGCACTTCACATTATCACTTCTTGTTGCCCTTGTTGCAAACAGGGTAGTATATGGGTTTAATGCCAGCTGTGAATCAACAGCTGGTATCAAGCTCTGGTATTAGTAATGGGTGGGCATCTATCAAACAACCCTATTACAAACCCAGTAGATGTAAATAGAAAAAAACACAAAAAAAATATTTAATTTCTAAAAATATCCCCTGACAAGAGCCTTCATTCACCAAATTATTATAATAAATAAAAAACCTTTAAGTTCCACCATAATCCCCAAAGAAGTCGCTCAATGTTCCTCACAAGTAAACTGAAAGACATAAAAATAGAGAGTTAAGGGGGCTTTACACGCTGCGACATCGCTAATGCGGAGTCGTTGGGGTCACGGAATTTGTGACGCACATCCGGCCGCATTAGCGATGTTGCTGCGTGTGACACCGATGAGCAATTTTGCATCGTTGCAAAAACGTTCAAAATCGCTCATCGGTGACATGGGGGTCCATTCTCGATTATCGTTACTGCAGCAGTAACGATTTAGTTCGTCGCTCCTGCGGCAGCACACATCGCTATGTGTGACGCCGCAGGAACGAGGAACCTCTCCTTACCTGCCTCCCGGCCGCTATGAGGAAGGAAGGAGGTGGGCGAGATGTTCCGGCCACTCATCTCCGCCCCTCCGCTTCTATTGGGCGGCCGCTCAGTGACGTCGCACGGACCGCCCCCTTAGAAAGGAGGCGGTTCGCCGGTCACAGCGACGTCGCCGGGCAGGTAAGTATGTGTGACGGGTCTGCGCGATGTTGTGCGGCACGGGCAGCGATTTGCCCGTGTCGCACAACAGATGGGGCGGGTACCCACGCTAGCGATATCGGGACCGATATCGCAGCGTGTAAAGTAGCCTTTAGTAAAGAAATGAAGACAAGAAACACCCTCATTCACCAATTTACCGTATTTTTCAGTTTATAAGACACACCAGATTATGATGCGCATCACATTTAGAGAGAAAAAAAGGTAAAAAAAAGGGGTCCATCTTACAATCTGGTGGTGTCTTACTGGGAGCAGGCAGCAGCGGTGGTGGAGCGGGGTCACAGGAGGCAGGGGCGGTGGTGGAATAGGGTAATGCTGCAGGGGCTGTGCTGGAGCTGCGGGCGATGTGCTAGAGCTGGGGGCGATGTGATGGGGCTGCGGGCGATGTGCTGGAGCTGGGGGTGATGTGCTGGAGCTGCGGGCGATGTGCTAGAGCTTTGCTCTGCTGGGGTTGCGGACGCCATCCTGAAAATGTCGGCAGTGCAGACTTCAAATAATGGTACCTGGATTTGTCTCATGTGCAAATGGAGTTCTCAGCTCAAGATTTCATCTGCACACGCGCCGCCTCCGGCCCATTGCTCTCCCAGCAGCAGACTTTAGGAAAATGGCACCCAGAGGTCATGCATGCGTAGATGAGATCTTGAGCCGAGAGCTCCATCTGCGCACGTGCCAAATCCAGGCGCCATTATTTTGAAGTCCGCATTGCCAACATTTTCAGGATGGTACCCGAAGCCCCAGCACAGCATAGCTCCAGCAAATCGCCCGCAGCTCCAGCACATCGTCCGCAGTCCCAGCACAGCGTCCATGGCCCCAGCACAGCGTCCATGGCCGCACCACAGCAAAGTGCCCTCAACTCACAGCCACAGCACGTACAGAGCCCGCAACATTGCTCCTGCGACCCCTCTCCACCATTCCCGATAAGCAACATTTGGATTATAAGATGCACCCCTGATTTTTCTTCCAAATTTTGGGAAGGAAAAGTGCGTCTTATTATCCGAAAAATATGGTATTCCGCATCCTAATCAAAATCATGTCCACTGTAAATCAAATGTAGGTCCCATGACTTTCTAGGACAGCAGCCACTGCCGAGTCTCACGCTGTGCTGTGTGAGAACCACTGTTGCCAGTGAACCGCAGTCACCTCCTGCGGTCATCAGTGCTTGGTCAGTTTGTCAGCTTTTACTATCAGTGTTTCATCATTGATTTTCATGGATCGCTAGCCTATATGGGTAATTTTGATCCCTGACATGGATTAAAACTAGATATGCTGCCTCGATTTTTTTTGGTGCACAAAAAAAGGACAAATGAACAGCTCCATACACTATAATACAGTGCCTTGGGAAAGAATTGGGCCCCCTTGATTTTTTTTCAATCTTTTCCCACATTTCAGGCTTCAAACATAACGATAAAAATTTAAATTTTATGCTGAAGAATCAACAAGTGGGACACAATTGAAAAAGTTGAATGAAATTTATTTTACACCTTTTAAAAAATAAAAAACTGAAATTGGGCGGTGTAATATTATTCATTCCCTTTAAGTTAATACTTTGTAGTGCCACCTTTTGCTGCAATTACAGCTGCAAGTCACTTGGGGTATGTCTCTATCAGTTTTGCACATCGAAAATTCTGAAATTCTTGCCTATTCTTCCTTTGCAAGCAGCTCGAGCTGAGTAAGGATGGATGGAGAGCATTTGTGAACAGCAGTTTTCAGCTCTTTCCACAGATTCTCGATTGGATCCAGGTCTGGACTTTAACTTGGCTACTCTAACACATGGATACGTTTATTTGTAAACCATTCCATTGTAAATGTTGCTTTATGTTTTGGATCATTGTCTTGTTGGAAGACAAATCTCCGTCCCAGTCTCAGGTCTTTTGCAGACTCCAACAGGTTTTTTTCAAGAATGGTCCTGTATTTGGCTCCATCCATCTTCCCATCAATTTTAACCATCTTCCCTGTCCCTGCTGAAGAAAAGCAGGCCCAAACCATGATGCTGCCACCACCATGTTTGACAGTGGGAATAGTGTTTTCAGGCTGATGAGCTGTGTTGCTTTTACGCCAAACATATCGTTTGGCATTGTGCCCAAAAAGTTCAATTTTGGTTTCATCTGACCAAAGCACCTTCTTTGACATGTTTGGTCTGTCTCCCAGGAGGCTTGTGGCAAACTTTAAAAGACACTGTTTATGGATATCTTTGAGAAATGGCTTTCTTCTTGCCACTCTTCCATAAAGGCCAGATTTGTGCAGTGTACGGCTGATTGTTGTCCTATGGACAGACTCTCCCACCTCAGCTGTAGATCTCTGCAGTTCATCCGGAGTGATCAATGGCCTCTTGGCTGCATCTCTGATCAGTCTTCTTCTTGCTTGAGATGAAAGTTTTGAGGTACGGCCGGGTCTTGGTAGATTTGCAGTGGTATGATACTCCTTCCATTTCAATATGATCGTTTGCACAGTTCTTCTTGGGATGTTTAAAGTTTTGGAAATCTTTTTGTAACCAAATCCGGCATTAAACATCTCCACAACAGTATCACGGACCTGCCTGTTATGTTCCTTGGTCTTCATGATGCTATCTGCGCTTTAAACAGAACACTGAGACTATCACAGAGCAGGTGCATTTATACGGAGACTTGATTACACACAGGGGATTATATTTATCATCATCAGTCATTCAGAACAACATTGGATCATTCAGAGATCCTCAATGAACTTCTGGAGTGAGTTTACTGCACTGAAAGTAAAGGGGATGAATAATATTGCACGCCCCAATTTTCAGTTATTTATTTTTTAAAAAATGTTTAAAATAAGCAATAAATTTTGTTCAACTTCACAGTTGTGTCCCACTTGTTGATTCTTTACCATAACATTATTTACATTATTTTTATGTTTGAAGCCTGAAATATGGGAAAAGGTTGAAAAAAATCAAGGGGGCCGAATACTTTCGCAAGGCACTGTAGGTATGTTTTCTATTAGGGATAAACATGATAGAGCATGTAAGTTAAAAACAGATATCTGATCAAGCCCTTAAAAACTGTCATATGGCTATGTTGACAAAAACATAAAAAAAACAACTTTATGGTGTTTAGAAAAAGGGGGAACCCCCTCCAGAAGAGTAAAAACAAAAAATGGCTCAGATGGGGAAGGTGATAAATGGGTTGGACCATAATAACAAGCGATTATCTGTTGACCAGATGGGTGACTAGTTGTTGATCAATGGGTATCTCACCGTTAGTGGTCCAGCGCCTTATGTATAAAATCACTCTTTTCCTCAACAGATAATGCGGAGAAGAAAAGGACCAGGCATCTGACAGCACCTAATTCTTTTGTTCCTGTGCGAAAAAATATAACTTTTCCTATTGAAAACAAATGCACGTTTGGCTGAGCTGAGAATGCATTTGTATGAGAGGAGTCAAAGAGATAACTGTTGACGAATGAGTATTTGGCTGACTGCAATGTAAGATGTATTTGCGTCTTAAGACTCTGTGCAGAAAGGAAAGCCAAGTGTATGTCTGCACGTGGTGTCTGGAGACTCACAGTGCCACAATAAGGTGCCTTCATATAAGAACTCTGTATTATGGAAATATTCTCCATATTTGCCCTCTTAAATAATGTGCACAAGTATGCCCCTGTGGTCATACCAACAAGTGGGTGTTCCCAGCTCCCGTTCTATTTCCATATTAGAAGAGGTCAGCGGCATGGTAGTTTTATCCAGTCAGTGAGGGGCCAGTAATTAATCTACATACTTTACAAGACATCCAGACAATATGGGAATGAGATCTAGAATGGCTGTACAATCTAAATAATTTATTTATTCCCTGCTCTTTTCCTCCTTGTGGTCCTTGTATTGATTTGGTCTACTAAAAGGGAAATACCGCGTTGATTTCTGTATACTAGTTCACCACGCTGCTATAGCAACAGGTAACAATCTGTGGCGCCCCAGGACCTGGTCGCCACAACAGCATTGCCCTCCCAAAAGGGTTAATGCTGAGCCTGGAGGTAATTGGGAGATCTATTGGCCAGTAAGTTAACACTCAACACAGTTCTCCCTCCGGCCAGCAGGGGGAGCTCTGAACCTGGAACTTCAGGGAGCATTCCTTAAGTCTGGCTGGAAGGAGGAAGTGGTGGTTAGTCTGGAGACAGGAGTGAAAGAGTGCAGACGCAGGGTAGTGCTGCCTTGTGAAACTGGGGCCTAGAGCTTGGATAGCTTGGCCCAGTGAAGCAAGGGGAGCAGAGAGGCACAGCAGAGACTCAGACATCGGAGTCTGTAGTTGCCAGGGCATAAAATCCATCCCTGGTAGCTGAATCCGGAGGGCAGGAGAGCTGCAAGCCCCCTGTCCCAGAAGCAATCTGAAGGTACAACTGCATCCCAAGGGCCTGGTGTGGGCTCCAGCAGAGAAGCACCAGAGAGGGCCTGCGCAGTCTACCACACAGAAAAGGGGACGAACAACAAGTCCCAGCAGCAAGAGGGCAATTGCAAACCTAAAGTGCAGTGTCCTAAAACAGCAGAGAAAGATTAAGGAGTAGGCCTCATACTCAACTGGCCAAAGATCACCCCAGGCACTTCCAGGCCGGCCGGATCATCTTTACCATCTGTGACGGTCTCCCTGGACTAAGTTTCTGCCGAGTAAAAGAGGAGAAGGTAAAGAGACTACTGTTTGTGCCTGTTTCTTTCATTGCTTGTCGGCCCTGCACCGTGTTAGTCACACAGCACCATAGACTTCCACAAGCACCAACTGTGCCCCGGGCATTGCTCCACCTGTGGGGAGCAGTACCACCATTGCTGCTATAACATCATCCCGGTGGCCTCACACAGCAGCGGCGGCTTAATAGCCGCAGACCACAGGTGGCGTCACGAATACAAACTTAAAGTCATCCGCCACATATTCAACTGACACCCACCAGGGCCACGGAGCCGGGCCCAGCCACCACTGACTACCACCGGACTAGTCCGGCCCGGCACCGGGTGTCCCATAGCCCTGGGGTGGGCGAGTCAACTTTTGGCGTCACGAACAGGATTTCGTGCCCGGTCACACCGGGTACTGTGCGCCTGCAGGAATTGTGCTTAAAAGACTGTGTACTGTCTGTAAACCGCCGCCGCCATTAGCCTCGCCGAGCGCAGGAAGAAGGGGGGCGTGCCTGAAAAAGAGCGCGAAGGGAGCGCGCCATCAGAGCAGAGCGCTGTTAACCCCGCGCGACCCAGAAGGAAATTTGAAAAGTGAACGGAGCCTGGTAAGGTTCACTAAGGGGGAGGAAGATGTCCGACTCAGAGGGAGAGCAGGTGGCTGCCATCGCCCAAGGCGCCGCAGCACCGGCCGAAGCAGTCCCAGTCGCCGTCGCCCCGGCCCCCACTGTAGCGCCGGTAATGCCGATCACCATGCCGTACATACCGGGAGCAGAATGGCTGCCGCAGTACTCCGGGGAGTCCCATACCTTGAGTGACTTCAGAGAAAGCCTGCACAGCTTATTCCGGGTGTATCCGCTGACTGAGAGCCAGAAGGTGGGCATAGTAATGGGACAGCTAGCCGGCGCAGCCCAGCGTGAAGCGAAGTCCTGGCCTGATACAGATAAAGGGACAGCAGCCCAGATACTGGCCAAGCTAAAGAGTACGTTTGACACCCGCACCGCAGCAGAGATAAAGATGAGATTCTTTGGGTGCAAGCAGCGGGCCACAGACAGCATAAGGGACTATGCCTTAAACTTGCAGGAGGCCCTGAAAGCAGTTAAACAGGTGGATCCAGAGAGTGTACGTGAAGAAGACAAACTCCTAACTGAGCAGTTCATAGAGGGGCTCCTGTCAGATGCCCACAGGACCCAGCTGCGTATCATGGTCCTGCAGAACCCTGCTCTGGACTTTGCCAAGTTTAAGGACCAGGCCATCAGGGTACTGAGAGAATCTACACCGAATGACCCAGTACCCCTCCGGCCTCTTGCTATCACGTACCCCGGGGTGGTGCCTGCAACACGAGCCACTGCAGGGGCTGAGGCGCAGTCCCTGGATAAGGATCCCACTGCAGAGCTCAGACAGCAGTTCCAGGGGCTGACCAAGACTGTGGCTGCCCTTGCCAAGACCGTGCAGTCTCTACAAATGACCCCCTCGCCTGCAAAAATCGAGTTGGCCTCCAGCCCAGATGACGTCCCATGGATGCGACAGAGGAGGATTCCGCCGACCCGAGGCAGAGACACAGATCGGTATGATTCAACAGGACAACCGATCTGCCGCCACTGCAACCAGGCGGGCCACATTGCACGACGCTGTCCTTTAAATGGGCTGAGCCTGGGGCCAGGAGCCAACCCCCAGGTGTAAGGAAGCCCGGCTCAAACCCCAGCCGCAGCAAGTATGTGGGAGGACGACCGGTCCTTCCCATTGTGCTGGATGGGATCCCTTTGAATGCCCTCCTGGATACGGGGTCCCAGGTAACAACCATCCCCCACAAACTGTACAAAAGATATTGGGCTGATTCAGACATTGACCATGGCCCAGATGATGATTTAACAATTGTGGCCAGTAATGGTCAGCCCTTACCTCAAATTGGGTACAAAGAAGTAACCATTAAAGTGGGGCGGGTGGAATTGCCATGTCAGGGGATGATAATTGTAGATATTGATCGCAAAGAATCTGACCCACTGCTAACCCTTGGTACAAATGTGATAGAAAATTGTATTGCCGAAGTGATAATTTTGTTGCAACAGGCGTCTGAAACTGCCAGCTCCGGGCAGCAGCGTGTCCTACAGAGGGAGATCAGAGCCCTGATGAGGAGGCAGCAGGTAGAGCTAGCCGGAGGAGAAATTGGCAGTGTGAGGGTAAGTGACCCCCTCCCCATTGTAATACCCCCAAGAAGTGAAATGTTGATATGGTGTCGGGCAGCAATAGGCCTCAAGGGTCAGGATTACCATGCCTTGGTAGAACCAGTGTATTCAGACAGTAGGCCTGGAGTCCTGATAGCCAGAGGGGTAGCGGACGTCCGCAAGGGGAGAGTGCCCGTCCGTGTCTTGAATTGTGGGGAGGAGGAGGCCAAATTGCCCCGGTACGCCACTGTAGCAAAACTGTACACTGTCAGCAACAATACCATTAAAGCAGTGGAACCCTTGATCCCGTCCGACCAGGCGGAAGACAATGGCTCCAAGGGGCAGCGGAAGACTGGTGCCAAAAATTACATGTAGGCACCGACTCCACCCCCTCGCACCAAAAGCATGGGGTTTACCGGGTGGTACAGGAGTACGAGCGGGTCTTCAGCAAACACCCCCTAGATTTTGGGCAGGTGAAAGGGGTTAAACATCAAATCCCCACGGGTGATCATCATCCCATTAAAGAGAGATACCGCCCTGTACCCCCCGCACAGTATCAGTGTGCCAAGGAAATGTTACGGGAAATGAAGGAGGCTGGGGTTATCAGAGATAGTTGTAGCCCCTGGGCAGCTCCACTAGTGCTCGTAAAGAAAAAAGATGGTACGATGAGAATGTGTGTAGATTACAGGCAAATTAACCGCATTACACATAACGATGCTTATCCACTGCCCAGAATAGAGGAGTCACTAACAGCCTTAAAGTCAGCTAACTATTTCTCCACCTTGGATCTCACCAGTGGGTATTGGCAGGTTCCCGTGGCAGAGGCGGACAAGGAGAAGACTGCATTCACGACACCAATGGGCCTCTGTGAGTTCAATTGTATGCCATTCGGGCTCTGCAACGCCCCAGGGACATTCCAAAGGTTGATGGAGTGCTGCTTGGGCCACCACAACTTTGAAACCGTGCTGTTGTACCTGGATGACGTCATAGTCTACTCCAAGACTTATGAGGACCACCTGAAGCACTTAGCAGAAGTGTTTGAGTCCTTGTCGAAATATGGCCTGAAGATCAAGCCGTCCAAATGTCACCTCTTGAAGCCAAAGGTACAGTACCTGGGTCATGTGGTCAGCGCAGAAGGTGTGGCACCTGATCCGGAGAAAGTCACTGTAATCAAGGACTGGCCAAGACCCACCACAGTGAAGGAGGTGCGGCAGTTCCTTGGACTGGTGGGCTACTACCGAAGGTTCATTGATGGTTTCACCAAGATAGCAGCGCCCCTTCAAGATCTCCTGGTGGGCCAGCCAAAGCAGGCTAAGAAGCAGAGCCCTCCATTTGAATGGAGCAGCCAACTGAAAACATCCTTTGTCCGGCTGAAAGGGGCTCTCACGGGAGAAGAAATTCTGGCCTACCCTGACTACAGCCAACCGTTTGTACTGTATACAGACGCCAGCAACGTGGGACTGGGAGCAGTTCTGTCCCAGGTACAGGGAGGCAGAGAGAGGGTGATAGCGTACGCCAGTAGGAAGCTTCGGCCCACAGAAAGGAATCCAGAAAACTACAGTTCCTTCAAGCTGGAGTTCCTCGCTATTGTTTGGGCAGTGACTGAACGCTTCAAGCACTATCTGGCATCGGCCAAGTTCACCATCTTCACGGACAACAATCCGTTGACACACCTGGCAACAGCCAAGTTAGGTGCGATGGAACAGCGATGGATGGCCCGGCTGTCTAACTTTGACTTTACCATCAAGTATCGGGCTGGCAAGAAGAATAACAATGCTGATGCGCTGTCCAGAATGCCTCACTTGCCCGAGTCTGGAGAAGACATGGATGAACTCGAAGAGATAGAGTTACCGGCTTTCCATCACCAAGGTGTGTCCCAGTGTGAGCATGCTGTGGGAGTGAAGCGCTCAAGCCAGCACGGGGTCTCGGTCAACCCCTTACTCCACCATAATTGGGAAGAAACACAGAACGGTGACCCGGCCGTGCGATTGGTCAAAGAGAAGCTAGCGCAAGCTGAGACCCATCTTGGCCCAGACGCTCCAGAGGAAGCCCAGCAGCTGTGGAAGGAGAGGGGACGACTGTTCACCTACCAAGGCAAGCTCTGCAAGAGATATGTCAACTATCGAACAAATGAACTTGTCTGGCAGATAGTGGTTCCGCAGAGAGATGCTCCAATGGTCCTAGCAGCGTATCATGATAACGCAGGACACTTCGGGTGGAAGAAGTTGGAGGCCCTACTCCGTGATCGGTTCTATTGGGTGCACATGAGAAAGATGATCGAGAAGTGGTGCCGAGACTGTGGCCCGTGTAACCTGAGGCGGAAAGACGATGCCAGCCAAAGGTCTCCCTTGCAGCCAATTGTCACAAAGCAGCCCCTGGAGTTGGTGGCCCTGGACCACGTGAAGTTAACACCAAGCCGGTCAGGCTATGTGTACGCCCTCACCATTGTGGACCATTACTCTCGTTTCCTGGTAGTAGTGCCTGTGAAGGACCAGACAGCCAGGACAGCAGCTAGAGCGTTCCAGGCATCCTTTTGTCGACCTCACGGCTATCCGGAAAGGGTACTGACTGATCAGGGTCCTGCATTCGAGGCTGAAGTGTTCCAAGAGTTCTGTAACATGTACGGTTGTAAGAAAATCCGAACCACACCGTACCACCCCCAAACCAATGGACTGTGCGAGAAAATGAACCATGTGGTTATTGATATGCTGAAGACCCTACCGCTGGAGGAAAGGAACCAATGGCCAGAAAAGTTGCCAGATCTGGTAGACCTGTACAACCATATCCCAGTGAATTCGACCAACTGCAGCCCCGCTTACCTGATGCGAGCCAGGCCTGGCAAGTTGCCTGTAGACTTTGAGATGGGGACTGTGTCGCCTGAGGCGGTTCAAGAAATAGAGGATTGGGATACAGAACGGCAGCAGCGGTACCGTAAGGTCCAGGAGTGCGTAGAGAGGAGCCTGTCTCAAGCAAGAACGAGACAAGAGCAGCATTACAATCAAACAGCCCCAGCAACTCCCTTAGCACCTGGAGAACAAGTCCTCAAGAAGAAGCGGAGGACGCATAAATTGGATGATCAGTGGGAAAACGAGCCCTACACCATTATCCCCTCCAACTTTGACAATAGTAAGGTATGCCTCATAAGCAAGGATGAAGGCAAGACCTATCAAGCAATTTCCCGAGACCGCCTGAAAGCGTGCCCTGAACGGTGCAGAATCCAAAGAGAAATGGAAGGAGTACAAGGAAGTCCCCAAAGTCAAGAGAAAGAAGGGGAGATGATTCAAACCATCCTTGGACAGTTCCCCAAAACTTGGACCCGAATAAACAATGCTATAGTGGTACCAGTTTTGACGTTTCCGCAGTTGGTCGAGCCAGAAACAGAAAAGGTTCCGGATCCACCTAAAGAACCGTCCGCGCCAGCACGAGATGACACGCCAGCAGTGGAACAGGAGGATCAACCCCCTGTCAGTGGTGAACCTGTCATACCCTTGGCGACTCTTAGCCCACAAAGGCAACCATCACGCTTACCTATTGGGGTTAGGCCCACCTGTAGTGCTGAGATAGAAGACGCACCACGTAGTCAGGGGCAAACACCAGAGCTACGTAGGTCCCAGCGCAGCACTCGGGGACAACCCCCTCCAAGGTATAGAGAGTCAACTGTATAAGGGAAAAAGAAGGAGTATTTATTAGAATGTACATAGTTATGCAAAATGTCTGTAAGGTTGTGTACAAAATGTTTTTCTTTTCTTTGATTGCGAAAATGGACAATTGGGCCACTGGACTATGGGTGGCCAACACCTAAATTGTTCATAGTTAGCACCAGTGTGCTCGACACCCCTGAAGAAAAACCCGTCCGGCGTGCATAGAGTGGGGTCATCAATGCTCTGACGCACGCCCAGAGCCTACGTTGGGGGTTTGATCGCGGCGGGTCCCCCATGGAGCAGTGTAATGGACACCCGACAGGGAGCCACACTGGACTCTTATAGTAATGTTTAAGGTTGTAACGTTAAAGTATTTGCGCCTCCCATAATGGGATGAAATGTTCTAACATGTCATGTTTGTTTCTACAGTCCGGGAGTACTGAATTTAACTAAGGGGGAGTGTGGCGCCCCAGGACCTGGTCGCCACAACAGCATTGCCCTCCCAAAAGGGTTAATGCTGAGCCTGGAGGTAATTGGGAGATCTATTGGCCAGTAAGTTAACACTCAACACAGTTCTCCCTCCGGCCAGCAGGGGGAGCTCTGAACCTGGAACTTCAGGGAGCATTCCTTAAGTCTGGCTGGAAGGAGGAAGTGGTGGTTAGTCTGGAGACAGGAGTGAAATTGTGCAGACGCAGGGTAGTGCTGCCTTGTGAAACTGGGGCCTAGAGCTTGGATAGCTTGGCCCAGTGAAGCAAGGGGAGCAGAGAGGCACAGCAGAGACTCAGACATCGGAGTCTGTAGTTGCCAGGGCATAAAATCCATCCCTGGTAGCTGAATCCGGAGGGCAGGAGAGCTGCAAGCCCCCTGTCCCAGAAGCAATCTGAAGGTACAACTGCATCCCAAGGGCCTGGTGTGGGCTCCAGCAGAGAAGCACCAGAGAGGGCCTGCGCAGTCTACCACACAGAAAAGGGGACGAACAACAAGTCCCAGCAGCAAGAGGGCAATTGCAAACCTAAAGTGCAGTGTCCTAAAACAGCAGAGAAAGATTAAGGAGTAGGCCTCATACTCAACTGGCCAAAGATCACCCCAGGCACTTCCAGGCCGGCCGGATCATCTTTACCATCTGTGACGGTCTCCCTGGACTAAGTTTCTGCCGAGTAAAAGAGGAGAAGGTAAAGAGACTACTGTTTGTGCCTGTTTCTTTCATTGCTTGTCGGCCCTGCACCGTGTTAGTCACACAGCACCATAGACTTCCACAAGCACCAACTGTGCCCCGGGCATTGCTCCACCTGTGGGGAGCAGTACCACCATTGCTGCTATAACATCATCCCGGTGGCCTCACACAGCAGCGGCGGCTTAATAGCCGCAGACCACAGGTGGCGTCACGAATACAAACTTAAAGTCATCCGCCACATATTCAACTGACACCCACCAGGGCCACGGAGCCGGGCCCAGCCACCACTGACTACCACCGGACTAGTCCGGCCCGGCACCGGGTGTCCCATAGCCCTGGGGTGGGCGAGTCAACTTCAAGGGCCTTTATTATGCTATAGATCAGAATAATGCTTGACACAAGCAATATGAACTGCTGAGTTCATTGTTCAACATGTGCTGACACACGAACACACATGTACATAGATATACACATACATATATACACATATTCATGTAGATGCATGTACTGTAGATGTACACACATACACACATATAAATGCATGCATGTACAGACACGTACACAAATATAACCACATTTGTGTACACACAGATGTGCACACAGATCCACGTTTACAGACATATGTATATGTACAGACACACATGCACACACAGGTACACACATATACACATATATGTACACACATACAAATGCATGCATGTACATACAAACATGGACAAGTATAAAAACATTTGTACACACATACATATACATATAAAGACACACAAACACACATACATATACATACATGTACATAAACATGTACACAAGTCTAAGCACATATGTGTACACTCACATGTAGACTTATCCACACGTTCAGACATATGTATATGTAAACACATACGCACACATTCACACACAGGTACACACATGTACACATGTGTGTATACACACAAAGACGTGCCTATATGTACACACATACAAATATACAAATGCATGCATGTACATACAAACATGCACAAGTATAAGCACATATGGGTACCCAAATATACACACACATATACACACGTAAAGACACCCAAATACACATACAAGGGCATGTATGTACATACTCCCAAGTATAAACACATATATACACATTTCCACATACACAGTCATACTGTATGTTCATGCACACACAAGTGCACACACACACACGTGTTATGCACGTATACACAGATACACACATTTACACATATTTAAACACACATGCACATGTAGATATTATGCAGAAATAACATTTTACATCTCCATTTGTAAATGAAACAAACAAAAAAAAACAAACAAGAAAAAGAGTTATTGCTCATGGACCTCTTCCATGCCTTTTGGCTTTTCTATGTGCTTGGCAAGCAGATGTCATAGTGCTCTGGCTTGTGATATATCCAATCATCAGAGATATGCCTTAGACCACAGAGCTGCTCCAGACAGAGATCTGGAGAGAGAGGAGAGGGCGAAAAAGAGAGAAGCAAAGTGGAGAGGAGGGGCTGTGAACCACAAGCAGAGAAAAGTGTTACCATGAGGTTAGCATAGGGAAAGGAGAGGCTGAGACAGAGCAGGAAAGTAACAATTGATAAAGAAGCTTTCCACTGACAGATTACATGTGAAATGGGAATAAGCATGATGTGCCTGAGACTAACATAGACTTCAGCAGGGAAATCATCTCTGCTCTGTAGGGTGTCAGAAAAGAAGCCACAGGGTGACAAGCACATCTCCTCCAAGAGCAGCACCCTGCACATCTCCACAGCAGCCTGAGCAGGTAATTCCCATCTATCATTCCCCATCCTTACTGTACCATGCAGGAGAATTATATATATATATATATATATATATATATATATATATATATATATATATACTGTACATATATATATATACACACACACCCATTATATACACACACACACACACATATATATATATATATATATATATATATATATATATATTTTTTCCCTTCAGATGTGTTATTTAATCTAACTGTATTCTTGGTATATAGTGTCATGTTGAGCTTTGCCAAATAACAAATATAGCTCAGCTGCATCTGGCAAACTCCGCTCTGCCATGAGAGTATTTATTCTAAGTGATCTCTCTATAATTCATTACGAGCAAATGAAACATATATATTGTGTGTGCCGACAGCTTTCTAGCTAAGTGTATGCAATATCTGTAGTTTTTCTTGGCTTCTAACATGTTTGCAGTGGATATCTGTGTTATGCTTTGTTTATGGAAGTAATGTTTTAATGAAGAGCTGGAGGAAAGTATTAATAATATGTAATAGTCTGAATTGCTTTGCTGAGATCTGTGTATAGAAGACTGCTAATAGCAATAGGAAAAAAACCCAGAAACAAGCAATCAGTTAATATAGATGGCTTCCTATTAGTGCTACCAATCATGTATAAATGATCAATATCCTCAGCTTCAGGGATTGTGCTAAAATGTGCATTAATGCTTATTTCAGTGGCACATGAGTGTATTACAGATGCAGGATAGACTGCTCACCGGAGGACCTGTTGTAACATATTTACCTTGTCCACCTTAAATGAGGCTGAGCTATTAGCTCCTTCAGGGAAGTGCTTGATCTTGATGTCAAAGATACTTGTAGCCTCTTGTGTTATTGGGAACAGTAGTGTGTGCTAACCATGGTGATAAGAATCAGCAAGCATTAGCTTTATATGGCAGCATGTGCTCCATTTCTTCAGAACTTCTTAGTTTCCATAGGTACACTTATCTCTGCCCCAGTATACTCTGATATAAAAAGTAATATAGATGCCTAGTTAATAAGTGTATGTATTATTGAAAGTTTAGAATACTCCTTAACACTAGAACTACTGGACTCGTGACACCTATATAGAAATACATGGTGCAAAGTAGTCAAAATGACTACCTCAGTAGTTCTAGTGTTAAAGTAACCGGTCACCTGGAACATGTTGTACAATATGTAGGCAGCATGGTGTGGAGCAGTAGAAGCTGAGAAGATTGATATATAGTTTTATAGCAAAAGATTAAAAATAACAAGTGCTTTATTCATCCATAAACCTTGTATATTTTGGGCTTTTTACTCAGGTGGGCGGTCCTGCTCAGTGATCGACAGAATGTCAATTACTACAAGAGATACTCCCATGATGCCTGCTGCATTGTCAATGTAACAGGTTTACGCTATCTCACAACTGTATTATATATATGAGTGTGTGTGTGTGTAACAGATTCCAAGCGGCACTCAGTAGGTTCACAGTGCTCAAGTCTAGGGAGGGCGTCCACAATCCACAGTAGAAAAATATCGACCTACACTCAATTCTTTGTGAAGAAGCAAATTATTTTATTCTACCATATCCATAGAAGGAGAAAAGGCGTCTTAAATGTAATGAGTTTAAGCTTAAACATAAGCCTTTATCAAACAAGATGGCTTGTTTTATGTCTAAGCCGAAACGTGTTACATTTCTGACACCTTGTCTCTGTTTATGGATTTAATGGAATAAAATAATTTGTTTCTTCGTGAAGAATTGAGTGTAGGTCGATATTTGTCTACTATATACCATGTTTTTCAAAAAATACATACACTGTTTTAGACTTTTTTTGCGCTAGGGCTTATTTTTGGGTAGGTCTTATTTTTGGGGAAACCCGGTTGTTGGTAAGTTAACCCACCACAAAAAGCGGAACCCCCATTCAGAGGAGAATCATACTTACCAGATCCCGGATGTCTGCGTGGCTCCCAGGTCTTCCTGCAATCTTCAGCAGGCGCTACCAGCAGGTATGAGTATACAGTCTTCCCCTGCTTCTGGTCAACACTCACATAAATCAGATCACACACACACACATACACATCATGTCGCACATACACAATCACACATCAGATCGCACACACACACTCATTTACTCATCACATCCATTGCTACTGATTGCTTTTGGCCAGCAGGGGAAGATGGGATCCTGCACAGTGGAGTATAAAGACCTCCAGTAAAATGCATAGAGGACTCGGTGGTGGAACGCATTGATGCATCCCAGGTTCCCCTGCCGGCCATAAGCCATCGGTATTGCTTGATGTAATGGGTGTGTGTGTGTGTGATCTGATGTCTGATTCTATGTGTGATCTGATGTGTGTGTGCGATCTGATGATTATGCGTGTGTGCAATCTGATGTGTGTGGTTGTGTGATTTGATTGTGTGTCCAATCTGATGTGTGTGGTTGTCCGATCTGATTGTGTGTACAATCTGATGTGTGTGGGTGTGCAATCTGATGTGTGTGCAATCTGATTGTGTGCGCAATCTCATGTGTGTGGGTGTGTGATCTGATTGTGTGCGCGATCTGATGTGTGTTTGTGTGCGTTCCACAGCAGATCCTGCCGTTCTACATCTGGTGAGTATCTTCTTTCTTCTCTCTTTTTGGGGTGCCTCCTTTCTATAATCAAGTATCCTGAAGTATTCTTTAACTTTTTTAGCTGCATGGACACTTCATTATTGAACCGCGACTAGGGCTTATATTCGGGGTAGGACTTATATTTAAGCCTTCTGCTGAAAATTCCTGCTTGGGCTTATTTTTGGGGCAGGTCTTATTTTTGGAAAAACAATATATACAATATATTTGCATTGAGTTTAATGTAGTTCAGTTGATTTGAAACAAGGTGTAGATCATTTGTTTTCCTCAATAGTGTATCCAGTTATGGCTAGAGAGAGGGAGGTGAATGCAGTTTACATATTAAGGGGCTTTATAAACTTTTCGCAATGGAGGCTATGGAATGACAGCATAGCTGTATGGCAAAAGTCGATTTATTAAAGGGGTTGTTTGGGTCTATCACAAAAGTCTGCAGTCACTGTATGTGTCACTGTGAGACTGCAGACTTGTGAATCATCATACCAAGGCAGTGTGCGCTGTCAGAAATCTCTGGTGCCGGCGGTGAGACCAAGCAATCATCGGATCGCAAGTATATGATATGCATAAATCCAGCCACATGTCGATTAGATGTACACAACCTCAATTCACTTGCATTGAGCAAGGCCATACACATCTAGTCGGAATTTGGCCAGCAGTATGCATATCACATACTTGCGATCACATGACCGCTTGGCACCGAGGAATCTTGACAGTGCGCTTTGCCTGTGGTATGAGGATGTACTACTCTGCGGTCACATAGAGTGACACATATAGTGAGTACAGACTTTTGTCATAAGCCTGGACAATCCCTTTAATATTCTTCACATAATTTTCAATAGGACTTCAGCAAGTTCATAAAATGTTCATAGAATTATGATACAGGTAAAATATATCTTTGTACCGTGTTAGCCAGTATAGATAAAAAATTGTTTAAAAGAACCGAAGTCCTCAGTGGTTGATACCTTTTAATGGGTAACTGAAAAGATGGTAATAATAGCAAGCTTTCGAGACTACTCAGGTCTCTTCATCAGGCATGGTACCATGCCTGATGAAGAGACCTGAGTAGTCTCGAAAGCTTGCTATTATTACCATCTTTTCAGTTAGCCATTAAAAGGTATCAACCACTGAGGACTTCGGTTCTTTTAAACAATTTTTCATAAGAATTATTTAGCACATTTCAAAGATCCATTTTATATTGGGTGTTACAGAAGAAAGGAAAAAGTAAACATCGTAAATTATCGGTTCTAAGCAGTAATTTATTATTCCGAAAGAATAATAGAAGATTCAGGAAAGAAGTGGCCCTCATCAATGATGTTCATCAGTTTAGTCCAGTTTTATGCAACAAAACTAGGTAAAGGAGCGAAAGAAAGGCTACTGGTGCTGTCCCAGCCATTGTGTGATGACTTCTCAGCGTCGTCATAGTAACATATCAACATATGAGGTGAATAGAAAACACATAAAACAACATTATTATTATTATTTATTTATAGAGCACCATTGATTCCATAGTGCTGTACATGAGAAGGGGGTTACATACAGAACACATATACAAGTTACAATAGACAGACTAGTACTATTACATTCAATATAAACCTATTGTTTATCATATACAAAAAGGGTTTAAAATCCAAACTACAATCAAGCAATTTAGTAATTTAACAATATTTAGCCTCTGATTCAAGAACTTCATGTGGCAATCATCTCCCACTGCCAGCCTGGGAACATGTTCTGTGTCTGCGGATCTCAGAACCTTTGAGTAAAGTGGGCTTTACACGCTACGACATCGCTCAAGTAATTTCGTTGGGGTCACGGAATTTGTGACGCTAATCCGGTCGCTTTAGCGCTGCCGTTGCGTGTGACACCTATGAGCGATTTTTCATCGTCGCAAAAACGTGAAAAATCGCTCATCGGTGACATGGGAGTCCATTCTCAAATATCGTTACTGCAGCAGTAACGAAGTTGTTCCTCATTCCTGCGGCAGCACACATCACTCCGTGTGACACGACAGGAACGAGGAACCTCACCTTACCTGCGTCCCGGCCACAATGCAGAAGGAAGGAGGTGGGTGGGATGTTACGCCCTGCTCATATCCGCCCCTCTGCTTCTATTGGGCGGCGGTTCAGTGATGCTGCTGTGACGCTGAACGAACCGCCCCCTTAGAAAGGAGGCGGTTCGCTGATCACAGCGACATCGCAGGGAAGGTAAGTCCATGTGACGGGTCCGGGCGATGTTGTGCGTCACGGACAGCGATTGGCCCGTGTTGCACAACCGATGGGGGCGGGTACGCACGCTGGCGATATCGGTACCGATATCGCAGTGTGTAAAGCGGCCTTTAGGCTATGTGCGCACGTTGCGTATTTGCATGCAGTTACGCTGCGATCTTTACCGCAGTGTAACTGCATGCGTCCTGCGTCCCCAGGATAATCTATGAAGATTATGCAGGAGAAGTGCACACATGGCGTATTAGAGCGCAGCGCTTCGGCTACTGCCCGAAGCGCGCATTCTAAGAAGTGACATGTCACTTATTCCATGTGCTCTGCATGCATCCCCCGCTCTGTCTATGGGAGGGGCTGCACTCAGAGCGCATGAAATCGGCTTTTTTTTTTTTTTTCATTACGGACTCTTTCTGCAGCGATTTGAAGCATACGTGTGCTGTTCAAATTGCTGCAGAAATTTCTGCAGGAAAAGAACGCTATGTGCGCACATAACCTTACACATCACAGGAGAGATTATGTGGTCTATGTTATCTTTTATCATTGTTTTTTATCCTTGGAAAAACAATTAGGCGTTTATTATTATTATGGTGCCCCCGCCTCAATCAATATGTCAAAGAATACATGAAGGTCTTAGAAATAGAGATGGACGAGCACTAAAATGCTCAGGTGCTCGTTACTCGAGTCGAGAAATTTATAATGCTCAAGTGCTCATATTTGGTAACAAGTATAATGAATGTCAATAGGAAATTCGAGCTTTTTTCCAGCAGTTTTCCCTCCAGGGAGTCTGAGGGAGGCCTGAAAATCACTGAAATGGATGGAAACACTGCTGAAATGGAATTGGATCAGCATGGAGAAGACGCCTGGATGCATCTCTGACTCCCAGGTTGCTGCTGAAAACAATGATGTCATGAGTATTACACCACTTTTACAGAATGACAATGAAACATTCCAAACCGAAGATAACATAGATTTACCAGGAAAAAATGTTAGGACACATTCTTTCTTGTATATAATTACTTGTGTGTAAGGCAAATCTAACTAAAGAGAAAAACTAGATATGTGGCAACATTGTGTGCAGCAGCCACCACAGCTTCCCAGACACTGTTCCGAGAGGTGTACTGTTTTCCCTCCCTGTAGATCTCACATTTTATGAGGAACCACAGGTTCTCTATAAGGTTCAGATCAGGTGAACAAGAGGGCCATGTCATTATTTTTTCATCTTTTAGACCTTTACAGGCCTGCCCCGCTGTTGAGTTACTTAATTGGTAGTTAACTCTCAAGCATATACAGCTTGGAGTAGGACAGCATGTATAAAAATTATCATGTGATCAAAATACTCATTTGCCTAATAATTCTGCACACAGCATATACCATATCAACAAGATTATCATGCTGCCGTCGCTGCAATTTATTTGAGGGCCAACAGGTGGCCCGCACTCATAATTTTTAGAGGGCCAGCATCCGGCCCTCAGGGAACTGAAAAAACTTTGCGCAATCAGCAAGTTGGTGAGTGGCTAAGATGCCATAATCAGCTTAACCATCCCACTTCTGTGTCTACTCAAATGCTCACTGCTCACAATTAAAAAGGAAGCTTTGCATGTGGACCTTGTGGAGATGAAGAAAGTACAGAGAGTGCTGTGTGCTTGCATATCCTCACTGTTTGCTCTGGAAATGTTGCTCTTTGAGCTTGTGGACTCTGAGGCTTTCCACAACCTGATGGCAAAGGCCATCCTGCGGTACTCATTCCCCAGCCGCCAATAAAACTCCTGGTGTGCTGTCGCCACCTTACACCAGCACATGTCCCATAATATCACCCATGCCCTGACCAATGCAATTAGGTTGCAGCAGCAGCAGGATGTGTACCGCCCTGCGCTCGGCCGCAGCCGAGCCGCTCGGGTCCGGGCTCGTTTGGTTGGTGGCTCGAGCGCCTCCGGACCCGGGGGTCACGTCACTCTGCAAGGAGATGCTGGCGATCTCGATGGGGGTGGTTAGGTAGGTGTACGGCCGGAGCCGTGTTTGAGTTCATGACGCCACCCACGGGATGTGGTTAAGGTGTAGACACCACCACTGCAGTTACGGGGGCACCCAGGGGAGATGGTCGTGCAGCAAGATGTTAACCCCTCCGTGTGCAGGGATGGTGGCCCCGGGGCCCGTTTGGGGAGAGTAGTGGCAGGGCGGTGCAGGGCGGCGTGCGGCCGGATGGCACTGTTGTACTCACGATTACTGACACACACAAGTCTCTGATGAACAAAGTTGATGGTGGTCGGTGCCCGCAGCCGGCTGCGTCTTGTCCCCCACCCGGGTTGGTGGTCTTGGCCTTCTTCCTGCACCTCATTATGTTAGTGTAGACTGCCTGTGCCTTAGCAGCGGGAGTCCGCTCCCCAGCTGTGTGTGTGTCGTTGGAGTCCGTTTGCCCGCAGGCGCTGGCCCGTGGGATCTCTCTGCCTGTGCAGTGGCTTTCTATCCCCCTCGGTGGGCTGTTGCCTTCATTCGGGTCTTGGGATGGGAAAGGACCTAAGGTCCAGACCTCAATCAGTAAATTTGACGTGCTCCAGTGGCTTGTGGGCCTCGTTCTGGGTCTGAGTACCCCCCTGGTGCCCCGGTTTCCAGTCGGTTCCCCGGTTCGGTACCAGCGGGCCACTACCCTGTCCCGGTCCCTTACGGTTCCACCTGGCCGTCTTTCTGGCTCCTGCAGGCCAGGCCACCACCTGCCTCCTAGCCAAGGTACCAGGGCTACGACCCTGGCACCTGTCGGTTTTTGCTGCAGACCTGTCACCACAGGCCTGCTGCACACTCCTCCTCAACTCAACTCGACTCTCCGTTTCTCCTGCCTCAGGCCCTCTGGACTCCTCAGTGGGCGTGGCCAACCGCCTGGCTTCGCCCCCCTGGTGTGACCATTAAGCTCTGAGGGAGGTGACTAGGTTTTAATGTGGTTGGCTGCTGTTACCTTTTTAGGGGGACAGGTGTTATGCGGGGCCTACCTTTGACTACCTGGCTAGTCCAGGGCGTCACTCCCCCTTGGTTAATCACAGACCATTCGCGGGCTGTCCAGCCACCACCGTTTATTTTAACTGAAAAAGATAAAAAGAGAAAACACATAAAATTATAATAACATTATTTACATTTTTCAAGTATATGTAAGTTTCTTCCCTTGCGGGAGGCATTTAGCTTAAACGTTGCAACATTTTTATTGTAACTGGAACGGGACGGGACCGGGTCCTTTCAGTCACCCACCCAAGCAAACCTGCCCCTTGATGCTGCCTCTAAAGCCTGCTTTACACCTTACGATATGACATACGATATCGTATGCGATCGTACCCGCCCCCATCGTATGTGCGGCACGTTCAAGTTGTTGACCGTGTCGCACAAATGATTATTTGCCGTCACACGTACTTACCCTTCCATACGACCTCGATGTGGGCGGCAAACATCCACTTCCTGGAGTGGGAGGGACTTTCGGCGTCACAGCGACGTCACGCGGCAGCTGGCCAATAGAAGCGAAGGGGCGGAGATAAGTAAACATCCCGCCCACCTCCTTCCTTCCGCATTGCCGGCGGCAGCCGCGGGAACATTGAACAACCCGACGTGCAATTTTAAGGAAATGAACGACGTGTATGCGATGAACGGTTTTACGTTCAATAGCAATCGCACATAGCTGCCACATGCTACAACAACACTAACGATGCCGGATGTGCGTCACTTACGACGTGACCCCGCTGACACATCGTTAGATTTGTTGTAGCGTGTAAAGCCCGCTTTGGAAACAGGCAGCACCCCTTTTCCCCAGTCCAGGAAACAGGAACGGGTCCGGACATTGCCCAAACGGGCCGGGTACAAAGTTCCATACCCGGCAGTCTCTCAGAGGCCCCACGTCCAGAGGACCCCTGACCCGGAGGATTGTCACCGGTTGCAATGGTGACAGGGCCTCGGCCATCACATTCCCGCAGGCCCTTGCTCCAGCCTGCCTCTCCGGAGGCTGTGGGACCAAAAAGGGTGGTCCGGGACTATTTACAACAGGGTAACTTTGCTGCCGGCGCAGCCTTCTCCACTCACTTTCCCCCAGTCCACCACAGGGCAGCACGGGTCCCCAATGCCACATTTACTCACGGTGACACTGTCCAGAAAGACCCCATCTTCTACTGTCTGCAGTGTGGGTACGGTAAACCGGGCTCTGTAGCAGAAACTGTCCTCACTCCTTTAACTCCTTGCCGTCCTCCACCAGGGGCTCCAACCCCCGATGGCGCCTTCTGTGACTCCGACCGCAGCGGCGTTCAAGAAGTCAGGCAAGGTCCTCCTCCTTCCACCCGTGTGCTGGATGGCGTCTCCCGGGAACATGGGGACGTTCAACAAAGGCAGGAGGGTTACTGCAGGAGCGGGTCCTTTTAACTTAAAAACATTTAACTGTAAAACTTTAAAACTTTGGGGGTTAACTTGCGGTAGTTCTCCGGCACCCTCTCAAGGTCGGCCGCTTTCAGGGCACGCACCCGCAAAGTGCCCTGGCTGTCTGCAGTACCTGCAAATCGCTACCATCATGTCCCCGAAGACGCAATGACGAGCGGGGCCTAATCCTCCGAGATGGACTCCCTATCCTCCCCCGAGCTACTGCCATCTGTCGTCTCCGGTTCTGAGTAGGTGGTCGCGGGATCTTCCAAACCGGGCACCGTTCCCATTGTGGCTGGGCGGATGGCCGGGGCCGACATCCTTCCTGCGACAGGTGGTTCACTGCCAGCTACTGCCCGGGAGTCACCGCCGGTACCTCAGGGCCTGCCACTCCTGCATCCGGAGCGTGAGCTGCAACCTCCTCCTCACCGACGGCATTCTCTGTGGGCGCCGCCGCTCCAGCGGTCGGCGTGGGGCCGGCATCAAGCTTGGGATATGACATCCTCCATCTGCTCCCCCTTGGTCTTTTTGCGGCCTTCCCTTTTCCAGCCGGACAGCTTCACTTCGCGACCGCTCACTTTCTCTGCAAGGCTGCGTTCTCTGGGGGCGGGGCTTCCGCTTTCCCACCCTTTCTGTGGGTAAGAAGACTCTGGTGGGAATCCGAAAGATGTCGGATTCTGAAAATTTTCAACGGGTCACCGCTGACTTCCACTTAGAGGCGCACTTCACTGGGTAAATTAATGGATTCAATCCCCTTTGTGACGCCAGAAGAGTCGATGTGTACTGCCCTGCGCTCGGCCGCACCGAGCCGCTCGGGTCCGGGCTTGTTTGGTGGGTGGCTCGAGCGCCTCCGGACCCGGGGGTCACGTCGCTCTGCAAGGGGATGCTGGTGATCTCGATAGGGGTGGTTAGGTAGGTATACGGCCGGAGCCATGTTTGAGTTCATAACGCCACCCACGGGACGTGGTGAAGGTGTAGACACCACCGCTGCAGTTACGGGGGCACCCGGGGGAGATGGTCGTGCAGTAAGATGTTAACCCCTCTGTGGGCAGGGATGGTGGCCTCGGGGCCGGAGAGTAGTGGCAGAGTGGTGCAGGGCGTCGCGCGGCCGGATGGCACAGTTGTACTCATGATTACTGACACACACAAGTCTCTGATGAACAAAGTTAATGGTGGTCGGTGCCCGCAGCCGGCTGTGTCTTGTCCCCCACCCGAGTTGGTGGTCTTGGCCTTCTATCTGCACCTCGTTATGTTAATGTAGACTGCCTGTGCCTTAGCAGCGGGAGTCCACTCCCCGGCTGTATATGTGTCGGTGGAGTCCGTTTGCCCGCAGGCGCTGGCCCGTGGGATCTCTCTGCCTGTGCGGTGGCTTTCTATCCCCCTCGGTGGGCTGTTGCCTTCTTTCGGGTCTTGGGATGGGAAAGGACCTAAGGTCCAGACCTCAATCAGTAAATTCGACGTGGCCCAGTGGCTTCTGGGTCTCATTCTGGGTCTGAGTACCCCCCTGGTGCTCCGGTTTCCAGTCAGTTTCCCGGTTCGGTACCGGCGGGCCACTACCCCGTCCCGGTCCCTTATGGTTCCACCTGGCCGTCTTTCTGGCTCCTGCAGGCCAGGCCACCGCCTGCCTCCTAGCCAAGGTACCAGGGCTATGACCCTGGCACCTGTCAGTTTTCGCTGCAGACCTGTCACCACAGGCCTGCTGCACACTCCTCCTCAACTCAACTCGACTCTCCGTTTCTCCTGCCTCAGGCCCTCTGGACTCCTTGGTGGGCGTGGCCAACCACCTGGCTCCGCCCCCCTGGTGTGACCATTAAGCTCTGAGGGAGGTGACTAGGTTTTAATGTGGTTGGCTGCTGGTACCTTTTTAGGGGGACAAGTGTTATGCGGGGCCTATATGTGACTACCTGGCTAGTCCAGGGCATCACATATACCTATAGAAGGACTGTAAAGCAATATACCCAGACTATATGCCTCTAATCCAAAACAATCCCTCCTCCAGCAGCTATCCCTACACTGAATGCAGGTAATAGTGGTATTAATAGTGAAAAGAATACATGTAGGCCTGAAAAGAACTTTTGGTTTTAAGTTGGAGCAGCAAGGTCTGTAAGGCTAAAATCCCTTTCTACAGGCATCTAATACACTAACCTTTTGCCATCAGGTTACTTTACAATAAATGTAGCTACCAGCGGTATTATTAGAGACTACAATAGATTTTTTATTTAGAAGCAGTAAGGTCCGTAAAACTAAGATCCCTACCTACAAGCCTCTAATACACTATCCCTTCTCCCGCAGCTTGCCCTACACTAAATGTATCTAAGAATGGTATTATTAGAGATGAAAATAGGTTTATTAGATAGCAGCTGCAAGATCTGTAAGGCTAGAATCTCTACCTACAAGCCTCTAATAGACTATCCCCTCTCCAGCAGCTTAACCTACATTAAATGCAGCTAAAAGTGGTACTATTAGAGAATAAACTAGGTTTATTAGGTAGCAGCTGCAAGATCTGTCAGGCTAGAATCCCTACCTACATGCCTCTAATTCATTAGCCCTTCTCCAGCAGCTTGCCTTATACTAAATGCAGCTAAGAATGATATTAGAGAATAGAATAGATTTTTATGTAGCAGCAACAAGGACTGTATGGCAAGAATCTTTACCTACATGCCTCTAATACACTTTCTCCCTCCAGCAGCCCTACACTAAATGCAGCTAAGAGTGGTATTATTAGAGAATAGATTTATTTTGCGTAGTAGTAGCAAGGTATTTAAGGCTTGAATCCCTGCCTACAGGCTTCTAATACACTATCCCTTCTCCAGAAGCTTGACCTACATTAAATGCAGCAAAGAGTGGTATTATTAGAGAATAAAATCGGTTTATTAGGTAGCAGCTGCAAGTTCTGTCAAGCTAGAATCCCTGCCCACAGGCATCTAATACACTATTCCTTCTCCAGCAGCTTGTGTCAGATTAAATGCAACTAAGAGTGGTATTATTAGAGAACAGAATAGATTTTTTTCGGTAGCAGAAGCAAGGTCTGAAAGGCTTGAATCCCTGCCTACAAGCCTCTAATGCACTATCCCTCTCCACCAGCTTTCCCTACTCTAAATAAAAGTGGAATTATTAAAATAATACAATAGATTTTTTGGGTAGCAGCATCAAGGTCTGTAAGGCTAGAATCCATACATACAGGCAGCTAATATACTAACCCTTATACATCAGCTTGTCCTACACTAAATGCAGCTAACAGAGGTATTTTTAGAGAATAGAATATACTTTTTAAGTAGCAACAGCAGCAAGGTTTGAAAGGCTACAATTCCTGCCTACAGACCTCTAATACACTATCCCTTCTCTGGCAGCTTACCTCAAACTAAATGTAACTAAGCGATATTATTAAAGAATAGAATAGATTTTTTTAGGTAGCAGCAGCAAGGTCTGTAAGACTAAAAGCCCTACCTACATGCCTCTAATACACTATCCTTTCTCCAGCATCTTGCTCTACACTAAATGCAGCTAACAATAGTATTATTAGAGAATAGAATGGATTTTTTATTTAGCAGCAACAAGGTCTCTAATAAACTGTCCCTGCTCCATCAGCATGCCCTACATTAAATGCAGCTAAGAGTGGTGACGTCGAGTTTTCGCCATGAAATCTTGTGTCTGCCCATTGCCAGTGCCGTCATTCCTATTCAGTGTTCTGCCCTTCTCTGGGCATTGGCTTTTTGTTGCTTCAGCGCAGGCACTGGTGAGTCACTGGAATTTCTGCTCCCTGTGTTCTCCAATGCAGTCCCAACTTATTTCTTCCTGTCATGCAGAGTAAGCATGTAATTTCACCTGAGTAGACCTTTTTTGCCAGGCAGCGTCAGCTTTTTTCTAGTTAGTATTTTACCATAGGATTAGGTGATAAACTCATGATTACTGAAGGTCCAATGTTGGGCCTGGCCTCCTTGTATCCTCCAGTCTCTTGTTTAAATGGTCTGGTAGTGCTTAACTCATTATGTTTGAGAGTGGTGGAGATAGACAAGTACTATGGTCATCTATCTCCACAAGTTCCATACAAAGAGCATTGAATTCTCATACACACTACCATTCCATTTATGCAGGGAACCCTTGTTCTCTTGATCATTGTATCCCCAGCAGTTGAACTCATGAATTTAACACCTAAACTGTAGATTGTTGAAAAATGTTGTTTATGGGAAAATCCATTTAAAATGTTTCGGCCATGTATATGCTGATAATTATCAGTCACAGACAACCATATATATTGTCTCAATTTTACGCAAGCTACTTAAACAAAATTGGAAAAATTAAACAGTTTAATTTTGAGTCAAAAATAAACCTTACAGACTACAAACATATTTCATGTGCAGTCTGATTGTCCAGACGTGTTATTTCATTTTATCATCTGGTTTTACTGACAGACTTGGGTAATTCCTTGACTGCAGGATATGATGATAAAACAGTTTGTTTATAGTGTTTAACCCAGGGGACTCAAAAATCTATATAGAAGCTGGACACACAAAACAATAAGATACTTTTAACCAAGATTATTTGTAAAATTGCTACATTTTTAAAGCAAATCACTGAAAAGGAAATTGCATTGAAGGCCATATTTATTGATCCAGGGTAAAGTTCCAGTTCATTGCAAAATGCATATGGGCACCAATAGCTTGTGAAGGAAGTAGCACAGGTGGAAAATATTCATGAACATCCACTCAAACACCTATAATCCATGAAGGTAGATATTCTGTTTCTTCCTAGAAGCTGTGAATCCCAACCGCTCTAATTATCAGTCCCTTAGACAACTGTATGATTATACTCACTCTTCAAAGCATCAACAGATAGTTTTAAATCAGCCCAACGATGACTTGTAGGAAGACAAGGAGAAACGCTGTAGTTTTCTTCTAGAATCTTGTATTAAGTACAAAGTAAAGGCAGGTGAAAAGGAATAATCTGTACAGGGTTGTAGACATGTGTCTTCGGCAATGGTTCCTCTCTAGACTAAACTGAGGAGGAAGGGCGGAGCATTCTAAACAGAAGCCAACTAAGGGAGGAACATAGGGACAAACTTCATACAGTCTAAATCTACCTAATAACAATAAAGGAATTTCCTGATAGGAGGAAAAATATGCAATGCAAGAAATATATACAACAGGTTATTCCCATTCATGGGGCACAACAGTAGAGGTTGGATGCATATTATTGTAAAAGCGCTAAAAAAAAAAAAGGATAAAGAGGGTGCCAATCACACATGTATTTTACCATGCTAGCTACCAGTCTATTCGGAATGCAAAATCCACATCAATTCCATTCTGAATTGTCAAAGATTTTTCTGCATATTTTCAGCAAATTATGAAACTATGAACTATATACAAGGTAAAAATCATCAAATTAAATGTGAAAAGATCACAGCTTCCTCCATGAGTGTGTAAATCGTAAGATTGCAGTGTGAGAAAATCTCTCACTGCATTTGGACCTATGTTAGCGATTCAGGCTGAGCAGATCTGTGCTTTTTTTCTCAACTGTTTTCAGGATGAAAAAAACTGCACAGCATGCTGTGAGTGAATGAGTAAATTGCAGCAGATTTGCCAATGCATGTCTTTGGGTGCGAGAAAAAAAATAGACAGCACACGGACCATTAATATACCATCCGTTTTTTGTGGATACATTACGACATAGGTGCGTGGGGTATGAAATGACTGCACAGGAACTCCTAGATGGGCCCTCAGATTAGAGACCCTTCACTGTCCCTTATGTCAGAGATACGCTTGATGGTAGTGAGGTCTGAGCCCCCAGTGTGACCCTGACTACTGTCTTAGTCCTGATTGTACTCCTGCTCTCCCCCACCCTAGGGACAGACTGGAAAACATAGTAACAAAGCCCCACAAACATGACAAGAGATAACCAAAACTTGTACACACACACTCAAGCACAAAAGAGAGACTAATACCTGTACAGAAGGAATAAAGAAAAAAGGAAGTAAACGCACAACAGGGGAACTTCCACACCACTCAAAGTAGCAAACCACAGGTCACTAAGAACTGGATCACCACAAAGACTGGAATAGCTGGAGCTATGCTGAAGCTATTATCAGCTCAGAGAAACAGACTCCCTTCCCTTAAATAGGAAAGAGATGGCTGTGGGTGGTAATCAGCAATAGTTGATCCCTATTACTATAGGGAACCTGAGCTCCCAGTAGCCGCATTAACTCCTGCATGACTGGGGAGAAATGGAAATGAATCAGCTGACGCCCGGCTCAGACTGAGCAACTATTGGACATCGGATTGCCTGTCAGACTCTGCAGTGTGAAGAGTCTGATGACGTTTGAGGCACCCTGTGAGTGGACATTGTAAATGTTCCTGTAAATGATGGTAGAATAATAGTTGCTGAGAAAAAAAATGTATTGCATAGGGATGTCATACAGATTCTAGGAGAGGAATAAATTGTACACTCTCATAGTCCTCACATGACTTATGGAATATCAAATGGATTTCACTCGTCCTACTCTCCTGGATGAAAATCAGTCGGATTTTTTATATGCTCGTGTGACCCCGGCTTTATATTATCATACACTGTGCATTTTCAAGCCACCAATGCACATAAGAAAATCTTACATATTTGTTATGTGTGGACATCCCCTAATACTCACAACAGAAATGGGATATGTCAGGGCCCGATTACTGCCAAAGACAATTTCTCTTGTTTTGCTCTTAAAGGGAATTTGTCAACACAAAATGCTTGTTCCAACTAGTGCTTGGTGTACCCTTCCCATGGCCGAGGTCTTCACTGCACCTTCCTATCTACTTGTTTATCTATCTCTGTCATTCTCCTGCTTTATTGAAAATACTGTCTTTACAGGACGAGAGGAGGGTGAAAATTGGTGAAAAACATGGAGGCGGGAAGGTGCACTACACCAGACTAAAGGCCCCGTTACACGCAACGATATCTCTAACGATATGTAGTCGGGGTCACGGATTTCGTGACGCACATCCGGCGTCGTTAGCGGCGTCGTTGCGTGTAACAGCTACGAACATCTGTTAACGATCAAAAATACTCACCTAATCGTTGATCGTTGAAGCGTCGTTTATTTTCAAAATCTCGTTGGTCGGTGTGGATGTAGGTTGTTCGTCGTTCCTGAGGCAGCACACATCGGTACGTGTGACACCCCGGGAGCGACGAACAACAGCTTACCTACGTCACTAAGAAGGTAAGTACGTGTGACGGGTATTAGCAATATTGTGCGCCACGGGCAGCGATTTGCCCGTGACGCATAAACGACGGGGCGGGTGCTTTCACGAGCGACCCTTAAGGGTGCTTTGTTTGAACAGTAATTTTGTGCTGGCAAATTCCTATTAGGAGAGTACTAATCTTGGTTTAAGCATAATTACTTTTGGGATAGAATAATTGCTATGAATATAATATTATGTCCTATTGAAAGGAAATTCCAACTGCCATGTCCCTATCTGAAAATCAGGCAATCATATTTTCCCCATGCTAATTTAGAATGCTTCTGAACTAACGTCAGATAGTTTTAAATGTTTTAAGGTCATATATGTTATATATTTGTACAATTAAGTATTGTGATTTCTTTAAAAGAAAAATAGTGGGGTTAAAGTAATTTTATTGAGTAAGAATCTTTAGCTAAGTAGAAAGACTATTTGAAGATGAATAGGAAAAGGGCAAAGTAATACAGAATAGACTATTTAGGTCCCCATATACATTAAAGTTGATGCAAATTCCAGATTTCCAGCATAACAAATGTTTATGGGGTTAAAATGAAATTGTTCTAGCTCAAATTGTCTGGAAAGAAGTCATCCTCATTTTTCATCTGTAGACACTATCAGTTGAGTGTATTTTAGTCACTCAGCCAGTACACAAACAATCACTCTGTAAAATGTTTGTCTATAGTGTGAAAGATCTTTCCTTCTTCTATAACAACTGTCACTTCTGAGAATGCATCACACATTACTTGCCTGGTGTTATTGAATATGGCTGCTTTGAAAACCTGTAGCAGCCGATACCAAATAAAATGGTTTGTGGTTGCATTGTCAGGAGAATAGTTATTAAATGTTCTTTCAATGGTAGTTAAAAAACCAAACAACTAATGTGATTGGCTACCTTTATTACTACTTAATAGCAAGGAGAAGAGATACAGTATTAGTTTGAGCATTCATTTCCTATAACAAAAAAAAGAACATTTAGCATAGATTGCCCGTGACACATACTATTCATGTTATGGCTCAACTAGTGAGGTGGATTTGCAAAGGTGTAGGTCAATGTGAACAGTACAGATCAGAGGTGTTGGTGCAGTGGAATTGAATAGCACAGAAGAAATGTAAAACACTGAGGATCAGTAAAGTTGGATAGCATGTGGAAAAGTAGAATTGGCTATGCTAGTTTTCTCATTTACCTTTCCTACACCTTTCTTCTGTCCTATGTGTTACTGTTTTATTTCACCTCATTTACCTTTCCTACACCTTTCCACCTTTCCTCTGTCCTCAGGATGGTGGGAGGTTTCCCTTGCTTTCATATATTACTCTCCTTTTTCACCCACCTTATGTATGTGCTACGTTTCCTCACCTTGGGTCCCCTTCTATCTCTTCACACTTTCCCCATGTTGATTAGTTGTGTGTCATTTCCTTCCCTCAGGTTCCTCAGAAGGCATGAAAAACAGTATTTCAGGGAGCCAGGTCCAAAATGTGGTTTTTCGTTGTGCAGATCAGGATATTCTAGTCTGTACAAGACAGGAACCAGTAGACTGGGGGTGAAGCTGCAGTGTTGTTGGCTTTACTTTTCCCTTTACCTGTGTTTAAGTAGGCACATGTATAACATTACGGCCAGCTCAATAAAGTGTGCTGGGGCGTTATTATAGATCCTGTTAATGCCTTGGCCATGCAACTACAGGCCTCGTACCTGGAAATGGTGGACATCAACTCCAGAGACAGCATGCAGATTCTGATGCTACTGAGAATTCAGTCCGTCTGAACACTACATTAGAACCCATGGTAACATTAGTGGACTACTTAGATGGAGATAGAACTGAGAGTCAACGAGTGGGCATATTATTGTCTTTGCTCCATGGGGATTCACAGACCTGGGCATTTTCTTTACCCGAAGATTCCCTGGCATTTTCCTCAGTTGAGGCATTTTTCTTGACTCTTTGCCTCATCTATGATGACCCTGACAAAGTCGCTGAATCCAAAATCTGCATGCCGGTTCAGGGACGCTGTAAAGTTGAGGACTACTGCTTACTGCTTTCACACCTCCGGTTTTAGCAGAGCCGGCCAATCCGGCTCTGAAACCTATGCAATGGATGCGGTGACAAAAAGTTTTTTACATGCGGCCCATCCGGTTTTTGCCGCTTGCGGCAGGCTACTGAGCATTTGCAGTGGAAAAAAATGCATGCGGCGGCTGGATGCGGCTTTTGCCGCAGGACGCCGCATGCGGCATCCATAGGCATGCATTGCAGATTGTGCGCATCGGCCGGATGCGGCGCAATGCGGTTTTTTTGCCAGACAAAAAAACTTGCAAGGCAACGTTCCATCCGGCCGCCATATAGGCTAAATCTGCCACATGTGGCAAAAACCGGACAGAACGAAAGCCCATGTGGCACAATACGGCACTAATGTAAGTCCATGCAAAAAAATCCGCAACCGGCGGCAAAAAAAACCGGTTGCGTTTTTTCTGCAAAGCGCCGGATTGTGCCGCACAGGAAAAACTGGATGTGTGAAAGCAGCCTTATAGTTTAGAAGTTAGGTTGTAGATACCTGCTGCAATTATTCTGCTATTCAGTCAGTTCTGTCAGGGACTGTTGGGTCAGAATTTTGACACAAAGGCTTACAGGATAGACTCGTGAGAGGTGAAGGCAAATTTAAAAGTGTTTCCGTGGCATCTTCCTTCCTACAAGTTGACAGTGATGAACCATTTTGTAGAGATGTAGGTTCAAAGAGTTTGAGATTGCCTTTGGTACATGTATCCATTTTCTTCTTACAAGTATTCCTTGAGACTAAAGGCCACTTTACACACAGAGATAAATCTGCGGCAGATCTGTGGTTGCAGTGAAATTGTGGACAATCAGTGCCAGGTTTGTGGCTGTGTACAAATGGAACAATATGTCCATGATTTCACTGCAACCACAGATCTGCTAAAGATTTATCTCTGCGTGTAAAGTGGCCTTAAGTCTGGTTTTGTTAACATACCTGGACTTGTTGATGCAGGTTTTACCTTGAATCTAATTTATCATGACTTTGCTGCAGATTGTGGTTATGATTTCTCCTCTCTCAACTTAACCATGCAATTTTCTACTACTGATAACTCTCCTCTTTCACAAAGTCACGTTACTATGAAGGTCGAGAATGTATGTATCATAGTAGGAGGGTGGAGGATGGTTCTTTTATCTTTGCTTTTCTTCCCTTGCATTGCTGCTAGTCAGGTATTCTCACTTTCCTATTTTGTCTGTGTCCTATCACAGCTTCCCTAGGGCTACTTATATTTACCTCTCATCAGTCTACTTTGCAGGCTATATTTCTAGGTTGATTTCAGCTAAGGAATTGTGCCGCCCCCACGACAGCAGCCGGGCTGCTCGAATCCGGACCCGCAGTGTGGCTCGAGGGATTCTACCGGACCCGGGGGTCGCGCGGATACTTCAAATAAAAGGGGACGTATTTGTACGGGATGTGCCGTAAACTGTCTGTGATGCCACCCACGGTGTGTGGTGAGGTGTGACACCACCGCTGGGGCGATGGGATGGCAGCTGGATGTTGACCCGTCCGTGGGTAGGGATGGATGCCCCAGGATCCAGTGTCTCTATGCCGAGGATGGTGACTGCAGGGGCCGGTGCGCCCGGTCAGACTGGAGGATATTAGTTTACTCACGATTAAATGAATCGCACAGGTCCAATGGTAAACCAAGGTGCTGGTGGCCGGCCGCCGCGGTCGGGTTTATCTGGTCCCACACCCTGGCTGATGGTCTGTGTCACTTTCCTCTGCACTCTGTGTTTTTGTGTTGTGGACTTCCCAGTGTGAAACATGGGAGTCCGCTTCCGGTCCTTTGGTTGGGAGCCGTGCCCGTTGACTCTGTCCCGTGGGATCTATCGGGCCCTGGCGGAGGCCCTATCCTCTGCGGTGGGCTGTTGTCTGCTTTTGGGACTTTGGTTTGGACAGTACAATAAGATAACTCTGGCATACTTATAGAATGAAGACAAGAGAAAAAGGTTTCGCTGCTTGTTTAATTTTTATTTTGAGTTTTTTGTGCAGAATAGATTAAATCTTATCACCCAACGTTTCGACCATATTTTTTGTGGTCTTTTTTAAGGGTATGATTTATCTATAGGAGACAAAAAACAGGCTAATGGATGATTTGAGTCAGATGATCGTCACACTATGACAATATGTAGGCTCCTAATCCTTTGTATAATGACAGGAGATAATGCATGGACTGTTGTGCAACAGTGCTTGTGAAGAAGTCTCTACTGGGAACCTTGTAGAGTGACACTCTCCTGAGGGCCTATACCCTGAATCACCAATGCTAAGGATCCTTATAGCCTCAAACCATGGCCTTTGGCTACAACCCTGCTCATAGATAGTGCCATACAAGGTTCCCAGTACAGACTTCTTGACAAGCACTGTTGCATAACAACAGTCCATGCATTATCTCCTGTCATTATACAAAGGATTAGGAGCCTACATATTGTCATATTGTGACGATCATCTGACTCAAATCATCCATTAGCCTGTTTTTTGTCTCCTATAGATAAATCATACCCTTGAAAAAGACCACAAAAAATATGGTCGAAATGTTGGGTGATAAGATTTAATCTATTCTGCACAAAAAACTCAAAATAAAAATTACACAAGCAGCAAAACCTTTTTTTCTTGTCTTCATTCTATAAGTGTGCCAGAGTTATCTTATTGTATTATCAGATTACTTTTCCTCTGAGCACCTACTTGTGCACAGTGAGCCAGGGTAACTAACTCTATTTTGGTTTGGACAGGACCTATAATCCTGCCCTCAATTGGTTAATTAGCTAGGCCGTTGGTTCCGGTCCTGGCCTCAGGGTCCAAGTACCCCCTCAGTGCACGGTTTCCAGGTCGGTTCTCCGGTGTCGGTACCGGCGAGCTCCAACCCTGTCCCGGTCCACCTCGGATCTCCGGCAGCCATCTTCCCATCTCCTGTCAGACACGGACCACCATCTGCCACATAGCCAGTACGCCGGGGCTCCAACCCCGATGCCTTTCTTTTCTGAACTTCAGACTTAACTCCTTTCTACTTGAACTCCAACTTGCAACTCCTGCCTTTCCCGCCCCGGGTTCTCCAGATCTCCTAGGTGGGCGTTCTCCATCCGCCTGGTCCCGCCCACTGGTGTGCCTTTCCTACCCTGGGGGGGTGACTAGGGTTTCAGGTCGGCTGTATGTAACCCTGTGTGGGATGGTGTTATGCGGGGGCCTATCTGTGTGACTACCTGGTTTTGCCAGGGCGTCACAGAATTCCAGCCCTGCAACTAAGGGAGTTTACCTCCCAGGCAGTGAACAGTTGTGCTCCTGTATGTTTTCTTATTTATCTCTCCAATAACCTTTCCAAAGCTTCTAGAACCTCACACCCTCTGTTCTTGAACTGTGGAAGTGGCTTTTACAGAAGACTGACTGATACAGCACAGAGCAGAAAATGATGTGTGACATAATGTCTCAGGGGTGAGAAGTAGCTACTGTATAGCTGAATTATAAGTGTTCTAAAGATAATAGGTTGAAAGACCATTATTGCGTAATGATTATCTGTTTTCATGAAAATGCTGTCCAATACTTCAGAATCATGAGAAGTTGTGTGGATTTATATATACCGTATATACTCAAGGATAAGTCGAGTTTTTCTGCCCGTTTTTTTAAGATTAAAATACCCCCCTCTGCTTATACTCGAGAGAGGGTCCCACAAAAAATTATTCTCACCTGTTCTTTGTTCCCACAATGTCCTCTTACTTGCTTCTTGCGGACCGCAGGCACATAGCCCCCCCGATAATCATGGCTGGTGCAAGGGCTGCAGCTGTTGTTGTCAGCGCTTACTTCACTTGAATGATTTGCCGTACCTGTGCTACCTGTGGTCCACAAGAGGCAGGTAAGAGGACACCGTGGGAATGGAGGACAGGTGAGAATAATATTTTTGTGTGTGTATGTGAATAACTGCATAATAGGGGACAAGAAGGAGACTGGAATGAGGACATAACTAAAGGAAGTGCACATTACTAAAGGGCCCATATTGTCCCTTGTAGTAATGTGCCCATATTGTCTCCTGTAGTAGGGGACAATATGGGCACATTACTACAGATGACAATATGGGCACATTACTGCAAGGGACAATATTGGCACATTACTACAGGAGACAATATGGGCACATTACTACCAGACGCTGTGGCTTATACTTAAGTCAATAAGTCTTCCCAGTTTTTTGTAGTAAAATTAGGTGCCTTGGCTTATTCTCAGGTTGGCTTACGCTCTATATATGGTAGTACTTATATGGTAGTTATTTAGGGGAAAAGATTCATTGATTTATGAGCGACAAGAGAACAGAGATTTAAATTAATAAAACACAAGCTATAATCAATCTTTTCCCAAAAACACTATATAAATCTGTTCAACATGATAGGCTCCCTTTAAGATCAGGTGTAAAATTAGTTTCAGTTCTCTGTAAATCTCTGTACATCTGAACTGTGAACCTACTGTTTGGTTGAACTTTCATGTGTTTGATTATTGCAATTACTTTGATGTCCATGTGGTATAAACCTTTCTAGCACGTCCATCTTTCACAATTTTCTTTATGGGAAACTAAAGTTTTGTTTTTATAAAAAAAATCATAACCATTGTCAAAATAGTGAATAGTTTACTGAATACAGTGACTTCAAACAATTTTTGATTTAAATTGTGTGAATTGCATAAAATGGTCACCCACTTTTTCCATATTGGAGAAGATTGCATTAGCCAGAGAAGGCTCACAAGACCTCAAGCGAGGCCGAGTGGACGTCCTCATAATGCCTTGCAGTTGTCACATTACATGCTATAGCACAACCAATCAAGTGGGAGTGTCATAGTCTGTATAAAAGCAAAAGCAGGAAATGTTGCTGCTATTTTGTGATGAATCTGGACACTATATGCATCAAATAAATATGTTATGGGTAGTATTGGTGCATCTGGAAGAATTGTGCACAATAGTGATTTTTTTCACAAATCAGATATCTTAAAGAAATTATTTCTAGGTAAGGAGTATGAAAAAATATCCTGAGAGATGCCATTAATTTAACCACTCATCATAGTCAATCTGATTGTCTAAATAAAAAAGATGAAACATAAGATACAAAAAAGCAACCAAATGCACAGAATGACAAGAGATTTACATATAAAATTATTACTATGTATAATAAATTATAATTAATTAAGAATATTCTCAGCAAACACTGTCCTATTATTCAAATTGACCATATTTTATCTGGGATATTTCCTAACAATATTGTGTATTGGGTTTGTAAAAGTGATTGTAAAAATTGTTTGTAAAATCGATAGGAAGAAAAAAAAAATAGAACAGCTGCCAATGCTGGATTAGTGAAGCCATCTTTATTTTCTGACTGTAATGAGTCAATCAGATGTGGAAGTCCAAAATGTCAGTGTTGTCTCATGATTCTGCATAATTGTTGCAATTTTCAGTTAGTTATTACATATTAGAGTATCTCTGTTAATTCTTAAACTGTAACACTACCCATGTAGTATACCTTTTGGAGTGTTCTTGTTACCTCCAATACGTGGGGAGAACCAAACAGTTAAAAAGAGGATGAAGAAACAAAGATCTAACATAAAAAACAGAATACTTCAACATAGCTTATTCAAACATTTTTTCTTTGAACATCAAAAAGATCCAACTACTATCCATTTATCTATATAATAGAACACATAACTGCAATAAGAGATAATAGCTTCCAATAACTGATTAATTGCAAATCTTTGGGAAATGTATTTATATATATATATATATATATGTATATATATATATATATATATATATATATATATATATATATATATATATAGTGCCTACAAGTAGTATTCAACCCCCCGCAGATTTAGCAGGTTTGATAAGATGCAAATAAGTTAGAGCCTGCAAACTTCAAACAAGAGCAGGATTTATTAACAGATGCATAAATCTTGCAAACCAACAAGTTATGTTGCTCAGTTAAATTTTAATAAATTTTCAACATAAAAGTGTTGGTCAATTATTATTCAACCCCTAGGTTTAATATTTTGTGGAATAACCCTTGTTTGCAATTACAGCTAATAATCGTCTTTTATAAGACCTGATCAGGCCGGCACAGGTCTCTGGAGTTATCTTGGCCCACTCCTCCATGCAGATCTTCTCCAAGTTATCTAGGTTCTTTGGGTGTCTCATGTGGACTTTAATCTTGAGCTCCTTCCACAAGTTTTCAATTGGGTTAAGGTCAGGAGACTGACTAGGCCACTGCAACACCTTGATTTTTTCCCTCTTGAACCAGGCCTTGGTTTTCTTAGCTGTGTGCTTTGGGTCGTTGTCTTGTTGGAAGATGAAATGACGACCCATCTTAAGATCCTTGATGGAGGAGCGGAGGTTCTTGGCCAAAATCTCCAGGTAGGCCGTGCTATCCATCTTCCCATGGATGCGGACCAGATGGCCAGGCCCCTTGGCTGAGAAACAGCCCCACAGCATGATGCTGCCACCACCATGCTTGACTGTAGGGATGGTATTCTTGGGGTCATATGCAGTGCCATCCAGTCTCCAAACATCACGTGTGTGGTTGGCACCAAAGATCTCGATCTTGGTCTCATCAGACCAGAGAACCTTGAACCAGTCTGTCTCAGAGTCCTCCAAGTGATCATGAGCAAACTGTAGACGAGCCTTGACATGACGCTTTGAAAGTAAAGGTACCTTACAGGCTCGTCTGGAACGGAGACCATTGCGGTGGAGTACGTTACTTATGGTATTGACTGAAACCAATGTCCCCACTGCCATGAGATCTTCCCGGAGCTCCTTCCTTGTTGTCCTTGGGTTAGCCTTGACTCTTCGGACAAGCCTGGCCTCGGCACGGGTGGAAACTTTCAAAGGCTGTCCAGGCCGTGGAAGGCTAACAGTAGTTCCATAAGCCTTCCACTTCCGGATGATGCTCCCAACAGTGGAGACAGGTAGGCCCAACTCCTTGGAAAGGTTTTTGTACCCCTTGCCATCCTTGTGACCCTCCACGATCTTGTCTCTGATGGCCTTGGAATGCTCCTTTGTCTTTCCCATGTTGACCAAGTATGAGTGCTGTTCACAAGTTTGGGGAGGGTCTTAATTAGTCAGAAAAGGCTGGAAAAAGAGATAATTAATCCAAACATGTGAAGCTCATTGTTCTTTGTGCCTGAAATACTTCTTAATACTTTAGGGGAACCAAACAGAATTCTTGTGGTTTGAGGGGTTGAATAATAAATGACCCTCTGAATAAACCTTTCACAATTTAAAAAAAAAATAAAAAAAGAAATAACATTCTTTTTTGCTGCAGTGCATTTAACACTTCCAGGCTGATCTACAGTCCAAATGTCACAATGCCAAGTTAATTCCGAATGTGTAAACCTGCTAAATCTGTAGGGGGTTGAATACTACTTGTAGGCACTGTATATATATATATATATATATATATATATATATATATATATATATATATAATTTTTAAACAAAATATTTGTCTCTCACACATATACTGTATACATATATATATATATATATATATATATATATATATATATATATATATATATATATATATATATATATAGAGTGGGGAAACAAAGATGAGAGGCCTGTAATAGACCACAACTATGAGAGGCAATATGAGAAAAATCCAGAAAATTACGTTGTCTGATTTGGCAAGATTTTATGTGCAAATTGTGGTGGAAAATAAGTAATTGGTCAATAAGAAAAGTTAAAGCTTGCTTTACACGTTGCAATTTCGCATACAATATCGTATGCGATTTGCAATGCCCCCATCGTATGTGCGGCACGTTCAATTTGTTGATGAACGGATTTTCGTTCAATCGCAATTGCACGGAGGTTTTACACGCTACAATCATACTTACGATGCCGGATGTGCGTCACTTACGACGTGACCCCGCCGACACATCGTAAGATTTATTGTAGCGTGTAAAGCGGGCTTAAGTTCAATATTTTGTTACATATTCTTTTTTGGCAATGACAGAGGTCAAAAGTTTTCTGTAAGTCTTCATAAGGTTGGCATACACTGTTGGTGGTATGTTGGCCTATTCTTCCATGAAGATCTCCTCTAGAGCAGTGATGTTTTGGGTCTGTCGCTGGGCAGCACAGACTTTCAACTCCCTCCAAAGGTTTTCTATGAGGTTGAGATCTGGAGACTGGTTAGGCTACTCCAGGACCTTCATATGCTTCTTACGAAGCCACTCCTTCGTTGCCCTGGTGGTATGCTTGGGATCATTATCATGATGAAAGACTCAGTCTCATTACATCTTCAATGCCCTTGCTGATGGAAGTAGGTTTGCATTCATAATCTCATGATACAGGGCCCCATTCATTCTTTCATGTACACGGATCAGTTGTCCTGGTTCCTTTGCAGAAAAACAGCCCCAAAGCATGATGTTTCCACCCTGATGCTTCGTAGGTATGGTGTTCTTTGGATGCAACTCAGCATTCTGTCTCCTCTAAACAAGACAAGTTGTGTTTCTATGAAACAGTTCTACTATGGTTTCATCAGACCATATGACATTCTCCCAATACTCTTCTGGATAATTCAAATGCTCTCTAGCAAACTTAAGACATGCCTAGACATGTACTGGCTTAAGCAGGGGGAACACATCTGGCACTGCAAGATCTGAGTCCCTGGCGGCATAATGTGTTACTGTTGGTTGCCTTTGTTATGGTGGTCCCAGTTCTATGCAGGTCATTCACTAGGTCCCCCCGTGTGGATCTGGGATTTTTGCTCATTTTGCTTCATTTTGACCCCACGGGGTGAGATCTTGTGTGGTGCCCCAGATCTAGGGAAATTATAAGTGGTCTTGTCTGTCTTCCATTTTCTTATTATTGCTCCCACAGTTGATTTCATCACACTAAGCTGCTTGCCTATTGTAGATTCAGTCTTCCCAGCCTGGGGCAGGGCTAAACTTTTATTTCTGGTGTCCTTTGACAGCTCTTTGGTCTTTACCATAGTAGAGTTTGGAGTGTGACTGTTTGAGGTTGTGGATAGGTGTCTTTTATACTGATAATAAGTTCAAACATATGCCATTACTACAGGTAATGAGTGGAGGACAGAGGAGCCTCTTAAAGAAGTTATGGGTCTGTGAGAGCCAGAAATCGTGCATGTTTTTAGATGACTAAATACTTATTTTCCACCATAATTTGCAAAAAAAAATTGCCAAATCAGACAAGGATTTATTTTCTTATTTTGTCTCTCATAGTTGTGGTCTACCTATGATGTCACTCACAGGCCTCTCTCATCTTTTTAAGTGGGAGAACAGAACTTGCACAATTGGTGGCTGACTAAATACTTTTTTCCCCACTGTATATACAGTTAGGTCCAGAAATATTTGGACAGTGACACAATTTTCGCGAGTTGGGCTCTGCATGCCACCACATTGGATTTGAAATGAAATCTCTACAACAGAATTCAAGTGCAGATTGTAACGTTTAATTTGAAGGTTTGAACAAAAATATCTGATAGAAATTGTAGGAATTGTACACATTTCTTTACAAACACTCCACATTTTAGGAGGTCAAAAGTAATTGGACAAATAAACCAAACCCAAAAAAAAATTTTCAGTTTCAATATTTTGTTGCGAATCCTTTGGAGGCAATCACTGCCTTAAGTCTGGAACCCATGGACATCACCAAACGCTGGGTTTCCTCCTTCTTAATGCTTTGCCAGGCCTTTACAGCCGCAGCCTTCAGGTCTTGCTTGTTTGTGGGTCTTTCCGTCTTAAGTCTGGATTTGAGCAAGTGAAATGCATGCTCAATTGGGTTAAGATCTGGTGATTGACTTGGCCATTGCAGAATGTTCCACTTTTTTGCACTCATGAACTCCTGGGTAGCTTTGGCTGTATGCTTGGGGTCATTGTCCATCTGTACTATGAAGTGCCGTCCGATCAACTTTGCGGCATTTGGCTGAATCTGGGCTGAAAGTATATCCCGGTACACTTCAGAATTCATCCGGCTACTCTTGTCTGCTGTTATGTCATCAATAAACACAAGTGACCCAGTGCCATTGAAAGCCATGCATGCCCATGCCATCACGTTGCCTCCACCATGTTTTACAGAGGATGTGGTGTGCCTTGGATCACGTTCCCTTTCTTCTCCAAACTTTTTTCTTCCCATCATTCTGGTACAGGTTGATCTTTGTCTCATCTGTCCATAGAATACTTTTCCAGAACTGAGCTGGCTTCATGAGGTGTTTTTCAGCAAATTTAACTCTGGCCTGTCTATTTTTGGAATTGATGAATGGTTTGCATCTAGATGTGAACCCTTTGTATTTACTTTCATGGAGTCTTCTCTTTACTGTTGACTTAGAGACAGATACACCTACTTCACTGAGAGTTTTCTGGACTTCAGTTGATGTTGTGAACGGGTTCTTCTTCACCAAAGAAAGTATGCGGCGATCATACACCACTGTTGTCATCCGTGGATGCCCAGGCCTTTTTGAGTTCCCAAGCTCACCAGTCAATTCCTTTTTTCTCAGAATGTACCCGTCTGTTGATTTTGCTACTCCAAGCATGTCTGCTATCTCTCTGATGAATTTTTTCTTTTTTTTCAGCCTCAGGATGTTCTGCTTCACCTCAATTGAGAGTTCCTTAGACCGCATGTTGTCTGGTCACAGCAACAGCTTCCAAATGCAAAACCACACACCTGTAATCAACCCCAGACCTTTTAACTACTTCATTGATTACAGGTTAATGAAGGAGACGCCTTCAGAGTTAATTGCAGCCCTTAGAGTCCCTTGTCCAATTACTTTTGGTCCCTTGAAAAAGAGGAGGCTATGCATTACAGAGCTATGATTCCTAAACCCTTTCTCCGATTTTGATGTGAAAACTCTCATATTGCAGCTGGGAGTGTGCACTTTCAGCCCATATTATATATATAATTGTATTTCTGAACATGTTTTTGTAAACAGCTAAAATAACAAAACTTGTGTCACTGTCCAAATATTTCTGGACCTAACTGTATATATATATATATATATATATATATATATATATATATATATATATATATATTACTCAAATTGCAATTGAGGTATTAGTTTAAGGCTCAATAGAGATTGTGATTGCAATATTATAAAAGGAAAAGATTCTAGGAAAGGATCCACATTCAGAGCTATATATATCTATATATATATAATTGCCTTATTCTGTCTGTCTGTCTGTCTGTCTTGCTCCAAAATTGTGTCCTTACGGTGACACAAAGCTGATTGGCCGCTGGGCTCGCCATGGCCCCGCCCCCCTGCACGGATTGGCCGCTCGCCCAGGCTCCGCCCGCACACGGATTGGCCGGCCGCTCGCCCAGGCTCCGCCCCCCACACGGATTGGCCTCTCGCCCCGGCCCGGCCACGCGCCGTCCCCCTCACGCAATGCACGCTCGTTCTGGCCCCGCCCCCGCACGCATTCCCCGAACCGACACGGAGCACGACTCCCAGGTGAGTACTGTACCCCCGGGAGCCCACATCAGCGTACGCCGCCAACCCAGCCGACACATACCCTCGCATTGCTGGAGTTGCCGCCGTATGCTGGTGTGGGCTCCCGTGCGAGCGAGGGACGGGATACGCTGGTAACCATGGTAGCACAGTTACCAGCGCATCAAGGTCCTGCAGCGGCGGAACATACACACGCACACACATAACAACACACACACACACACACATCAGATCACACTCACTCTCACACACACATCACATCCACACACTCACAACATCCTGGGATATCGCTTGCTTCTCGGCGGCGATACTGTGGAGTGACCTTCCAGGACCTGCCGGAGGATCACATGGCCAGAAGCATGTGGTATCTCCGGATGTTGTGAGTGTGAGCGCGTATGTTTGATATCGTCAGTGTGTGTGTGAGTGTATGCGATCGGATGTGTGTGAGTGTATTCTGATGTGTGAGTCTGTGTGAGTGTATGCGATCGGATCTGTGAGTGTCGGCAGAGGAGCACGGCGTGCTGGGGGAGGCTGGGAGGAGAGAGGCTGATCCTGGGGAAGGCTGGGAGGGGGAGGCTGATACTGGGGGAGGCTGGGAGGAGAGAGACTGATGCTGGGGTAGGCTGATGCTGGGGTAGGCTGATGCTGGGGGAGGCTGGGAGGGTGTAGGCTGATGCTGGGGTAGGCTGATGCTGGGGGGGAGGCTGGGAGGGTGTAGGCTGATGCTGGGGGAGGCTGAGAGGAGAGAGGCTGATGCTGGGGGAGACTGGGAGGAGAGAGGCTGATGCTGGGGGAGACTGGGAGGGGGAGGCTGATGCTGGGGGAGGCTGGGAGGAGGGAGGCTGGGAGTAGAGAGGCTGATCCTGGGGAAGGCTGGGAGGGGGAGGCTGAGGCTGGGAGGAGAGAGGCTGATGCTGGAGGAGGCTGGGAGGAGAGAGGCTGATGCTGGGGGAGGCTGGGAGTAGAGAGGCTGATGCTGGGGGAGGCTGGGAGGCGAGAGGCTGATGCTGGGGGAAGCTGGGAGGGGGAGGCTGATGCTGGGGGAGGCTGGGAGGGGGAGGCTGATGATGGGGGAGGCTGGGAGGAGGGAGGCTGGGAGGGGGGGAGGCTGAGAGAAGAGAGGCTGATGCTGGGGGAGGCTGAGGCTGGGAGGAGAGAGGCTGATGCTGGGGACAGAGAGGCTGATGCTGGGAGGAGAGAGGCTAATGCTGGGAGGAGAGAGGCTGATGCTGGGAGGAGAGAAGCTGATGCTGGGGGCAGAGAGGCTGATGCTGGTGCAGCATGGGGGATGGAGCACGATGGGGGGTGCGCAGCATGGGGGATGGAGCACGATGGGGAGTGCGCAGCATGGGGGATGGAGCACGTTTGTGAGTGCGCAGCATGGCGGATGGAGCACGTTTGGGAGTGCGCAGCATGGTGGATGGACCATGTTTGGGAGTGCGCAGCATGGCGCATGGAGCACGTTTGGGAGTGCGCAGCATGGCGGATGGAGCACGTTTGGGAGTGCGCAGCATGGCGGATGGACCACGTTTGGGAGTGCGCAGCATGGCGGATGGAGCACGTTTGGGAGTGCGCAGCATGGCGGATGGAGCACGATGGGGGGTGCGCAGCATGGGGGATAGAGCACGATGGGAGGTGCACACCTCCCCCCAACACACACACAACACACCACACACACACTGGGAACCACAAACACCACCCTACACAGACACCCACACACACAGACAACGCTGCACACACACAACACCCAACACACAAACACCGCGGCATACATAAATATACGCACATACCACGCAACACACACACATTGCACAAAACATACCTCCCCCCAAAACACACCACACCCACACAAACCGCGCAACACACACAACGCTACAGACACACAGCGCTCCACAAACAACGCAACACACGCAACACACATACAACACCGCTCTCACCCCCCGCCACACCCAGACAACACCCAGAACATGTACAGCGCCCTACACAAACACTTGGTAACTACAGATAACAACATATATATATATATATATATATATATATATATATATATATATAACAAAAATCATACATTAACTACACAATACGTAAATTCTAGAATACCTGATGCGTTGAATCGGGCCACCTTCTAGTATATATATATATATATATATATATATATATATATATATAAAATAACTTGTATTCAAAATTCCATTAAAAGTCCATCTGTGCAATACATCTGATGCAGTGAAACACCAGGGGAGTAATGCTATCTACTGCAAAAGAGTGGTGAGGTGACTATTTATTTTTATCATTTCTGTTAAGCTGTTATGCCTAAAAAGTCAATGCTTGTTTCCTATTGTTTAACCTGACAAAGAAGTCAGAGGAAGTACGAAATGTGCTGTCAATAAACTCTAACTTTTTAATTTACTTTGGACTATCGATCATTTGGATTTCAATTTCTTCAATTTCATGTGCCTGGATCTGTCTGAGTTAAGCGGGTGGAGTAGCAGCCATTTCCACTACATGGTCTTCTACTAAGCGCTACACAGCACAATGCCAACAGATGAGTGGCTTCACATCTCAATTATTTTTTGCATCATGAATTCACACTAAAGAGTGCCTCTTTATTAAAATGTTGAGTGATATTGAGAAAATGACACAGCCGAGCCATAAAAATAGGTAGATACTCTGTGACACCATAGCAGTGAAAACTTATCCATAGACATATCTGTTGAGATCACTTTGGTATTACCAAGCCTGTGATTGCGCTAAAGAGCTTGAAATTGAATTGTGTTCGGTCCAAGGACACCTCAAAGTGTTATACAGTCATGTCAGACAACAGTGGGGAGCAATTGTCTCATGAGGTAGATGACATGGTACTTGACATGGCTGTGATGGGCAGGGAGAGGATTGTTTTTTGCCATCTGAACATTTACCCATCCTTGGTAAGATCGCCAACTTTTGCGATAAATGATCAGATGACCAATCCCAATCCGATCCAGCCAAAGATCGTACAATTTTAATGTTTTCCAATCTTTGCCGATCAGGATTGTTCATCTCTACTTACAAAATATCATGTCATGGAATCAAAATGGCTGCCTCCTTTGTAGACAAGTTGACAAAAGTAAACCTTTTAGTAAAATGGCCTTCATTTTTGCAGAAACGATGCTCAGAAAGATATACGTTACAATACTGCAGATTTTTGGGAAATCTTTGATGCAGGTACACACACCAATACTCACAGATACCTAGTCAATAGACATACTGGAAAGACAAAAGGTTTTTTCTGTGATAAAAACAATCACTTTCTTCTTCATTTTATGATCAAGTATAATTATGAAAATTGGAAATGTTATCTCAAAATATATTTTGGTTTTCTGTAAAATAAGAGCTTTATGCAGGAGATTGATTTTATGCACCTGAACATAGTTATTGAACTGTAAATGTAAAACAGCAGGCAAAAGTTATATCTACTGTGCGTGTATGAATGCAAATGAATGTATATAGAAACTGCACTAGGGTTAGTTCTTCCAGGGCACATACGTAATAACTAAAAAGCTTGAGAAAACACACTACAATACCTTTATTCAACTTTAATTGGTTGTCATGGTCAACACATCTCATTTGTAGTAGTTCATTGACAGAACTCTCCTATGTCTGGTGTCATTGTGGCAGAATTGATTCTACGTTTTAGAATTTGCAGTGAATCGCATCTTAGAGAATCAATAAAGAAGTGAATTTAAAAGGTGTGCTCCTCTCCTGTCATTAGAATATTGATTCACAAGCTAAGAGGCTTTTCTGATTTTAATAATTCTATAATAATGTTTTATAAGATTCTAATATACCATATTTTTCGGATTATAAGACACATTTTTCCTCCCAAAAAATTGGGAGGAATATGAGGGGTGCATCCTAAAATCTGAATGCACCTTACTGGAAGGTGGTGGAGAGGGGTCGCAGGAGGCAGATGCTGTGCTGGTGCCTGTGTGGCGGTTGGCTGTGTTGGGGCCTGTAGGGCGCTATGCTGGGGTCTGTGTGGCAGTGGGCTGTGAGGCAGGGGCATCCTGAAAATGTCGGTGGTTTAGGGTTCAAATAATGGCGCCTGGAGGCAGCTCATTTGCAGATGAAGCTCTTGCCTCAAGATCTCATCTGTTAATGCACCGCCTCTGGCCCTTTGATCTCCCAGCAGCGGACTTAAGGAAGATGGCACCCGGAAGTGGCGCATGTGCAGATGAGATCTCAACTTGTCATTGAGCCGATAGCTCAATCTGCGCTTGCGTCAACTCCGGGTGCCATTTCTTTAAGGCCCGCACTGCAACAGTTTCTGGAATTTGCCTACCTCACAGCATCTGGGACACCAGCCACCCGCACCGCCAACAGCATTGCCCTGCTCCATCACCACCCCTGCCTCTTGTGACCCATTTCGACCATTGCTGCCACCCCTCTCCGGTAAGAGACCACCGGATTGTAAGACAGACCCCTTTTTTTATACCTTTTTTTCCTCTAAATTTGGGGTGCATCTTATAATCCAGTATATCTTATAAACCGAAAAATACAGTACTTTATGATTCCATTACTCGCATTTTTCAAGATATCTGTTTTTTTAAGTAAATGAGAACATTCCTGATCTCATCCAGAGGTTGACAAACTATCTGATCATGTCCACAGCTGCAGACTTTAAATTTCAGTAGATTTCTTGCAACTGGTAAGAAACTGAAACACAAAGTATTTCTGCATAATAATAATTTGCATAACTTTCATTATATAGAGAATAAACTTTATTTACATAAAACTGGAAAATCCCTTTAAGATCTATAGTATGTGTTTGTTTTTGCGCATAAAATGTAATTAGATGAACTGCCTTGAGACCAGACGTGATGCGTTTCATATGTTCTATATCACGTATTCACAACCATTTGAGAAATAGATGTACATTACATGGCTAACTTAATGAAGTGACATAATTGCAAAAACAAATGCATGCATCTAAAGATGCAGAATTCGAAGATTTGAGGCCAGTAATTCTTCACGATTACTAAATATCTTTTATACTTCACAATATTCTCTCCATCATTATAGTTTTAAGTTTTATGTGTATCTTATATTTGTCCTTAATAGAACTAAATATGATGTAATTTAAGACATCAATGGACTGGTTACTGGTATATCACTCTATAGCTTCTTCGTAATGATGAAAGAGCGTTATTCAAACTGCTGAATGTGTGTAATTATGGACTTTTTGTATTGATTAAAACATAAGAAGCCCTTGAAGTTGCAATGAACAAAAAAGAATAAGTTAGAAAGACACATAAAATAGATTTATTGACATAAAAATGAAGACTGAATCCCAGAGGAATTATACTATTAATAATTCAGTGGGACTTCAGCCGTTTAGTAAGAAGGACCCTTTATCTCTAGCCATTGCATGCAATATCAATCAACCTTAAGAGGTGACCAACAACTATATAGTGAGTTAGAGGTTAAAGAATACCAAATATAGTATTTATGTTTTAGATATTAGTCCCTTAGTGGATCAGTGAATGAATAAGCTAGAGGTTTGGGTTGATAAGCAAATTATTATGCCACAGTATAGTGCTGCATGTCCATTGAAACATACGACCTTCATGACCAAGAATGATGTTCTCGAACAGACCAATGCTGATGTTCTCATATTCCATATGTGTATGTGTATATATATATATATATATATATATATATATATATATATATATATATGTAATATATTTTTTTATAAAATATAGTAATATTATTGATTATTATTATTTTCATTGGGTCCGCATGGCAACATGGTCTCATGATGCCTTAATTTGACCATGGCAGAACCTGATTGTTGATGTTTCATGTCTTGGCTGTAATGCTGTGGTGATGATGCATCAGAACTGCATTTAGTCATACACAATGGGTTGTGACTTTGGAGATTGTTTAATGAAATGCGGGTACAATCATTATCCAGTCTAATTGTATATAAATATGTATATACAGTCATATCCAGAAGTGTTGGCACCCTGGAAATTATTCCAGAAAATGAAATATTTCTCCCAGGAAAATTGCTACAGTTGCACAAGTTTTGTTAAGCTTATGTTTATTTCATTTGTGTCTATTTAGAATTACCTGAAAAACTGAGAAATAAAGGCAAATTGGACAAAATCTTAAAAATGGGCCTAACAAAATATTTGGCACCTTTCCAAAATTGTGGGTAAACAACTTTGTTTCAAGCATGTGATGCCCGTTCAAACTCACCTGTGGCAATTAACAGGTTTGTGCAATATGAAAATTACACCTGAAACCAGATAAAAAGGGGGGAAGTTAAATCTTTGCATTGTGCGTCTGTGTGTGCCACACTAAGCATAGAGAACAGAAAAGAGGAGACAAGAACTATCTGAGAACTGGAGAACCAACATTGTTGAAAACTATTAACAATCTCAAGTCTACAAGTCCATATCCAGAAATCTTGATGTTTCTTTGTTCACAATGCGCAACATAATCAAGAAGTAAAAAAATCCTTTTGGGAAACCGACCGGTGGACAGATGAGACCAAAAAAGTTCTACTGTTTACCAAAAGTGGAATGAGGCCTACAAAGTAAAGAACATAGTACATACAGTCAAATATAGTTGGGGAGAAAATATGCGATGGGATTATCGTGCTATCTCTGGCACTGGGTGCCTTGACTGTGTGGAAGACATCATGAATTATGAAGATGACCAAAGAATTTTGGGTCACAATGTAGTGCCCAGTGTCAGAAAGCTGGGTTTGCATCCTAAGTCATGGGTGTTCCAGCAGGACAACAACCCCCAAACATAAATCCAGAAGCACCCAGAAATGGATGGAAACAATGTGCTTGAGAGTTCTAAAGTGGTCAGCAATGAGTTCAGATCTAATTCCCATTGAACATCTGTGGAGAGAACTTAAAATCTCTGTTGGGAGATGACACGCTTCAAATTTGAGAGACCTGGAAAGGTTTGCAAAAAAAAGAGTGGTCCAAAATTCCAGTTCAGAAGTGTAAGAAGCTGTTGTTGATGGTGAGAGGAAGTGATTGATTGTGGTTAACTTTTTCCAAATATTAGGTTGAGGGTGCAAACAATTTTCTCCTGCCCATTTTGGGGGATTTGTGTGAAATTATGTCCAATTTACCTTGTGTTTTTACTCAGTTTGTTTTTGTGTTGTTCTAATACACACAAAGGAAATAAATATGTGAATAACAACACATGTAATTGCAACAATTTTCTGGGAGAAATACTTCCCTTTCTGGAACAATCTCAAGGGTGTCAACACTTTCAGCCATGACTATACGAGGGGCGATCCAAAAGTAATGATAATCAATAATAAACACAATGAATATATTAACAAAAAAAAAAATATTTTTCTACATAGTCTCCTAACAAGTCGAAACATTTAGTCCATCTCTTTTCTAAACTTAGAATTCCCTTCGAAGAAAATTCTTGACCTTGACCCTCAATAAAATCCCCAACAGCGGTTATCATGTCGCTATTGTCGTCAAATTTCTTGCCCCAGAGGTGTTCCTTGAGGCGAGGAAAGAGAAAGACGTCACTGGGGGCTAGATCTGGCAAATAAGGGGGGTGTTCCACCAGTTGAAAGCCCGCTTCTTGAATGGTTGCCATGGCAACTGCAACTTTGTGAGCAGGCGCGTTATCTTGGTGAAACAGCACTCCAGCCCGCAGTTTGCCGCGCCTTTTCTCCTTGATAGCCTCCCGCAATCTTCTTATTTGTTCTGCGTAGTAGGAGCCAGTAATAGTGGCTCCCTTCTACAAATAGTCCACCATAATAATTCCTTCAGCATCCCAAAAAACAGACGCCATAACCTTCCCTTATGAGCTTGACACTTTGAATTTCTTCGGCGTTGGTTCGTCGACTCGTTTCCATGTCATCGATTGTTGTTTAGTTTTGGGATCAAAGTCGTGGATCCAGATCTCGTCCATGGTCAAAAAACGTGACAAAAAATTCTCCTTGTCTGCTTGGAACTTTTCGAGATTTGCTATTGAAATGTCAACTTGTTTCTTCTTTTGCTCGTCGGTTAACATTTTTAGCACTGAACGCGCGGAGACCTTTCTCATATGCAATTCTTTTTCAAGGATCCTTTGAATACTGCCATATGAGATCCCTGTGACCTCAGCTACATGCCTGATAGTCACTCTTTGATCTGCCAATACAACTTCTTCAACTTTTTTCACGCTTTCTTCATTGAGGGACGTGGATGGGCGTCCTTCACGATGTTCATCTTACGTCGATGTTGTTCCCAGCTTAAATTCCTTGGCCCAGCATGCAACTGTGGAATATGGAGGAGAAGAGTCCCCAAATGTTTCCACCAAGTTTCTGTGTATGTCTTTGGTGGTCATTTTTTTCAAGCAGAGGTATTTGATGACAGCTCTGAGCTCGTTTTTTTCTATTTTGATGTTCACTCCTCGGCAGTTCACATTCAATTGAATGTAGCTCCCGGGAATCGTGGCCTATTTAAGTGATTTTTTTTCCTGGACTAGTGGGTACCTAAGAGAGAAGAAAATTTTATTTTAATTTCTGTGTGCAATAGAAATAACCGATTATCATTGCTTTTGGATCGCCCCTCGTATTTTTATATATAGATATATATATATATATATATATATATATATATATATTTATATAGCTAGTGTATGCATGTGTTTGTGTATGTATATGTGTGTGTCTGTGTATGTATGTGTATGTCCGCTAAAGGAATCAGCACCGTCGCATTTACAATCACAACATTTTGCACAGACTATCCTTGTGACTCAGGGAATGTCGTAGACTATGTTTTGAGAAAAAAAATTTAACCTCGCGCTTTACAGTTACTCTCCAAAAACCCTGCCTCCATTAAAGTGAATGGAGCTGGGAACTACAGGCTATTAATAGCAGCTATGATTGATTTCTATAGGAACAAAGGACATTCATAGTATAAGAAGCTTATGTGTGAGGTAATATGATGTCGATGGAGAGACAGACACAGATAGAGACAGACAGACAGAAAGAGACAGACAGAAAGACACACGGGGAAAGAGAGATGGGGAAAGAGACAGACCTGTAAAGAGACAGACAGATGCAGGCAGACAGGGAAGGAGACAGAGAGCAAAAGAGACAGACAGAGAGACAGACAAAGACAGACAGGGAGAGAGATGGGGAAAGAGACAGATGGGGAAAGACAGACAGGGAAAGAGACAGAGAGAGACAGACAAGGAAAGAGACAGACAGAGACAAACAAAGACAGACGGAGAAGGAGACAGATGGGGAAAAAGACAGAAGTGGACAGAGACAGACCTGGAAAGAGACAGACCTGGAAGGAGACAGACGGAGAAAGAGACAGACGGTGAAAGAGACAGACAGGGAAAGAGATGGACAAACACAGGCAGACAGGGAAAGAGACAGACAGCTAAAGAGACAGTCAGAGAGACAGACAGGGAAAGAGATGGGGAAAGAGACAGACGGGGAAAGAGATAGACGGGGAAAGAGACATCTGTAAAGAGAAAGACCTGGAAAGAGACAGACCTGGAAATAGACAGACGGGGAAAGAGTCAGATGGGGAAAGAGACAGACAGACACAGAGATAGAGAGACAGACACAGAGATAGAGGAGACAGATACAGAAATAGAAAGAGACAGACACAGAGATAGAGAGAGACAGACAGACACAGAGATAGAGAGACAGACAGACACAGAGACACAGAGATAGAGAGAGACAGAGAGACTCATACAGAGACAGACAAAGAGATAGACACACAGAGATAGACAGGGAAAGAGACAGATGGACAGAGACAGACAGACAGGCAGAGACTTGAAGAGAGACAGAAAGACAGTAGTATCCCGGGCAATGCCGGGTACTACAGCTAGTGTACATATATATATATATATATATATATATATATATATATATATATATATATATTTATATATTTTATTTTTTTATATACATATATATATATATATATATATATATATATATATATATATATATATATATATATATTTGTATATATATATATATATATATATATATATATATATATATATATATACTTGCATGTACATGGACAAGATTTTTGTTATCCTTCTGTGAAAGTAAGAAAATCTCATGCTGGTCACTGAAATAACTTGAAGTTGACAAAAAATAATTTTCATTTTCATTTTATTGATTGTCGATGAATGAAAAATCAGACATTTCTTTTGAATTGTGTGTCAACACAAAAAAATCTAATGAACATATCAAAAAATGATGGTGTCCCTAGAAATACATTAAGTTAATTTGATCATAGGGACATGTTAAACTAAGATATGTTCTGTGAATAGCATCACAGGTGTCTACAAACTTGTAATCAATATGCTTATTTTGTATGGTGAAAAGTAGTCACTGTGCGGTTTGGTATCGTGTTTCTATACCACACCGAACATGGAGTAAAGAAAGCAAACAAAAGAGTTATTTCAGGAAATAAGAAGGGAAATTCTAGATAAACCTGTTAAAGGTTATTAGACTATGTACAAACAGTTTTATGTGTTATGTTCATATAATAATTCACAAAGGGTTAACGGTAACACAGTTAAAACTTCATTTGACCCTACCGGCTCCTGTACAGATTAGACATCCCAATCTGCAGTAGATAGTGGTTCTTGCTGGATTTGGAATAGCCCTGACTATAGACTATGGTAGCTCTGGCCAATGCTGCTTGATCAGCCATTGAGCACTTCACGTTCCTCCTAAGGAACTGGAGGGCAGAGCATAGTGCAAATTACCTACAGAAGGGAATGTGTGCTGAAGTAGAACGTGATCCCAGAGTGAGTAGGACAAACAACAAAATATAGAATACCAGAGAAGGTGAATATTACTAAAGAATATGCCACCTACTAACTGACAACCAACATACAGTAAGATAGGTGCAGAGTGAAGAACAAAAACAGCAAAAAGAACTATCCAAACTGGTACTCAACTGACAGGCAGAAAATAACAGCAACATGGCTGGACTTCAAAATGAGAATATCTGTCACACTCCCCGGCTCCCCTGCTAGGCTCCCCGGCTCCCCTGCCATGCTCCCCGGCTCCCCTGCCACGCTTCCCCGCTCTCAGGTCGCGCTCCGCCGCTCCCGTGCCAGGCTTCCCGGTCCCCCGCTCCACAGCCTGCCTGCTCCATCGCCTGCGGTCCCCAGGCAGCCCGGTCCCCGCTCCCGGCGCCCGTCGGCAACTCGGCCCCAGCCTGGCTCTCCTGCCTCCTGTTCACCGCTCCCTGCTCTAGCTTCTGGCACCCGGGCCTCGCGCATGCGCATTAGGGCGCGCGCGCAGTAATTGACCCTCTCTTAAAGGGCCAGTGTCCTCCAACAGGATATTGAAGAATCAGGTACAGGGTATATAGGGGAATCCTTTCCAAGTGGGCGGGGCCTGTTCTTCGTGTTTTGCTAAGCTAGGAGTCAGGTCTCCTTGTGTCTTGCGGTATACTTACCTATCTCTCTCCTAGAGCCGCTCCTGCCTCGCCATCCGGTCCTGACGATTCCCGAACCCCGAACGGTGACTGTCCGCCATCCCGTCAGTCCATACCATCTCTGATCCCTGTAGTGACCCGTCTTCTCGCTCCGTCGGTTCCGGACTCTGCCTGACAACATCTCGGCCTCCGAACCTCAGCTCCGTCACCCGGACTACCTTCGGTGACTCCGTGGTCCCAGGGACTTCTACACTCCACTCCTTTGAACGGACTGTCCTGCTACCTGTAGTGCTCCGGCTACCGGACCCCTTGCCTTCAGTGAGGTGTTCGGCCTAGTGGATCCACCTCCTGGGTCTGCCCGTCCACCTGGCCCTAACAATATCACCAGTAGGAAATACCAGTAGGAGGAAAGCATTTAAAGCCCCACCTAAAAGGTAAATGTGAAGCCCTGTGCCTATACCAGAAGAATACCAGATCACCCACTCTGAGCGGTTTCTATTGCCTTTCTATCCAAATATGATGCCTGATTGATTTTCCCTGTGTCTTGCTTTGCTGGCCACCTCGTGCATGTTCTATTGCTGGTATTGTGCATTATTTCAGGTCTATATCCTTTGCCCCGTTGGGTTATGTAGGTACATCTGGGGTCTACTAGCACCCACAATTAAGGTAATTGGCTACTGGGTTATTTCCCTTATATGGGCGCTCACTGCACCAGTTATGACTAGGGCACATGAATGTTCTGTAGATCTATGCATGTTCTTTCTGTTATACTGGACATTAATATCTGTATGGATATCTTTCATCCTATATATACCCAGGGCCCTCTTACACTGACTATACTAGCACTGGGTATATATTTATATCCAGGGCTCAGGAACATGAGCCGCATAGATATATTTATAGATATGTGCTTTTGTGCCTCATTTTATTGGTATCCACTGCCTATGATTTAACGGGGTTCACATGTTATTTTCATGCACCATTGGCATATTAATATGATACCTTTTTGACTGAATAACCCCTGCTCATATATGATATCTCCATAACAGTACCTTGCAATCCTTACTCTTTATCTGATTATCTGACTGTCATGTGACCTTGCATTGGTACCTGCCGGGGGTTAAGCCTATAGACCATATCTATTTGTATTTCCATTCTAATAGGTGGCTCTACCATATTATCTATATATATAATTGCCTTATTCTGTCTGTCTGTCTGTCTGTCTGTCTATCTGTCTGTCTGTCTGTCTGTCATGCTCCGAAATTGTGTCCTTACGGTGACACAAAGCTGATTGGCCGCTGGGCTCGCCATGGCCCCGCCCCCCCACACGGATTGGCCTCTCTCCCCGGCTCTCTGCAGGCCCCGCCCCCCTCACGCAATGCACGCTCGCTCTGGCCCAACTGACACGGAGCCGCGACTCCCAGGTGAGTACACACACACGCATCAGATCACACTCACTCTCACACTCACTCTCACACATCACACCTCCCACATCACAACATGCTGGGATATCGCTTGCTTCTACACCGGCTCCGTCAGGATCCCGGCAGCGCCAGACATAACCTTGCGATGCTGGGATCTTGACGGAGGCCGTGAAAGCTGGTAACCATTATAAACATCGGGTAACTAAGGTCCCTTAGTTACCCGATGTGTATCATAGTTACCAGTGTACACCGGCTCACACTCACACACACATCACACACACATCACATCGCATCCACACATCAAGGTCCTGCAGCGGCGGAAAATACAGACACATAACAGCACACACACATAACAGCACACACATACACACAAATCAGATCACACTCACACACACCTCACACATCACATCGCATCCACATACTCACAACATCCTGGGATATCGCTTGCTTCTCGGCGGCGGTACTGTGCTGTTAGCTTCCAGGACCTGCGGGAGGATCACATGGCCAGAAGCATGTGATACCTCCGGATGTTGTGAGTATAAGCGCGTATGTGCGATATCGTCAGTGTCTGTGTGTGTGAGTGGATGCGATCGGGTGTGTGTGAGTGGATGCGATCGGGTGTGTGTGAGTGGATGCGATCGGGTGTGTGTGAGTGGATGCGATCGGGTGTGTGTGAGTGGATGCGATCGGGTGTGTGTGAGTGGATGCGATCGGGTGTGTGAGTGTCGGCAGAGGAGCACGGCGTGCTGGAGGAGGCTGGGAGCAGAGAGGCTGATCATGGGGAAGGCTGGGAGGAGAGAGGCTGATGCTGGGGGAGGCTGGGAGGGGGAGGCTGGGACGAGGGAGGCTGATGCTGGTGGAGGCTGATGCTTGGGGAGGCTGATGCTGGGGGAGGCTGGAAGGAGAGAGGCTAATGCTGGTGGAGGCTAATGCTGGTGGAGGCTGATGCTTGGGGAGGCTGATGCTGGGGGAGACTGGGAGGGGAAGGCTGATGCTGAGGGAGGCTGGGAGGAAGGAGGCTGGGAGGAGAGAGGATGATCCTGGGGAAGGCTGGGAACGGGAGGCTGATGCTGAGGGAGGCTGGAAGGAGAGAGGCTGATGCTGGGGGAGACTGGGAGCGGAAGGCTGATGCTGAGGGAAGCTGGGAGGGGGAGGCTGGGAGGAAGGAGGCTGGGAGGAGAGAGGCTGATCCTGGGGAAGGCTGGGAAGGGGAGGCTGATGCTGGGGGAGGCTGGAAGGAGAGAGGCTGATGCATGGGGAGGCTGATGCTGGGGGAGACTGGGAGCGGAAGGCTGATGCTGAGGGAGGCTGGGAGGGGGAGGCTGGGAGGAAGGAGGCTGGGAGGAGAGAGGCTGATCCTGGGGAAGGCTGGGAAGGGGAGGCTGATGCTGAGGGAAGCTGGAAGGAGAGAGGCTGATGCTGGGGGAGGCTGGAAGGAGAGAGGCTGAGGCTGGGAGGAGAGAGGCTGATGCTGAGGGAGGCTGGGAGGGGAAAGCTGATGCTGGGGAAGGCTGGGAGGACGGAGGCTGGGAGGAGAGAGGCTGATCCTGGGGAAGGCTGGGAGAGGGAGGCTGATGCTGGAGGAGGCTGGAAGGAGAGAGGCTGATGCTGGCGGAGGCTGATGCTGGGGGAGGCTGGAAGGAGGGAAGGAGAGAGGCTGATGCTGGTGGAGGCTGATGCTTGGGGAGGCTGGGAGAGGGAGGCTGATGCTGAGGGAGGCTGGGAGGAGGGAGGCTGGGAGAGGTAGGCTGAGAGAAGAGAGGCTGATGCACACACACACACACACACACACACACACGCGCGCACTGCACAACACACCACACACACACACACACACACTGGGAACCACAAACAACTGCCCTACACAGACACCCACACATACAGACAACGCTGCACACACACAACACCCAACACACAAACACCGCGGCACACACAAATATACGCACATACCGCACAACACACACATTGCACAAAACATACCTCCCCCAAAATACACCACACACACACAAACCGCGCAACACACACACACAACGCTACAGACACACAGCGCTCCACAAACAACGCAACACACGCAACACACATACAACACCGCTCTCACCCCCCGCCACACCCAGACAACACCCAGAACATGTACAGCGCCTACACAAACACTTGGTAACTACACACAACAACATCTCTCTATATATATATATATATAACAAAAATCATACATGAACTACACAATACGTAAATTCTAGAATACCCGATGCGTAGAATCGGGCCACCTTCTAGTATGTTTAATATATGCCTGTGTACATTCTTCTTGTGGGGATTATTATCTCACATTAATTTCCGTATTTACGTTGATTTCTGGAATAGGCTCTGCCTAGTGTGTGTCCTTCATCTTCTGTTTTAAATGTTTTTAAACAATTTTCTGTCTTGTACTTAATAAAGGTTTTGTTTTGATATACTATATCCTGGAGTGCCCCTGGAGTGCCCCGACTTTATTTGCAGCGTGCTTTCCCCCCTTTTTTGTGCATGTGTTCCTCCTTCACTGCACCAGGGTGCACCCATTTATATTCTATCTGAATTATAGTGGTACGCTCTAACTTCTCTTGTTCTTCTTGGGCATGGAGTTCACTAGAGGTTTACAGGAGCCACTGGCATCCTCTTCCATTCCTCCATGACGACATCACAGAGCTGGTAGACGATACAGATCTTGTGCTCTTCCATCTTCCATTTGAGGAAGCCCCAAAAATGCTCAAAAGGGTTTAGATCTGGAGAGATGCTGGGCCAGTCTAGCACCTTTACCCTCAGTTTCTTTAGCAAGGCAGTGGTCATCTTGGATGTATGCTCTGAGTCATTATCATGTTGAAAAACTGCCCTACAGCCCAGCTTCTGAAGGGAAAGAATATTGCTTTACTTCAGTATGTCACAGTACATGTAGGCATTCATGGTTCCTTCAATGAACTGTAGCTCCCCACAGCCAGCAGCACTCATAGCACTCACGCAGCCCCAAACCATGACACTCCCAACACCAGGCTTGACTGTAGGCAAGACACATTTTTCTTTCTACTCCTCACCTGGTTGCCATTACACACGCTTGACACCATCTGAAAAAAATAAGTTTATTATGGTCTCATCAGACCACAGGATATGGTTCCAGTAATCCATGTTCTTAGTCTGCTTGCCTTTAGCAAACTGTTTGTAGACTTTCTTGTGCATCATTTTTGGAAGAGATTTCCTTCAGGGACGACAGCCATGCAGACAAATTTGATGCACTGTATGACTTATGGTTTGAGCACTGACAAGCTGCCAGGCAATGCTCCCTGGAAAAAAGGTATGCAAATTAGCTCTCCTTTGCGCAGCTCATTGTGCAAAGACTAGGTGAACTGTTCTCATCACCTATTATTGGTGATGGATCCTGTATTATTTGCTTCCTGCTTTATAATATAGATGTTAACTTCCATTATAATATTGCCTTTGATGATAATAACATGACCTTTAAGAAATTATTTCTACTGAACAGGCAGTTTCAGTCTATTAAAAGCCTCAGAAAAAAAAGCAAGAAAACAGTAAGATTTTAATATTTTGTTTATTAGCCAAAAAGGGAAAAAAATAGTTTAATATAATACGCATACTTTAAACAATTGGTAATTTACCAATGATCCATTCCTGTTAAGGTTAATTGATGTGATAATAATTAATGTGCTGTAGTAATGGGTGAATAGTAACTATTCGTGTTTGGATAATACTTACGTAATACCGAGTACTATTCCAGTATTTATCACAAGAAAAATGCTCAGGTTCCCCATTGACTTGGATTAAGTACATTATTCATGATGAATTCCGGAATAGTACTTTGGGATTCGTTACAAATAATCTGAACATGAATACTTTCTATTCGCCCATCACTAGTGCTGAGGCCTTCACTTACAGAGAAGCTGATACAATTCCCGACTACTAGACAGTGTATGTAAGGTGCTGTTCGTTCTCTGTACACTGTTTACATCTGGCCTCCCCTCCATCAATGCTGATGTGAGTGAAATCCATTCCATCTATGTCACTGGAGCTCCAAATAAATAAGACTTGTTTTACAAGCGCTTGGGAAATCAATGCAGCACAGCCTACTCTGTGGTGTACTGAATGTTTCTGTTTTATTACATCATGCGACCAGTTTATATAGTATCCCAAACAAAGAAGTAACTATGCACCAATAAGAGCCGCAGGGGTGTGTGGAAATGTGAAACTTCCCCGCCCATCAGTGTTAGCTGAATCCTATCACATCATTCAGTTATAAGACAAGATGGTTTCTAGAACAATAAAATGGATTGTATTCTCTCACAATCCCACCTTTTGTGACTAATTATGCGCATATCAGGAGGTATATATGAGCCATGCTATCTGCATATTCAGGGCTTTCCTACAGTTCTCTACCTGAATACTAGAGATGAGCGAACCGGTCGCGGTTCGGCTCGAGGTCGGTTTACCAAACGGGGGTCCCGTTCGAGTTCGGTTCGTCGAACGTTCGACGAACCGAACTCGAACCAATAGGCTATAATGGGAGGCAATCACAAACACATAAAAATGCATGATAAATGTACACAAACAGTTAATAAACATTGCCATAACACTTACCGGTCCCCGCGATCCATCCTGCACTCTGTCTCCTGCCGCTATTCCATCTGATGATCGCTGAATCCTCCCGGTGACAGGCACTGCCAGCAGAGAAGCAGGACCTATCGTGACGTCAAAATAGCCATGTGACCAGTCACGTGGCTATTATCTCATTGGCTACAGACTGGTCACATGACTATGACACGTCATGTAGGACCTGCGAGTGCATCTCTCCGGTACACGGTGCACATTTGTGTATCGCCGTGTACCGGCGATATGCTCTAGCACACGGTCGACTCCCCGTTCCGTTAGGGACCGGCTGACACAGCCGGTCATTAACGGAGATCACCGTTGCCATAGCAACTCAGTTAGCGGTGACGTCACCGCTAACCGCGGCTCCGGGAGCACCGTTGCTATGGTAACGCGTCTGTCAGCGTTACCGCTGTTACCGCTAGCAGCACTGATCACTCACGGAGTGAAGGCTGCACGCTGCTTCCCGATTGTAGTGAGGATTGTAGTGAGGATGAGGTGCCCCAGCCCATGATGGGCTGGTGCACCTCATCCTCACTACAATCGTCACTACTACTACACTAGTGAGGATTGTAGTGAGGATGAGGTGCCCCAGCCCATGATGGGCTGGTGCACCTCATCCTCACTACAATCGTCACTACTACTACACTAGTGAGGATTGTAGTGAGGATGAGGTGCCCCAGCCCATGATGGGCTGGTGCACCTCATCCTCACTACAATCATCACTACTACTACACTAGTGAGGATTGTAGTGAGGATGAGGTGCCCCAGCCCATGATGGGCTGGTGCACCTCATCCTCACTACAATCGTCACTACTACTACACTAGGGAGGATTGTAGTGAGGATGAGGTGCCCCAGCCCATCAAGTAATGGGCTGGGGCACCTCATCCTCACTACAATCCTCACTACAATCCTGAAGTGCAGTTTCTTCAAATTCATTTAAAGGCACTTGGAACGCTGAAACTGCTGCTTATAATTTAAGCCTCTATTAAAAACCTCTTATCAGCGCTGGTTTATTGGGGATTTATTGGGCTGACAGGGGGTAATAAAGATGGAGTCTCTAATGTGTCTGTGTATTTATTTCTACTAAAGTATTTTTTCTCTGTGTGGTGTCTTTTTTTAACCCTTTATTGGAGATTCTTAATGGCCGGGTCAAACGTGCCTGACATTAAGAATCTCTGGCTTAATACTGGCTAGTAAAACAAAGCCAGTATTAACTCATGATTACCCAACAAGCCACCCGGCTCCAGGGCTGTTGGAAGAGTTGGATACAGCGCCAGATGATGGCGCTTCTATGAGAGCGCCATTTTCTGGGACGGCTGCGGACTGAAATTCGCAGCAGTGGCGCCCAGAAACCTCGGGCTAACCTGTGCTGCAGATTCCAATCCCCAGCTGCCTAGTTGTACCCGGCTGGACACAAAAATGGGGCGAAGCCCACGTCATTTGTTTTTTAATTATTTCATGAAATAAGTGAAATAATTAAAAAAAAAAGGGCTTCCCTATATTTTTGGTTCCCAGCCGGGTACAAATAGGCAACTGGGGGTTGGAGGCAGCCCGTGGCTGCATGCTGTACCTGGCTAGCATACAAAAATATGGCGAAGCCCACGTCATTTTTTTGGTGGGCAAAAAACTTCTGCATACAGTCCTGGATGGAGTATGCTGAGCCTTGTAGTTCTGCAGCTGCTGTCTGCTCTTCTCCATACAGACACACAGCAGCTGCAGAACTACAAAGCTCAGCATACTCAGCATACTCCATCCAGGACTGTATGCACAAGTTTTTTGCTGAAAAAATTATGTGGGCTTCGCCATATTTTTGTATGCTAGCCAAGTACAGCAGGCAGGTACGGCTGCCCCCAACCCCCAGTTGCCTATTTGTACCCGGCTGGGAACCAAAGAAAAAGGGAAGCCCTTTTTTTATTATTTCATGAATTTCATGAAATAATTAGAAAACAAATGACGTAGGCTTCGCTCCATTTTTGTGTCCAGCCAGGTACATCTAGGCAGCTGGGGATTGGAATACGCAGCACAGGTTGGCCTGAGCTTTCTGGGCCCCACTGCTGCGAATTGCAGTCTGCAGCTGCCTCAGAAAATGGCACTTTCATAGAAGCGCCATCTTCTGGCACTGTATCCAACTCTTCCAGCACCTGCCTGCTATACCTGGCTAGCATACAAAAATATGGCAAAGCTCACGTCCTTTTTTTGTAGTTTTTTGGCCAAAAAATTAAAAAATGCTTCCCTGGATTTTCCATTGCCAGTGAAGGTAACACCAAGCAGTGGGGGTTAGCAGCCAGTAGCTGCTTGGATTACCCTTAGCTAGCAATACAAAAAATGCAGCGGGAGCCCATATATATTTTTTTTAATTATTTATTTAAATAACTAAAAACAAAATGGGCTTCCCTGTATTTTGATTGCTGGACATCACAGTGCTGTAAAAATAAATCTTTAAAAAAAATGACATAGCGCTTGCCACTCCCATCTGCCTGCCGTTACCTTGGTTGGCAATCAAAATACAGGGAAGCCCATTAATTTTTTCTATTTAAAAAATAGTTAAAAAAAAATGACGTTGGGTCCCCCCATTTTTGATAGCCAGCTAGGGTAAAACAGACGGCTGTAGCCTGAAAACCACAGCTGGCAGCTTTACCGTGGTTGGGGATCCAATGTGGAGGTCCCCCCAGGCTCTTTTTTTATAATTATTTTATAAATATTAATAATTACACAAAAAAAGTAGGGTCCCCCCCAAATTGGATCACCAGCCAAGGTAAAGCGGACAGCTGTGGTCTGGTATTCCCAGGGTGGGAAGGTCCATAGTTATTGGGCCTTCACAGCCTAAAAATAGCAGGCCGCAGGCACCCCAGACGTGGCGCATCTACTAGATGCGCCAATCCTGGCGCTTCACCCCAGCTCATCCCGTGCCCTGGTGCAGTGGCAAACGGGGTAATAAATCGGGTTGATACTAGCTGTAAAGTCACCTGAGATCAAGCCCAGCAGTTTGTGATGTCATGGCGTCTATTAGATACCCAACATCAAAAACAGTCCCCAAAACATTTCCTCTTTCACCAATTTATTGTAAGAAAAAAAATAAAGGGGTCCCACAACGACTCTGGACCGTCTAGAATATGGGGGGGAGACACTCAGGGAACGTATCCCCCATTTTATAGGAGTGCAGACCCTTCATGTGAGGAGTGTGGGTGCAATGAATCTGCACTCACTCTCCCCGGGTCCACAGCAGCAGAGTCCATGTCGTAATGGTTGCTACCAAAGCTGCAATGCCCTGCTCATGAGGTAAGGGCATGCCTAATCAGGAGAACTACTGTAGAGGAAGCTCTGCTCACTGGTATATAGGTGCTCAGAGGTAATAATAGATAAAATTAGTGATTAACCTCGGCACTCTAAATCTCCCAGACTAAGTCAGTAAGTCACAACGGATAGTAATGCAAAATCACTCTTTATTGGTCCGTATTAAGAAAAATTTTTTTTCATAAGCATATATGTTTTTGTCCAAAACAAGTTACAAATGACGTTTCGGCCTGAGGCTTCGTCAGATTGGACTTATCTGCATGTAATCATGAAAAATGACAATAATCAGTATCACATAAGAGTGAGAGAACAATAACATAAACTCGAACAATGTAGAGGTACAATTGGGATGCAGCCAAAAAAATTGCAACACAGCAAGAAATGAAACACATGATACAAATGTCATAATACAGTACAAGGACAATATAGTAATGACAAATATGGGGTCAGAGTAGGCTTAGACAGCTCTGGTACGAAAGAGATGTCAATCATAAAGTAACATGTGCAGTAGGTGTAGAGCTACACTATGCATGGCAGAGCTAATGGGTAGACCGACCATAGAAAAAGAACGGAGAAAAAGTGGAGAAAAAGTGGAGAAAAAGTGGAGAGAAAGTGGAGAAAAAGTGGAGAAAAAATGGAGAAAAAGTGGAGAAAAAAATGGAGAAAATGTGGAGAAAAAGTGGAGAAAAAATGGAGAAAAAATGGAGAAAAAAATGGAGAAAAAGTGGAGGAAAAAGTGGAGAAAAAGTGGAGAAAAAGTGGAGAAAAAATGGAGAAAAAGTAGAGAAAAAGTGGAGAAAAAGTGGAGAAAAAATGGAGAAAAAGTGGAGAAAAAGTGGAGAAAAAGTGGAGAAAAAGTGGCGAAAAAATGGAGAAAAAGTGGAGAAAAAATGGAGAAAAAATGGAGAAAAAGTGGAGAAAAAGTGGAGAAAAAGTGGAGAAAAAATGGAGAAAAAGTGGAGAAAAAGTGGAGAAAAAGTGGAGAAAAATGGAGAAAAAATGGAGAAAAAGTGGAGAAAAAGTGGAGAAAAAATGAAGAAAAAGTGGAGAAAAAAATGGAGAAAAAGTGGAGAAAAAGTGAAGAAAAAGTGGAGAAAAAGTGGAGAAAAAGTGGAGAAAAAATGGAGAAAAAGTGGAGAAAAAGTGGAGAAAAAATGGAGAAAAAGTGGAGAAAAAGTGGAGAAAAAGTGGAGAAAAAATGGAGAAAAAGTGGAGAAAAAGTGGAGAAAAAGTGGAGAAAAAATGGAGACAAAGTGGAGAAAAAGTGGAGAAAAAGTGGAGAGAAAATGTGGAGAAAAAGTGGAGAAAACGTGGAGAAAAAGTGGAGAAAAAGTGGAGAAAAAGTGGAGAAAAAGTGGAGAAAAAGTGGAGAAAAAATGGAGAAAAAGTGGAGAAAAAATGGAGAAAAAGTGGAGAAAAAATGGAGAAAAAGTGGAGAAAAAATGGAGAAAAAATTGAGAAAAAGTGGAGAAAAAGTGGAGAAAAAATGGAGAAAAAGTGGAGAAAAAATGGAGAAAAAGTGGAGAAAAAGTGGAGAAAAAGTGGAGAAAAAGTGGAGAAAAAGTGGAGAAAAAATGGAGAAAAAGTGGAAAAAAAGTGGAGAAAAAATGGAGGAAAAGTGGAGAAAAAATGGAGAAAAAGTGGAGAAAAAGTGGAGAAAAAGTGGAGAAAAAATGGAGAAAAAGTGGAGAAAAAGTGGAGAAAAAATGAAGAAAAAGTGGAGAAAAAAATGGAGAAAAAGTGGAGAAAAAGTGGAGAAAAAGTGGAGAAAAAATGGAGAAAAAGTGGAGAAAAAGTAGAGAAAAAATGGAGAAAAGGTGGAGAAAAGGTGGAGAAAAAGTGGAGAAAAAGTGGAGAAAAAGTGGAGAAAAAGTGGAGAAAAAAATGGAGAAAAAGTGGAGAAAAAGTGGAGAAAAAGTGGAGAAGAAGTGGAGAAGAAGTGGAGAAGTGTTTGTTCATGCCAGATGGGAGATAAATAGTTTTTTACCGGCGCTGTCATTTACTGTAACGTGATCATCGGTGTACGGTGTATACCTGTGATCACGTGAGCGGGGACCGGAAAAACCATCCTGAATCATGATCTCCAGGGTCTCAGCTAGCCCTGAAACCCCGGAGATTTTCTGACGCCGGGGGGCGTTATTCACTTATTTCTGCCTGCTGTTTATAAACGGCAGATCAGAATAAGGCTACATTAACATGACCGATCCATTTTTGTGGTCTGCAAAAAACAGTCCGTTTTTTTTCACGGGTGCATCCGTGTGACATCCGTTTCCGTTCCGTAGACGGTCCGTATGTCATCTGTTTGTCATCCGTGTGCCTTCCGTTTTTTTTGTGTACTGCAAAAAAACTGAATGAGGGTAAATGCATAAATTTACCCAGGATCCATAGCTTCATCCTACATGAGGCGGTCACATGTTCACTCCAGTGCCATTTTCTACTGCTTTTCACAGCGTAGAGCGCTCTGGTGATTTTCTTGTGCTTGTGCACTTCATATCAGTCTTTTCTGTCATTATAATGGCAGAAAGACACATAATGTCCCACTCTCCTGCATTTTGTAATTTTGCACCCTTTGGTGCCTTTCATTTGGCACTAAGGGGTGCTTAGCTTTGTATTTAGCCAAAAAAATGAAAAAAAAAAAAATGACGTAGGGTTCCCTCTAGTTTTGTAGCCAGCTAGGGTAAAGCAGACGGCTGCAGCCTGCAGACCACAGCTGGCAACCTCACCTTGGCTGGTAATCCAAAACTGAGGGCACCCCACGCTGTTATTTTAAATTAAATAAATAATTAAAAAAAAACAACACGTAGGGGTCCCCCCAAAATTGGATCACCAGCCAAGGTAAAGCAGACAGCTGGGGTCTGATATTCTCAGACTAAGGAGGTCCATGGTTATTGGACTCTCCCCAGACTAAAAATAGCAGGCCGCAGCCGCCCCAGAAGTGGCGCATCCATTAGATGCGCCAATCCTGGTGCTTCGCCCCAGCTCATCCCGCGCTCTGGTGCGGTGGCAAACGGGGTAATATATGGGGTTAATACCAGATGTGTAATGTCACCTGGCATCAAGCCCTGGGGTTGGTGAGGTCAGGCGTCTATCAGATACCCGACATCACCAACCCAGTCAGTAATAAAAAAAAATAGACGACAAACACATTTTTATTTGAAAAAACACTCCCCAAAACATTTCCTCTTTAACCAATTTATTAGAAAGAAAAACAAATCCAGGTCTGGTGTAATCCAAGGGGTTGCCATGACGATCCACACTGTCCCAGTCATCAATGAAGAGCAGGATGTTCCCCATTGGCTGGGAGAGCAGTGCAGTAACCTGAGCTAACATCAATGGGTCAGCCCAGGTCACTGCAGGGGATGACAAGTGCTGCTGTCAGCGAGGTACATTAACTGCGCTGATCTCCAGCACACTGACAGCCCCTGTCACAGAGTTCAATGACCAGCGCCTTCACACCAAGTATCGCGAGAGGCCCGTGACGTCACCGCTAGTCAGTCTCGGGTCGGAAGCGAGAGAAGGTGATGTGACAAGCGGCGGCCATGGAGGACAGTGACAGCGCTGAGGTCGGGATGGCGGGACTTCATCACCGCAGGTAAGCCGAGCGGGACCATGTGTGTGTGTGTGTGTGTGTGTGTGTACATGCCGCGGGCAGGAGGGGGCGGAGCGAGCTGAGCGGGGAAGTGTGGGCTTCCTGCACGTAACTAGGATAAACATCGGGTTACTAACCAAAGCGCTTTGGTTGGATACCCGATGTTTATCTTGGTTACCAGCTTCTGGCAGGCTGCCAGCGATGGCTCCTGCACACTGTAGCTGTAAAAAGCCCTGCTTTTTGCTGCTAGAACCGTTCTCGAACGTATCTAGAACTATCGAGCTTTTGCAAAAAGCTCGAGTTCTAGTTCGATCTCGAACAGCCCCCAAAATCACTCGAGCCTAGAACTGGAGAACCTCGAACCTAGAACCGCGCTCAACTCTACTGAATACCCATAATTATATCACAACACTAATGGATCTCTTGTCTCATTTCCTTATTCCACGAGTTCTTTGACAGGATTTCCCTTACATGTGGACCTGATTACCTTTTTGTATAACACAAAGTAGCACTTTTACAGCAACATATACCAACATGCAAGAAAATACCAGTTATCTACAGGTATTCATGAAAATTGCTCACTTAAAGCCTTAAACTAATTGGTTAGTTCAGGACAAAGACTTTCTCCCACCATGAGTCCTTGTTTGTATTGTGTTCCTGTAACCATTGTTCCTTTATTTTGGCTATTTCCCCTATATCAGCCTTGATCTGGAAATTTCCCATAAGGCCCTATATGAGATAGTCCGGCACTATGGTGTGTTGAGACAATCATTCTGCTGGTTCTGTGACTTTACAACGATTGATGGGTTTTCCCTCAAGCTTCATTGAAGTTTCTGTGGTTGGGAGAAGCTGAATCGGCCCATCTAATCTTGGCTCATGGCTCTTTCTCGCTTATCTATTTAAGATCACCTAGCTCCTGGCACTGATTTAGGATCTGGAATTGAAGAATATGTTTGTTTATCACACTATTCAGCCAATCATATAAAATTTGTACATCCCTGGTCATTATATTTTGCTAAATCTGAAGTATCTGTGTGAAATATAACCATGTTCTAGGTGCTAAACCAAAAAAATATCTTATACAGAGACATATGTATTAAGAAAACAAAACAAAGCATGCATTCGATCCATGACTTCCCAGTTTGCACCTTTACCTTCTGTATTTTTGCCTTGACTATCCAATTCAGCCTTTCCACCTTCCAACTGCTCTTTGGAGGGTAAGAAGTGTGGAATGGTGCTACTTCCCAGATACTGTAAGATCTCCCTAATGTCCTGTCTATAAAATATGCACTTTTACCACTTCTGGAACCCCAGTTTTACATACCACCTCCATCATGTGCTTTTCATAAAAATCATCATTTTCTGCACTGGAATGTCTCAGATCAAGCTTGGAAAGAAATGTACTTTACAAGCACAAACTTGCAAAAACCTACTCATAGTATACATATACTGTATAATCAATCTGCAGTCTCTGGAAAAAGTAAAGCAGATGAGGGGTGTGTTTCTGCGGAATCTTTACAGTTTTTCTTACATTGTTTTAGGCACATGTCTTATAAGACTGGGTGTGTCTAGCCACCTGGGTATTGAACCCTGGTGCTACTCATACCTTGTCTACCAAAGCATACATTGATAACTGTCTTTCACAGATGTGTTAGTCCATGGGTTACCTGGGCCATCATTGAGAAGAGAGCTCATGGCAGAGAAAGCTTACTGCCCTTTATCCACAGACCTTCCTCAGTCAGCTGGGCTCCCTGCGTCTCACACTCCGTGTTGAATCACTTGTTCCTGTAGGGATTTAAGAACAAGAGGAGTGACAGGTGGCATGGAAGTGATAGGTGCCACTGAGTTTCTGGTCCATATTGGTAAGAGACTCTCAACTCTAGGACTGTTTGCTGCTTTCTTGTCGGCTGCATCTGTGTAAGCATGTCCTCTGACTCGATCACTGTCAGCTCAGGTCTGAGCTTTATCTTCACTATACCAGGCTCATTTGATAACAGGACAGCCTTTGTCCGGGCTCGTATGCACTCTGCGGTTTTTATAGATTTCTCATGTGACATTAGGAAAGATCTACCGCCCACATACACATTTGACTATCTTACCCTTTTCTGCTCTACATGTCCCAGAGAGGGTATCTTCATCATTGCCTCCTGTACCGATAGGAGGGGAGAGAGTGGTTCGACTTTTTATTACCTCATGTTTTATAAACTGTAGCTTATCCAGTGTAGAATTAACCAACATCTTATCATCTTGTTCCATGTATGAAAAAAAAGTAAAAATATGCGTTAGATCATTCTATAATGTTAGCTCTGATTATGATACAGTTAGTGGTCGTCTATACTATACATGGTTGAAAACACTAACTAAATAACATATAGGACAAGATTTTCCTATGTTTCATTTTCTCATTTAGCAGACATGTTTCTTAGTAATCCAGGAAATATGACTGTGCAGGGGAAGGACCAGTATTAGAGTCTCTCTAGTATGTATGTCTTCTGCGCACTCTACTGTTGGAGAATATAATATGTTACATCTTCTCCCCCTTTTGGAATTCAGTATCCTCTTGACAACTGGATTCAAGAGTGTGTATCAGTTGAGTCCCACATTTATGGTATGAGAAAAAGCACATTGCATCTAGATTAACATTTATAAAATGTGTATATCTCTAAATATCTCTGCTAACTTTGTGTTGTATCAGATCTGTGCCATCCAGAAAAGCAATGACACAGCATATTTTACTTTGTGCTACTACATTATTGCCTGGGCTTTGCAAGTCAGTCCCCCCCTTTTTGAAAAAAAACAAAACAAAACAAAAAACAATTTAACAAATTCTACAGTTTATGGCCTTTTTGGGCTGATATTCTGTATCCTTCCTTTCCTCTGTTGAAATGAAAAAAAGGAAAATAAGTAAGTCATTTTGTAAGATGTGAATAGGACAACAGGCAATAAATTATCTACATACTATAAACAAAAATAATTCAACCTCCGGATATAGCAAAGTCCATAGATATACTGTATATTTTTTCAGAATCGATATCATTGCCACAATATACATTGTCGATAAATTCTGGGCATCTTGTGATAACATGATCCGTGTAAACTATAAATTATATCCATGAAAGGGAAACAAAAACAAAATAAAATAAAATATTGTCAGTCTTGTAGGCAGAGTTACAAAATAAAAATGTATTTCCAAGTAAATCACCATAAAATGCTTGATTATTTCCAACAAAAAAAACTGTTATATCTCAAGAAATCTAATTTTCTCGGCAATGTCAATTTCTTAATTCTAACTGAATAGACAATAAGACCTTGCTCTACAAGTTGGGAGATGTTGCATTCCAATGTTTTCTTTTGGAGGGGTTAGTTTTGTACTAGGAGTAGAGAAAAAAAAACGTATCTGTTTTAAGTTTGAAGGAGATTCTGCTCCTCCCTTCAGCCAAGTAGCAAAGGTTCTCTTTTTTATATTTGCTCTGCAAAACACAATCTGTTTTGGTTCTATTTAATTTACATTTTTTACAAATGGATAAAATCCCTTCTAGAATTCGAATTTTTGGATTGGCTAACACAGTTCAATGATATATATTTACCTTCCCCTATTTTGTTAGCTATAATGCTGCAGGACTTTTATATATATATATATATATATATATATATATATATATATATATAAAAATATGTATGTGTATATATATATATATATATATATATATATATATATATATATATATATATATATATATATATACAGTCAGGGCCAGAAATATTTGGACAGTGACACAAGTTTTGTTATTTTAGCTGTTTTCAAAAACATGTTCAGAAATATAATTATATATATATACTATGAGCTGAAAGTGCACACTCCCAGCTGCAATATGAGAGTTTTCACATCCAAATCGGAGAAAGGGTTTAGGAATCATAGCTCTGTAATGCATAGCCTCTTCTTTTTCAAGGGACCAAAAGTAATTGGAAAAGGGACTCTAAAGGCTGCAATTAACTCTGAAGGCATCTCCCTCATTAACCTGTAATCAATTAAATAGTTAAAAGGTCTGGGGTTGATTACAGGTGTGTGGTTTTGCATTTGGAAGCTGTTGCTCTGACCAGACAACATGCGGTCTAAGGATCTCTCAATTGAGGTGAAGCAGAACATCCTGAGGCTGAAAAAAAAGAAAAAATCCATCAGAGAGATAGCAGACATGCTTAGAGTAGCAAAATCAACAGTCGGGTACATTCTGAGAAAAAATGAATTGACTGGTGAGCTTGGGAACTCAAAAAGGCCTGGGCGTCCACGGATGACAACAGTGGTGGATGATCGCCGCATACTTTCTTTGGTGAAGAAGAACCCGTTCACAACATCAACTGAAGTCCAGAACACTCTCAGTGAAGTAGGTGTATCTGTCTCTAAGTCAACAGTAAAGAGAAGACTCCATGAAAGTAAATACAAAGGGTTCACATCTAGATGCAAACCATTCATCAATTCCAAAAATAGACAGGCCAGAGTTAAATTTGCTGAAAGACACCTCATGAAGCCAGCTCAGTTCTGGAAAAGTATTCTATGGACAGATGAGACAAAGATCAACCTGTACCAGAATGATGGGAAGAAAAAAGTTTGGAGAAGAAAGGGAACGGCACATGATCCAAGGCACACCACATCCTCTGTAAAACATGGTGGAGGCAACGTGATGGCATGGGCATGCATGGCTTTCAATGGCACTGGGTCACTTGTGTTTATTGATGACATAACAGCAGACAAGAGTAGCGGGATGAATTCTGAAGTGTACCGGGATATACTTTCAGCCCAGATTCAGCCAAATGCCGCAAAGTTGATCGGACGGCGCTTCATAGTACAGATGGACAATGACCTCAAGCATACAGCCAAAGCTACCCAGGAGTTCATGAGTGCAAAAAAGTGGAACATTCTGCAATGGCCAAGTCAATCACCAGATCTTAACCCAATTGAGCATGCATTTCACTTGCTCAAATCCAGACTTAAGACGGAAAGACCCACAAACAAGCAAGACCTGAAGGCTGTGGCTGTAAAGGCCTGGCAAAGCATTAAGAAGGAGGAAACCCAGCGTTTGGTGATGTCCATGGGTTCCAGACTTAAGGCAGTGATTGCCTCCAAAGGATTCGCAACAAAATATTGAAAATAAAAATATTTTGTTTGGGTTTGGTTTATTTGTCCAATTACTTTTGACCTCCTAAAATGTGGAGTGTTTGTAAAGAAATGTGTACAATTCCTACAATTTCTATCAGATATTTTTGTTCAAACCTTCAAATTAAACGTTACAATCTGCACTTGAATTCTGTTGTAGAGGTTTCATTTCAAATCCAATGTGGTGGCATGCAGAGCCCAACTCGCGAAAATTGTGTCACTGTCCAAATATTTGTGGACCTAACTGTATAATATATATATATATATATATATATATATATATATATATATATATATATATATATTACTGATTATTTTATATGGGCAGTTACATACTTCTATTTTATATTTACCAAGTCTACAAGGTTTTCACTCATTTACATCTGACTTGAATTTATTGGATGTTTGATTAAGCTAATATACTATTTTATAATATTTAAAGCGAGGAAAACCCAAAAATGTTTATAGCTTGGGGGATTTCAGCTTTGGAAGAAAGAACTATTTAGAGGGGCCTGGCTAACATGGGTGTATACTGAGAGTGTCTTCATTTTTATGCAGTTATGTGCTTTGTTATTGGCTACTATTCCATGAACGCGTACATTTCTGCATGTCATACCAAGATCAGCAGGGGCCTGATTACTACCAGCCTGACCACCCCCAGCATACTCAGGCACACAATATCAAAGCACTTGACCAGGTGGACTAAATACCTGGGTCCGCAATCAGTGTCTGTGAGGGACACTGCCTATTTCCTTTTTCTACGTGCAGGCAGTGATTGCAGTGATGCCTCCTGCTCTGCAGCTGTTGTTGCACATTTGCAAGCACCATCAGCAACCATGTCTGGTTCTTTGTCCCAGCATAGTTTTTGGCTGTTTTTACCCCAGGCCTTGGAATAAAAATGTAAATACCCAGGGTGGGTGACTCACAGGCCCAAACACTAAATGGGCACATTTCCAGACTGCTTGCCATGTCACTGTTGCCATTTAGACTCATGGACACTGAGGCTTTCCACAACCTCATGGAGGTGGCCATCCCTTGCCACTGTACCTACAACCAGATATGGTTGTGTGTGATAATGGACGTAATCTGATGACAGCTCTGAAGCTTGGCAAGCTTGCACATGTACCATGCCTGACCCACGTCCTAAATGTAGTGATTCAGTAATTTCTGAAAACCTACCCAGATTTGCCTGAGCTACTTGTGAAAGTACTCCGCATGTGTGACCATTTCCACAAGTCAGCTACAGTTGCTGATCTGGCAGTGCTGCAACAGCACTTGGAAGTGCCACCTCACCGACTGGTGTGTAACGTGGCCACGTACTGGAACTCTACATTCCAAATGTTGGCAAAGGCATTGTGAGCAGCAGAGAGCAGTAGTTGAATAGCAGCTTTATGTCCGTTGGTATTGGCGTTAGCCTCTGCACATAAGAACCAACAAGTGGTCATGGATGTCTGACATCTGTGGGATTCTCCAAAGCTCTGAGGAATCAACCAAGATGAGTGGTGATGATACGGCCAGCACAACCATCCCGCTTCTGTGTGTACTCAAACAATTAAAGAGGAAGCTTTAAATGTGGAGCAGGTGAAGATGGAGGAAGAAAGCACATAAGGTTATACTACCCAACCCAGCTTCATTGCATCTTTTCAGCGCAGATTGGGTGATAATGATGAGGAGGAGGCTCAGCAGGGGGAGGTGAAGAAGAAACAAGAGTTGGTTACCTACAGAGGGGACTACCCACACTAGCTTCATGATGCCTGTTCAGCGTGCATGGGCTGAAGATGAAGAGCAGAGTGAAGAGGAGGAGTGGGAGAGTCATCCTTTTAGCGGGGATTGGGAACTCTTGTCTCTAAGACGTCTGGCACTCATGGCTAACTTTATGTGCCACTGCCTTTCCTATGACTCTCTCATAATACACATTTTGGCCAACATTAATTACTGGTTCACCTTTCGCAACACAAACTACATGGAGAATTTCCCATCTCTCCTTCCTGCGATGGAGAGGGCTAGTAAAATGTTGCAATATCAGAAGGCCCTAGGCGAACAATTAGCACAAAAATTCCCACCTGAAAATGTTGGCGGTATCAAAGCTGGATACATGACATGGACTGTCTCTCAACACATTGAAGTTGCTGTCATGCCCTGTTATCATTTTGTCAGAGTATGTTTTTAGCACTACCTGGTGAATAATAGCTAATAGGTGCATCCACCTGTCAACTAAAAATGCTGACAGGCTGACTCTTATCAAAATGAACAAGGCCTGAATTGACCCAAACGTCTCAACCCCACCGGATGACAGAAGCAGAACCTAAAGTGAATTTTAATGTTCCTTTTATTTGGGGTGTATTCCCATGCACTCTTTCCCACCCTAAAAAGGGCAGCACTGTATTAATTAACACATACAGGCCAATTGACCCAACATATAATACAAATTCAGAATATTGATTTTCCACTGATATGGTCAGAAAAAAACTTGCTTATTTGTAAGACTAGTTACTTGTAGTGCCATGAATGTATGGCTGGTTCCTTATAAAACCCAAGGGGCTATTTTGTAGTACTGACTGTATTAACTATAAAGTAAGCTCTAATGGCACAGAGAAGATCCAACAACTACATTCTTTTCAAAGCAAATCTTTAATTATCCTCTGCGAATGTAAAAGTTTCTCAAAGACACACAGAAGGAAACATTTTAAAACCTTATTTCAAGACAAAAAAAAATAGAAAAGACAATAAAAATGTTTTATTTTGTTGAATAAAATTATTAGTTCTTAGCTACTGAAGAGTTGGTTCACTTACAACTGATGAATGGCGTTGATATGTGGCTAACCCTTCAATCACTTTTTAGTACAAAGCAGACTCTGCTTTCTACTGTCTACAGCACTTTCAGGAGAGTCTCTTTTAAGTTATTTTAACAACTTATCGCTATTTGTCATTATTGTCCATCATGAGCCCATCAGTTTGTGGATACTTGTAATGTTGATTTCATGGCATTGCTTCTCTACCTATTTGATCTGAGGAGCTGCAAAAGTCAGGCTCCTGCTTGGATTGGTGTTCTCACCTATGTCAGCAGTTTACTCCTTCATATTTTGCTTTTGATAGTGACATGCCACCCGAGGAGTTTAACAGAGGGGAAGAGCTCCATTTGTCAACCCATCGGCACACTCCCAGCACGATCACAGGGCACAGATGTGCTCCGCACAGAAAGAATAGTTAATTCATCAAGTGCATTGTACAAAATAAAACTATTGTATAAAAGGAAGCTATTAAACATTTAGTCAACCCATGAAAAATAATGAGACATGAAAATGAGATAAAAACAACTGCTGCTTCTTTGAATATGCAGTTTACAAAATGTGTTATATTTTAGAAATTCTATGGATATTGAGTGGCTTCAGGATAATACATGGTGTATAGAATAGTTACTACCCTGCCTTATTAAATAATTTTACATAGGCTCATCAAAATAGAGGACAAATGTCAAGAAAAAAAATCATAATACACTGGCCTTTATGAAGCTTTGAATCAACTGAATTCTTATGAAGTCGTGCTTAATAGTGCTCTTGAGGAACGGTCTATGCTTTTCGTGCAGGATCTGTCTTGTAGCTGTAATGAGTTTTTACAGTTACAAGACAGAGCTTGCACAGTTACAAAAGCAAACAGATTTAAAAGGTAACCTGTTTCCATGCTGGCCTCGAAGAAACTATGTGAAAATGACTGTGAAATTGCCAATGTTGAGCTTGAAATTATAAGCAACAATAAGTTTTATTACTAGCCTTGTCAATAATTTACATGGTACTACCAAAGAGTTCAGACTGCTTGACAATTTTGAAATAATAAAATACAAACTATTTATTTGTTATTCTGAATGTTTAATCTAGAAACAATAAAATGTGAAAAATTAGAGGGGTGGTTATTACTGATCTGAGGCGGCAACAAAGAGTGCACTGTCACTGTGCAAATCGCACAATGTACAGCATGCTGGGACACAGCAGAGACTAGCCCAGCCTCTGAAATACAGAGGGCTCAGAGGCTGTGACAGTGACCACAAACTCTCCACTTGATGATGCTTTGTTTCATTATCCCAGTATGCACTGGGATTTTCAAACAAAGCGTCATCAGGCAGGAAGTAGGGTAAAATTCAGTAGCAGTTAATGTAGTAAGGGAACAGTAGGGCATTTTTAATGCAGCCATGTTTAACAATACTGCAATAAATAGATAGGGATTTAGATGAAAAATTCTTCAGCTTGCGGACCACCCCTTTCAGCAATAGATCAAGAAAAACAACCACACAAAATCTTTTTTTTTTTAAAAATTTAGCAACTCCAGTCCTTTTCCTGAGCGATCCTCCCCAATTATAATTTGTAATTGAATAAATTGTCAGCATACGAGTAAAGATAATGTCAGGGAATGTTTTAAACCCTTTTGATTTATAAAGTTTAAAAGGGAACCTGTCACATTAATAAACACTGTAATCTGTAGGCAGCATGAAGTAGAATGAGGAGTTGAACAGATTCATATTTAGGTTTGTAGGGAAATCTTTTCTTGTATATATAATTGCATACAAAGACACATTTTATCACTGATTAGTACAGCCCACTTGATGTAGAAGCCAACAATGAGCGGGGATTTGAATGAGTAAAATACAAATTATACTTAATGTGTTAATACAAACCCAAAAATATCAAGCTCAGCCTGCTCTCTCCTGTTCTATAACAACCTGTCTGTGGTAGGGTCTTTTAAGAACTAACTTGTCCTTTCCCTTCCTGTGACTCTGCTCTCAATTAACAATTTGTTTCTGTCTTTTCCTCTCAAGTCATCCGCCAAACTTTTTTCTTTTTTAAATGCCTTGTCATTATCCAAACTTTTAACTAGAGATGAGCGAACCTTAGATTCGGTGTTGTATGTTCGTGTCAAACACAGACTTTGTGTGCTCGGGTGCGCTTGGTGCTTAGCCCAGTGTTAGCCGCTTGCAGTGCTTGAGCGGCTCGCACTGGGGGTAACAACAGCATGATCAGATGTAGTGTGCACCCCCCAAAAAAAGGAAGAACCCCCCCCCCCGCCTACCCGTCCCCAGCAGTTTATGTTTATAGCTGACTGTATGTGGGCAGAGACCCGAACTGCCTAATTAGTGAATTCCATTGGGATTCAGGTCAAGCCTTGGCTTGACAAAGAACGCAGGCAGCGTTCGAAATGCGTAGCCACACATGGGCTCCCTATTTTGTCCCTTGTAACTATAATTTGTTTACGTCCTTTAAAATAAAGCTTGCACAAGATTTTATATTATTCAGGAAGCTGGACTGTTTTTTTTTTCTTCTGTTTTTCTGCAATGTGTTGTCAAATTTTTTGACGTAGCATGCACGTTCAGACCAAACGATGTCTGACGCATGACAAAAATATAACAAAACTATACAGCATGTAAGGGGGAACACTGGGGACACAGTAACAATGGTGGATCCTACCTCTAGTGAGAGGGGTATATGGGACACCTCCTATCCTCACCTGCTGCTGTCCCTACTGTCCTAGCCAGGCCCTATACAGTCTCCTCAATTGTGGCCAAACAGGAACCTGAGACCCTGAAAAAATCTGATAGTTGCCCTGGCTAGTTCGTTGGCAGCTGGGAGACACTAGCCCCACCCCTGCACTAGGATGACACAAGTGAAGGTAAGACAAACAGGGGAGACAGCACCAAAAGGATAGATTTTGGCTTCTGGAACACTCCTTCAAAGCTCCTTCCACCAAGGCAGCCAGAATACAAATAGATTTGTATAATCAGCATAGATTACTGGGAAACCCTGCTACTTAAACACAAAGGGGCGTAACACTGCTGGAAAGCTGCTAGTATCAAAACAGACATTAACTGTTTCAGAAGCAAAAGAAACAAAACTTTTAAATGTAGAGAGCTAGATGGCGATAAGAGGATCCAGTCCTAAAGCTGTCACTAGTCTCCAGAAACAGAGAGATGACCATGACACGTGTACATTGTCAGCAGCCAATGCAAAACTATTCACAAATGTTTCAATTCATCAGGTTCTTAAAAATGTGTAACAAATGTGATTTGCTCTTCTCTGTTTGAAACATTGGAAAGGATATCAAGTATGTTTGTTTCAAATCCTTGGGACATACAGCTGGTGAAAAAAGTGTTGAATACGTCACCAATTTTCTAAGTAAATATATTTCTAAACTTGCTATTGACATGAATTTCTCACCAGATGTCGATAACAACCCATTCAATCCACACAGGCAAAGAAATAAAACCATAGATGTCAATAAATTTAATCATGTGTAATAATTAATGATGAGTACGTGTGCTCTGCACTGCTCAATCGAGTACTGTGGTTGCTTGAGGTAAATACTCAACTCACCGTTCTGTTACCTGCCCTGACACAGCCCTTGACCAGCACAGTCCCCATCATCTGCATGCAGCAGGCAGCAAATATCGCCCGGCAACCTCCATTCTGTCTTCCCGGCCACTACAGTCCATATCATCTAGGTGCAATTGGCATCGCCTGGCAACTTCCATTCCTTGTGCGCTGTCCAAATGTTTCCCCATGATCAAAGAAACTGCGCAGTTAGTTCCTCTCGAGTTCCAGCATTCTGGAAATAAATCTCTCCCTCTCTTTTATGAAACAGGGACTCGAGTGAAACTAACCTCCCAGTTACTTTGGCCGTGGGTAAACATTTGAATGGCGCATTTGAAACAGGAGATGTTGGGCGATGCCAGCTGCACCCGCATGATAGGTACTGTGGTGGCAGGGAGCACTGTAAGGACTGATAACAGAATGGGGATTCAGGTAAAATATGCTTGAGCCATGCATTGACTCTTATTGTGCTCGGTACTCAAGTTGAGCATTTCTGAGGATCCAACATGCTCAATTCGAGTAACGTTTGTGCTCGCTCATCAGTAGGAATAATGAATAATGACTTAGGGAAAAAGTATTGAACATACTTACTGAAATGTATTTAATACTTTGCAAAAAAGCCTTTGCTTGTGATAACAGCTTCAAAATTCCTCCTGTATGGAAAAACTAGTTACATGCATTTCTCAGGTGTAACTTGGGCCATTCTTCTGCACAAACGCTCTTAAAATCCTGAAGGCTCTGTGAGCTCCTTCTTTTAACTCTGAGCTTTTGTTTCTTCCATACATTTTTTAATTGACTCAGATCAGGGGATTGGCTGGTCCATTCTTACAGATTTATTTTCTCTCTCTGAAACTAATTGAGAGTTTTCTTGGCTCTGTGTATGGGATCATTTTCTTGCTTAAATGTTCACCCTCATTTCATCTTTATCATCCTGGTAGATGGCAGCAGATTTTTATCAAGAATGTCTTGGTACATCTGTCCATTCATCCTTCCTTCAATTAAATGAAGTTTGCCAGTGCAGGCTGTAAAACAACTCCACACCATGATGTTTGCACCTCAACCTTCACTGTTGGTATTGTGTTTTGGGATGGTATGCAGTGCCTTTTTGCATCCAAACATGGTGTGTTATGGCATCCAAAGAATTCAGCTTTGTTCTCATTTGATCAGACTATATTGTCCCAATGTTTCATAGACTTGTGTAAATGTTGGTGAGCAAACCTTAAAGGGACTCTGTCACCAGATTTGGCAATTTTAAACCACTGTCACCACCACTGGGCTCTTATATACAACATTCCAGATTGCTGTATATAAGAGCCCAGTCCACTCTCTATAACATAAAAAAACACTTTTATAATACTCACCTAAGGGACAGTCCGGTCTGATGGGTGTTGCTCGCCTCTGGTCCAGCACCTCCTCTCTCGGCGATTGCCATCCTTCTTCTGAGGCCCATGTGTATGTGTATGATGCATCCTAAGTTACCTACACTGGCCAGCATTGAGGTCCTTCGCAGGCACACTTTGATCTACCTTGCTCAGGACAGATCAAAGTATTGTAGTGCGCATGCGCGGCAGTCTTTATCTTTTCCTCTTACCTGTGCATTATAGTACTTTGATCTGTCCTCAGCAGGGCAGATCATAGTGCACCTGTGCAGGACCGCAATGCCATCCTGTGTGAATGACGTAGGACACGTCATCCATACTGGAATGGGTAGAAGGAGGACAGCAATCGCAGCAGAGAGCGGGCGCCGGACCTGAGAGTAGTGACACCCATCCGACCACACCGCCCCTTAGGTGAGTATTATAAAAGTGTTTTTATGTTATGCAGAGTGGCTTAGGCTCTTATATACAGTATTCTGGAATGCTGTATATAAGAGCTCAGTAGTTTTGACCACAGCTTATACAGTCATATGAAAAAGTTTGGGCACCCCTATTAATGTTAACCTTTTTTCTTTATAACAATTTGGGTTTTTGCAACAGCTATTTTAGTTTCATATATCTAATAACTGATGGACTCAGTAATATTTCTGGATTGAAATGAGGTTTATTGTACTAACAGAAAATGTGCAATCTGCATTTAAACAAAATTTGACAGGTGCAAAAGTATAGGCACCCTTATCAATTTCTTGATTTGAACACTCCTAACTACTTTTCACTGACTTACTGAAGCACTAAATTGCTTTTCTAACCTCATTGAGCTTTGAACTTCATAGGCAGGTGTATCCATTCATGAGAAAAGGTATTTAAGGTGGCCAATTGCAAGTTGGTCTCCTATTTGAATCTCCTATGGAGAGTGGCATCATGGGCTCCTTAAAACAACTCTCAAATGATATGAAAACAAAGATTATTCAACATAGTTGTTCAGAGGAAGGATACAAAAAGTTGTCTCAGAGATTTAAACTGTCAGTTTCCACTGTGAGGAACATAGTAAGGAAATGGAAGAACACAGGTACAGTTCGTGTTAAGCCCAGAAGTGGCAGGCCAAGAAAAATATCAGAAAGGCAGAGAAGAAGAATGGTGAGAACAGTCAAGGACAATCCACAGACCACCTCCAAAGACCTGCAGCATCATCTTGCTGCAGATGGTGTCAATGTGCTTCGGTCAACAATACAGCGCACTTTGCACAAGGAGAAGCTGTATGGGAGAGTGATGCAAAAGAAGCTGTTTCTGCCAGCACGCAACAAACAGAGTCGCCTGAGGTATGCAAAAACACATTTGGACAAGCCAGTTACATTTTGGAAGAAGGTCCTGTGGACTGAGGAAACAAAGATTGAGTTGTTTGGTCATACAAAAAGGCATTATGCATGGAGGCAAAAAAACACGGCATTCCAAGAAAAGCACTTGCTACCCACAGTAAAATTTGGTGGAGGTTCCATCATGCTTTGGGGCTGTGTGGCCAATGCCGGCACAGGGAATCTTGCTAAAGTTGAGGGTCGCATGGATTCAACTCAGTGTCAGCAGATTCTTGACAATAATGTGCAATAATCAGTGACGAAGTTGAAGATACACAGGGGATGGATATTTCAGCAAGACAATGATCCAAAACACCGCTCCAAATCTACTCAGGCATTCATGCAGAGGAACAATTACAATGTTCTGGAATGGCCATCCCAGTCCCCAGACCTGAATATCATTGAACATCTGTGGGATGATTTGAAGCGTGCTGTCCATGCTCGGCGACCATCAAACTTAACTGAACTGGAATTGTTTTGTAAACAAAAATGGCCAAATATACCTTCATTCAGGACCCAGGAACTCATTAAAAGCTACAGAAAGCGACTAGAGGCTGTTATTTTTGCAAAAGGAGGATCTACATAATATTAATGTCACTTTTATGTTGAGGTGCCCATACTTTTGCACCTGTCAAATTTTGTTTAAATGCGGATTGCACATTTTCTGTTAGTACAATAAACCTCATTTCAATCCAGAAATATTACTGAGTCCATCAGTTATTAGATATATGAAACTGAAATAGCTGTTGCAAAAACCCAAATTGTTATAAACAAAAAAGGTTAAAATTAATAGGGGTGCCCAAACTTTTTCATATGACTGTAGTCATCAAATTTGGTGACATGTTCCCTTTAAATGCACTTGAACATGCTTTTTGTTCAGCAATGCAGTTTTGCGTGGTCAGCGTGCATACACTTCATGAAGGTTAAGTACATTACTTATTTTTTTCCAGGTCTTTCTGTAGCTCTCCACAGGTTCTTGGCTCTTGGACAACTCTTCTGGTAATTTTTTTACTCCTCTGTCTGAAATCTTACAGGGAGAACCTGGTCGTGGTCAGTTTTTCATGAAATGATATTTTTACCACTTTCCGATTCTGGTCCCAACAGTGCTCACTGGAATCTTTACCAGTTTAGTAATTGATGTGTAAAAAATGCTAAAAGTATGTTTTGCAACAATAAGATTGCAAAGGTCTTGAAACAACTCACTGGTTTTACCTATCATAAGATGTTTCTTGTGTGGCACCTTGGTAATAAATCACCTTTTAAAGGCTATCAGATGAACCAGCTGATATTATTTTTCACTAAGTTCACTAATTGGCACGACTGCTTTCTAATTTCTGATAGATTTCGGCAGGTGTCTTAACATTCCATGGCTTTTTTTTCACCTCTCTTTCTTCATGTCTTCAATACTTTTTCCCTGTAATTTCTCATTATTACACCTAACTTAATTTATGGGCATCTATAGTTTGATTTATTTGCCTGTGGGCATTGGATGGGTAGTCATCAACATCTGGTAAGAAATTCATGTCAATAGCATCTTTAGAAATATATTTACTATTAAAATTGGTGACGTGTTCAACATTTATTTCATCCACTGTATTTCCATTCCACAGTTCCTGTAGATTTCTATAAATGACCTTTTAGAGCCTTGTAGATAGCTGCTGATATTTTCTATTTACACTGCACATCATTTAAAAGATGTGTTCACAAACTAATTGCTTTGTATCTCCCAATTTTTGCTACTGTTCTCTACTAAGTCATGATCCCGCCAGTATGTAGAGCTTTGATGCCATCTCGGTAAAGCACATGAATACATTTTATCAGCTTCTTCACTGTGAAAGCTGTTGACCTGCTTTGTTTTTTTCTGTCTTTGCCCTTCTAAAGGTTGTAATATTCAGAACCCTTATCTCGTGACATTACAGCGCAGCAATGCATCAACCAAGCAGAAAATATGATTGCAGACCCAGCAATTCACTATATAATACTAGATTTTTATTTACTGTTTCACAGAAGTTAACCACGTTATACAAAATCCACCATCATAAAACTTTGCTAGCCATAATATACTGCTGTCTCCGATACTTTCAATCATTGCAAATAACTTCCAGTGGAAGAAAAGAGATAAATGGACTCATAAATATAAGATATAGTCTCTATTTCATAAAAAAAATCAAAATCAAAGTTCATGAATAAAATAAGATTTCAAAATACTTTATATAGAGGTTTGTCTTGGTGAGTACCCGGTCTCTACAGTATACAGTACATGTATTATATGGAAACATGTGTATTTAACCCCTACTTGACAGCTGTGGATTTATTTTTTTGGAGCTTTCAATCTTTTCTCTGCTTCAAAGAGCTATTACTTTTATTTTTTACATCAACATAACCATATGAGGGTTTGTCTTTGTGCAATGAGTTGTAACTTTGAATTACATTATTCATTAATAATATACTAAAAAATGGTAAAAATAAAAATTCAAGTAGGGATAAATGGTAAAAAAAAATCAATTTTGTCTGGTTTTTGTGTTTTTCATTTTTAAGGCACAATTTGCAGTAAAATGATTTGACAAACTTGTACAGTAACTTTAATTCTAGTGTTTTTTCAAAAATTCAGAACTTTGTAATAAAAAAATAATTATGCTTCCATGTTCTGACAGCAATAGCATTTTTGTTTTTCCATTGATGGATATTTATGCCATTATTTTCCATGGGAAGTTGCAGTTTTCTTTGCTTCCATTTTGGGTAACATGACGTTCTGTTTATTTTTTTATTCCATTTTTGGGGGCTATTAACTAATAGGAAAAACTCCAATTCTTGACATTTTTACCTTATGGTATACATTATGGAAGTTATTTTTATATTTTGATAGATGAGACATGAACATATGATGGATTATAAAGGTGGTGCTTAATACTATTTTTTTTAACTAATTGTTTACTTATTTTTAGTTACCTTGCACGTAATCCCTTAGCCCAAAGATGTGTGAATCTGCTATCCAATATATTACAATTATTTCACAATTACTTTAGCATTATAGAAAATGATTGCAGTATATAGGGATATTACCTATGGATGCCATAGTAACATGGTAACACGTCGTTATACTGCCATCACGTTCTGGGTGAGGCAGATGGGCTTCAAATACATGACTAAATTGATCAGAACCTGATAGACAGCAGAATTTTGCTGATATTAGAGACTGATATCGGTATGGACAGATGGAACCCCCCATGTATGGAGCGGACTCAGATCCAACGTAGATCAAAGATATATGTTTTACTTCGGGAAGTTGTTAAAGTGTCATACGACAAAGTGTATTTATCTATATATACTGTAGACTGAGGAACTGCACAACATCGTTATTTCAAGAGGTTTTTGTTCCCTATAAATCAATATTACGTGTGAATAAAATAAAAAACTTTGGAAGAAACCTGCTTCTTTTTCCTTCTGGACTGATCATTCATTTGCAAAATTTTCAATTTATGTGGAAAATTTGTTGTCAGTGAACACAGATTTTCCCATTACTGAAATATGAGATGATGACTGACCCCTTTTTAAGTTCTATAGGAAACTGTAACTGTCATTTCAGGATAACGTCTGTCTGTGTCGAATTTTAAAAGTACTATCAGTTTTATCTTATGTCACAAATGAGGAAATCTGTCTTCAGAGTTTGGAGGGAGGGTTGCAGGGAGAATATATACAGTCATATGGAAAAGTTTGCAGTAAACAACAAATAGCTCGGGCACACAAAAAGTCAAGAGTCTGAGGCAAAGTAGTACTTGAATTTCAGTTTGCTTGTTTATTGATGCAAAGGATCCCAAAGTAAAACATCCAACGTTTCGGCCTTAACATACAGGCCTTCGTCAGAGAAAGTCTATATGAATGTAAGAGAAACGATGCGTATCATATACGAAATCTCCGTATAAAAGAAAAGGATACCCAATTGCCGTACAAAAATTGCAGTAAAAACTGCTGGTATGGGAAGTGCCCGTATATTCAGAGGCAACCCGTATCAGGTATGCTCACCGGACGGTAGAAATATTATGTATTGAGGCACGGTGTGTGAACAACACCCTAAAGGTGTGGAAAAGCCATGTGGTGGCCGATCCCCATGTGAATTCCTAGGCAGCATAGGAATTCACATGGGGAATTCACATGGGGATCGGCCACCACACAGGATTTTATCCATTCAAGGAGTCCGACTGTTTTTCCCCCACAACATTAAATGTTGATGCTGTAATATTTAGCCTTATTTAGCAGGATAAAGACTATACCACTTGGCTTTTCCACACCTTTAGGGTGTTGTTCACACACCGTGCCTCAATACATAATATTTCTACCGTCCGGTGAGCATACCTGATACGGGTTGCCTCTGAATATACGGGCACTTCCCATACCAGCAGTTTTTACTGCAATTTTTGTACGGCAATTGGGTATCCTTTTCTTTTATACGGAGATTTCGTATATGATACGCATCGTTTCTCTTACATTCATATAGACTTTCTCTGACGAAGGCCTGTATGTTAAGGCCGAAACGTTGGATGTTTTACTTTGGGATCCTTTGCATCAATAAACAAGCAAACTGAAATTCAAGTACTACTTTGCCTCAGACTCTTGACTTTTTGTGTGCCCGAGCTATTTGTTGTTTACTGCATTGTGATATTTTCTCGGAGGCACCTACTTTTTGACGAGTGAGCCAGACTTTACCTTATATTGTATATGGAAAAGTTTGGGCACCCCTATTAATGTTAACCTTTTTTCTTTATAACAATTTGGGTTTTTGCAACAGCTATTTCAGTTTCATATATCTAATAACTGATGGACTCAGTAATATTTCTGGATTGAAATGAGGTTTATTGTACTAACAGAAAATGTGCAATCCGCAGTTAAACAAAATTTGACCGGTGCAAAAGTATGGGCACCTCAACATAAAAGTGACATTAATATTTTGTAGATCCTCCTTTTGCAAAAATCACAGCCTCTAGTCGCTTCCTGTAGCTTTTAATGAGTTCCTGGATCCTGGATGAAGGTATATTTGACCATTCCTGTTTACAAAACAATTCCATTTCAGGTAAGTTTGATGGTCGCCGAGCATGGACAGCACGCTTCAAATCATCCCACAGATGTTCAATGATATTCAGGTCTGGGAACTGGGATGGCCATTCCAGAACATTATAATTGTTCCTCTGCATGAATGCCTGAGTAGATTTGGAGCGGTGTTTTGGATCATTGTCTTGCTGAAATATTCATCCCCTGCATAACTTCAACTTCGTCACTGATTCTTGCACATTATTGTCAAGAATCTGCTGATACTGAGTTGAATCCATGCGACCCTGAACTTTAACAAGATTCCCGGTGCCGACATTGGCCACACAGCCCCAAAGCATGATGGAACGTCCACCAAATTTTACTGTGGGTAGCAAGTGCTTTTCTTGGAATGCCGTGTTTTTTTGCCTCCATGCATAACGCCTTTGTGTATGACCAAACAACTCAATCTTTGTTTGATCAGTCCACAGGACCTTCTTCCAAAATGTAACTGGCTTGTCCAAATGTGCTTTTGCATACCTCAGGCGACTCTGTTTGTGGCGTGCTTGCAGAAACAGCTTCTTTCACATCACTCTCCCATACAGCTTCTCCTTGTGCAAAGTGCGCTGTATTGTTGACCGATGCACAGAGACACCATCTGCAGCAAGATGATGCTGCAGGTCTTTGGAGGTGGTCTGTGGATTGTCCTTGACTGTTCTCACCATTCTTCTTCTCTGCCTTTCTGATATTTTTCTTGGCCTGCCACTTCTGGGCTTAACAAGAACTGTACCTGTGTTCTTCCATTTCCTTACTATGTTCCTCACAGTGGAAACTGACAGTTTAAATCTCTGAGACAACTTTTTGTATCCTTCCCCTGAACAACTATGTTGAATAATCTTTGTTTTCAGATCATTTGAGAGTTGTTTTGAGGAGCCCATGATGCCACTCTTCATAGTAGATTCAAATAGGAGAACAACTTGAAAGTGGCCACCTTAAATACCTTTTCTCATGATTGGATACACCTGCCTATGAAGTTCAAAGCTCAATGAGTTTACAAAACCAATTTAGTGCTTTAGTAAGTCAGTAAAAAGTAGTTAGGAGGGTTCAAATCAAGAAATTGATAAGGGTGCCCATACTTTTGCACCGGTCAAATTTTGTTTAAATGCGGATTGCACATTTTCTGTTAGTACAATAAACCTCATTTCAATCCAGAAAAATTACTGAGTCCATCAGTTATTAGATATATGAAACTGAAATAGCTGTTGCAAAAACCCAAATTGTTATAAAGAAAAAAGGTTAACATTAATAGGGGTGCCCAAACTTTTTCATATGACTGTAGCTAGAGATGGGCAAACCCCCTGGTATTCAGGATTGGGAGCCTCACCCGAACGTTTTGAACAGATCGAATTCGGGTTCTGAGATAAAGCGAACTTGCATCCAAACTCGGGCTTTACAGTTATGGGATGAAGCAGGGGCAGCTGTAAAATAAAGAATATATTTAATAATAAACATTGTCATTACACTTATCACTAGCGCGCCGCGTCCTGCAGACTCTGTCTCCCAGCTGCTTCTGCCTCCGCGTCCGAACAATGCTGTGCCCGCGAGTAACCACAACTGACTAAAGGACTTTCCATGACGTCATAGTCATGTGACCAGTCTGGTGTGAATGTTGTACAGACATTGGCTTACAGACTGGTTACATGACTATGACGTCATTGAAGGTCCTGTTAACTGAATTTTGACGGTCACTGTGCGAGTGTCACATTGCATCACCCGTCACGGTGCAGAATCTCCCGACAGGAGCGGGTCAGCTGCATGTATTTTCATGCAGCTGAGGCGCTCCTGTCCTGAGAGCGTCAGGCCATACGGGGTGATGCTATGTGAGACGCAAGTGGAATTATACCCTTACTGTTAGCCTGCTTCTTGCTCTGTTCAGAGCGATGAAGCAGAGCTGACATGATTTTCTCTGCTTCTCACTCTTTATAGACGCTGTCTATACAGAGCGATGAAGCAGAGCTGACAATGCTCTACCTGTGGACTACGTCAGGCTAAGGATTTTTTTTTATAATAAAGATGGAGTCTCTAAATGTTTTTTTTTTGTTTTATTTTTAATAAAAAATATTTAAAAAAAAATATTGGTCTTTCGAAAGCATATAGAGATGCACCACTATATTCATTGATGGACAAAAATGATTCCCTAAGATCTGATAAAATCAACTTACTCATCTCCTCCCTCCAACTAGATAACGCTGATGCACAAATCCTTGGAGACATAATAAAACATCACTTTCCAGACATTTCAACTTGTACACCAGACCCCCCAATACTCAAACTCTTTTTAAACACAACGAGAAATGACAAAATAGCTAAAATAAATAAAAATTTAACACAAGGAGAAATTATCCCAAATTTTATAAGCAAATGGGAAACCGAACTGAACATAAAATTTCTTCCAAACGAAATTCAAGCAATAATGAGAAATATTCATTACCTTACATTCTCATTGAGATATCAAGAATTAAATTATAAAATAATCTCAAGGTGGTACAAAACCCCTGTAATATTAAACAAAATAAATAGCACAATATCACCACTATGCTGGAGATGTGAGATGGAGTTGGGCACTTTCACTCACATCTGGTTGAAATGTCCTAAAATTCAAGAATACTGGGAAAATATAAGAGAACACATTAAGAGAGTGGCTAAAATAGATATACATTTAACACCAGAATTCATCCTCTTAAATATAGATCCTATAAACACACTATTAAAAAAAAAATTCCATGCTACCTCAATTACTCAATGCTGCAAAACTCATGATAGCCAGACATTGGAAGAGTGAAGACCTGCCCTCCATGAAATAATGGATTGAGGAGACAACACGAGTAGGCATATACGAAAAAATTAGATTGTCAAAAATTAAAGAAGGGAGAATATCAACGAACTGGAGCGTTTGGCTAAATGCTCTAACATGATGATAGTAGCTTAGCCTTCGTCAATATTGACAAAACAATTCTCTTCATATGTTTCATTTTTTTTATTACTCCTTGCTCTAAAAAGAACGTGATAATCTTAGCAGGACTTAACTCTCTTTACTCTGTTCACCATAACACCCTCTCTCCCCTATATATCATTCATCCATCTTCTCCCCGCATTCTGCCTTATCCTAAACTTAATACTCCTCTTCCCTCCTTTTCTTCTTCTTACTCCCATATCTTCTCAGGCATCAAAGCTTCTCTCTTTTGTACTCTGTTGATATAGAATCATATGTGTTGCAATGTGTATTACACTCCATGTATGTATATTATGTCATGTCCTGTAAGATTTGTTAAGATTCCAATCCCTCTTTTTTTTTGTCCTATACCTTGTTATGACTTAAAAAATTTAAATAAAGAATTTATAAAAAAAAAAAAATGTTTTAAATGTGTTGTGTTTTTTTTTTTAAAAAAGTATGATCATAATGTTTTTTAATAATATGTTTTCTTTTTTACAGCTCCTAGACCCAAACTGCACCCGAACTGTAACACAAGCTTCCTAGGAAAGCTCTTGTTCGGGATCGTCTATACGAACACTATGTGTTCAGTAGGAACACCAAACTTTACAGTTCTGTTTCGCCCATCACTATGTATAACATAGAGTGTTTGTGTTTGGGTAGTACGGAGCGTGTATAGCATGGAGTGTGTATATGTGTATATGTAACATGCAGTGTGTGTGTGTAGTGTAGTGTATATGTGCATAACATGGGGTGTTGGTATGTTACATACAGTATGTGTGTAGCATGGAGTGTGTGTATAGCATGTAATGTTTGTGTTGCATGAATTGTGTGTGTATAACATACAATGTGTATGTGTAGAGAGTATGAGAGTGTAGCATACCATGTGGGCAGGATGGAGTGTGCATGTGTGGTATCACAGAAGCTGTTTTGAAGTCTATGGAAGGAGAGTACCACCATTGGTCCACAATTCTCTCTGATTTCCACATTTGTATTTGGGGAGGAAATTTTCCACCTGTATGTGAAGCAATGGCAACTGCCTTGTAATTGTTTTTGTCTTCCTTTGGCCCAACAATGCAGGATTCTAATTAGTCTTAATGGACCTGTGTCTTTTGTACAAGCTTATAAGCTATATATCCATCCATTAAAAACACTGAGAGATATTTTGCCAGTGCAGGAAATCAGCATTTTGGCAAAATCTGCACTGAAAATTTGCATTAAATTAGAGTATGATGAAAATTACCTATGGGAGAGAATACAATCATATGAAAAAGTTTGGGCACCCCTATTAATGTTAACCTTTTTTCTTTATAACAATTTGGGTTTTTGCAACAGCTATTTCAGTTTCATATATCTAATAACTGATGGACTCAGTAATATTTCTGGATTGAAATGAGGTTTATTGTACTAACAGAAAATGTGCAATCCGCATTTAAACAAAATTTGACCGGTGCAAAAGTATGGGCACCTCAACATAAAAGTGACATTAATATTTTGTAGATTTTCCTTTTGCAAAAATAACAGCCTCTAGTCGCTTCCTGTAGCTTTTAATGAGTTCCTGGATGAAGGTATATTTGACCATTCCTGTTTACAAAACAATTCCAGTTCAGTTAAGTTTGATGGTCGCCAAGCATGGACAGCACGCTTCAAATCATCCCACAGATTTTCAATGATATTCAGGCCTGGGGACTGGGATGGCCATTCCAGAATATTGTAATTGTTCCTCTGCATGAATGCCTGAGTAGATTGTTATAAAGAAAAAAGGTTAACATTAATAGAGGTGCCCAAACTTTTTCATATGACTGTATAAAGCAAAGTTAGTGTTTCTAATATCTCTGAATGTTGATAAATGTAAAGTTATACACGTTCTAAGATAATATATTCAGCAATTTAACAGATCAATAGTGAGGGACAATTTGACAAAGAAAACCATTGTTAGAATGTGAACCAATCTGAGACTTTACAATTGAAAATATGAAAAATTGCATTTGGAAAAAAGATTATTTATAGACATGAGAAAAGGATTGTTAGGCCGTGTGAAGAGGTGCAGACTATGTGCTCGCGGCTTTATAGTGGCACATATACTGTCCTCTGGGACTGTGCACATCTGAGCTGCAGGGATTTCATGTGCCACTATATAGTGAATTTAGTTATATTTTATGTCAAATATCGCATAGGTATACTTTGCTATGGTGACTAGAAAAAAAATGATTACGGTAAATTAATTATTGTCACATTTTATTAGTGATTAATTATACTATCTATAGTATCATGCATTAATTAATATATTAAATCATATGTTTTGTTTTCACCTGCTTAGTAAAATGACCATTGTTCTCTATTTTTTATGTATGTACAGTGTTTTCCAGAACTTCAGTTGCTTAGCACCAATGGAATCTCCAGTACAGATTTTTCGAGAGAAAGAGGTTGACCCCAAAAGAGCTTCAATGGGTACCACATGCTCCCCAGGTTGCGTACCAGTCTGCACTTCCATCTGTTATCCTAACTCCAGTTTGCTGGTGGGATGGGGCGACTATGAGAATGTTAGTGACTATACCATGTCACCAATGCAGGAGAGCAACCACACCACTATTTCGCCTACAATTTCCGTTATTATTACAGCGGTCTACTCCATGGTTTTTGTCGTTGGCTTGGTGGGCAATGCTCTTGTTATGTTTGTAATTATACGGTAAGTCAAATTTTCAATGATCTCAATACAAACAGATCTTTGTGTATTATCATTGTGTGCACAACATGATAATCATTTGGCATGGTAAATAATAGTGATTAACTATCTCTACAAGTTAGTAGTCAGTAGTGATGGGAGTAATATCACTATTATGATAGAATATTGAAATATTTCCAGAGGTGTTCAATGTTATTTTCTAAAATGTTGTGTGGATCAAGCTTATTCATAGCATTTCCCAAAATGCAACACCATTTTACTTTGCTGATTATCGGAGCCCATTGGTGCTACCTTGAAATACTGGAAATGTATGTTTCAATAGAGTATCTCTGAGAATAGCAGTATGCATAGACTTAGGGGTACTTTGCACACTATGACATCGCAAGCCGATTGCTGCGATGCCGAGCGCGATAATCCCCTCCCCCATCGCAGCTGCGATATCTTGTGATAGCTGCCGTAGTGAACATTATCGCTCCGGCAGCTTCACATGCACTTACCTGCCCTACGACATCGCTCAGGCCGGCAAACTGCCTCCTTCCTAAGGGGGCGGGTCGTGCGGCGTCACAGCGACATCACACGGCAGGCGGCCAATAGAAGCAGAGGGGCGGAGATGAGCGGGACGTGAACATCCCGCCCACCTTCTTCCTTCCTCATTGCAGCCTGGACGCAGGTAAGGAGATGTTCCTCGCTCCTGCGGCTTCACACACAGCGATATGTGCTGCTGCAGGAACGAGGAATAACATCGTAACATCGGTCCTTCCGAAATTATGGAAATGACCGACGCTAAACTGATACGATTTTGACGTTTTTGCGCTCATTAATCGTATCAAAAATGATTTACACACTACGATGTCGACAGTGACGCCGGATGTGCATCACTTTCAGTTTGACCCCACCGACATCGCACCTGCGATGTCGTAGTGTGCAAAGTACCCCTTAATTGAAGTTCAAGTATGGCATTCTATAGAATAAATTTCTAAATCAGTTAATATTAGTTTTCATAAACGCTATAAAATATTATATTTTAATAAGATAAGTCACATTTTGGCCATACAAGGCCTCAATTCAGAAAGACCAGCAGTTTTTTCATTGCTCTTTATCAGTGGAGACACTCCTGATTCATCAAGAAGCACAATAAGAAGAATGTTTAACAATTGGACCTTGCCACAAATCTTACTCCAGTCAGAGACAAGAGTAAGATTTCTGGCACCAGGAATTCCACAGCTCATCATGAATTAGACAATCTGTGGTGTCACACCCCCATCCTACCCCAGCTCTGCCCATTTTGGCATAACTGGTTGAACTAATGTGAAAATGGCAAAATGTTTGCACAACTCCATGTTGCACAAATATTTATTGGATTTATAGGAAGGATTTACAACAACAATTGCTTACTCTTTAATAAAAGATCATTCAAAGAACAATGCAATATAATACAGAAGTATTGCAATGTGCTATACTAGCAGGTCATGAGAAATCTAAGGGTACTTTACACATTGCGACATCGCTAGCATCGGCTAGCGATGCCGAGTGCGATAGTACCCGCCCCCGTCGCACATTGGATATGTAGTGATTGCTGCCGTAGCGAACATTATCACTACGGCAGCTTCACACGCACATACCTGCTTGGCGACGTCGCTGTGACTGCCGAACTATCCCTCCTTCAAGGGGGAGGTGTGTTCGGCGTCACCGCGACGTCACTAATTGGCCGGCCAATAGAAGCGGAGGGGCGGAGATGAACGGGGCATAACATCCCGCCCACCTTCTCCCTTCTGCATTGCCGTCGGGACACAGGTAAAGAGATGTTTGTCGCTCCAGCAGGTTTACACACAGCGATGTGTGCTGCCGCAGAAGCGACAAACAACATCGTACCTGCGGTCGACCCGACATTATGAAAATGAATGACGCTACACAGATCACCGATTTTCGACGCTTTTTCGATCGTTTATCGGCGCATCTAGGATTTACAGGTTGCGATGTCGTTACTGGCGCCGGATGTGCGTCATGAACAACGTGACCCCGACGATATTTCGGAAGCGATGTCGCAACGTGTAAAGCCCCCCTTACTTCTGTCCGATGACTAGAGTAAGATTTCCGGCATAACGAATGCCACTACTCTTGATGAAGAAGATGAGCTGTGGCAAAAAGCCCCTACCATGCCTCTGTTTCATGATAAAATGGTGTGACTATGAAAAGTAACAATTCTGTAAAAAAAGTAATAATTCTGGTGAAATTGCGTTGATGAATCGCGACTAAAAGTTTTTACCTTTTAAAAAAGGTGCGTTTAAGCAACTATGAGTTATTCGTCCATTTTCGGATACTTGAAGAGTATTCATAGCAGTTTTTAGTGCTTTTCCTAACTGAACCCTTAAAGAAGCCCTGCCATGAAGTTTTTTTTTTTTAATTAAATCTGTGTATAAATGTATGTAGTGTAGTGTGTTAATATATTCACCTATACTATCCAGCTCACTCTATGCTCTTTACATTGTATGCCTATGAAACCTCATTCTGGTGCTCCATAGACACACTGTACAAGACACTTCTGCGAAATGTAGAGCGCAGCATGACCCAGAGAGCCTGAAGTGCGGTGATGTCACTGAGAATGAGAACTACGCTGCATACCAGAGAAGGCAGCGGTAGGTGAGTATATTAACACAATTGCCACTAAACTACATGTACATATACAATTAATGTATAAAAACTAACATGCTTTACAATGCCCAGTGTCACGGCAACACCATACAAAGCTGTTAGCATTGAGCTCCTTTGACGCTGGGTATATGCACCTTGGCTTCAAAGACGCTTGCTCACTTGTGGTCACGCACATTAGTCCTCTCTGAAGCCAGGACACACACCTGGCTTCTGAGGAGTGTCCATGACAGGAAGTGCGGGCCGCGTCCGATCATGGGCAGTGAGCATCTTTCAAATCACGGTGCATACACCCAGCGTTAAAGGAGGTCAATGCTAATTGGTATCACGGTGCCATAACACTGGGCATTTTAAAGCATGTTAGTATGCCCACAGGGGTATGCGATCATGCTAAGGGGGCCGACTAGCCAGGGAACTAACGCGCCTGCAACTAGTCACAGCCCTCATTAGCATATCATAAATGATCTATAGAAATAGTTTTGTAAAGATCTGTTTAGGTATGCTATTATATGCTGGGACAGTTGAACAGTGATTCTAAATATGCGCCAACAACTGCTCGTGGTACTCGGTGCACTGGGGACCTGACAGGTTTCCTTTACAATGCAACCATATTTATACATGTAATATAACTTTAAAAGACAATATCAAAGCTCAAGTATGTTTATGGATAAAGATTTAAGCACATTGTGGTAAGGAAAGTCTATCCTTATGATATGACCAACTCAAAGTTTAGAACATAGTTCAGTATAAACCCTTTCCTGACTGTGACTTACCATTTTACTGTGACTGTGACTGTTACTCACCTAGACCTTGTACTAACCAATAGGCCAGACCGCATATCAAATATACAAGTTGGGGGTTACTTGGGGAATAGTGATCACAAAATAATAAGTTTTCATGTATTCTTTAGTAAGATGTCTAGTAGAGGGGCTACAAGGACACTAAACTTCAGGAAAGCAAATTTTAAAAGGTTGAGAGATGATCTTAGTGCAATAAACTGGGATGATGTACTAAGTAATAAAAGTACACAAAGCAAATGGGAGACTTTTATGAGCATCCTGAATAGGGCTTGTGCAGAAAATATACCCTATGGGAACAAACATGCTAGAAATAGGAGGAAACCCCTATGGCTAAATAGAGCTGTAAGGGAAGCAATAAAAGAAAAACAGAAAGCCTTAAAAGAATTAAAGAGGGTAGGTAGTGATGAGGCATTATATAATTATAGAAAATTAAATAAAATATGTAAAAAGCAAATTAAGTTAGCTAAGTTTGAGACAGAGAGACTCATTGCGAGAGAAAGTAAAAATAATCCTAAAATATTCTTTAACTACATAAACAGTAAAAAACTGAAAAGCGATAGTGTTGGCCCCCTTAAAAATAGTCTTGGTGAAATGGTGGAAGGGGATGAGGGTAAAGCCAACCTGCTGAATGACTTTTTTTCTACGGTTTTTATACAAGAAAATGCCATGGCAGATGACATGACCAGTGATACCATAAATTCACCCTTGAATATTACCTGCTTAACCCAGCAGGAAATACGCCGCCGCCTCGAAATCACTAAGGTTGACAAATCTCCGGGCCCGGATGGCATACACCCCAGAGTACTACAGGAATTGAGTTCTGTGATAGATAGACCATTATTTTTAATCTTCTCAGATTCCTTAATAACAGGGTCGGTACCGCAGGACTGGCGCATAGCAAATGTGGTGCCAATATTCAAAAAGGGGCCAAAAACTGAGCCGGGAAATTATAGGCCGGTAAGTTTAACCTCTACGGTTGGTAAAATCCTTGAGGGTTTCTTGAGAGATGCTATACTGGAGTATCTCAAGAAAAATAACCTTATGACAGAGTATCAACATGGGTTTATGAGGGATCGATCCTGTCAAACTAATTTGATCAGCTTCTATGAAGAGGTAAGTTCAAGCCTGGACCAGGGAAATGCAGTGGATGTTGTGTATATGGACTTTTCAAAAGCTTTTGATACGGTGCCACACAAAAGGTTGGTACATAAAATGAGAATAATGGGGATAGGGGAAAATATGTGTAACTGGGTTAAAAACTGGCTCAGTGATAGGAAACAAAGGGTGGTTATTAATGGTACGTACTCGGACTGGGTCTCAGTTCATAGTGGGGTACCACAGGGGTCAGTATTGGGCCCGCTTCTTTTCAACATATTTATAAATGACCTTGTTGGGGGCATGCGGAGTAGAATTTCAATATTTGCAGATGATACTAAACTCTGCAGGGTAATCAATACAGAGGAGGATAATTTTATATTACAGGGAGATTTATGTAAATTGGAGGATTGGGCTGAGAAGTGGCAATTGAAGTTTAATGTAGATAAATGTAAGGTCATGCACTTGGGTAGTGGAAATAACATTTATGATTATGTACTTAATTGTAGAACACTGGGTAAAACAGACACAGAAAAAGACTTGGGTGTATGGGTGGATGGTAAACTTCACTTTAGTGGACAGTGTCAGGCAGCTGCTGCCAGGGCTAATAAAATAATGGGATGTATTAAAAGAGGTATAAGTGTTCATGAAAAAAATATAGTTCTAGCTCTGTACAAGTCACTAGTGCGACCGCACTTAGAATACTGTGTACAATTCTGGTCACTGATATATAAGAAGGACATAGCTGAACTGGAGAGGGTGCAGAGAAGAGCGACCAAGATTATTAGAGGAATGGGTGGGCTGCAATACCAAGACAGGTTATTAAACTTGGGGTTATTTAGTTTGGAAAAACGAAGGCTTAGGGGGATCTAATCACAATGTATAAATATATGAGGGGACAGTACAGAGACCTTTCCAAAGATCTTTTTACACCTAGGCCTGCGACTGGAACACGGGGGCATCCGCTACGTCTTGAGGAAAGAAGGTTTAATCATAATCACAGACGAGGATTCTTTACTGTACGAGCAGTGAGACTATGGAACTCTCTGCCGCATGATGTTGTAATGAGTGATTCACTACTAACATTTAAGCAGAGCCTGGATGCCTTTCTTGAAAAATTTAATATTACCAGTTATGTATATTAGATTTTATGACAGGGTATTGATCCAGGGAACTAGTCTGATTGCCGGATGTGGAGTCAGGAAGGAAATTTTTTCCCCATTGGAACTTGTTTGCCACATTGGTTTTTTTTTGCCTTCCTCTGGATCAACATGTTAGGCTACGGGTTGAACTAGATGGACTTAGAGTCTCCCTTCAACCTAAAAAACTATGATACTATGATACTATGATTTTTGCACTTTTGTTTTTTTCTCCCCTGCATTCAAGAGCATAAGTTTGGGGTTTTTTTTTTATCAAAATAGCCATATGTTGGTTTGTTTTTTAAAGGACAAATTGTAATTTTGAATGGAATCTTTAATTTTATTATGTGATGTTCAAGAAGCAAGAAATAAATTCTAAGTGTGGCAAAATTAAGAAACAAAGCGCAACTCCGCCATTGTTCTCGGGGTTTTGTTTTTACACCATGCAGTATATGGTAAAAATTGGCTTGCCAACATGATTCTCCATGTTAGTATAATTACAATGGTACCACCATTTTTATTTAAGTGCTGAAAAAAAATCAGAAATTCATTACATAATATCCCCAAAGTTTGCTTGTGTGGCCATTTTTCCTGGGCTCCTAACATTTTTGGTTAATAGAGATGTGTGAGGGCTTGTTTTTTACACCTTGAGCTTTTTTTTTTATTAATACCATTTTTGGATATACACAGTGTTTTCATTGCACTTATTGATTAGGTTAATTAATTTTATATTTTGATAGATTGGACTGTTATGGACATGAAGACACCATTTATATGTACTAATGAGAAAAAAAGTAGCAATGTTTTAAACTTTTGACTTTCAGGCTCCATATCTCATCATCTACTACAGCTTCAATCATGAGACTACCTTCATTTTATAAACCATCATCTTGGCGAGATTCTTTTCATGTCACTGCATTGTTAGTGTTTTGCTTCTGCTGGTGGAAAAATCTTTTTCTTCCTGTATGCTACAAATTACAACCTGTTCTCACATTCCCTAATAGCCCAATGTGTTATTAGGCATGCTTCAAATCGAGGAGCAGCCATGTTGAAAATTTTCCAATGAAAGAGCAATAGCATCATGCAGCTCATCAATAGCAGTCTCCTGGACAAGTAAATAGACAAATTGCATCATGTGAGTGCCATGACAGTTGGAGGAATAGAAAATTAAATCCATTCATGCATTCAAAAGCCAAGAGGTGGACATCCAGGCAAAAGTATCAGAGTCAACAAGTCGGATAATGACAAGGTCTATCAGTTCTGTTGCGACAAACTTGACAGTATGTTACGTATGTTTCGTAGTTGTGAGATCACAGACATACATGTAAGCACTGTGCAAAACACATTATACAAGTCTAGAATGGTGGCCCAAACAAAGTGAAGAAGCCTTTGTTCAATATTGTCCTAAAAGTGTGGGCTCAAGTTTTAAAAAAAATGTGAAAAGTGGACAGTAGAAAATTAGAAATGGGTGATTTGGAGTGATGTCCATTGGTCATTAGGCTCTGATGGGTGCATATAAGCCTGGAAGAAACAAGGGAAAAAAGGGCTAATGGATCAAGAATTGGAAGGAACTGTTAAGTTCAGTGCAGGAAGCCTGATGACATGGGTTATTTCACAGCCAAAGGTGTTGGATATTTGACCTGGATCGATGGTGGTCTCAATGTTGACCCATATGTAAGTATCCTACAAGACAATTTACTTTGTACACACAAATACTATGGGCATGAAAAAGACAACAAAGTGTTTCAGCAGGACAACAACCCTCAGCATACTTCGAGATTGGCAAAGAAATGGTTCAGTAACAATGAAGTAGAGATGCTGGATTGGCCCCCACAATCTCCAGACCACAACCCAATTGAACACTTTTGGATTGAGTTGAAGAAAAGCTGTATATATACTCAAGCTAGTTGACCCGTATTCACCAACACTGGGAACGTGTAGAAGAGACCTAGGATCAGATTTTTGTTTAGACATGCTTGAATCTGTTGATGAGCATGTCCAGAAGGTTTCAAGCTGTGTTGAAATCCAAAGGTGGCTTTTCAAACCACTAACAAAATAATACAAATTAAAATCTAGATTGTTAGGAGCAAAATAGTAACACTGCAGTGACATGAAAATAATCTGTATAACTAATGATATGCAAAATAAGTGTAGGTCAAACTTATGTATGAGATAGCCAAGATGATTGTCTATAAAATGAAGGTAGTCTCACAGCTAGGCTACATGCGCACGATGCATTTTTTGCTCCGTTTTTGCTGCGTTTTTTGGTGCTGTTTTATTGTCAGAACTTTCTGACATTTGACTTCCCAGCAAAGTCTATGAAATGTCAGATTTGCTATGCACACAGTGCAGTTTATTTGTCAGCGTTTTATTTGTCAAAAGTTTGTGACAAAAAAATGCAGCATGTCCATTTTTCCTGCGTTTTTGTCAACATTTGTCACAAAAACGCATGTTGTGAAAAACGCACCAAAAACGCACCGAAAATGCACCACAACGCACCTACAATTACAAGCATTTTTTGTGACATTTCCAGGCTCTCTCTGACAGCGTGCAGTTTGGCTGCAGTTTTGGCTGCAATTTGTGAACACAAAAAGATGCAGCGTGCGCATGTAGCCCTATAGTGGATGATGAGATATGGAGCCTGAAGGTCAAAAGTTCAAGACATTGCCCTTTTGCTCATCAGAGTATATATATATATATATACATATATACACACACATATATATATATATAAATATATATATACACACACACATATATATATATATATATATATATATATATATACACACACACATATATATATATATATATATATATATATATATATATATACACACACACACTTTTTAAAAAAAATTCTTACTGTCTTACTGTATTTAGTAGTCCCATGGCGGTCTTGAGCCTGGAATTGTCTGTAGTATATATGGCAGTTCCATAGTAAAAAAAAAAAGTACATTTTACTATGAAGTCTAGCTAGTGGTTAGCTTTCATAGACATATCATAATGACAGGCATGAGGGTCTTCGTCAAACCTCAAACCTTCAGCTGTCATGGCAATGCATAGGTGCCCAGCAATGATGATGTGGTAGTGCCTACAGGCAGTTAGAACAGTGTCCCCCCGCCATGTGCTGAAAGTATAAATGCTACTAACAGAGGTTGACAGTATCATTTAACAGGTTAATAGCCACAGGCGAAGCTTCATCCACTCAAAGATTTTAGAGTAGATGACAGCTGAATAATACAGCCATCATTTGCAGGCAAAGATGCAAGCTCAATTCCTGAGTCTGCATCAAAGACATGGAGTTGACATTTCATGTACAATTGAAACCAGAAGGTTACATACACTACAGTATCTAAAAATACGCATCTGCACGTTTTTCTATCTGACATGAAATCAGAATAAACCTTTCCCGTTTTAGGTCAATTAGGAACCAAAATGATTTATATTTTACAAATGCCAGAATAATGAGAGAGAGAATGCTTTAATTAATGTTTGTATTACTTTCTGCAAAGTCAAATGTTTACATACATTTCATTAGTATTTGGTACCATTGACCTTCAACTGTATGACTTGTGTGAAACGTTTTGGATCTCCTTCCACAAGCTTCGCACAATAGTTGGTAGGAATTTGGACCCATTCCTCCTGACAGAACTGGTGTAACTGAGCCATGTCTGTAGGTCGTCTTGTTTGCAATGGCCTTTTCAGCTTTGTCCATACATTTTCAATAGGATTGAGATTAGGACCAATACATTTTAGATAAGTGTCTGACAAACATTTGTTTAGTCTAGAGCTCTTGCCTCCTTTCATACACACACTGCTTAGTTGGCTGAATGTGCATGGGTTTCCAGTCAAGGGAGTGGAGTAGGTTGTGCATTCCCCAGCCCCTCCGCCTGTCTCCAGTCTTTGAATGCCAGGTCACTGGAGATTTCAGAGGAGGCAGTACACTGAAAAAAGCAGTGCATAGGAATCAGATAGGGAGGAGAAGACCTAGTGTAAGGCTATGTGCACACGTTGCGTTCTCTGCAGTGCGGAAAAGAACGCACCCTCTGGCAGACTGGACACTGCGTTTATAAAATAAAATGCATCCACAACGCATGCATTTTGGATGCTTTTTCCATGTTTCCATTTTTAAGGCCATGTGCACCAAATTCTAATTAGGAGAAAACTTTACTTTGTGATTAAAGAAAAAACACAAAGCAGATTTCTTCATCAATGGTATCACTTTAATCAGCATTACAGCATCATTACATCCATGTATTTACTTCACATTACAAAATTGTGCTGACAGGTTCTCGTTAAGGTCTTTATACCTTTTATTTAATCTTTATTAATATCTATTATACTATTTTTCTTTAAATAATAACATCTATCCTCATCTTATCTACCTTCTTTGTTGACTCAGAGTCCATGTATATACACATTCCAGTAATTGTATAAAATGTAGACTGTTCATGAATACTAAGTCATAATAACAGTAATCAGTAGCAATCATGTGAATTTGGTGCTTATAAGTTCCCCTTTGCTCTAATGAACCTATTCCTCTACAGTTTCTATTTAATTTGCATACTGTGATCCACAGTTTGCAAACCGCAGATTAGCAATGTACTGGTACTAGGTAAGATAAGTATTGTTTTTTTCAGAATTTCAGTGGAACATAAGTATTGTGTTTATAAAGTATTGGTTGTATTTTATTATGACAATACATTCTCTGTAATCACACACAGAGACTCAACCTCTGACTAGTCATCCCGATTTAATTACAATCTCATTTGATGCATGGTCTCGAAGCTCCATGGAGACTATTCCCTTACCATCCAATGAATGTTTTATGGATACACAAAATAATAATTTCTGCAGCTGAAATCAATCTCTAGGATCCACTCACTACTTCATATAAATCCATTGAGATATACTGTAAATAAAATGGAAATATCATAACATCTCCAATTGTTTGCAACCGAACTGAAGAGGATGAATTTGATTTGTTATCAAAGTTGGGAAAATACCTAATTTGGTCCAAAGGAATTGTATTTCTTCTGAGCCCTCACCCATGTTTCTGGAAGATGTACAGAAGAGTTTCTCTCAACATCGATAAATTGTATGTGGCCCTGTCATACAATTATTTAAATTAATAGTTCCTCAATTCCTCCTAAGATCATATTTTGTGTGCATGAGTGCTGAAGGGTGCTTTACACGCTGCGACATCGCTAATGATATATCATCGGAGTTACGTCGTTAGTGACACACATCCAGCGTCGTTAGCGACATCGCAGCGTGTGACACCTAGGAGCGACGATCAACAATCGCAAAAACGTCAAAACGTCCGGCCAATAGAAGCGGAGAGGCGGAGATGAGCAGGATGTAACATCCCGCCCACCTCCTTCCTTCCACATTGCCGGTGGACGGCAGGTAAGGAGATGTTCGTCGTTCCTGCGGTGTCACACAAAGCGATGTGTGGTGCCGCAGAAACGATGAACAACATCGTACCTGTGGCAGCAGCGATATTAAGGAAAGGAGCGACATGTCAACGATCCCCGTTTTTGAACGATTTTGCGATCGTTGATCGTCGCTCCTTGGTGTCACACGCTGCGATGTCGCTACCGGCGCAGGATGTGCATCACTAACGACGCGACCCCGACGATATATGGGTATCGATGTAGCAGCGTGTAAAGCACCCTTAAGCCTGTTCTAAGCTCCAGTGGGGGCATGTTCTTTTTTCCCTTGGATCTTGTAAGTGGGTGCATGCATATGATTGGCAGAGCTGGGCACATTATAAGAGGAGAGCTACAAAAAGTGTTTCTAATGAGATTCAATGTTGGGTCATTCCATGGTAACTTACGTTACATTCACAAGCCAAAAAATGAGGTAATAATGGCTACAGACTGTTCTCTGAAGGCAAGCACAAAAATGACTGAATGTATATTGTACATTGAACTATTCTCAATAGATTTCAGCACAGTTTGAAATCTATTGAGAATAGAAATTAAATACAAAATTCAATGTTAATACTTGGTAACTTACGTTACACAAAAAGTAACGTATGTTACAAGGTAATAACATTGTATTTTGTATTTAATTTCTATTGTTGAAAAATTAAACTGTGTTGAAATCTATTGAGAATAGTTCAATGTACAATATACTTTCAGTAATTTTTGTGCCTGCCTTCAAAGAATAGTCTGTAGCCATATATATCATACGATATGTCATCGGGGTCACGTCGTAAGTGATGCACATCCGGCATTGTAAGACATATCGTAGCGTGTGACAGCTACGAGCGACTGTGAATGAGCAAAAATACTCACCTTATCGTTGCTTGTTGACACGTCGCTCATTTTAAAAATCGAATGTCCGGGTGTTCATTGTTCCCGAGGCAGCACACATCTCTCCGTGTGACACCCCGGGAATGATGAACTGCAGCTTACCTGCGTCCCACCGGCAATGCGGAAGGAAGGAGGTGGGCGGGATGATTACGTCCCGCTCATCTCCGCCCCTCCGCTTCTATTGGCCGGCCGCTGTGTGACGTCGCTGTGACGTCGAACGTCCCTCCCCCTTCAGGAAGTGGATGTTCGCCGCCCACAGCGAGGTCGTTTGGAAGGTAAGGACGTGTGACGGGGGGTTAGAACATTGTGCGACACGGGCAACAAACGAGAAATTGTAACGTGTAAAGCAGCCTTTAGTTTTTGGCTTGTGAATTTAATGTAAGTTACCATGGAATAACCCTGTTGCAGCACTGCGCCACCCCCCAACACTGACTGCCACGGATGAGAGCTCAAAGTTATCAAATAATCATACAATGCTGTGTTCAGGCACATGTCAGTATCATTATGGCTCATACTGAACCTGTTTTCAGCTATAGTGGGGTATGTTCTTTTCCTCACCTTGCATGTAGATTCCTGCTTGTCCGTGGCAGACAGATTCCGATGGGCAAAAATATTATATTGGCCCCTCTTTCAGGGACAGTTTTAGATAAAGTGGGCCCTGGCCAAAAAATTAAAGTGGGACATTAGATGCTCCCATATTGCACCACCACACTGAAACAGTTAGGTTACATTTCCATGCACTTACTTCAAACCATTAAATGAGCGCGATCCACAATATTGAAGTCATTCAGCGCTTTTATTCTGGGCCATTTTACAAAGGATGAGGAAGAATGATGGACATAGAACAATCACTAGTAGATCAATCTGTGCCCATACAGTATCATGATATCAGCAGCCCATCTGCAGTTTGCATCGGGCGACGTGCTGCTGAGAACAATGATTTCTGTTCTGCTATAAACAATTCAATTGCCTGATGAATGAGCAGAATTGTGCCTGTTCATGCTGACATGTTTACACCTATGATCTATGACCTATGAACTCTTATCTGTGCATCTTGGATTTATAAATGTAGATGCTATAAACACAGTATGTGACACAAACACTGTATGTTACAGACAAAAATGTATACGCGCAAAACACACACGCATATTCATACACAGTCACACACATACACAGTCAAACATATATATATATATACAGTGCCTACAAGTAGTATTCAACCCCCTGCAGATTTAGCAGGTTTGATAAGATGCAAATAAGCTAGAGCCTGCAAACTTCAAACAAGAGCAGGATTTATTAACAGATGCATAAATCTTACAAACCAACAAGTTATGTTGCTCAGCTAAATTTTAATAAATTTTCAACATAAAAGTGTGGGTCAATTATTATTCAACCCCTGGGTTTAATATTTTGTGGAATAACCCTTGTTTGCAATTACAGCTAATAATCGTCTTTTATAAGACCTGATCAGGCCGGCACAGGTCTCTGGAGTTATCTTGGCCCACTCCTCCATGCAGATCTTCTCCAAGTTATCTAGGTTCTTTGTCTCATGTGGACTTTAATCTTGAGCTCCTTCCACAAGTTTTCAATTGGGTTAAGGTCAGGAGACTGACCAGGCCACTGCAACACCTTGATTTTTTCCCTCTTGAACCAGGCCTTGGTTTTCTTGGCTGTGTGCTTTGGGTCATTGTCTTGTTGGAAGATGAAATGACGACCCATCTTAAGATCCTTGATGGAGGAGCGAAGGTTCTTGGCCAAAATCTCCAGGTAGGCCGTTCTATCCATCTTCCGATGGATGCGGACCAGATGGCCAGGCTCCTTGGCTGAGAAACAGCCCCACAGCATGATGCTGCCACCACCATGCTTGACTGTAGGGATGGTATTCTTGGGGTCGTATGCAGTGCCATCCAGTCTCCAAACGTCACGTGTGTGGTTGACACCAAAGATCTCGATCTTGGTCTCATCAGACCAGAGAACCTTGAACCAGTCTGTCTCAGAGTCCTCCAAGTGATCATGAGCAAACTGTAGACGAGCCTTGACATGATGCTTTGAAAGTAAAGGTACCTTACGGGCTCGTCTGGAACGGAGACCATTGCGGTGGAGTACGTTACTTATGGTATTGACTGAAACCAATGTCCCCACTGCCATGAGATCTTCCTGGAGCTCCTTCCTTGTTGTCCTTGGGTTAGCCTTGACTCTTCGTACAAGCCTGGCCTCGGCACGGGTGGAAACTTTCAAAGGCTGTCCAGGCCGTGGAAGGCTAACAGTAATTCCATAAGCCTTCCACTTCCGGATGATGCTCCCAACAGTGGAGACAGGTAAGCCCAACTCCTTGGAAAGGGTTTTTTACCCCTTGCCAGCCTTGTGACCCTCCACGATCTTGTCTCTGATGGCCTTGGAATGCTCCTTTGTCTTTCCCATGTTGACCAAGTATGAGTGCTGTTCACAAGTTTGGGGAGGGTCTTAATTAGTCAGAAAAGGCTGGAAAAAGAGATAATTAATCCAAACATGTGAAGCTCATTGTTCTTTGTGCCTGAAATACTACTTAATACTTTAGGGGAACCAAACAGAATTCTTGTGGTTTGAGGGGTTGAATAATAAATGACCCTCTGAATAAACTTTTCACAATTTAAAAAAAAAATAAAAAAAGAAATAACATTCTTTTTTGCTGCAGTGCATTTCACACTTCCAGGCTGATCTACAGTCCAAATGTCACAATACCAAGTTAATTCCAAATGTGTAAACCTGCTAAATCTGCAGGGGGTTAAATACTACTTGTAGGCACTGTACTTAAAACCTGAAGTTTACATACACTAGCTAAAAACACACATCTGCATGTTTTTCCCACTATCTGACATGAAATCAGAATAAGCCATTCCAGTTTTAGGTCAATTAGGAACCAAAATTATTTATACTTGTTAAATACCAGAATAATGAGAGAGAGCATGTTTTAAGGTATTTTTATTACTTTCTGCAAAGTCAAAAGTCTACATACATTTCATTAGTGTTTGTTACCATTACCCTTAGGGGCACTTTGCACACTACGACATCGCAAGTGCGATGTCGGTGGGGTCAAATTGAAAGTGACGCACATCCGGCATCGCAGGCGACATCGTAGTGTGTAAAGCCTAGATGATACGATTAACGAGCGTAAAAGCATCGTAATCGTATCATCGGTGTGTGTGAAGTCGCAGGAGCGTGGAACATCTCCTACCGGCGTCACCGCGGCTCCCGTAGAATATGCGGAAGGAAGGAGGTGGGCGGGAAGTTTACATCCCGCTCATCTCCGCCCCTCCGCTCCGATTGGCCGCCTGCCGTGTGACGTCGCAGTGATGCCGCACGATCCGCCCCCTTAATGAGGAGGCGGGTCGCCGGCGAGAGCAACGTCGGATGGCACGTTAGTGCATGTGAAGCTGCCGTAGCGATAACATTCGCTACGGCAGCTATCACAATGATATCGCTGCTGTGACGGGGGCGGGGACTATCGCGTGCGACATCGCAGCATCGGCTTGTGATGTCGCAACGTGCAAAGCCCGCCTTAGGCCCCCTTCACACGTCCATGTCTCCGGTATGTGTTTGGTCCGTTTCCTTCATGTGCCGGAGACATGGGTACACATAGACCCATTAAAATCAATGGGTCTGCACACATGTGCATGTTTTACCATGGCCTGTGTGTATGTGTGGAGCATACGTGTGCCCACTTTTCTATGGAATAACGGGTGTCACACGGACCGCACGGATGTGATCCGTGTGACATGCACTGGAGAAAACACACGTGTCTGTGAAAAAAAAAGAATTTCTATACTCACCTTCTCCAGCTCTGTCATCTCTGCCGCTGCTGTCACTTGTCCGACCCCTGCTCATTATGCTCATTGCATATTCACTCCACTGCGGGCCGGAAGCAGCAGCAGGGAGTCGGCAGTGCTGGAGACCGAAGATCAGCACCATGGACAGCAAAGCCAGTGACAGGTAAGCAGAAAGTTCCCGTTCTCTGTGTGTTATCATGGATAACACACAGAGAACACACGTGTGCCATAAACACGGCACACGGAGGGCTACACGCACCTTTGACACATCTGTGAAAAACGTGCGTGATTTTCACGGACGTGTGAAGGGGACCTTAAACTGTATGACTTCTGTCAAACATTTTGGACATCATTCCACAAGCTTCTCACAATAATTGGTAGGAATTAGGGCCCATTGCCTCCTGACAGAACTGGAGTCATGTTTGTTGGTCGCTTTGCTCGCACCGACCTTTTCCGTTTTGCCCATAAATTTTCAATAGGATTTAGATCAGGGTTCTTTGATGGCCACTCTAAAGCATTGACTTTGTTATCCATAAGCCACTTTGTAACCAGTTTGGCAGTATGCTTTGGGTCTTTGTCCATTTGGAAGACCCATTTCCTCCTAAGCTTTAAGTTCCTGGCTGATGTCTTGAGATGTTGCTTCAATATTGCCACATAATCTTCTTTCCTCATTATGTGATCTATTTTGTGAAGTGCGCCAGTCCCTCGTGCAGCAAATCAATCCCACAAAATGATGCTGCCTCCCTTGTGTTTCACAATTGGGATGGTGTTTCAAAGCTTCTCTTTTTTCCTCAAACGTAACGATAATCTTTATGGCCAAACAGTTCAATTTTAGTTTCGTCAGACCACAGGACATGTCTCCAAAAATTAAGGTCTGTGTTCCTGTGTGCATTTGCAAATTTTAATCTGGCTTTTTTTTATGTTTCTTTTGGAGTAAAAGCTTCTTCCTTGTAGAGTGGCCTTGCAGCCCATGATGATGCAGTACTGGTTTCACTGTGGATAATGACACATTCTCACCATCTTCACAAGGTATTTTCCTTTTGTCCTTGGGTTGATCTGCACATGTCTGACCAAAACATGTTCATCTCTGGTACACAGAACCCATTTGCTACCTGAGGGGTATGATGGCTGGTCATTTCCCATCTTGTATGTACTTGCGTATAATTGTTTGTACAGATGAGTAGAGATGAGCGAACCGGTCCCGGTTCGGCTCGAGGTCGGTTCGCCGAACGGACCTCCCGTTCGAGTTCGGCTCGTCGAACGTTCGACGAACCGAACTCGAGCCAATAGGAAACAATGGCAGGCAATCACAAACACAGTAAAACACCTAGAAAACACCCTCAAAGGTGTCCAAAAGGTGACAAACAACTCAAACACATTGGAAAGTGACAAGGACATATACTCATGCGAAAACAAAACAGCTGGACAAGGAAAAAGAGGAGGACACACAGATATAGGCATGGCACGCCATTCTAAAATCATGTAAAACACCGCAAGGTGACTCCAAGCATAGTCTCCCTTTTTTTCCAAAAATTGGGCCCCACACCCACCCACCCATTCAGTGGCAGCAGTTGGGCCCCAGTTGTACAATTCACAGCTAGATTTGCAGCAAGCACATTCAAAAATACGCCATTCTTATCCGTCCCCAGGATGACACCGGGGTAGGTAGCAAAGTCTTTCCTGATCCCAGCTCTGTTCATCTTGGCTTCTTTTAAAAACACAGCAAGCAAGGGTTACTCCCATCGGAGTCTCCCTTTTTTTCCAAAAATTGGGCCCCACACACACCCACCCATTCAGTGGCAGCACTTGTGCCCTAGTTGTACACTTCACAGCTAGATTTGCATCAAGCACATTCAAAAATACGCCATTCTTATCCGTCCCCAGGATGACACCGGGGTAGGTAGATAAAGTCTTTGCTGACCCATGACTTGTTCATCTTGGCTTCTTTTAAAAACAATGTAAGCAAGGGTTACTCCAAGCGGAGTCTCCCTTTTTTTCCAAAAATTGGGCCCCACACACACCCACCCATTCAGTGGCAGCACTTGTGCCCTAGTTGTACACTTCACAGCTAGATTTGCATCAAGCACATTCCAAAATACGCCATAATTAACCGTCCCCAGCATGACACCGGGGTAGGTAGCAAAGTCTTTCCTGATCCCAGCTCTGTTCATCTTGGCTTCTTTTAAAAACACAGCAAGCAAGGGTTACTCCAAGCGGAGTCTCCCTTTTTTTCCAAAAATTGTGCCCCACACACACCCACCCATTCAGTGGCAGCACTTGTGCCCTAGTTGTACACTTCACAGCTACATTTGCATCAAGCACATTCCAAAATACGCCATTCTTATCCGTCCCCAGGATGACACCGGGGTAGGTAGCAAAGTCTTTCCTGATCCCAGCTCTGTTCATCTTGGCTTCTTTTAAAAACACAGCAAGCAAGGGTTACTCCAAGCGGAGTCTCCCTTTTTTTCCAAAAATTGGGCCCCACACACACCCACCCATTCAGTGGCAGCACTTGTGCCCTAGTTGTACACTTCACAGCTAGATTTGCATCAAGCACATTCCAAAATACGCCATTCTTATCCGTCCCCAGGATGACACCGGGGTAGGTAGCAAAGTCTTTCCTGATCCCAGCTCTGTTCATCTTGGCTTCTTTTAAAAACACAGCAAGCAAGGGTTACTCCAAGCGGAGTCTCCCTTTTTTTCCAAAAATTGGGCCCCACACACACCCACCCATTCAGTGGCAGCACTTGTGCCCTAGTTGTACACTTCACAGCTAGATTTGCATCAAGCACATTCCAAAATACGCCATTCTTATCCGTCCCCAGGATGACACCGGGGTAGGTAGCAAAGTCTTTCCTGATCCCAGCTCTGTTCATCTTGGCTTCTTTTAAAAACAATGTAAGCAAGGGTTACTCCAAGCGGAGTCTCCCTTTTTTTCCAAAAATTGGGCCCCACACACACCCACCCATTCAGTGGCAGCACTTGTGCCCTAGTTGTACACTTCACAGCTAGATTTGCATCAAGCACATTCAAAAATACGCCATTCTTATCCGTCCCCAGGATGACACCGGGGTAGGTAGCAAAGTCTTTCCTGATCCCAGCTCTGTTCATCTTGGCTTCTTTTAAAAACACAGGAAGCAAGGGTTACTCCAAGCGGAGTCTCCCTTTTTTTCCAAAAATTGGGCCCCACACACCCACCCATTCAGTGGCAGCACTTGTGCCCTAGTTGTACACTTCACAGCTACATTTGCATCAAGCACATTCAAAAATACGCCATAATTAACCGTCCCCAGCATGACACCGGGGTAGGTAGATAAAGTCTTTGCTGACCCATGACTTGTTCATCTTGGCTTCTTTTAAAAACAATGTAAGCAAGGGTTACTCCAAGCGGAGTCTCCCTTTTTTTCCAAAAATTGGGCCCCACACACCCACCCATTCAGTGGCAGCACTTGTGCCCTAGTTGTACACTTCACAGCTACATTTGCATCAAGCACATTCAAAAATACGCCATAATTAACCGTCCCCAGCATGACACCGGGGTAGGTAGCAAAGTCTTTCCTGATCCCAGCTCTGTTCATCTTGGCTTCTTTTAAAAACAATGTAAGCAAGGGTTACTCCAAGCGGAGTCTCCCTTTTTTCCAAAAATTGGGCCCCACACAGACACCTTATCAGTGGCAGCACTTGTGCCCTAGTTGCAAACAGGATGTTTTGATTTGCATCAAGCACATTCCAAATCAACAAGCATTTACTCTCCCCAGGATGACACAGGGGTAGTAAATTCCTTCTGGATCCATGACTTGTTCATTTTGATGAACGTCAGTCTGTCCACATTGTCACTGGACAGACGCGTGCGCTTATCTGTCAGCACACACCCAGCAGCACTGAATACACATTCAGAGACAACGCTGGCAGCTGGACACGACAAAATCTCCAAGGCGTAAGTTGCGAGCTCTGGCCATTTTTCTAGGTTTGAAGCCCAAAAGGAGCAAGGCTCCAGTTGCACAGTCATGACATCGATGTTCATTTGGAGATACTCCTGTATCATCCTCTCCAGCCGTTGACTATGTGTCAGACTTGTTGTCTCTGGTGGCCTTGCAAAAGATGGTCTAAAAAAATTATGAAAAGAGTCCATAAAATTGCTGTTACCGGCACCAGATACGGTCCTACTGGTACGGGTAGACTGTTGAAGATGACGAGACCGTCCCATGTTTGTCAAGTTACAACTGGGAGATTCCCTCCCTGCACCTGCACGGTTGTTTGGTGGAAAAGCCGAGCTAAGATCGAGTAACAGCTTCTGCTGATACTCCTGCATACGTGCGTCCCTTTCTATGGCTGGAATTATGTCACAAAATTTGGACTTGTACCGGGGATCTAATAGTGTGGCAATCCAGTAGTCATCATCACTTCTAATTTTGACAATACGACTGTCATGTTGGAGGTAGTGCAACAAAAAGGCACCCATGTGTCTTGCGCAGCCATGCGGACCAAGTCCACGCTGTGTTTGTGGCATAGAGGTGCTACCCGTTCTTTCTTCCTCTGACATCTCCCCCCAACCTCTTTCAACTGAAATTTGACCAAGGTCTCCCTCATCCGCTGAGTCTTCCATGTCCATGGACAGTTCGTCCTCCATTTCTTCATGTTCTCCTGCACCTTGCTCAACATTTCGCCTGCTACTATGCGCCCTTGTCGATCCCTGTCCCCCATGGTCCCATGCTTGCTGCGTTGGTGATGATGAACGTCTGGACCTTGGTGATGTTGTTGTCCCTTGCGCATATGAATCCTCCTGTAGTTCCTCCCCTTCATGTTGTCCCACCCCCTGACTCCGAATAGTGTTTAGCGTGTGCTCCAGCATGTAAATGACTGGAATCGTCATGCTGATAATGGCATTGTCAGAGCTAAACATATTCGTCGCCATGTCGAAACTGTGCAGAAGGGTGCATAGGTCCTTGATCTGAGACCACTCCATCAGGGTGATCTGCCCCACCTCTGCATCTCGTTGGCCCAGGCTATACGTCATGACGTATTGCACCAGGGCTCTGCGGTGCTGCCACAGTCGCTGTAACATGTGGAGAGTTGAATTCCAGCGTGTCGCCACATCGCATTTCAGGCGATGAACCGGCAGGCCGAAAGACTTCTGGAGCGATGCAAGTCGCTCTGCTGCGGCGCTTGAACGGCGGAAGTGAGCTGACAGTTTTCGTGCCCTGTTCAGAAGGCCATCTAGGCCGGGATAGTGTGTTAAAAATTGCTGGACGACAAGGTTCAACACGTGAGCCATACAAGGTACGTGTGTCACCTTGCCCAGGCGAAGTGCCGCACCCAGGTTTGCAGCATTGTCGCACACGGCCTTACCAGGCTGCAGGTTGAGTGGAGACAACCATTTATTAAACTCGGACCGCAGAGCTGACCACAACTCCTCAGCTGTGTGACTCTTATTCCCAAGACATGTCAAGCTAAAGACCGCCTGATGCCGTTGCGCTCTGCTGCCAGCATAGTAATGAGGGGTGCGTGATTCCTTCTGCGCAGTGAGAACGCTGGTGGCCTGACCAGGCAGGCTTGGGGCGGAGGTGGAGGACCCAGATGAGGTGGAGGATGCAGAAGCTGTGGCGGAACTTGGACAGACATAGGATTGACACACAAGTCGTGGGGACGGCAAGACTTGTGCAGCAGACCCTTCACCATCTATCACCATAGTTACCCAGTGCCCAGTCAGCGACATGTAACGTCCCTGTCCATGCTTACTGGTCCAAGTATCGGTGGTGAAATGCACCCGTTCACACACAGAGTTTCTCAAGGAAGCGGTGATGTTGTGTGCGACATGCTGGTGTAGCGCGGGCACACCTTTCTTAGAGAAGTAGTGGCGACTAGGCATCTGGTACTGGGGCACAGCGACAGACATAAGGTCTCTAAAATCCTGTGTGTCCACTAGGCGGAAAGGCAGCATTTCGGTAGCCAACAGCTTACAGAGGGATAGAGTCAACCTCTTAGCTTTGTCATGGGTCGGAGGAAGTGGCCTTTTATTTGACCACATCTGAGGGACAGAGATCTGGCTGCTGTGTGTAGACGGTGTTGAGTAGGGTGTCCCTGGAAAAATGCAGGTTTGTGAGGAAAGTGCAGGCGGAGACATGATGTTGCCTTGATCCAACGTTGGTGCTTTCGATGTCTGAGAGAGCTGTACACACTCACTTGTTTCCCCTTCCAAACCAACTGACGACCTTACAAGCAAACTGCCTGTTGCGGTTACAGTGGTGGAAGTTTTGCGTGGAAAAACAGGTGTGACAGCTGTCCCCACAGTCCTAGAAGATGAAGAGCGCGCGGATGCACTGGAAGTTGCGGGCGGTGGATGGTTTGCTCTGCTAGGCCGCATTGCAGCACGGTGAGCTTCCCACCGGGACTTATGATATTTATTCATGTGACGATTCATGGAAGAAGTTGTCAAACTGCTGAGGTTTTGACCTCTACTAAGAGAATCATGACAAATGTTACATATCACATGATTTGGGCGATCTTTTTCGATGTCAAAAAAGGACCAGGCTAGGCAAGGCTTAGAGGCCATGCGACCTGTTGATCCACCCCGAATAATGTTCATAGGCAGAGTGGTGGCTGAGGATGCAGTTGTAGACGTGCTACCAGTGCTCCGACTCTGTCCAGGAAGGCGCAAGGTAACTTCGTCGTCGGTTGCATCCTCCTCCACCGCCTCTGTTGACCTCCTCGAGTGCCTGACTGGGGGTTGACAGTAGGTGGGATCTAGAACGTCATCATCAATTGTTGTGTTTGCACTCCCCTCCCCCTCAGACCGAGCCTCTTCTTGCCCTGACCGAATATTTAAGTTGTCATCCCAATCGGGTATCTGCGTCTCATCTTCATCAGTATGTTCCTCATTGTCTATAACCACAGGTGTTACAGTTTGTGACAAAGGGTCAACATTATGCTCAGAAACTTGGTCCTCACGGCCTGAATCAGAGTCACAAAGGTTCTGGGCATCACTGCAGACCATTTCCTGTTCTGTACTCACTGTAGCTTGGGAGCAGACCTCTGATTCCCAGGCTATAGTGTGACTGAACAGCTCTGCAGACTCAGCCATCTCAGTTCCACCATACTGTGCAGGGCTGATGGAGACTTCAGAGCTAGGAGAAATCAAGTGTGATTGGGATGACAACTCAGAGGACTGGTGTTTTTTGGATGCGGTACTTGAAGTGGCTGAGAGGGAACTTGTTGGACCACTTGAGATCCATTCAAGCATTTTCCTTTTTTGCCCATCATCTACCTTTCTTCCTGTTGTTCGTGTCCGTAAAAAAGGGAGCACATCGGATTGTCCACGGTAAGTAGTAGACATCTTACTTTTGCTGGTAGATGGTCTATCTTCAGCAGATGATAATGGAGCTTTGCCACCTTCCCCACGGACAAAACCTTTTTTGCCTTTTCCACCACGCCTCTTCCCCTTTCCACCAGCATCTGTCATTTTGCCACTCATGTTGATTGCGACAAGATTGTGGACTGAAAATGTGGTAGTAAAAATTGAGAGGTGGTGAAGATTGCAGTGGTGGTCTAGCTTTATTAACAGCAGAATAATAAAGAATAAATATCCCTGACAATGCAACTTAGTTATAATTAGTTGGAGTGTGCAACGCAGGCAGATGCGCTCTGCAAATGTCTTGGCACTAGTGGGACTATAGCAAAGTCCAATAGCCACGTATAGGATGCCACTAGGTACACTGAGTGTTTGCTAGTATAATGGCTTAGTTATAATTAGTTGGAGTGTGCAACGCAGGCAGACGTGCTGCAAATGTCTTGGCACTAGTGGGACTATAGCAAAGTCCAATAGCCACGTATAGGATGCCACTAGGTACACTGAGTGTTTGCTAGTATAATGGCTTAGTTATAATTAGTTGGAGTGTGCAACGCAGGCAGACGTGCTGCAAATGTCTTGGCACTAGTGGGACTATAGCAAAGTCCAATAGCCACGTATAGGATGCCACTAGGTACACTGAGTGTTTGCTAGTATAATGGCTTAGTTATAATTAGTTGGAGTGTGCAACGCAGGCAGATGCGCTCTGCAAATGTCTTGGCACTAGTGGGACTATAGCAAAGTCCAATAGCCACGTATAGGATGCCACTAGGTACACTGAGTGTTTGCTAGTATAATGGCTTAGTTATAATTAGTTGGAGTGTGCAACGCAGGCAGACGTGCTGCAAATGTCTTGGCACTAGTGGGACTATAGCAAAGTCCAATAGCCACGTATAGGATGCCACTAGGTACACTGAGTGTTTGCTAGTATAATGGCTTAGTTATAATTAGTTGGAGTGTGCAACGCAGGCAGACGTGCTGCAAATGTCTTGGCACTAGTGGGACTATAGCAAAGTCCAATAGCCACGTATAGGATGCCACTAGGTACACTGAGTGTTTGCTAGTATAATGGCTTAGTTATAATTAGTTGGAGTGTGCAACGCAGGCAGATGCGCTCTGCAAATGTCTTGGCACTAGTGGGACTATAGCAAAGTCCAATAGCCACGTATAGGATGCCACTAGGTACACTGAGTGTTTGCTAGTATAATGGCTTAGTTATAATTAGTTGGAGTGTGCAACGCAGGCAGACGTGCTGCAAATGTCTTGGCACTAGTGGGACTATAGCAAAGTCCAATAGCCACGTATAGGATGCCACTAGGTACACTGAGTGTTTGCTAGTATAATGGCTTAGTTATAATTAGTTGGAGTGTGCAACGCAGGCAGATGCGCTCTGCAAATGTCTTGGCACTAGTGGGACTATAGCAAAGTCCAATAGCCACGTATAGGATGCCACTAGGTACACTGAGTGTTTGCTAGTATAATGGCTTAGTTATAATTAGTTGGAGTGTGCAACGCAGGCAGATGCGCTCTGCAAATGTCTTGGCACTAGTGGGACTATAGCAAAGTCCAATAGCCACGTATAGGATGCCACTAGGTACACTGAGTGTTTGCTAGTATAATGGCTTAGTTATAATTAGTTGGAGTGTGCAATGCAGGCAGATGCGCTCTGCAAATGTCTTGGCACTAGTGGGACTATAGCAAAGTCCAATAGCCACGTATAGGATGCCACTAGGTACACTGAGTGTTTGCTAGTATAATGGCTTAGTTATAATTAGTTGGAGTGTGCAACGCAGGCAGATGCGCTCTGCAAATGTCTTGGCACTAGTGGGACTATAGCAAAGTCCAATAGCCACGTATAGGATGCCACTAGGTACACTGAGTGTTTGCTAGTATAATGGCTTAGTTATAATTAGTTGGAGTGTGCAACGCAGGCAGACGTGCTGCAAATGTCTTGGCACTAGTGGGACTATAGCAAAGTCCAATAGCCACGTATATGATGCCACTAGGTACACTGAGTGTTTGCTAGTATAATGGCTTAGTTATAATTAGTTGGAGTGTGCAACGCAGGCAGATGCGCTCTGCAAATGTCTTGGCACTAGTGGGACTATAGCAAAGTCCAATAGCCACGTATAGGATGCCACTAGGTACACTGAGTGTTTGCTAGTATAATGGCTTCGTTATAATTAGTTGGAGTGTGCAATGCAGGCAGATGCGCTCTGCAAATGTCTTGGCACTAGTGGGACTAAAGCAAAGTCCAATAGCCACAGATAGGATGCCACTAGGTACACTGAGTGTTTGCTAGTATAATGGCTTAGTTATGAGTTGGAGTGTGCAGAGGACAAGAGGGTACAGTGGCAGGATTGTGGGGCTCTGGGTAGAGGAATGGAAGCCTGCCTTTCTATTCCCTCCTAATGGTGAAATGCAGGGAGGAAATCCCTGACCTGGGCTACACAGACGCTGGCGCTGTTTTCAGGACCTGTCACCTTAACTCTGACCCTGCCGGTTTGAGCCCTTAAAAGGACTGCTATAAAGTGCTCTCCCTATGCTGTCTAACGCTGTGTATGCAGCGCATACAGCTGTATCGGCTATAGGACTCAGGATGACGGAGCTGCGACAGTGATGTCTGACACCAAAGACGCAGAAGGCAGATAATGGCGTCCGTGAAGAAAATGTCCGGTTTTATAATGCAGGGACATGTGACATGCAGATCCTATCACACATGCCGTTGCTTCTCTGGCTCAAAGTCCACTTAGCTGTGTGTGTGTCTGTGATTGGCTGACATGCTGGCCCGCCCCACAAGACGCGCGCGCTTAGGGAAGGAAGACAAGAAAAAAAAAAAAAAATGGCGATCGCCATTATAGAAACAGCCGTGATCTGAAGGCGCTGTTCACGCACACTATACACTGAAATGTGATAATAGTTTGATTCACAGAGTGACTTACACTATTACAGCAGAAACCAAGCTATGATTTAGCTGTTTTTTGGCTGCTAGAACCGTTCTCGAACGTTTCTAGAACTATCGAGCTTTTGCAAAAAGCTCGAGTTCTAGTTCGATCTAGAACATGCCCCAAAATCACTCGAGCCTAGAACTGGAGAACCACGAACCACGAACCGCGCTCAACTCTACAGATGAGTGAGGCACCTTTAGGTATCTGGAAATTGCACTCAAGGATGAACCAGGCTTGTGCAAGTCCACAATTCTCGTCCTGAGATTTTGGCTGATTTCTTTTGATTTTCCCATGATGCTACACAAAGAAACAATGTGTTTCACATGTGCATTAAAATATATCCACAGAAGTGTATCTAATTAACTCAGATATTAACAATAAACCTAGCAGAAGCTTCCAAAGACATGACATCATCATATGTCATGTTAAAAAACTTGCTCAGTATGGGAAGCAAAGGACCAAGCTATATATGTGAAATAAGACACATGGCTATGGGTGGGGCAGGGTTCTCAGACAGAAAATGCATACTAATTAAAGAATGTACGTCTGGAACACCAATGGTGTGAACAGGATGCAAAACTCAAAAATATACAGCTAAACAATAGGATAAAGAGTTGCACACCAGTCACAATGTATAGGGGAATAATGAAAAGGAGAACTGCTATAGGAATACTAAACTGAAAAATACAATGGACTATCTGAAAAAAGTGAAAAACATGAAAATGGTAGCTGCATAACTGCTATGAATAATAGGAATGAGAGATATTTAGCCATTGTATTGATCAATGCAAAGGAGCCCCAAAACCAAATGCCAAGGTAATCTCTATTTTTGGGGTCTCTAACCTATGTGTAACCTCACCTGCAGTTAAAAAACTTGCTCTGTATGGGAAGCAAAGGACCAAGCTATATATGTGAAATAAGACACAAGGCTATGGGTGGGGCAGGGTTCTCAGACAGAAAATGCATACTAATTAAAGAATGTACGTCTGGAACACCAATGGTGTGAACAGTGTGCAAAACTCAAAAATATACAACTAAACAATGGGGTAAAGAGTTGCACACCAGTCACAATGTATAGGGGAATAATGAAAATGTGTAACCTCACCTGTAGTTTAAGTTTTTTAACTACAGGTGAGGTTACACACAGGTTAGGGACACCAAAAATAGAGATTACCTTGGCGTTTGGTTTTGTGGCTCCTTTGCATTGATCAATACAATGGCTAAATATCTCTCATTCCTATTATTCATAGCAGTTATGCAGATACCATTTCCATGTTTTTCACTTTTTTCAGATAGTCAATTGTATTTTTCAGTCTAGTATTCCCATAGCAGTTCTGCTTTTCATTATTCCCCTATACATTGTGACTAGTGTGCAACTCTTTATCCTATTGTTTAGTTGTATATTTTTGAGTTTTGCACCCTATTCACACCATTGGTGTTCCAGACGTACATTCTTTAATCATCATATGGGCTGTCTCATATTGATTAAAGGCATAGTATTCTTAAGGGTGCTTTACACGCTGCGACATCGCTAACGATATATCGTCGGGGTCATAGTGTTTGCGCCGCACATCCAGCGTTGTTAGCGACATCGCAGCATGTGACAGCTAGGAGCGACGATCAACGATCGCAAAAACGTCAAAAAACGTTAATCGTTGACACGTCGCTCCAAATCATAATGTCGTTGGTGTTTCATTCCGCAGGTTGTTCGTCGTTCCTGCAGCACCACACATCGCTGCGTGTGACACCGCAGGAACGTTGAACATCATCCTACCTGCGTCCATCAGAAAGGAGGAAGGAAGGAGGTGGGCGGCATGTTCCGGCCGCTCATCTCCTCCCCTCCTCGTCTATTGGGTGACCGTTTTGTGACACCGCTGTGACGTCGCTGTGATGCCGAACGCACCTCCCCCTTGAAGGAGGGATTGTTCGGCAGCACCAGCGACGTCGCTGAACAGGTATGTGCGTGTGACGCTGCCGTAGCGATATTGTTCGCTATGGCAGCGATCACCACATGTCGCACGATCGATGGGGGCGGGTTTTATCGCTCGCAACATCGCTAGCAATCGCTAGTGGTGTCGTAGCGTGTAAAGCACCCTTTAGTGTATGTAAACTCTTGACTTTGCAGAAAGTAATAAAAATGCCTTAAAACTTTCTCTCTCTATCATTATTCTGTCATTTGCTGGAGAAAAGAATGGATATATTGCTGCACTACCGCCAATGAAAAGAATTTTGCTGATTAATATAGATAACTCTATTCTATAGGTGGACGCGTTTCTGGGATCCAGTCCCCTTCCTCAGAACCAAGAAAATCAACATGTCAAACATGTCTTTAGTCCTGAGGAAGAGGACTGGATCCCAGAAACGCGATGACCTATAGAACAAAGATATCTCTCTTATTCAACAAAATTCTTTTCATGGGCGGTTACGCGGCAATATATCCATTCTATTCTCCAGCCCCGAACATTAATCCACGTGGAGCTGCGGCAGCCTCCATTATATGTTCTATGCGTTTATAGGGGTTGTGCCTTCCACAACCCTGCCAGGTGAGTGTTAACCCTTACACATCCCACGTTTTAATCTGGTATAACCTTATTATGCTCTCCTTTTTTATTAATTATTCCGTCATTTGGCAGATATAAATAATTTCCGTAATCCTAATTGACCTAAAACGGTCAGAAAGTGAGAAAAACATGCATATGTATCTTTTTAGATAGTGTATATAAGTATAAATTTCTCGTTTCAACTGTGTGTATATTTATGTGTATATATATATATATATATATATATATATATATATATATATATATATACACACACACACACACACACACACATACACACACACGTACACCAGCAGGAGCCGATACATTCTAGACATATGTATGTGTATGCCAGCAGAAACTCATACTAGACATAACACACATACTCTCTAGGTGACTTATCACCATTCATCTCTTAAGCCCTTCTGATGTTGACATTATGATCATTTGACCAGTCACATGATCAAGGTGTCACCAAAGGTCCTGAAGTCCAGCAGAGTAAAAAACATGTAATGACATCACATTCACACGATCACATGATCATGATGCCACTAAAGGCCTTCAAGCTATCCCCACATCAGAAGCTACACTGATTATAGTTATCAGTGTAGACCCAGCTATAGATGCTTGGGGCCCCCAAGGGTGTTGGACCATAGGCAACTTCCCAGCTGCTTGCTGATTTGAAGGTGGAAGTGGGTCCCTTATGTCTTGGACCCCTGTGCAACTGCAAAGGTTGCACCAATTATATATCCACCCCTGGTGCCTATGATTGGCAGAGCTGGCAGCAATGTGAGAGTTTATAATGAGACTTAACTCTGCAGCACTTTCCCACTGACTACTAAACTGAGGTCTGCTGTGCTATCGCATATATAATCATTCTGCGGTGGGGAGCGCATATTGATTGTCAATATATGTCTCTATGGTAAGTCTGTGCTAAGCTATTGTGGAGGCAATCTTGGCTGTGAGAGTTAGGGTACTTTCACACTTGCGTTGGACGGCTTCCGTTGCTATCCACAGCCTTGAGGAATTACGGTAACCGTTGCAAGAAACCGTTATATTCCTCATAGACTTCTATTAGTTACGGATAGCAACGGATGGTCTTGCATTGCATCCGCCCCGCGGCGCATCAGTTGTTTTGACTCTGACCGTCAGTGACCGTCGGGCGGATGGAACGCTGCATGTAGCGTTTTTCTGCACTTGGCGGAGTGTCAAAAAACCGCAACCTGCAGGATTCTGTCGGCGTCCGTTGTTTTTATAATGGACGCCTATGGTGGCGGATTCCGTTAGAATCCGTCATTTTGACGGATTCCGTTAACGCATCCATCTTTACACAACTGCGCATGCTCAGATGTGTAAAGTCAAGGAAAAAAAAACTATAACGGATTGCGTTATTTTGAACGATCCATAGCATCCGTGGTGCCACTGTATGCAACGCATCCGTTGCATGCGTCACACAACGCAATGCTACGGATCCCGTCCAACGCAAGTGTGAAACTAGCCTTAACCTGTTAAAGATGCTGATTAAGGGCCTTTTTTGTGGTGGAAATCTGTCAATATTGGCACTGTGCTGGGAATACAGGTTATATAGGGAAAATTTGTTAAATGTCTTGCTCTGTGGGGGACATCTGGCAATCCTGGCAGTGTGGGGCACCTGTTTAAACAGGCTCTGTTGTGGCCTTAATTTGAAATTTACACTCTTTGGTTACACTGATGATCTTCACTGTGTGGGTGAACTAGGAATACAGGCAATATAGGGGAAATTGGATACACTTATTGCTCTGTGGAGGAAGCCTGTCAGTCCTGACTGTGTGGGTGAACAGGGAAGACAGGCTCTGAAAGGGCCCTTTTTTAAATTGTTGATCTGTGGAGAGTCTATGAAATCCATCTCTGTGAGATAACTGAACATTTTTAGTTTCTTCATTTACTTGCTATGTAACCATTTATTACTAGGGTTACAGAAGCCCTTTAAGTCATTTACCTATCCACATTTATTTGCAGGGCAATTGACATGCTCTTACCCCCATTCAGATTCCTTTTGCAGCCCCCTAGCCTTTACTGCAACAATTTTAGAGGCCTGATCTTGGGCTCCCCACTGACTTGTATGGGGTTTGTTGTTCGGGGTTAAGTTCAGCATCAAGTTCGCTCGCCAGTCCCGATTGTTTTTTTTTTACGTCGACGAATCCGGTAATCCAGGATTGACTTCAATGATTTCACCTGAGGTGACGTCACTACGTTCAATGAGATCAGTTCGCCTGAGGTCACAGCAGGGGTACTGTGGGAACCCCAACTGTGATGTCAGGTGATCTTAGTGACATCACTGCTCTTACAGCTGCGGCTCTGTCAGTGTGTCCCTGATGCCACAGTGCTTGGTTTCATTTTCTAATGTAACTTTGGAACTGGGGTGTTTTGGGGTTAATAAATTGGAGAAAGAGGGTGTTTTTTTAAGAAAAAAAAATATTTTTTCTCAGTGATTTGTATTTATTTCTTTTGACTTACAGGGTTAGTAATGGGGGTGTCTGAAATAGAGAGGCTTAATGACAGCTGTAATTGTTTGCTAATTCACAGCTGTCATTAACCTCTTATATTACTGCAATTGCCATCGCACCAGGACATTTGGAATGAGCCAGGTAAGCGTTAGAATTGGTGCATCTAAAGGATGCACCAATTTTGAGGCAGCTGCAGGCCTCCCAAGTCTGAGAATACGAGTCCCCAGCTGTCCACTTAATCTTGGCTGGGTATCAAAATTGGGGGGGACCTTACAACGGTTTTTTAAGTTATTTATTTAAATAATTTAAAAAAAATGCATGAGGTCCCTTGTATTTTCATACACAGCAAAGATAACAGGCACAGCTGGGGGATGCAGATTGTAGCTGTCTGCTTTATCTGCTCTGGGTATTAAGATATGGGGGACCCTATGCCATTTTTTCCAATTATTCTTTTTTTACACTGCACTTCAGGGACCCAGACAGCTAGTGTGAGGGCAACCAATCACAGATGCTGGCACAGAGGGTGGGCCGGGGAAGAAGGACTGCAACCAATCACAGACACTAATGCCTGGTTTACACGCTTCAATAGATCTTTCAATCCGTCGTCGGGGTCAAGTTGTAAGTGACGCACATCCGGCATCGTTCGTGACGTATTTGCGTGTGAAACCTACGTGCGATCGATATTGAACGCAAATACGGTGATCGCATACACGTCGTTTATTCCTCATACATTGGACGTTTGGTAGTACGAAACTAGTCAATTGTAACGTGTGACATCCATCATACGATTTTTTGATTTCAACTTTGAAACGTCATAAGCTGTGGGGGTGTGTCTTTGCATGTCAATTTTGTATGCCCAGCGCCATCAAGGTAATTAATCGCATATGCGTTACAGCGTCATGACTCCTTAAATAGGTTTTCCACTGCTTTGTTAAACTGCAATGATGTATGTGTGTGTTTAGACTGCTGTCTTTCGTGGGAGCGCATTGGTGTCCTTATTGCGATCTTTCTCCATACATTGTTTTTTCCCTTTTTTTATTTGAGGTAAGTTTATAATTTTTTTTGTTGTTGTTTTATTTAAAATTAAACTTTTTAAATTTGTGTTTATAAATTTTTACAAAAGTTAAATTTAAAAAATCAATCGAAAAATGAGAAAGCCACACATAGCATTCAATTAAATTTACCAATATCATTTCCATTAGGTTGATCATGTTGTCAGAACAAGAATATGCTGTTTTAGCCATTGGTTTGGTACACACAGCGTCCATAGAGGAGGAGGAAGAAACTAGGGTAGAAAACCCACAAGTCCGGCGACTTTGGTCACGAGAATGGCTAATTCGACGACCAGTAATAACCCATATGCACCTCCTAAGGAAATTGCAAGACACCCATCCACACGATTATCGGAATTATTTGAGGATGTCGGAGGATTCTTTTTTGTACATTGTTTCAAAAGTTAAACCATTCATACAAAGGCAAGACACAGTTATGAGACCTGCGGTACCAGTTGAAGAGCGTGTAGCTGTCACCCTGCGTTTCCTGGCAACTGGACGCTCATTAACAGACCTACAGTTCTCCTCTGCAATATCACGGTCCCTTCTCAGTAGGCTTATCCCCGAAACTTATGTTGCTATGATAAATTGCTTAAGAGAATATATGCCTTTTCCAAAAAATGCAAATGATTGGTCCAAAATTTCAGAGGATTTCCTACATCTTTGGCAGTTTCCTAATTGCGGAGGCGCAATAGATGGGAAACACATCCGCATCACTCAGCCCCACAACAGTGGTTCTTTTTTTTTTAATTATAAAGGTTATTTCAGTGTTATTCTCATGGCCCTTGTGAACGCACACTATGAGTTTGTAACTGTTGATGTCGGAATTAATGGTAGAGTCTCTGATGGTGGCGTATTACAAAGAACATTGTTTGGCCAACGGCTATTTAATTCTCAAATTCCATTTCCTAATAACACACAAACCGTAGAAAATTTAAATATTGTAATAATTGGCGACGAGGCCTTCCCACTGCACAAAAATTTAATTAAACCATATCCTATGGCAACATTGAATAGAGCACGTAGAATATATAATTACAGGCTTTCACGTGCTCGACGCGTTGTTGAAAACGCCTTTGGAATTATGGCTAGCCGTTTCCGAATTTTGTATACGCCTATTAATTTGAGTTAACATCAATTGATAGTGTAGTATTAGCGTGCTGCATACTGCATAATTTCCTCCGTAAAAGGGATTCCTTAAGCTATATGCCATCAGGCTATGCAGATGCAGATAATAATTTAAATGGCAATATTACACTAGGAGCATGGCGAGAACATGATGCCAATCTAGCCTCCTTGCAAATTCCACGTTCTACTGGTAGTAGGAGAATGGAAGCCGTTGCCAATAGAGACCATTATTGTAGTTACTTCAATAATACTGGTGCTGTAAGTTGGCAAGAGGAAATGTTGTAATTTTTTAGTGTGTGAATAAATCTTTTTTTTTTTTTTTTTTTTTTTTTCAGTTAACCTTTTATGGCTTACATAGAATGTTTTTTTGTGTTGAAGAAAGGTGTGAGTTATAAACATCAACAACATTTTATTACATGCAATAATATAATATTTTTGTCTCGATTCTGTGTTGAAAAAGAAAGATTTGTTTTTTTTTAAAAACCAAAACAATTGTTGGATTTTTTTTTTTTATTAATAAATTATTAATTCATTATGATTTTAAAAAAAATTTGGGAAAAAAAACAAGATAAGGCTTGAAATAAATTTTATTTATGTTAAATTCACATATTACAAACAATATTTCACCATCTGGCAAATATGGAAATATAATGTTTTGGCCTAAATCAAAATTTTCTGCGACCTGGTCGGCTTTTTTGAGGTCTGGATATAATCTTGGAAGGTGTTTCCTCCACCTCCATCGTTTGGGATGAAGCCTCAGTAAAAAAAGATGATGGCCCAGCCTGATTAGCATTATTGTATGTTGAAGAAGCATTTAATTCCCCATCTTCTCCAGCCCGTACCACTTCCAAAATCACTCTTTCGCCATGTTTTTTTTGATCTTTATCCATATGTTGCATTTTTTCATCAAGATATTGTGCAAAACCGCTGACTGGTTTTTTATTACATTTTTCAATGATATTGTGGCACAAGCCAACTAAATCAGTTGATTTTGGAGGTTGTGGCAGCTTTCTTTTGCGACGGGACAATAATCTCATACTTGATGTTGGAGTTGAGCTTTCCTGTACGTCTTCAAACGGCTCTTCAACATCATTCTGGGTTGTTATGGTTTCTTCTGTGTTTGGCTGGCTTGCGTTACTATGGTTCTGAAAAAATAAATATATTTGTAAGCAAAGTTCAAATAATTATGTATACTTTTTCCTTTGTAGTCAACATTAAATATTTAATACCTCATAAAATCATGTAAAAATCAACTATTTTTTTTAAAAAATAAAAAAAAAAATTTTTTTTGAAATAATGTTAAAAAAAAAAAAAAATACCTCGGATTGAAAATGCACAGTGTCATCCTCCTGCAATGGGAGTAGGCTTGAACTTGTTCTTGCAATTTCTTGATCATGTATAAATAATAACAAATCAAAATACCATAGACGTGGAACATAAATATCATCTGTTCCAGCGCCAGACCGCTTGGATTCTTCAATTTTTTAAGTTCTTTTTTAAATACGGTCCGTAGACCTTGTATTTTTTTTTTTACAACATTTATATCAACTTGTTCTGTTGGGTAATGGATTTTCACTATTTCCACCAACTGAAGATATGCTCTACGTTTAACTATCCTGTTGCTGTAGTCTGTAGATTTAACTTGCCATAAATATGGCAAATCTTGATATTTCTCGATGAACTGTCTAATAAACGCTTCATTATGAGTTGTACACATCTGGATAGGAGATGAAAAGGAATTTTCAGTGAACATGTTAAAACACAAATTAATATAAAAAGGAAAAACCAAAAAAAAAAAAAACTTTCTTAAGATAGTTAAAGCATACCTTTGAGATATGACTAAATTATTTAGAAAAGAAAATCAAACAATAACAAAATTTATAAATAATTACCTTGCAAGTTTGTAATGCAAGAAGGACAAACCAAGGAAAAAAAAATCCCTTTCAGAACGCACGTGCGGTAGCGTATATGTGGTATGCCACATTAAACATGCATTGAAAGCCTTTTATAGTCACGAATACATCGCACATCGGTCAGGTGTAGTTTATAACAGAAATTACGACCATACGTGCGTTGATTGAAGGATTTGTTAATTGAATGAAAAAAAGGGTGTCATCAATTTGTAAGATTTGCATTCTAAATGGGGAAAAAAAAACAAACAAACAAACGTCACAGAACACATGATCTGACATATCGCACACAATATTGGCCAATTTAACACATACTACTAACGCACGTGTGACAGCAAATAAACGACCAACGTGCGATCTCATTAAATCGCATATGCGACCTGGGCGTGTCACATCGCATACGAGATCGCATACCTAATTGTAAGGTGTAAAGCAGGCTTAACAGAGGGTGGGCGGGGGAAGGAGAACATATACATGAACTTTAATGATCGGACCCGGAAGCAGTGTTACAGCTGCAAGAAAACTCAGTAAGTATAATTATCCTGCTTTAACAACCACATGTCATTTTTTTTCCCACTGTGCCTCCCAAGGACCAGTGCAGCTAATCAGCACCCACTGCCAAGTGACATCCCCCTGATAAGCAAGAAAGCAAGGACACTTTAAAATTACCAAGGAACAGTTCTAAGGACCAACAGGATCCAGTAAGGAAATATATGTTGTAAATTTAAACCAACATGGGCTGATTTTACAATTAAAAAAAGTAGTGGAATACCTTTTTCACTAGCTTGAGAACGGCACAGCATCAGCATGAAGATATTAAAACTATAGTTACAGTTCACAAGAGTACTGCAAAAAGGTTTCCTAGTCTGAAGAATCTTATTTTCATTTTGTTGTTTAAACAATCAAGAATTGTGTAAGTAGCTACATTTTAAAGTATAGCTTTGCACATTTGACTCAGAAAAAATATTATATATTTGATAGTGGTTATTTTTTGTTAGTTAAATAAAGTTTCACTAAGTTTCAGTCTCCAAAATCATTCCTTTGTTTTAATCTTGACATGCAGTCTACAGTTTGCTCCTAGTTTTAGACTTTTCCCATGTGGGTATATCCATCCCGCGTTTTTTCCTTTTCTACAGCTCATGATGAAACAAGTGATTTTCCCCCAATCTTTTTCCCCAGCAATCTTTGGTGAACACTCCCTTTCACGCACTTTGATTTTTCATGTACAAGCTTAACTCTCCTGCTGCTATGTCTAATATTGAGAGAAGGGAGGAAAGGTGTAACTATCAGGCCTATATTTGTGCCACATTTCCAGACTGGCTAGGTAAAGAACGCAGAAACAAAATAGTGCAATTTTTTTTGAAAATTACTATTAAGGAAGTTGCTTAATTTTACATTCAGGAAGCAAATGAACAATAAAATTAAATTCAGTCCAAAGGTGAACATATGGTAAGTTTTAAGTTAGAGCAGTATATCCTCATAAATCTCTTTAGGGATTGCTATGACCAGCAAAGGACATCCAAATAGTGTTGCTTACTAGTTATGCAAATGTTTTATGGACACCTTTAACACAAACCAGGAACTAGTAGGATTGGTTTTCTGAATATTCTGTATTTAGTGTACCATTAAGGGTGTGTACATTTTTTGGTCATTAACTGGTGCAACATTAACATCTAATATCTACAGATAGAACCTCACAACACAGTACAGCAACAGCAATGTAACCTACTGAAGCACACCAGTTCACCAGTGTTGGACACTACAAGACAAAAAAATTATGTAATATACTAGTACAGCCACAGCATATTAAAAGTATTGGCAAGGATAGTAAGCATCAGCTGTAAAGCTGCTGAATGCTAGATCGGTATTAAAAACATCGATATTGATGTAAAGACTTTCATTATGTAATTAATAAGATTGTCATAAATTGTAGCCATTACAGTCAGTTTCCTGTTAATAATTTAACTTGGCAATTGTGTCTGTTGACACTGCCATGAAACATCCACAATCTATACTAACAAGCAAAAAACTAGAAAACTAAAGTACAAAAAAGATGAATTTTCTGTTTGACTTAGAATGTGTTTACAGATGCAGACCTTTAACCACTTCCTCTAAGACTGTTTTCACCTTCATGACCAGGCCAATGTTTTACATTTTGACCATTGTCACTTGATGTGTTAAAGGGAACAAACCAGCAGGATTTTCATATATAAAGTAAAGCCAGTGCTATACTGGCGCTAGGATGCTGAATGTAAGCATACCTTTTGTTCAGAGATTGGATGTTTTATACATAAATATGTGCAAGTGAAGATCCAGCTACTAATATAATCACTGCTATTTGATTGACAGGTGCAACAGGAAGGGAATATGTGGGTCGGTTCTTGCTATTTATTCCCGCCCCAGCCTGCACCGGAATTAATGTCTATGATGTGCCCGTGACGTTTAACCGACGGGGGTGGGTACGCTCGCTAGAGACCTCGCTAGCGAGATCGCAGCATGTTATGTACCCTTAAGAGTCTCTCTATATACACACAGAAACTACAACTGCCACAATGAAAAAATGGCTGACAGGATTTACCACTATGGCTGTTTCTTCTATCTCTTTCTCTCTTGATAACCCGTAATACACAGGGATTCATCTTTTTATTGTTCTGCAAATAAGTGTTGCACAGTACTATACATCCAGCATGATGCAAGACGGCAGCACAGATTTTTATATTTACATGATGTACACTAAAGTATTTTCCCACACATTGGTATCTCCTAACTCAAAGCAGAAAATCTCACAAAGCTGTCAAAATAGTGACAGAGTGGAAAGCCCAACTTTAGTCTACTCTATTCTTAACTCAAATGGCCAGTTTTAAATACAAACTTAGAGATTTTTTTTTTACATTTCCTAATGATATATACAGTATATATATTTGAGAAAAAATGTCTCCTTTTACTTGTAGTTTCCCAAGAAGTGATACTTCTTCCAATATAAAAAGTAGAGATGTTTTGCTCAATTCAACATTAGCTGATTAAACTACTTGTAAAGATAAAATATATATTTTGCATCTAACTGTATATGAGGGACCCCATGAGGCTTTTTTAAATTTATTTAAATAAATAATTTAAAAAAACCTGCTGTCGCTCCCCCCTAACAACTGGGAGCAAGAATTCTCAGTCAAGGGAAGTCCATGGTTATTGGGACCCCCAGCCTAAAAATAGCAGCCCACAGCCTCTCAGATTTGTTGCATTCATTAGATGTGACAATTCTGGGCTTTGCCTGGCTCATCCTGATTGACCTGGTGCAATGGCTAAGGGGGTAATATAAGGGGTCAATGACAGCTGTGATTTGCCAGCTGCCATCAATCCCTAGATTAGTAATGGGGAATGGTCTATAAGATCCCCCATTACTAATCCTGTAAGTGAAAAGAAATAAAACAAAAACATATAAATCTTTTATTTGAAATAAAATACACCATCTCTCACCCCTTTATTAACCCCGCAAAATGCCCTTGCAGTTCTGATGTCATTCACATGAGGTCCCATGCTGATCCCGGACCTACTACATACTGAAATAGTAGCGCGTAGGCACATTAGAAAACATGACTGGTCGCTGTGCCTTCAGGTAGACACTGACTGAGCCACTGCTGTGAGCGGTGATGTTACTGAGTTTACCTGTGATCACAGCTGAAGGTTCTTACAGTCCCCCACCTGTGACTGCAAGTAAACTCACCTCAGATGAATTCATTGAACTGAGTGACCTCAGCTCAGATGAACTCATTGACTTCAATGAGACCTGCATCTCCTGGCAGAAAACTGTGTTTTTTTTGCCAAGACATACAGATTTGGTGCTAAAATTTAGACACCAAATTCCTGCACCAAATCTGCATCTTCTGACAAAAAAAAATGCATCTAAATGCGATGCTATTTTGATGTGACATTAATGTCATTTTTTCCAGTAGATGCAGATTTGTGGTACCAGATTTCTGCACCAAATTTGTATCTCCTGGCAGAAAACCGCACCGACACGGCATCAAAACCGTTTTTGTATGTTTTTTTGCCAAGAGATGCAGATTTGGTGCAGGAATTTATGCACCAAATTCCTACACCATATCTACATATTCTGTCAAAAAATGCATTGACATGCGATGCAGTTTTGATGCAATTTCTTTGCCAGCAGGTGCAGATTTGGTGCAGGAGTGTCTAGAATCAAATAGTCAATGTGCACACTTTGCCTAATCCGGTAATCCGGCATTGAATTGAATGAATTCACCTTAGGTGAGGTCACTGAGTTCAAGACATCCACCAATCCGAACTGCAATCACCTTGCATGAACAAAACTTCAATTTAGAGGAGAAATGGCGAGAACTTTGGGTCAATGTAGTAAAAGGTGATCCACAAATGTTCCCTAATTTACAAAACCCTCCACCAGGCTTCAATCTACCAAGGAAAACATGGGTTACTCTAAATCGTATCAGAACAAACTTTGGCGTCTGTGCAGATTTTATGTATAAGTGGGGAAAATATGACTCTCCGACCTGTGACTGTGGAGCAGATCGTCAAACTATCCAGCACATTGTTGAGGAGTGCCCCCTGAGATCCTACCATGGTGACAAGAAGGATTTCTATATTGTAAATGATAACGCTATTGCATATATAGAAAATCTTGATATTCAAATTTGATTTTTATCCTTTTGATATTTTTCAATCACTGTCTATTGTCTGGTGTTTATTTTTATATGATGGTAAGATATACGTTCATACGATTAAATAAACTGAGTTCAATGAGTTCACCAGAGGTCACTTGAGATTACAGCTGTGGTACCTTTGCAACCTCCAGCTGTGACCTCAGGTGAACTCAGTAATGTCACCGCTCACAGCTATGGCTCAGTCAGTGAGTCCCTGACAGCTGTAGTGAGTGGTCATATTTCCTGATGTAACTGCGTACTGCGACCTCAGAGCCAGGATTGTTTTGGGACCTTGTATGGGCTAAGTCGGACCTGCAAGGGTGTTTGGGGGGTTAGTTGGTGAAAAAGAGTGTTTTTTTGAATCAAAGGATTTTTCCCTGTGTTTTGTGTTTATTTCTTTTGACTTACAGGATTAGTAATGGGGGGTGTCTCATAGACCCCTACCCTTTACTAATTCAGACCTTGATGACAGCTGAGAAATCACGACTGTCATCACGGCTAGGTAAAGTGCCGGGATTATCACATTTAATGTATGCAACAATTCTGGGCAGCTGCTATTTTTAGCAGGGCCTCCCCAGCCTGAGATTACCAGCCCATAGCTATCTGCTTTATCTTAGCTGAGTATCAAAATTGGGTGGACTGCACTCTGTTTTTTTAAATGGTTTATTTAAATCATTTAAAATAACCCGCATGGGGTTCCTCGTATTTTGATTCACAGCCAAGATAACGTGCACAGCTGAGGGGTAAAGCCTGTAGCTATTGGCTTTATCTGTGCTGGGTATCAATACACGGGGGACCACGGACATAATTTTATTTATTTTTTCACTTCACTCAGGCAGACAGACAGCCACTATGAGGGAAACCAATAGAGAAGCCGGCACGCAGTTTGAATGTAGCCAATCACAGACACTTTCACAGACAGTGGGTGGGGGAAGCAGTGAATATGCATGAGGGATAATGAGTGGTCCCGGAAGTAGAGTTACAGCTGCACGGAGACTGGTAAGTATGTACTGCTTTAACCATTTTGTTTCCTTTGCTTAGGTTTTTTTTTTTTAATTTTATTTTTATTTACTTTCCACAATAAAATCAAGAATACCAAAAAAAAAAAAAAAAAGAAAGACCAATCAATATAAACCACAGTAATGTAATTACAGATGACCTTAGAATATATATTGATCAATCATACAGTTTATGATACCAAGGATTCAATAACATGCCTTCCTCTAACTTATCAAAATATCAAAATAATTCTAGAAAGTAGAAGGGAAATTGATACTTAATTTGACCCCTTAACGATGAATGGCATACTGTGCATCTTTTCTCGCACATGTTGGCTGATATAATCAAGTGCTCAGACTATTTCAGGTTCAAGCCCCCCTACTGGGACTATTGGATACAGTACAAAGTAGAAAAATAACGTTTTAAAAAAATCGGAATTTTTTTTTAAAAATAAAAAAGTTCAGATCACCCCCTTTTACCACATTAAAAATTAAAAAATATGAAATTAATAAAAATACACATATTTAGTATTGCAGTATTTGAAAAAGTCCAATCTATCCAAATATAAATTAAATTAATTCAATCAGTAAACAGCATAGCGATAAAAGAAATCAAAACTGCAGAATTGTAGGTTTTCAGCTCTATATCATAAAAATGATACTGCTGGGTCAGTTTGATGGTAAAGTGAATGCTGCAAAGGAGAAAAAAAACAGAAGAATTTCACTTTTTTTCAGCACACTTGGAATTTTTTTCCCTTTTACATCGTGTGATGAAGTGGATGATGTCATTCAAAATTACAATTCATCCTTCAAAAACCAAGCCCTCAGATGACTATATTGATGGAAAAATAAAAATGTTATGGGTCTTGGAATAAGAGGAGAAAAAAACCAAAAGTGCAAAAATGAAAAATTGCCTGTTCCTTAAGGGGTTAAAGTTAACTCTGTTGTCGATCAAAAAATGAGTCCAAAAATAAAGAATTCTTTAGAAATGTATCTGTTAAGTTATGAAGCATGACTGTCAATTGCTCCATTGAACGGATGTCCTTAATTCGCATATATAGATCTGAAACAGATGTGGGAACAACTTTTTTCCAGAATACAGGGATCAAGCATTTTGCCGCAGTTAACATTTCTAGTAGAAGTCTAATCCTACATTATCTAAATCCTTTGGAAACACTTTTAGTAAATATGCAACAGGATCTAAGGAAACATGTCTACCCAACACCTTCCTGACAAGACTTTCCACTTCCTCTCAATAAGTTATTATACAAGAACATGGCCAAAAATATGTTAAAGGTAACCTCTTCCTAAGTTGCATCTTCAGCAAACCTCTGATATTGCATTGTTAAATATACGTAGAAGCTCAGGGGTATGATACCAAGTCATGAGTATTTTAACTTGCTTCTCCTTGTATAGCGTGTTAATAGATGATCTAAAAGATTTTGACCATATCACCTGTCATATTTGAGTAGAGATGAGCGAACCGGTCCCGGTTCGGCTCGAGGCGGTTCGCCGAACGGGGGGTCTGGCTCGAGTTCGGCTCGTCGAACGTTCGACGAACCGAACTCGAGCCCATAGGAAACAATGGCAGGCAATCACAAACACAGTAAAACACCTAGAAAACACCCTGAAAGGTGTCCAAAAGGTGACAAACAACTCACAACATAACACAAACACATGGGAAAGTGACAAGGACATATACTCATGTGAAAACAAAACAGCTGGACAAGGAAAAAGAGGGAGACACACAGATATATGAGTATATGCAAAGAAACATCGATTCCATTATTGTGCAACTTGAGCCCTGCTCATTTTAGGCTTCCAATCTGGATAAATTGCCTGAGCTCGCCACGTACGCCTTGAGGATCTTGTCGTGTCCTGCAGCCAGCGTTCTCTCGGAACCTGTCTTCAGTGCTGCTGGGGGTCTGCTGGCAGATAAGCACACGTGTCTGTCCACTGACAATGTGGACCTGGCTCTCAGAGGACTTTTCTTCCCCTGGGTCAGCCAGGGGAGGCGAAAGGCACGCGTATTTTTGAGAGTGCTTCATGCAAAGCATCTTTTTCTTTGTCAAAAGGGGGCTCAACCGATGCCAGTCAAGTGGGGTGTGTGTGGCCCAGTTAGTGGCAACGAGGGAGACTGTGGTTGGAGTCCCCTCGCTGTGTCTCTAAAAGAACCAAGATGAACAAGTCATGGCTCTCAGAGGACTTTTCTTCCCCTGGGTCAGCCAGGGGACGGGAAAGGCACGCGTATTTTTGAGAGTGCTTCATGCAAAGCATCTTTTTCTTTTTCAAAAGGGGGCTCAACCGATGCCAGTCAAGTGGGGTGTGTGTGGCCCAGTTAGTGGCAACGAGGGAGACTGTGGTTGGAGTCCCCTCGCTGTGTCTCTAAAAGAACCAAGATGAACAAGTCATGGCTCTCAGAGGACTTTTCTTCCCCTGGGTCAGCCAGGGGACGGGAAAGGCACGCGTATTTTTGAGAGTGCTTCATGCAAAGCATCTTTTTCTTTTTCAAAAGGGGGCTCAACCGATGCCAGTCAAGTGGGGTGTGTGTGGCCCAGTTAGTGGCAACGAGGGAGACTGTGGTTGGAGTCCCCTCGCTGTGTCTCTAAAAGAACCAAGATGAACAAGTCATGGCTCTCAGAGGACTTTTCTTCCCCTGGGTCAGCCAGGGGACGGGAAAGGCACGCGTATTTTTGAGAGTGCTTCATGCAAAGCATCTTTTTCTTTTTCAAAAGGGGGCTCAACCGATGCCAGTCAAGTGGGGTGTGTGTGGCCCAGTTAGTGGCAACGAGGGAGACTGTGGTTGGAGTCCCCTCGCTGTGTCTCTAAAAGAACCAAGATGAACAAGTCATGGCTCTCAGAGGACTTTTCTTCCCCTGGGTCAGCCAGGGGACGGGAAAGGCACGCGTATTTTTGAGAGTGCTTCATGCAAAGCATCTTTTTCTTTTTCAAAAGGGGGCTCAACCGATGCCAGTCAAGTGGGGTGTGTGTGGCCCAGTTAGTGGCAACGAGGGAGACTGTGGTTGGAGTCCCCTCGCTGTGTCTCTAAAAGAACCAAGATGAACAAGTCATGGCTCTCAGAGGACTTTTCTTCCCCTGGGTCAGCCAGGGGACGGGAAAGGCACGCGTATTTTTGAGAGTGCTTCATGCAAAGCATCTTTTTCTTTTTCAAAAGGGGGCTCAACCGATGCCAGTCAAGTGGGGTGTGTGTGGCCCAGTTAGTGGCAACGAGGGAGACTGTGGTTGGAGTCCCCTCGCTGTGTCTCTAAAAGAACCAAGATGAACAAGTCATGGCTCTCAGAGGACTTTTCTTCCCCTGGGTCAGCCAGGGGACGGGAAAGGCACGCGTATTTTTGAGAGTGCTTCATGCAAAGCATCTTTTTCTTTTTCAAAAGGGGGCTCAACCGATGCCAGTCAAGTGGGGTGTGTGTGGCCCAGTTAGTGGCAACGAGGGAGACTGTGGTTGGAGTCCCCTCGCTGTGTCTCTAAAAGAACCAAGATGAACAAGTCATGGCTCTCAGAGGACTTTTCTTCCCCTGGGTCAGCCAGGGGACGGGAAAGGCACGCGTATTTTTGAGAGTGCTTCATGCAAAGCATCTTTTTCTTTTTCAAAAGGGGGCTCAACCGATGCCAGTCAAGTGGGGTGTGTGTGGCCCAGTTAGTGGCAACGAGGGAGACTGTGGTTGGAGTCCCCTCGCTGTGTTTTACATGCTTTTAGAAGGGCATGAAATGGCTTGGAGGTTGACTTTCATCATATGCAAACTGTTGGCTACCAAAATGCTGCCTTTCCAACAACTGTGGTTATAGGCAATGAGGAACATACTGATGAAGATGAGACGCAGATACCCGATTGGGATGACAACTTAAATATTCGGTCAGGGCAAGAAGAAACTCGGTCTGAGGGGTAGGGGAGTGCAAACACAACAATTGATGATTAAGTTCTAGATCACACCTACTGTCAACCCACAGTCAGACACTCGAGGAGGTCAACAGAGGCGGTGGAGGAGGATGCAACCGACGTCGAAGTAACCTGGCGCCTTCCTGGACACAGTCGGAGCACTGGTAGCACGTCTACAACTGCATCCTCAGCCACCACTCTGCCTCTGAGCATTATTCGGGGTGGATCAACAGGTCGCATGGCCTCTAAGCCTTGCCTAGCCAGGTCCTTTTTTGACATAGAAAAAGATCGCCCAAATTATGTGATCTGTAAAATTTGTCATGGTTCTCTTAGTAGAGGTCAAAACCTCAGCAGTTTGACAACTTCTTCCATGAATCGTCACATGAATAAATATCATATGGCCCGATGGGAAGCTCACCGTGCTGCAATGCGGCCTAGCGGAGCGAACCATCCACCGCCTGCCCCTTCCAGTGCATCCGCGCGCTCGTCATCTTCTAGGACTGTGGGGACAGCTGTCACACCTGTTTTTCCACCCACAACTTCCACCACTGTAACCGCAACAGGCAGTTTGCTTGGTAGGTCGTCAGTTGGTTTGGAAGGGGAAACAAGTGAGTGTGTACAGCTCTCTCAGACATCGATAGCACCAACTTTGGATGAAGGCAACATCATGTCTCCGCCTGCACTTTCCTCACAAAGCTGCATTTTTCCAGGGACACCCGACTCAACACCGTCTACACACAGCAGCCAGATCTCTGTCCCTCAGATGTGGTCAAATAAAAGGCCACTTCCTGCGACCCATGACAAAGCGAAGAGGTTGACTCTATCCCTCTGTAAGCTGTTGACTACAGAAATGCTGCCTTTCCGCCTAGTGGACACACAGGATTTTAGAGACCTTATGTCTGTCGCTGTGCCCCAGTACCAGATGCCTAGTCGCCACTACTTCTCTAAGAAAGGTGTGCCCGCGCTACACCAGCATGTCGCACACAACATCACCGCTTCCTTGAGAAACTCTGTGTGTGAACGGGTGCATTTCACCACCGATACTTGGACCAGTAAGCATGGACAGGGACGTTACATGTCGCTGACTGGCCACTGGGTAACTATGGTGATAGATGGTGAAGGGTCTGCTGCACAAGTCTTGCCGTCCCCACGACTTGTGTGTCAATCCTCTGTCTGTCCAAGTTCCGCCACTGCTTCTGCATCCTCCACCTCATCTGGGTCCTCCACCTCCGCCCCAAGCCTGCCTGGTCAGGCCACCAGCGTTCTCACTGCGCAGAAGGAATCACGCACCCCTCATTACTATGCTGGTAGCAGAGCGCAACGGCATCAGGCGGTCTTTAGCTTGACATGTCTTTGAAATAGGAGTCACACAGCGACTGAGTTGTGGGCAGCTCTGGAGACTGATTTTGATAAATGGTTGTCTCCACTCAACCTGCAGCCTGGTAAGGCCGTGTGCGACAATGCTGCAAACCTGGGTGCGGCCCTTCGCCTGGGCAAGGTGACACACGTGCCTTGTATGGCTCACGTGTTTACCCTTGTTGTCCAGCAATTTTTAACACACTATCCCGGCCTAGATGGCCTTCTGACCAGGGCACGGAAACTGTCTGCAGTGCTCACTTCCGCCGTTCAACCGCCGCACCTGAGCGACTTGCATCGCTCCAGAAGTCTTTCGGCCTGCCGGTTCATCGCCTGAAATGCGATGTGGCGACACGCTGGAATTCAACTCTCCACATGTTACAGCGACTGTGGCAGCACCGGCGAGCCCTGGTGCAATACGTCATGATGTATAGCCTGGGCCAACGAGATGCAGAAGTGGGGCAGATCACCCTGATGGAGTGATCTCAGATCAAGGACCTATGCACCCTTCTGCACAGTTTCGACATGGCGACGAATATGTTTAGCGCTGACAATGCCATTATCAGCATGACGATTACAGTCATTTACATGCTGGAGCACACGCTAAACACTATTCGTAGTCAGGGGGTGGGACAACAGGAAGGGGAGGAACTACAGGAGGATTCATATGCGCAAGACACAACAACATCACCAAGGTCCAGACGTTCATCATCACCAACGCGGCAGGCATGGGACCATGGGGGACAGGGATCAACAAGGGCGCATGGTAGCAGGTGAGATGTTGAGGAAGGTGCAGGAGGACATGAAGATATGGAGGACGAACTGTCCATGGACATGGAAGACTCAGCAGATGAGGGGGACCTTGGTCAAATTTCAGTTGAAAGAGGTTGGGGGGAGATGACAGAGGAAGAAAGAACGGTTAGCACCTCTATGCCACAAACACAGCGTGGACTTGGTGCGCATGGCTGCGCAAGACACATGAGTGCCTTCTTGTTGCACTACCTCCAACATGACCCTCGTATTGTCAAAATTAGAAGTGATGATGACTACTGGCTTGCCACACTATTAGATCCCCGGGACAAGTCCAAATTTTGTGACATAATTCCACCCATAGAAAGGGACGCACGTATGCAGGAGTATCAGCAGAAGCTGTTACTCGATCTTAGCTCGGCTTTTCCACCAAACAACCGTGCAGGTGAAGGGAGTGATTCTCCCAGTTGTAACTTGACAAACATGGGACGGCCTCGTCATCTTCAACAGTCTACCCGTACCAGTAGGACCGTATCTGGTGCTGGTAACAGCAATTTTATGGAATCTTTTCATAATTTTTTTAGACCCTCCTTTGCAAGGCCACCAGAGACAACAAGTCTGACACATAGTCAACGGATGGAGAGGATGATACAGGAGTATCTCCAAATGAACATCGATGCAATGACTTTGCAAATGGAGCCTTGCTCCTTTTGTGCTTCAAATCTAGAAAAATGTCAAGAGCTCTCCAGTTACGCCTCGAAGATTTTGTCGTGTCCAGCTGCCAGCGTTGTCTCTGAACGTGTCTTCAGTGCTGCTGGGTGTGTGCTGACAGATAAGCGCACGCGTCTGTCCAGTGACAATGTGGACAGACTGACGTTCATCAAAATGAACAAGTCATGGATCCAGAAGGAATTTACTACCCCTGTGTCATCCTGGGGAGAGTAAATGCTTGTGGATTTGGAATGTGCTTGATGCAAATCAAAACATCCTGTTTGCAACTAGGGCACAAGTGCTGCCACTGATAAGGTGTCTGTGTGGGGCCCAATTTTTGGAAAAAAAGGGAGACTCCGCTTGGAGTAACCCTTGCTTGCTGTGTTTTTTAAAAATGATACAAGATGAACAGATCTGAAGGCAAGATGAAGCCAACATCATGTCTCCGCCTGCACTTTTCTCACAAACCTGCATTTTTCCAGGGACACCCTACTCAACACCGTCTACAGACAGCAGCCAGATCTCTGTCCCTCAGATGTGGTCAAATAAAAGGCCACTTACTGCGACCCATGACAAAGCTAAGTGGTTGACTCTATCCCTCTGTAAGCTGTTGGCTACCGAAATGCTGCCTTTACGCGTAGTGGACACACAGGATTTTACAGACCTTATGTCTGTCGCTGTGCCCCAGTACCAGATGCCCAATCACCACTGCTTCTCCAAGAAAAGCATGCCCGCGCTACACCGGCATGTCGCACACAACATCACCACTTCCTTGAGAAAATCTGTGTGCGACAGGGTGCATTTCAACACAGATACTTGGACCAGTAAGCATAGACAGGGTCATTACATGTCACTGACTGGGCACTGGCAAACTATGGTGAGAGATGGAGAAGGGTCTGCTGTACAAGTCTTGCCGTCCCCACGAGTTGTTTCAATCCTTGTTCTGTATGTAGAAGTTAATACACTGCTTCTGCCTCTTCAACCTCGTGTGGGTCCTCTACCTTTGCGCAAACCCTGTGTGGTCAGGCCACCCTTCCTTGCAACTGCGCACAAGGACTACCACACACCTCCTTACTATGCTGGCAGCAGAGCTCAATGCCATCAGGCGGTCAAAGTTTTACTTTGAAATGTATGGGAAATGTGAGTCACACCGCTATTACAGAGAATAGTAGTCAGGCAGGGTCAAAACATTAATTGAGGAACAGGAACAGAATGGGACGGCCAGGACTTAATCAGAAAACAAGCAGAGGTGAAATGCGTATCGGCCAACAAGGTACATAAACAGCAAGTAGGAAAAGTAGTCAGGTAACAAGCACACAAAATCATAAAACTGAACTGGGGGTAAAATTAACCAGAGGTTCATAGCTATGTCTGGCAGTGGTCTGCAGACAGGATGGGCATAAAAAAGGGTGTGGTGTCTTCCCATTGGTTGTAGCTGAATGATGGTATTTCATCTGTGAGATACCCACCAGCTACATTCAGCCAGAGATTCTGCATCTGTCAAGGTAATGCAGCCCAGTGGGTGAGCATAACCTGCGTCCACCTGCGCCGCTGGCATCGACTACTCTCCCATCATCAGCACTATTCATGAAAGGAACACGTTGTCACCTGGCGACCGGAGTACAAATTGACGGAGCGGACTCCGTTGGTGACTTAACAGCCGTGTGCGGCAATGATGCAAACCTGGCTGCGGGCCATCCTCAGGGCAATGTGACACACGTGCCTTTTATGGCTCACGTGTTGATCCGAATTCTCCAGCAATTTTTAAAACACCATCACGGCCTACATGGCCTTGTGCAGCGGGCACGCTCGCTATGTGCTCACTTCCATCGTGCGCACACAGCAGCTCAACAACTTTCATCACTCCGGAAGTCTTAGGGTCTGGCAGTTAAACGCCGGAAATGCGATGTTCCGACACGCAGGAATTGGAATCTGCACATGTTGCAGCGTGTGTGGCAGCACCGCAGAGCCCTGCTGAAATACGGTAAGACATATAGCCTGGGATAAGTTGATCCAGAGGTGGTGCAGATCACGCTGCTGGAGTGGTGTCAGATCAAGGACCTATGCACCCTGCTACACAGTTTTGAAATGTCGACGAAGATGTTTAGCACTGGCAATGTCATTCTCAGCGTGACAATTCTGGTCATCTACATGATGGAGCACACTGTAATTATTATTCGGAGTCAGGTGTTGGGACAAGAGGAAGGGGAGGAAGTACAGGAGGAGTCATATGCGGAAGGGATAACAAGATCTACGAGGTCCAGATGGTCAGCGGCACCTATGCGGCAGTCATGGTGAGGGAGAGGGATTAACAAGGGCGCATAGTATCAGCAAAAAGTGTTGATGAAAGTGCAGGAGCCCATGAAGAAATGGAGGACGAACTGGCGATGGGCATGGAAGACTCAGCAGATGAGTGAGAGCTTGCTCACATTTCGGTTGTGCGAGGTTGTGGGTAGAGGGCAGAGGAAGGATGCACGATTCTCACCTCTCTGCCACCAACACACCAAGGACTTGGTCCTCCTGGATGCACAAGACACATGAGCGCCTTCTTGCTGCACTACCTACATGACCCTCGGATTGTATGAATTTGAAGTAATCCTGAATACTGGGTTGCCACACTGTTAGATCCCCGGTACAAGACAAAATTTGGCGAACTAATTCCTGCCATAGAAATAGACGCACGTATACAGGAGTATCTGCAGAATGTGGTACGCAATCTTAGATCTACTTTTCCACTAAACACCAGTGCTGCACAGAGTGAATCTCAACACTTTGTCATGGATAGGAGGAAATGGTCTTTTACTTGTCCACATCGGAGGGACCGAGGGATGGCTGCTGTGCTGAGATGGCGTTGAGTACGGTGTCCCTGCACAGTTGCACTTTTGGTCATATCCCAAAATGAGTTGAAAAAGGACAGATGCTGTTGGAAAGGGGAACAGGTGTGTTGGAAAGGGGAAAAAAATTTTGGTCCGTGGATTTGGTGGTTAAACAACTGTAACATTTGCTGAAGAAACAACATCTGTTACAGTGGGACTGGCAGATTTGGATAAAGTGGTATATAATCTGTGACCGCTATATAACAAAAATTAATAAGAAAAGAAAGAGAAAGGTATATATCACCTTCAGCAGTCAGTGTCCACCGTGCTCCCAGTTGGAAAAGGAGAGGTTGGCAACTTGAAGGTTTGGTGGAGGATACAGAGCTGTGTGGCTATGAAACTAATAGTAGCCTGAACCGAGTTAGACGCCATTCGGATCTGGAGACTGTGAGCCCTGTTAGCGTCACAGGGTCCACATGCCCACCCAGCCCAGGAACTCCCTGTTAACAACACAGGGGCCATTGAGTACGCTGACCGTGTGCGTAGGGGCCACACCTGTGGACAGCAGGCGCATCAGCAGCAGCAGGCCTGTTAATGCCACTGGGCTGCACAAGCAGGACTGTTAGGACAGGAGCTGGTCTTAACCGTTCTGCGTTACCAACTGTGGTGGTGGCCTGCATCCACCACCCTATCCCTGCCTACCTCTGGCCTAAAGCCGCAATGGGTTCAACACATGGAGGTGTGCTCTTTCGGAGCATAATAGAAGACTGCGCACCTCCTTGTTGGCTCCAGCCCCTTTTATAACCTGGGTCCGCCCCAAACCAGGGTGAACCACAATGCACCTCCTGGAGACAAAAGCAGAGTGACACGTCATGAGTGGCATAACTAGCGTCCTATTTGGAAACGCAACTTCAATGATGACCTCATGGCTGCCATGACCCAAACACCTCACCAGTCATCGTCTGACCATCAATAATGCGGTGACAAGTCATAGGTGTGGGCCTCTGCAAGCCATTTGGGAGGACACCTGATGCCCTGTGGTCTATATGGGACCCCCACATCAGGGCCAGGGCCAAAGAGTTCATTACCGGACCTAGTCTCTGATGCAGGAAGTGCCTGAGCATGCTCAGTAGCATGAAATACAGTCTCTGAAAAAAGACTATCAGCTTTAGCATGGTGTCTAGGCACAAAACAGGACTTAGACCCGGCACAGAATGCAAGCACCTGTGCAAAGAGGCTTTTCACACTTAGTGTGGGAGCATGCGCTGTATCCCGAAATGAAGACTTAGCGTCAGGAATGGCACAGTCAGGCTGAGCATACTCACTAGGCGAAACACTGTAATTATGCTGCAGCTGGGGTACATCGGCACACGCATGCGCACTAGCTGCCTCTCCACACTTAGACGTGGAGGGGAAATTTGTCTTGGAGATGCTGTCTATGAACAGAAGGAAAAGCTAAAGGAAGCCTGACTTTCTATCCCTCCGAATTATGAAATGCAGCAATGAATTCCATGAGTTTGCTATAACATTAGCGTAGCTAAATGTGCATGAGGGTGTGATGTAGAGGTGCTAGAAATAGCTTGTCACCAGTGGGGCACTAATGGAATACAACAGCCAGTTCTATGATGCCACAAAATGGCAGTATTTTGTGCTATCATTATAGCTTATTAAAAACAGAGCACGAGGTTGTCATGCAGAGGTGCTGCACATAGATTTGCAGTAGTGTGAATAGACAAAAGTACAATAGCCACGTTTAGGATACAACTAGGTACACTGAGTGTTTGCTACTATAAATGGCTGAGTTTAAAAAAGTTTGAGTGTGCAATGCAGGCAGACGTGCTGCAAATAACGTTCCAATACTGTGAATTGACAAAAGTACAATAGCCACGTTTAGGATACAACTAGGTACACTGAGTGTTTGCTACTATAAATGGCTGAGTTTAAAAAAGTTTGAGTGTGCAATGCAGGCAGACGTGCTGCAAATAACGTTCCAATACTGTGAATTGACAAAAGTACAATAGCCACGTTTAGGATACAACTAGGTACAGTGAGTGTTTGCTAGTATAATGGCTGAGTTTAAAAAAGTTAGAGTGTGCAATGCAGGCAGACGTGCTGCAAATATCGTTCCAATACTGTGAATAGACAAAAGTAAAATAGCCACGTTTAGGATACAACTAGGTACACTGAGTGTTTGCTAGTATAATGGCTGAGTTTAAAAAAGTTAGAGTGTGCAATGCAGGCAGACGTGCTGCAAATAACGTTCCAATACTGTGAATAGACAAAAGTACAATAGCCACGTTTAGGATACAACTAGGTACACTGAGTGTTTGCTACTATAAATGGCTGAGTTTAAAAAAGTTTGAGTGTGCAATGCAGGCAGACGTGCTGCAAATAACGTTCCAATACTGTGAATTGACAAAAGTACAATAGCCACGTTTAGGATACAACTAGGTACAGTGAGTGTTTGCTAGTATAATGGCTGAGTTTAAAAAAGTTTGAGTGTGCAATGCAGGCAGACGTGCTGCAAATAACGTTCCAATACTGTGAATTGACAAAAGTACAATAGCCACGTTTAGGATACAACTAGGTACAGTGAGTGTTTGCTAGTATAATGGCTGAGTTTAAAAAAGTTTGAGTGTGCAATGCAGGCAGACGTGCTGCAAATAACGTTCCAATACTGTGAATTGACAAAAGTACAATAGCCACGTTTAGGATACAACTAGGTACAGTGAGTGTTTGCTAGTATAATGGCTGAGTTTAAAAAAGTTAGAGTGTGCAATGCAGGCAGACGTGCTGCAAATATCGTTCCAATACTGTGAATAGACAAAAGTACAATAGCCACGTTTAGGATACAACTAGGTACACTGAGTGTTTGCTACTATAAATGGCTGAGTTTAAAAAAGTTTGAGTGTGCAATGCAGGCAGACGTGCTGCAAATAACGTTCCAATACTGTGAATTGACAAAAGTACAATAGCCACGTTTAGGATACAACTAGGTACACTGAGTGTTTGCTACTATAAATGGCTGAGTTTAAAAAAGTTAGAGTGTGCAATGCAGGCAGACGTGCTGCAAATATCGTTCCAATACTGTGAATAGACAAAAGTACAATAGCCACGTTTAGGATACAACTAGGTACACTGAGTGTTTGCTAGTATAATGGCTTAGTAACAATGAGTTGTAGTGTGCAATGCAGGCAGACGTGCTCTGCAAATGTCTTTGCACTAGTGGGACTATAGCAAAGTCCAATAGCCACGTTTAGGATGCCACTAGGTACACTGAGTGTTTGCTAGTAAAATTGCTTAGTTTAAAAAAGTTGGAGTGTGCAATGCAGGCAGATGTGCTCTGCTAATATCTTTGCACTAGTGGGACTATAGCAAAGTCCAATAGCCACGTATAGGATGCCACTAGGTACACTGAGTGTTTGCTAGTATAATGGCTTAGTTAAAATGAGTTTGAGTGTGCAATGCAGGCAGACGCGCTATGCAAATGTCTTTGCACTAGTGGGACTATAGCAAAGTCCAATAGCCACGTATAGGATGCCACTAGGTACACTGAGTGTTTGCTAGTATAATGGCTTGGTTTTAATGAGTTGGAGTGTGCAATGCAGGCAGACGCGCTCTGCAAATGTCTTTGCACTAGTGGGACTATAGCAAAGTCCAATAGCCACGTATAGGATGCCACTAGGTACACTGAGTGTTTGCTAGTATAATGGCTTGGTTAGAATGAGTTGTAGTGTGCAATGCAGGCAGATGTGCTCTGCTAATGTCTTTGCACTAGTGGGACTATAGCAAAGTCCAATAGCCACGTATAGGATGCCACTAGGTACACTGAGTGTTTGCTAGTATAATGGCTTAGTTAAAATGAGTTTGAGTGTGCAATGCAGGCAGACGCGCTATGCAAATGTCTTTGCACTAGTGGGACTATAGCAAAGTCCAATAGCCACGTATAGGATGCCACTAGGTACACTGAGTGTTTGCTAGTATAATGGCTTGGTTAGAATGAGTTGTAGTGTGCAATGCAGGCAGATGTGCTCTGCTAATGTCTTTGCACTAGTGGGACTATAGCAAAGTCCAATAGCCACGTATAGGATGCCACTAGGTACACTGAGTGTTTGCTAGTATAATGGCTTAGTTAAAATGAGTTTGAGTGTGCAATGCCGGCAGACGCGCTATGCAAATGTCTTTGCACTAGTGGGACTATAGCAAAGTCCAATAGCCACGTATAGGATGCCACTAGGTACACTGAGTGTTTGCTAGTATAATGGCTTGGTTTTAATGAGTTGGAGTGTGCAATGCAGGCAGACGCGCTCTGCAAATGTCTTTGCACTAGTGGGACTATAGCAAAGTCCAATAGCCACGTATAGGATGCCACTAGGTACACTGAGTGTTTGCTAGTATAATGGCTTGGTTAGAATGAGTTGTAGTGTGCAATGCAGGCAGACGCGCTCTGCAAATGTCTTTGCACTAGTGGGACTATAGCAAAGTCCAATAGCCACGTATAGGATGCCACTAGGTACACTGAGTGTTTGCTAGTATAATGGCTTGGTTAGAATGAGTTGTAGTGTGCAATGCAGGCAGACGCGCTCTGCAAATGTCTTTGCACTAGTGGGACTATAGCAAAGTCCAATAGCCACGTATAGGATGCCACTAGGTACACTGAGTGTTTGCTAGTATAATGGCTTAGTTATCAGTTGGAGTGTGCAGAGGACAAGAGGGTACAGTGGCAGGATTGTGGTGCTCTGGGTAGAGGAATGGAAGCCTGCCTTTCTATTCCCTCCTAATGGTGAAATGCAGGTAGGAAATCCCTGACCTGGGCTACACAGACGCTGTTGCTGTTTGCAGGACCTGTCACCTATGGCTCTCTGACCCTGCCGGTTGGAGCCCTTAAAAGGACTGCTATAAAGTGCTCTCCCTAAGCTGTCTAACGCTGTGTATGCAGCGCATACAGCTGTATCGGCTATAGGACTCAGGAAGACGGAGCTGCGACAGTGATGTCTGACACCAAAGACGCAGAAGGCAGATAATGGCGTCCGTGAAGAAAATGTCCGGTTTTATAATGCAGGGACATGTGACATGCAGATCCTATCACACATGCCGTTGCTTCTCTGGCTCAAAGTCCACTTAGCTGTGTGTGTGTCTGGGATTGGCTGACATGCTGGCCCGCCCCACAAGACGCGCGCACTTAGGGAAGGAAGACAAGAAAAAAAAAAAAAAAAAATGGCGATCGCCATTATAGAAACAGCAGTGATCTGAAGGCGCTGTTCACGCACACTATACACTGAAATGTGATAATAGTTTGATTCACAGAGTGACTTACACTATTACAGCAGAAACCAAGCTATGATTTAGCTGTTTTTTGGCTGCTAGAACCGTTCTCGAACGTTTCTAGAACTACCGAGCTTTTGCAAAAAGCTCGAGTTCTAGTTCGATCTAGAACATGCCCCAAAATCACTCGAGCCGCGAACTGGAGAACCACGAACCACGAACCGCGCTCAACTCTATATTTGAGGACATAGTTCTTTCCCAAGTCACTTTTCCCATCTCAGCATGTAGGGATGTTTATAACTATCAGTTGAGCCATGGTAAACTAGGTATATGTTTATATTTAAAATCAGACCTTTGGTAGAGGATCGCTGAGAGCAACGAAAGTCAAAATAAGAAAGAATAGCAGTTCTAGTGGATCTCATTACTAATGATAAATAATGAGTTATCTGCTGATATGAAAAACATGCAGATAGAGGTAGTTGTGAAGGTTATGCAATTCATTAAAACATTTTTTTTTGTGAGAGGATGCAGTATATCTCCAAAGTTAAAAAGGTCAGCTCTTGACCAATGACTGGTCACCAAGACTGTAAGACCCTCTAGAAGATGTGGGGTATATTAAAAGAGGGTTAGAAGAGATGCAGGTGTAGGTAATGGGTATTTTATTCTGCATCTATGCTAAACCTCTCTGGAAAAGTCATGGGGAATAATAGTGCATGGGGAGAGATATGGAGTCCCCCAAATCATAAAGCCGGCATATAAAGGATTCACCACAGCTTCTCAGTTTCTGTCCATTTCTTAAATGCATTTAAAGTTGACCAAGAAGTCAAGTGGCGCATATGTGTTGCATAATAATACAAAGTAATATTGGGGAAAGCCAAGTCCTCACACAACTTGGACACATACATAATGAAATTGGGGATTGGGGATATGATGCCTTCCAGAGTGATGTCTGAGTCTTCTTCAGGGTGGTTAAAAGGATTATAATTGGTAAAGAGTCAAACAAATATAAGAATCTAGGGAGAATGAACATCTTAATTTCCCCTAACTTTCTCAGAAAGGAAATATGAAAAGATGATTATTGTTTCAATTGTAAATCATCCTCCTGGATTAGCAGTGGAAAATATGCCTGAAAGAAAGAACAGTGCTTAGGTTTTATAGTTTGTCTTCATTGGTATCTCACAGTTTACTTGAACATCAGTTCTAATTAGCTGATCTATGAAAGCTATCTGAAAACCTAACATATTTAACTTTCTGGAAAGCTATTAATGCTCGTAGTCAGAGATTTGAAGGAAGCAATAGCTAAAGCAGTATAACGACTGAAAAACAAAATAGACAGCTTATTAAATCATAGTGTTAGTTTCAAATTTAGTTTGGTTTATTAAATATCTATTTTGTAATTCAAGGTGAATGTGGGGGAGTTTAGGTGCCCAACTTGCATGCATCATATGATAATGTTATATAAACCTATATACCGCAAAGGGTTAATGTGAACCTGTCAGCTTTATTAACTCAGTCAGGTAAGTTTGACTCTGTAACACTGTGGCGTTTTACAGTAAAACATACTTTCAAAGTCTCTGGTATACATGACTACGTTGTAGACTAGTTGGACAGGCAAGCCTATGGTGGCTTCTTCCTATCGCTACCCTAGATTGACAAGTTTCACAACCAGTGCCTGATACATGCTACAGACAAGCTAGTATCAGTTGATAGGTTCACTTTCTGATTTCTGGCTCACCCTTTGGAGAATTTGGTATTACATTAACAAAAATAAACTTGAAAGTGTATACACAACCGAATAAGCTGTTGCATTGTTCAGCCGATGTTACCGGCTATACTCACCCTTGGCCATTTGCATAGCACACTATTCATAGATACGTATTGTGGAAAACGTCTTAGCAAACCTTAATAGCACGGATGGTTGTGCCATACTAGCAAAGATACTACACAGTGTGGCTTATACCAGACGCTCCTTCCTAGTACCCCTAGGCTGTGACATTATATCACTTGACCAGTATTTGTCGGTACTACATTACCTCATTAGGCCATCTAGTAAGAGCGATGTACACAACAGAATAAGCTGTTTTACATATCCAGCTCTCTTGATTGACGCATTTATCCAGCTCTCTTGACTGACGCACCTATTGCTAATATATGTATATCTGATAAGTCCAATCTGACAAAGGCTCAGGCCGAAACGTCTGTATTTTTGATTTGGACACAAAACATATAAGCAACTTTTCCAAAAAGGACTAATAAAGAATTAATTTGCATTACCATCTGGTGTGACTTTTACTCTTATTGGGAGACTTAGTGTGCCGAGGTTATCCTCTATTTTTACCCTGCTCCTGAAAACTGATCTCTCTGCAGATCCTATATTATTCTGTGGATGTTCTGGCTTTCATCCTTCTGGTCTGGAGACCAGAATTGGACAAACTGAGCAAGGTATGTCACCAATTGGGCTGCTTCTCTATGAGTGACAGCAGTCTGGATATGCATGCCCTGATCACATTTCACTTTCCTCTGCCTGCTTTACAGGTCGGTGCAGTCATGTGAAAAGCACTGTGTTGTATCAATCATTAAATAGTATATCCCCTGTGATTTACTATCTATTGATTGGAACATCTCAGCTTTGTCACATGAAAGCACCACACTGTAAAGTAGGCTGAGAGGAGAGTGTGATTTGGACATGTGTGCCTAGACTGCTGTTACTCACATAGAGGTGACCCTACCCCCATCAGTGACGTGTCCTGCTCAATTTGTCCAATTCCAGACTCCAGACTGGAAGGATCAAAGCCAGAACATCAACATAGGAATATAGGAGCCACCGAGAGATCAGCTTTCAGGAGCAGGGTAGGTAGCAGAAGTATATTGGGAAAGTGTTTGTTAGGAAGAGTTAGGACAAATGAAAGGGGGTCAGATTAGTAGTGGAAAACCTCTTTACATTCTAATGGATAACTTTTATTTAACTGAAATATATTTTTAAATTCAGGTTTGTTGATCACTTTCAATTATTGTACTCCCTCATAATCAAACTTGTTGTAGAGTTAGTGTGAATCAGACCCTGTCTATCACCAAATTAGTAATTTTTTGATTAGGTAATTGTTGCAGCATGAGGCACATGTGACATCATGTCACGCATGCAAATAAAAGTAAAGCCACAGATGCTGTAAAGTAGGAGAGGCTTCTATCCATCCTACAGAGAAGACTGATGTGGTCAATGGTCCAAGCCCTTCAAACTTATTGACACTATCTCTACTGTATAATGCACATAATATATAGTCAATGAATTGAATTGTATAAAGTCTATAATATTATAGTAATAGTACAGCATGTAAACCTTGTTTTTTTTATTTTGTTACACTAATCATACAGTGTTAATGTATAACTGCACAATTTTTATTTTATTACATTAAATCATGTTTTGTTTTCTATTGCAAAAGCCTAAAACATAATTTTAATAATTTAACAAACTCCAGCTATTACATAATCTGGTAATGAGCTATTGCTACAGTTTGAACAAGTTTATTGAGATTCAGTAGCCTTTGTGTTTTCTCTCAACAGATACACCAAAATGAAGACTGCTACCAACATTTACATTTTTAATCTGGCACTAGCTGATGCTCTCGTGACTACCACAATGCCTTTTCAAAGCACTGAATTCTTAATGAACTCCTGGCCATTTGGAGATATTTTATGTAAAATAGTTATATCTATTGACTATTATAATATGTTTACCAGTATATTCACTTTAACCATGATGAGCGTTGACCGATATATTGCGGTGTGCCATCCTGTAAAGGCACTTGATTTCCGCACACCTTTAAAAGCAAAATTCATCAATGTGTGTATCTGGATGCTTTCCTCCTCTGTTGGAATATCTGCTATTGTACTTGGAGGCACCAAAATGAGTGATGGTAAGTATACTTTCTCTATATATTTCAATACCCTTGGTAACATTTATTTGAGCAGGGTTCTTTCAACAGAAGATATATATTTTTTCAGACTATAAGATGCTATTAACCCCCCCCAAAATTAGGGGGAAAATGGGTGTGTGTCTTATAGGCCAAATGTAGCATACCAGTGTGGCACAACAGTGGTGGAGTGGGATCACAGGTGGCAGGGTTGCTGCTGCAGGAACCAGGTGGCGGCAGGGCTAGATTAAGGTTGGTGGGGGCCCCTGGGCAGAAAATCTGGTGGGGGCCCCATAACGTTAACATTTTTAGCCATAACAGTAGAGCGTGAACTGTAGCATTTAGATATAAATCCAATAAACATTTATCTTATCCTGTTCTGCCACATTCAGATTTACAGTACTACAATACAGACACAGTCCAGGATAACTCACAGCCGTCACTTATACACAGAAAGTAGAGTTACTCACATGTTTTTTATTGATCCCAATGTTAAAGGGAACCTGTCAGCAGAAATGTTGCACTAAACCTAAAAGATTCCCCCTCTGCAGCTCGTGGGCTGCATTCTAGCAAGGTTCCTATTGTTATTGTGTCCCCTTTTAGACCAAAATAAATACTTTATAAAGTGGTACCTTTTCCTATGCAAATCTTGTTAATCGTACACGGGGGCGGGCTGTCTCGTGTCCGTTATTCTGCCTCCTGCTGCTTTACGCCATCCCCCATCGCTCAATTTCATACTTCAGGATGCCGCCCATTGCGCCAGAGGTCTCACGCAAGCGCCGTGCCACTTTAGCGGGACCGTGCACTGTGCACAGTGTGACCGCTAGTGACGTGTTGCGCAGGCGTGAGATTCTGGGCGGCGCTTTGATTTTCATTAGCAAGTACCCGTCCATAATCTCGTGCCCGCGCTTTCCCCTCTGCCTCCACGCTGGCCAGATGACCCCACGTCACCTCTTTCCCATCTTGGTAAGAGGTGACGTGGATTCATCTGGCCAGCGCTTGCGCAGAACGGTGGAGGCAGAGGGGAAAGCGCGGGCACGAGATTATGGGCGGGTACTTGCTGATGAAAATCACAGCGCCACCCATAATCTCACGCCTGCGCAACACGTCACCAGCGGTCACACTTTGCACAGTGCACAGTCCCGCTAGAGTGGCATGGCGCATGCGCGAGACCTCGGGCGCACTGGGCGGTGTCCTGAGGTATGAAATTATGAAAAGACGCATTAGGGCTTATGCGCACTTTGCGTAATTCCATGCATTTACACTGCGTATAGCACTGCAGTGTAAATGCATGCGTCCTGCGTCCCCTGCACAATCTATGAAGATTGTGCATGATACGTGCACACGTTGCTTTTATGAACGCAGCGATTTGGGTGCTAAAATGTTGACCCAAATCTCTGCATTCATAAAATGAGCATGTCAATTATTCCGTGCGCTATGGATGCAGCTCCCACTGTGTCTATGGTGGGGGCAGCAGCCATAGCGCATGAAATCGACTTTTTTTGTACAGAAAAACTGCATCCATTATGCAGTGATTCTGCAGCGATTTGACGCGCACATGTGCTGTCAAATCGCTGCAGAATATTCAGCAGTGATGTGCGCATGAGCCCTTACAGGTATTAATATGGGGAAGTCGCCAGCAGCCTCACTCACCTCTCCCGCTTGTTTCTGTCCAGCTCCTTCAGGGCATGTGGCTGTGTTTCACGATGGCTGTTACTAACAGACATGACTGCACACTGACAGCACTGCTGTATATATGTCGCGGGCGGGGAGGTACGCCGCTGCTGTGCTCTCGCTAACGCTCGGGCCCGGCGCTGCTGCGGCTGCTGCTCGGTGGCACGAGATGCCTCTCCCTGATGAAGATTACCATTAGTCAAAATCGAAACGTACGTAGGTTATCTTGAGGCTTGTTCCTGACGGTGTCCCCCTTATCTCCACCTTCTTTGGCTGAGTATCGGTGTCCACTTCTACTATAGGCACTATTCATGTCTATCAGTGCAGGGGTTGCAGTGGGGCTATTTGCCCTATATGAGCTAGATATAACATTATACTGTAATGCTTATGGGCTGTTTGGTATCTAGAGAAACAGCTCACTGACATCTAATGCCCACGTGTCCTCCCTGTAAAACTGATAGTGCTGTTTTCATGTGTTTTGTACTTGTACACCATTGCCAATGTCACTATTCTATATGGGACTAATCCGTAATTAATTTTTTAATGTGTTTTTAATGATATTTTGGATGTTTATCCTCACCTTGTCTAAATAAAAATTTGTACTGTTTTGCACTTTAAAAACTCTTGTTCTCTTTTACTATGCTATGACTGCACACTGACAGCACTGCTGTATATATGTCGCGGGCGGGGAGGTACGTCGCTGCTGCGCTCTCGCTAACGCTCGGGTCCGGCGCTGCTGCGGCTGCTGCTCGGTGGCTCGAGCGGTGGGCCGGATCCGGGGACTCGAGCGGTGCTCCTCGCCCGTGAGTGAAAAGGGTGGTTGGTTTCGGGGATTTAGTCCGTGACGCCACCTACGGGTTGTGGTGAAGATGGGCACCACCGCTGCTGATGACGGGGATCCCGGGAGAGATGGTGGGGAGCAGCTGGGATGTTGTTTTCCCCCTTCGTGGGTAGGGGTTGGTGGTCCCGGGGCCCGGTGGTGTGACGAGGAGGCAGGGTTGGTGAGGTGCAGGGTTGCAGGGGCAGCGCAACGCGGTGCCTGATGGCACGGGTGTACTCACTCAGTAAGAGATGCACAAAGTCCTCGGTAAACCAAACGGCTGGATGGACGGGTCCCGCAGCCGGCTGCAGTGTCTCTCCCCGGACAGGTGATGGCGGCTGTCTTTCCCTGCACCTTTGTGTACTTGTTTGACTACGATGGATCCCCAACGGTAGTCCACTCGCCAGTGTATGGGTGTCGGAGGAGCCCGTTTGCCCGCAGGCGCTGGCCCTTGGGTCTCTAGCCTTAGGCGGTAGCTGTATAGCCTCACGGTGTGGGCGGTTGCCTTCTAACGGGTCTTTGGCTGTTAGGAAACCCCTGGGGTTCCTGTAACACTCGGATTTGACTGTTGACGGCGACTCCAAGTCCAGCCAGGGTCCGATGGCCCTGCCTGTGTGTGCCGGCTTCACTTCGCTCCCCGGTCGGTACCGGCGGGCCAACGCCCGACCCCGTCCTACGGTTCTGCGTTGATTCACCACTCCTGCAGATGGCCACCACCGTTTGCCAACCTTGTTGTCAGTGCCTGGGCCACAAACCCAGACACTCTCCACTTTACTCCTCTCACTTCAACCTCCTCAACTAAACTGTCCCTTTTCCCGCCTCCAGGCCTGTGAACTCCTTGGTGGGTGGGGCCAACCGCTTGGCTCCGCCCCACCTGGTGTGGACATCAGACCCTGGAGGGAGGCAACAAGGATTTTATGTTTGGCTAATGTTACTGTCTAATGAGGGTGGGGGTGTTTGTGTGTTACCTGTGACGACCTGGCTAGTCCAGGGCGCCACATATACATCACAGGAGGGGCTAGGGGCTACAATATATACATTACAGGAGGGGCAGGGGGCATAGATGTTACTGGAGTGGCAAACAGCTCTGGTGGTGTACTCATTACTGGGATGGGTGACATAGCGCTCTGGGGGACCCATATAGTTCTGAGGGGGCTGCACAGACTGCTCTAATTTATATACACACACACACACAGTATTGCTTCTTACACACACAGCTCTGACACACACAAATACAGTTCACCCCCCATTACTCCATACACAAACACACAATACAATGCACCCCCAATCACCCCCCTACACACACACGCAATGCACCCCCCATTTCTCCCTACACACACACACACACACACAATGCACCCCCCATCACCCCCTACACACACACACACACACACACATACACACAATGCAGCCCCCCATCACCCCCTACACACACACTCACACACACACACACACACACACACACACACACAGTACGGCTTCTTACACACATAGCTCTGACACACACACACACACACACAGCTCTGACACACACACAAATACAATGCACCCCCCATTACTCAACACAGAAACACACAATACAATGCACCCCCTATCAGCCTCTACACACACATACAATGCACCCCCCCCACACACACACAATGCACCCCCCCACACACATACACAATGCACCCCCCCATTACCCCCTCCCCACACTCAATACAATGCACCCCCATTGCCCCTCCCCCCACACACAATACAATGCAACCCTCATCACCCCCTATACACACAAATTACACTGCCCCATCACTACACACTCCTGCCTCCCCCTCCCTCGGAATACAGTTCTCCCCCTCTGCCTGTCACAAAGCTGTATTCCTTCACAAAATTTCCCCGCTGTGTCCTCAGCCCCTCCCCACTCATCCCCATTCGTTACACCTGTCTCTTCGGCTCCTCCATGGAGCTCTTACCGCTGCCTGATGCATCCTATGTGGCGCCCGCAGCACTGTGATGACGTCAGCAAGGTGCTGATCTCATCACGTTGCTGCACGTCGGGAGGGGGGCCCAGTCCTGGCACACTGTTCAAATGTATTTACGCCTGAAAGACACAAATACATTTGAATAGGAAGGAGGAAGCTGCAGTCACCGGCAGACGCAGATACAACTAAATGGCGATACACCGCCGCCCCCCCCCCCGAAAACACAGCTGATTCATTAGACTGTCTTTACGGAGGGGGAGAGGGTGTGAAGAAGAAAAAAAAATGCTGACAGGTGCCTAGTGGCAAGTATGGCCCTGGTGGTGGGGGCCCCCTTAGAAGCTCTTTTGGTGGCGGCCTTGGAGCTGGAGCCCCGCCTGCCCCACCTATAATCCGGCCCTGGGTGGTGGTATGAGCGGGCCAATGCTGCAGGGTCTGGGTTGGGAGAAGTGATATACTGGCGGCATAAGGAATGCACCATTGATCTCTTGGTGACAGATGAAATGGACTTCAAGAAAATATCCCCGAGATCTCAATTTGTGCATGCACCACCTCTGGAACCATCTTCATGAAGTCTAACACGTCAGCGGCAGCGCATGCGCAGATTAAGATCTCAGCTCTCCGAGATCACAATCTGTGCCTGCACTGTCTCCAGCGCCATCTGAAGTTTACTGGAGCACCCCCAACCCCAGTAAGATACATTTGGCATATAAAATGGACTTTAAAACTACAAGACAGATGCCCATTTTAACATTACATTTTGTTTCCTATTTTCCTCTAAATTTGGGGTGCGTCTTATGGTGCAGTGCATCTTATAGTCTGAAAAATAAGGTACTTCAGCTACTTCTGTTAGAAGGCTGGTCTTGAACATTCAATTTGAAAAAAAAAATGCACTTGCAAGAAATTGTATTGATCTCTACAAGTTTTTTATTATAGATAAACTGTTCTCAATTAATTATAAGTGCCTCCAGTATTTTTAGAACCTCTGCAATCCAGTCCAAACATATATACTTCTTTTGAAATCTAATTGTAAATATCTTCAACTAACAGACAAAATTACATTTAATTGCACCCTTGAAGTCAAGATACACAATATTCAATTAATGGAATTGCCCACAAAGTACATTAAGTTCCACATTTGAATGCACTGAGATGTTAAGATAATTATACAGTGGGTAAAATAAGTATTGAACATATCACAATTTTCTAAGTGAATATATTTCTTTAAGTGCTATTGACATAAATTTCTTACCAGATATCAGTGAAAACTCATCCAATCCACACAAGCAAAGAAATTAAACCATAGGTATCCATAAATTTAGTGATGTGCAATAATGAGAAATGACACAGATAAAAAATATTGAACACACTTGACAAAATGTATTTAATATTTCATACAAAAGCCTTTGTTGGTGATGACAGCTTCAAGACATCTCCTATGTGGAGAAACTAGTTGCATGCATTGCTCAGGGGTGATTTAGTCCATTCTTTTACACAAACACTCTTCAAATCCGGAAGGTCCTATGGGCTCCTTCTATAAACTCTGAGCTTTTGTTCCTTACATAAATTTGCTATTGGATTCAATGCAAGTAATTGGCTGGGTCATTCTACCCTGTGTCCCCCAAAAATAAGACTGGGTCTTATATTATTTTTGGCTCCAAAAGATGTGCTAGAGCTTATTATCATAGGATGTCATATTTTTTATTGCTGTATGTTGCCACATTGTGTTGATATAAGTCGGAGAAAATTTATAACTTTTATTTTATTATTTAAGATCTAGGGACATACTAATTAAAAGCACTGAACATAGTGGTCTGTCTCTAAATGATATAGATAATCATTTATTCATGAGAGATTTCTAATTCAGACTGATTAAATGTCTGTAGGTAAACTCTATATCATTCCAGTCGTAAATCACCACTAATGTTCGCTGGTTAAAAGACAAATAACAGTAGCCTCCCCAACATGTTTCACCACACTGGCGTCATCAGGGGGCTGAGGCTAATACTGACTTACTGTGTGTTAAAGGACCTTTTATAGTCAAGAGTAAAGACTGACAGCAGCATTGATCAATAATGATCAGTGTTATTCAGTGTAAGAATGAAGAAAAACCTATCATATAGAAGGGATGAACCTTTCCTTCAGATATCCTAAGGTGATTTGTTCTCTGAACTGTCTATTATATCACTGCATACATATTGGATAGGTTCATCCAGGCACATATTCCCGATTGAGAGAGGGGAGCCAGCACGATCTGAAATTGGCATGCATCATATAAAAAGTGAAAATTCACAGATTTATTCCAACTGTACTACAATAAAAAAATGAGATTTTTAGCAAATAATTGATCAATTTTTTGAGCCACTTCTGCCAACGTCACGGCAAATCTCAATAGGGGGGTCCTACTCTACATTCTGTATTTCATGTGCCATGCGGCCTCCTAGATAAAGTTAAAAGCAGAACCATAATAGAGCACACATACCTGTAACCTGTATATAACCGCTTCTATGTTGCAAAAAAGGCACTTGTGGATAGAGACCAGCCCAGGTCCCAGCATGTGGAGCAAGCTCTGCACCATACCAGGACTATATCAGAACTGATCCTCCCAGTGCCAAACAGCAACCATTGATAAAGGCGGACCAGATCCAAGATGGTGCTTAATTAGCATTGCCTGTGGAAAGGGGTGAGGTAACTGAATCTGAACAGCTACCAACAGGAGGAATACAAAGCAAACCAAAATCAGGCGTGCATGGCATGGTGGTGACCGGCCACCAGATTATGTAGCATAACTACGACCAAACAGAGAGAGAGGGGAGCCAGCACGATCTGAAATTGGCATGCATCATATAAAAAGTGAAAATTCACAGATTTATTCCAACTGTACTACAATAAAAAAATGAGATTTTTAGCAAATAATTGATCAATTTTTTGAGCCACCCCTGCCAACGTCACGGCAAATCTTAACTTTATCTAGGAGGCCGCATGGCACATGAAATACAGAATGTAGAGTAGGACCCCCCTATTGAGATTTGCCGTGACGTTGGCAGGGGTGGCTCAAAAAATTGATCAATTATTTGCTAAAAATCTCATTTTTTTATTATAGTACAGTTGGAATAAATTTGTGAATTTTCACTTTTTATATGATGCATGCCAATTTCAGATCGTGCTGGTTATCTTTTTTTCTCTGTTTTGACCGTAGTTATGCTACAAATCTGGTGTCTGACCAACACCATACCATGCACGCCTGATTTTGGTTTGCAATATATTCCTCCTGTTGGTAGCTGTTCAGACTCAGTTACCTCACCCCTTTCCACAGGCAATGCTAATTAAGCACCATTCTTGGATCTGGTCCGCCTTTATCAATGGTTGCTGTTTGGCACTGGGAGGATCAGTTCTGATATAGTCCTGGTATGTGTGGGGCTTTCTCCACATGCTGGGACCTGGGCTGGTCTCTATCCACAAGTGCCTTTTTTGCAACATGGAAGCGGCTATATACTGGTTGCAGGTATGTGTGCTCCATTATGGTTCTGCTTTTAACTTTATCTAGGAGGCCGCATGGCACATGAAATACAGAATGTAGAGTAGGACCCCCCTATTGAGATTTGCCGTGACGTTGGCAGGGGTGGCTCAAAAAATTGATCAATTATTTGCTAAAAATCTCATTTTTTTATTATAGTACAGTTGGAATAAATTTGTGAATTTTCACTTTTTATATGATGCATGCCAATTTCAGATCGTGCTGGTTATCTTTTTTTCTCTGTTTTGACCGTAGTTATGCTACAAATCTGGTGTCTGACCAACACCATACCATGCACGCCTGATTTTGGTTTGCAATATATTCCTCCTGTTGGTAGCTGTTCAGACTCAGTTACCTCACCCCTTTCCACAGGCAATGCTAATTAAGCACCATTCTTGGATCTGGTCCGCCTTTATCAATGGTTGCTGTTTGGCATTGGGAGGATCAGTTCTGATATAGTCCTGGTATGTGTGGGGCTTTCTCCACATGCTGGGACCTGGGCTGGTCTCTATCCACAAGTGCCTTTTTTGCAACATGGAAGCGGTTATATACTGGTTGCAGGTATGTGTGCTCCATTATGGTTCTGCTTTTAACTTTATCTAGGAGGCCGCATGGCACATGAAATACAGAATGTAGAGTAGGACCCCCCTATTGAGATTTGCCGTGACGTTGGCAGGTGTGGCTCAAAAAATTGATCAATTATTTGCTAAAAATCTCATTTTTTTATTATAGTACAGTTGGAATAAATTTGTGAATTTTCACTTTTTATATGATGCATGCCAATTTCAGATCGTGCTGGTTATCTTTTTTTCTCTGTTTTGACCGTAGTTATGCTACAAATCTGGTGTCTGACCAACACCATACCATGCACGCCTGATTTTGGTTTGCAATATATTCCTCCTGTTGGTAGCTGTTCAGACTCAGTTACCTCACCCCTTTCCACAGGCAATGCTAATTAAGCACCATTCTTGGATCTGGTCCGCCTTTATCAATGGTTGCTGTTTGGCACTGGGAGGATCAGTTCTGATATAGTCCTGGTATGTGTGGGGCTTTCTCCACATGCTGGGACCTGGGCTGGTCTCTATCCACAAGTGCCTTTTTTGCAACATGGAAGCGGCTATATACTGGTTGCAGGTATGTGTGCTCCATTATGGTTCTGCTTTTAACTTTATCTAGGAGGCCGCATGGCACATGAAATACAGAATGTAGAGTAGGACCCCCCTATTGAGATTTGCCGTGACGTTGGCAGGGGTGGCTCAAAAAATTGATCAATTATTTGCTAAAAATCTCATTTTTTTATTATAGTACAGTTGGAATAAATTTGTGAATTTTCACTTTTTATATGATGCATGCCAATTTCAGATCGTGCTGGTTATCTTTTTTTCTACATATTCCCGCTTAAATATCATAGTCCAATCACAGCACTTTGATCCCATCCAATAAGCAAGCTCCTACCGCAGCGTTAGAAATCCTGTCCGTGCTTCCACTATCGGTGTAAACACATACACGTGGAGTTTGCTCCATCACGCATGCGTCATCACTTAGAGTCGGGAGAGGAAGATTGTGAACAGAGCATGTGTCACGCTCCCCGTGTCCCAGCACCACTCCTTACTCACTGATCCAGCCTCGCCAGCGTACCACCGCTCCTTCCTCACTGGTTCAGTCTATGCGTCCACCGGTCACGCCTGCCATTCCCGCTCATGCTCCCCAGAGTCCTGTTCCTGGTCTCAGGAGTCTGATTCTGACTAATGTTCTGTATAGGACCGGGCCGCGCCCACTCACCTGGTCTTATAGCCCCAGCACTGCTGCAACAGGAAATGACCTGAGGCTGTGCTGAGTATATAAGACTGGCCTCTCCATGTGGGCGGGGCCTGATCATCGCTTGTGTTTCTATGCCTTGTCTTGTGAGCTAGGTGCTCAGGTCTTTGTTCCTGTTTCCTATTACTGCCTTAGGCTAGGTTCACACACTGCGTTTTTTTGACGCTGCGTTTTTGTGCGTTTTTTGCTGCAAAAACCGCACAAAAACGCACCCGCGGCAAAAAACGCACGCGTTTTGCCGTGATTTGGTGAGTTTTTTTGCTGCGTTTTGCTGCGTTTTTGCTCACTGCGTCTTTATGCATTTTTTATCAGTGAACAAAAAAAAAAGGTCTGATGTCATTTCCTTCTTCAATGTGTTCTTCATTCTCCATTAGTGTATGCAGAAGAACAGACAGCTGCAGAACTACAAGGCTCAGCATGCTCCATCCAATAGTGTATGCAGGAGAGCAGACAGCAGCTGCAGAACTACAAGGCTCAGCATGCTCCATCCAGGACTGTATGCTTGAGGGAGAGTCAGGGGGAGCAGACCTACAAGGCTCAGCATCCTCCATCCAATAGTGTATGCAGGAGAGCAGACAGCAGCTGTCGAACTACAAGGCTCAGCATCCTCCATCCAATAGTGTATGCAGGAGAGCAGACAGCAGCTCTCGAACTACAAGGCTCAGCATCCTCCTTCCAGGACTGTATGCAGGATTTCTTTGCCCCCCCAAACAAAAAAAATGACGTGGGCTTCGCCATATTTTTGTATGCTAGCCGGGTACAGCAGGCAGGTACGGGCTGCCCCCAACCCCCAGCTGCCTATTTGTACCCGGCTGGGAACCAAAAATATAGGGAAGCCCTTTTTTTTTAATTATTTCATGAATTTCATGAAATAATTAAAAAAAAAATGACGTGAGCTTTGCCCAATTTTTGAGTCCAGCCGGGTATAACTAGGCAGCTGGGGATTGGAATCCACAGTGCAGGGTGCCCATGCTTTCTGGGCACCCCCGCTGTGAATTGCAGTCCCGCAGCCACCCCAGAAAATGGCGCTTTCATAGAAGCGCCATCTTCTGGTGCTGTATCCAACTCTTCCAGCTGCCCTGATGCCGGGTGGCTCGCTGGGTAATAATGGGGTTAGCTGTATAGCTGGCCCTAAGCCCGAAATTCATGGTGTCACGCCAATATTAGACATGGCCACCATGAATTTCTTGTAAAAATAAAAAAAAACACAACACACAGAAAAATATTTTTATTAGAAATAAAACACAACACAATTAGTGACTCCATCTTTATTGAAATAAAGAACCCCCCTTCGCAGTAATCCTGTGTCAAGGGTCCCGCGCCGTCCAATCCGGATCCAATATCATCTGATCGGTTTGCTGGAAGGCAAAGCGATCAGATGATGTGTCAGGTTCTAGGGGCTGAAGCACATCACACATCAGCTGATTGTATAAAAGCCGATTATACAATCAGCTGATGAATCGGTGCAAAAAAAAAATCAAAAAAAAAATACTCACTTATGTGCTGATTACCGGCAGCTCCTGCAGCAGAGTCTGCCGGTAATCAGGGATGAAGTCTCCTGACGCATCCGCTGATAGGTGAAGCCGGCCGGCCGCTAGCGTCAGCCCGAGACTTACGATCAGCTGACGCGTCAGGTGACTGCATCAGGTGATCCATCGCCAGGTCCTGCATCTATCGTACTGCCCGGGGAGACTGCACACACCTGGAGCGGCGATACCGTGAGAGGAGATGGGAGCGGGCATGGCACCGGGAGTCTGCAGACAGGTGAGTATAACTTTTTTTTTCTACTGTTCACTTTTGTTTTCGCAGCCGCTTCCACCTCCCGCCCGTACATGGCGCCGCACGGCAGCATACATGCCCAGGACGGGAGGTGGAAGCGGCGGTGACGGTACCGGGAGGATTCACGCTTCTGTGTTTACTGACAGAAGGAATCCTCTTCCTGTACACGTCACTATACTACCCACCTCCTGCGTTTATAGCTGCGTTTTTGGTCTTAGAAACGCACCAAAACGCAGCTATTTGCGTTTCTCATTGCGTCTTTCAACATCCCATTGCACTCAATGGATGAAAAGCGCAGTGAAAAACGTGGGAATAATTGACATGCTGCGTTTTTGTGGCACCACAAAAAAGCAGCTGAAAAAAAACGCTGTGTGCAGACAGCAAAAATGAAAACTCATAGACTTTGCTGGGGAAGCAAAGTCATGCAGTTTTCTGAGCAAAAACGCACCCGAAAACTGCGAAAAAACGCCGCGAAAAACGCACTGTGTGAACTTACCCTTAAAGTACGCTGTGACCTTAGTGACCTGGTCCTGTCTTTGCTTCCTGATACCTGCACCCGTTCTTGCCACGTTAGTGCTTCAGCTACCGTGTACCCTGCCCTCCAGGTGGGGTGCTCGGTCCAGTGGATCCACCTCCTGGGCCTACCAGTCCTCCCCGGCCCTCACAGTATGATCAGGCCATGGATCCCGCTGGAGCACAGGCCATGGATCCCGCTGAGGCACAGAAATCAGAGCTGGCTGAGCAGCGCCAGGAGCTGGCGCAACAGCGTGGAACCCTGAACCGGATGCTGAAGTTCATGACGTCCGTAGACCACCGGTTGTATACGCTGCAGACCGCCGCCTCGTCCACGCAGCAACCAGTCTCCAGGTCTGAACCAGGTTCCTCTACAGCCTCGCAACTTTGCCTTGCTGCTCCGCCTCGCTACGCAGGGGATCCCAAGTCCTGCCGAGGCTTCCTGAACCAGTGCTCCTTGCACTTCCAGTTACTCCCGCACTTGTTCACCTCAGAACAGGCTAAAGTGGCGTTCCTTATGTCACACCTGGAAGGTGAAGCCCTGGCCTGGATTAACCCCCTGTGGGAAAATGAGGACCCGATGATCACCGACATCCAGGAGTTCCTGCAAGCTTTCTGAAGTACCTTCGATGAGCCCGGACGGACTACCGCAGTGACCTCTTTGCTTCTCCGGCTACGCCAAGGGACCCTGACCGTCGGCCAATACGCCATCCAGTTCTGCACGCTCGCCTCTGAGCTGGGCTGGAACAATGAGGCCTTGACGGCGGCCTTTTGGGAAGGTCTCTCTGGCCGCATCAAAGACGAACTAGCCGGCCGTGACGTTCCCCGCACCTTGGACGCTTTGATTTCCCTGGCCACTCGGATTGACTTCCGTTTTCAGGAGCGTGCCCAGGAGGTAGTCCGGGAGAAGCGATCACCTCGCCACATCTTGTCCCCACAGAAACCTACCGCACCTTCGTCCCTGCCTTTCCACGAATCGTCACCAGAACCCATGCAAGTGGACCGTCTGACCCAAGCCAAGCAATGCCGTGCAGAACGGCTCGCCCGGGGCCTGTGCTTCTATTGTGGAGACGGTTCACATATGCTCCGTTCTTGCCCAGAGAAACCAGGTAGACCCCAGGTCCAAGGGATGGTGGGAACCGCCACCCTTGCCACCGAAATCCCTTTGGTTCCAGTTAAACAGACTGTCCGGGTGATGACAGAGGGGACCCGGTTTTCAGCTGAGGCACACATCGATTCCGGGGCAGCAGGCAACTTTATCCACCAGGCCACAGTAGACAAATACCAGGTCCCTGTCACCCCGCTGAAGAAGCCTCTCTGGTTCGCCTCTGTAGACGGCAAACCGCTCTACGAACCTGTCTGGTATACCACCGAGCCCGTGAACCTCCAGGTTGGCACTTCGCATACAGAGACCATCGCCTTCTATGTGATCCCGAGGATGGCTCCTGAGCTCCTGTTGGGCCTGCCCTGGCTGAAACTCCATGACCCTGTTATTAGTTGGCGCTCTGGCGCAATTTTCCGCTGGAGTCCCTTGTGCCACGAAACCTGCTTGCAGCCTGTTCCTCAGCCCATGGCACTTGACTCAGTCAAGCTGCAGGATCCTGAAGAAGAGACCACGCTATCCAGTGACGTTCCACCGCCCCAGGCATCCGAGACCTTGATTCCACCATCTTCTGGAGATTTGACTTTGACTCCACCGGTTGCCCTGGATGAGACATTGTCTGATACCCGGTCCAAGACGCCCGATCCGGTCGTCCAGGATTCCAGTCCTGCTTCTGACTGTCCTTCCCTTTCCGTTGCCTCCCTTGCCGCTGACATGGGTTCCCCGATACGGGACATAGTGGCCATGAAAACGGTCCGGGGTAAGCAGTCCTTCCTAGTCGATTGCGTGGATTGCGGTCCTGAGGCTCGGTCCTGGTTGTCCCGGAAGTACGTTGCTGCCTCTCTTCGGTGCGCCATCATGTCTCGGCCGAGGAGAGGGGGGCTTCAAGGGGGGGTACTGTCACGCTCCCCGTGTCCCAGCACCACTCCTTACCCACTGATCCAGCCTCGCCAGCGTACCACCGCTCCTTCCTCACTGGTTCAGTCCATGCGTCCACCGGTCAAGCCTGCCATTCCCGCTCATGTTCCCCAGAGTCCTGTTCCTGGTCTCAGGAGTCTGATTCTGACTAATGTTCTGTATAGGACCGGGCCGCGCCCACTCACCTGGTCTTATAGCCCCAGCAGTGCTGCAACAGGAAATGACCTGAGGCTGTGCTGAGTATATAAGACTGGCCTCTCCATGTGGGCGGGGCCTGATCATCGCTTGTGTTTCTATGCCTTGTCTTGTGAGCTAGGTGCTCAGGTCTTTGTTCCTGTTTCCTATTACTGCCTTAAAGTACGCTGTGACCTTAGTGACCTGGTCCTGTCTTTGCTTCCTGATACCTGCACCCGTTCCTGCCACGTTAGTGCTTCAGCTACCGTGTACCCTGCCCTCCAGGTGGGGTGCTCGGTCCAGTGGATCCACCTCCTGGGCCTACCAGTCCTCCCCGGCCCTCACAGCATGCGTCCCCTCTTAGATCCAGAAGCGATAGTTTTTACCCACTACGCATGCGTCCGTACTTAGATGCAGGGGAGATGATTTCATCTAATGCGCCTGTGTCTATACTTAGAATCTGGGGAGATGATTATACAGAACGCGCTTATGTCCGCACTTAGACTCTGAAGGAGTCACTCCATATTGCCTATATGTCCACACTTAGATGAACAGAGAGGCATATTATGTGTTGCATGTACATCCATATTTAAGTAAAGGAGTTAGTTTTATCATACTTATAACCCTGCTTGGACTAACAGGGAGGAGGGGAGGGGGGGTGGAAACAAGAACAGGAAAAATGCCCTGATTGAACATGCTCATAGTCCAAGACAGGGAAAAGAAAGGTTTTCATATAATAAATCTGTAATAGAGCCATCCTAACCAATCAAGCATATACACATATATATATATATACATATATATACATACACATACATATATATACACCCATAAATCTCAGAAGCAATAGATCATTTTCTAGAATCCTTATCCTTCTACCCAACAATACCTCCATTAATATTCTCAAAATCAACAAATTGATATTGAACAGTGACATTAACTATATTGGGATACTATATTCGTATCATATCTGGATGGTTATATATTAAAATTCCTTATGTCATACAGGTATTTACTACAATATTAAAAATTCTGGATTATTCTAAGATATTGGAAATAGTCTTCTACTTTTATACTCCTCTCTTTTATATTATATACCCCACTCAAGGGCAAATAAATCAGAATGCCTCCATCATTGGATCTCACTTGGATGAATAAGTCTAATATCATGATAGGTTTACATTTCAATCCTCAAAAAAACACTAACTGTAATAAAAGTCAGCAAACATCTCTTTATTATCTATCTGACTAAGTCCTACATTGTAAATGTCCACCAATTCTCTATATATATGTATCGTGCAGGATATTTTATTATATGGAGGTACAAGACTGTCACAAACGAATGGTTTTTCAAACCGCTATATAAAAGTCGTATATGTAAAGCCTTCATTCAGGCCATTTGGGCTCATGCAGTTTAGTCTAAAAATCCACCTTGCCTCCTCTTTGTTACGCTCACCGAGGAGCGGCGAGCGTCCAGAGGTGGACCCACTGGACCGTGCACCGGACTCCCCTGAGAAGGCAACCAGCAGCGAACCCTTATACACGGACTGTGCGGCGCCTCCCCAGAAGGCCTAAATGCACGGCAGTCAGGAACCAGTGGTAGGAGTCTCTGTACGGCCAGGCGTAGCTCGGGTACAATGTCCGCAGCAGGCAGGACACGGGTGTGGCACCGGAGATGATCACAGCAGGTGCGCCGGAGACGTTCACTGCGGGTATGGCCGATGACGTCCACTGCGGGTATGTATAGATAGTGTCCACGGCAGGTATGGCACGGTGACATCCACGGTAGGTATAAGCAGTGACGTCCACAGGCGGAATGGTATAGATGGCACTACGGTGAGACAAAGGATTAGAACCAGGTATCAAATGCACGGATATCAAATAATAGCACAAATGGGTCTGGACACTGGCAATGCACTAATAGAGGCGTTGGTCGGGCACCTGCTGCCAGGGGAGGTGAATTTAAATACCATATGGCAACAGGTGACCTCTGAGGTCACTTCCAGGTAATTGGGCGCTGCCACTTTAAGAAAGGGGGCGTGGCCTCGCGCGCAGCCTAGAATCAGACACTGCAGAACTGTGTGTGCTCCATTAGTGTATGCAGAAGAGCAGACAGCTGCAGAACTACAAGGCTCAGCATGCTCCATCCAATAGTGTATGCAGGAGAGCAGACAGCAGCTGCAGAACTACAAGGCTCAGCATGCTCCATCCAGGACTGTATGCTTGAGGGAGAGTCAGGGGGAGCAGACCTACAAGGCTCAGCATCCTCCATCCAATAGTGTATGCAGGAGAGCAGACAGCAGCTGTCGAACTACAAGGCTCAGCATCCTCCATCCAATAGTGTATGCAGGAGAGCAGACAGCAGCTCTCGAACTACAAGGCTCAGCATCCTCCTTCCAGGACTGTATGCAGGATTTCTTTGCCCCCCCAAACAAAAAAAATGACGTGGGCTTCGCCATATTTTTGTATGCTAGCCGGGTACAGCAGGCAGGTACGGGCTGCCCCCAACCCCCAGCTGCCTATTTGTACCCGGCTGGGAACCAAAAATATAGGGAAGCCCTTTTTTTTTAATTATTTCATGAATTTCATGAAATAATTAAAAAAAAAATGACGTGAGCTTTGCCCAATTTTTGAGTCCAGCCGGGTATAACTAGGCAGCTGGGGATTGGAATCCACAGTGCAGGGTGCCCATGCTTTCTGGGCACCCCCGCTGTGAATTGCAGTCCCGCAGCCACCCCAGAAAATGGCGCTTTCATAGAAGCGCCATCTTCTGGTGCTGTATCCAACTCTTCCAGCTGCCCTGATGCCGGGTGGCTCGCTGGGTAATAATGGGGTTAGCTGTATAGCTGGCCCTAAGCCCGAAATTCATGGTGTCACGCCAATATTAGACATGGCCACCATGAATTTCTTGTAAAAATAAAAAAAAACACAACACACAGAAAAATATTTTTATTAGAAATAAAACACAACACAATTAGTGACTCCATCTTTATTGAAATAAAGAACCCCCCTTCGCAGTAATCCTGTGTCAAGGGTCCCGCGCCGTCCAATCCGGATCCAATATCATCTGATCGGTTTGCTGGAAGGCAAAGCGATCAGATGATGTGTCAGGTTCTAGGGGCTGAAGCACATCACACATCAGCTGATTGTATAAAAGCCGATTATACAATCAGCTGATGAATCGGTGCAAAAAAAAAATCAAAAAAAAAATACTCACTTATGTGCTGATTACCGGCAGCTCCTGCAGCAGAGTCTGCCGGTAATCAGGGATGAAGTCTCCTGACGCATCCGCTGATAGGTGAAGCCGGCCGGCCGCTAGCGTCAGCCCGAGACTTACGATCAGCTGACGCGTCAGGTGACTGCATCAGGTGATCCATCGCCAGGTCCTGCATCTATCGTACTGCCCGGGGAGACTGCACACACCTGGAGCGGCGATACCGTGAGAGGAGATGGGAGCGGGCATGGCACCGGGAGTCTGCAGACAGGTGAGTATAACTTTTTTTTTCTACTGTTCACTTTTGTTTTCGCAGCCGCTTCCACCTCCCGCCCGTACATGGCGCCGCACGGCAGCATACATGCCCAGGACGGGAGGTGGAAGCGGCGGTGACGGTACCGGGAGGATTCACGCTTCTGTGTTTACTGACAGAAGGAATCCTCTTCCTGTACACGTCACTATACTACCCACCTCCTGCGTTTATAGCTGCGTTTTTGGTCTTAGAAACGCACCAAAACGCAGCTATTTGCGTTTCTCATTGCGTCTTTCAACATCCCATTGCACTCAATGGATGAAAAGCGCAGTGAAAAACGTGGGAATAATTGACATGCTGCGTTTTTGTGGCACCACAAAAAAGCAGCTGAAAAAAAAACGCTGTGTGCAGACAGCAAAAATGAAAACTCATAGACTTTGCTGGGGAAGCAAAGTCATGCAGTTTTCTGAGCAAAAACGCACCCGAAAACTGCGAAAAAACGCCGCGAAAAACGCACTGTGTGAACTTACCCTTAAAGTACGCTGTGACCTTAGTGACCTGGTCCTGTCTTTGCTTCCTGATACCTGCACCCGTTCTTGCCACGTTAGTGCTTCAGCTACCGTGTACCCTGCCCTCCAGGTGGGGTGCTCGGTCCAGTGGATCCACCTCCTGGGCCTACCAGTCCTCCCCGGCCCTCACAGTATGATCAGGCCATGGATCCCGCTGGAGCACAGGCCATGGATCCCGCTGAGGCACAGAAATCAGAGCTGGCTGAGCAGCGCCAGGAGCTGGCGCAACAGCGTGGAACCCTGAACCGGATGCTGAAGTTCATGACGTCCGTAGACCACCGGTTGTATACGCTGCAGACCGCCGCCTCGTCCACGCAGCAACCAGTCTCCAGGTCTGAACCAGGTTCCTCTACAGCCTCGCAACTTTGCCTTGCTGCTCCGCCTCGCTACGCAGGGGATCCCAAGTCCTGCCGAGGCTTCCTGAACCAGTGCTCCTTGCACTTCCAGTTACTCCCGCACTTGTTCACCTCAGAACAGGCTAAAGTGGCGTTCCTTATGTCACACCTGGAAGGTGAAGCCCTGGCCTGGATTAACCCCCTGTGGGAAAATGAGGACCCGATGATCACCGACATCCAGGAGTTCCTGCAAGCTTTCTGAAGTACCTTCGATGAGCCCGGACGGACTACCGCAGTGACCTCTTTGCTTCTCCGGCTACGCCAAGGGACCCTGACCGTCGGCCAATACGCCATCCAGTTCTGCACGCTCGCCTCTGAGCTGGGCTGGAACAATGAGGCCTTGACGGCGGCCTTTTGGGAAGGTCTCTCTGGCCGCATCAAAGACGAACTAGCCGGCCGTGACGTTCCCCGCACCTTGGACGCTTTGATTTCCCTGGCTACTCGGATTGACTTCCGTTTTCAGGAGCGTGCCCAGGAGGTAGTCCGGGAGAAGCGATCACCTCGCCACATCTTGTCCCCACAGAAACCTACCGCACCTTCGTCCCTGCCTTTCCACGAATCGTCACCAGAACCCATGCAAGTGGACCGTCTGACCCAAGCCAAGCAATGCCGTGCAGAACGGCTCGCCCGGGGCCTGTGCTTCTATTGTGGAGACGGTTCACATATGCTCCGTTCTTGCCCAGAGAAACCAGGTAGACCCCAGGTCCAAGGGATGGTGGGAACCGCCACCCTTGCCACCGAAATCCCTTTGGTTCCAGTTAAACAGACTGTCCGGGTGATGACAGAGGGGACCCGGTTTTCAGCTGAGGCACACATCGATTCCGGGGCAGCAGGCAACTTTATCCACCAGGCCACAGTAGACAAATACCAGGTCCCTGTCACCCCGCTGAAGAAGCCTCTCTGGTTCGCCTCTGTAGACGGCAAACCGCTCTACGAACCTGTCTGGTATACCACCGAGCCCGTGAACCTCCAGGTTGGCACTTCGCATACAGAGACCATCGCCTTCTATGTGATCCCGAGGATGGCTCCTGAGCTCCTGTTGGGCCTGCCCTGGCTGAAACTCCATGACCCTGTTATTAGTTGGCGCTCTGGCGCAATTTTCCGCTGGAGTCCCTTGTGCCACGAAACCTGCTTGCAGCCTGTTCCTCAGCCCATGGCACTTGACTCAGTCAAGCTGCAGGATCCTGAAGAAGAGACCACGCTATCCAGTGACGTTCCACCGCCCCAGGCATCCGAGACCTTGATTCCACCATCTTCTGGAGATTTGACTTTGACTCCACCGGTTGCCCTGGATGAGACATTGTCTGATACCCGGTCCAAGACGCCCGATCCGGTCGTCCAGGATTCCAGTCCTGCTTCTGACTGTCCTTCCCTTTCCGTTGCCTCCCTTGCCGCTGACATGGGTTCCCCGATACGGGACATAGTGGCCATGAAAACGGTCCGGGGTAAGCAGTCCTTCCTAGTCGATTGCGTGGATTGCGGTCCTGAGGCTCGGTCCTGGTTGTCCCGGAAGTACGTTGCTGCCTCTCTTCGGTGCGCCATCATGTCTCGGCCGAGGAGAGGGGGGCTTCAAGGGGGGGTACTGTCACGCTCCCCGTGTCCCAGCACCACTCCTTACCCACTGATCCAGCCTCGCCAGCGTACCACCGCTCCTTCCTCACTGGTTCAGTCCATGCGTCCACCGGTCAAGCCTGCCATTCCCGCTCATGTTCCCCAGAGTCCTGTTCCTGGTCTCAGGAGTCTGATTCTGACTAATGTTCTGTATAGGACCGGGCCGCGCCCACTCACCTGGTCTTATAGCCCCAGCAGTGCTGCAACAGGAAATGACCTGAGGCTGTGCTGAGTATATAAGACTGGCCTCTCCATGTGGGCGGGGCCTGATCATCGCTTGTGTTTCTATGCCTTGTCTTGTGAGCTAGGTGCTCAGGTCTTTGTTCCTGTTTCCTATTACTGCCTTAAAGTACGCTGTGACCTTAGTGACCTGGTCCTGTCTTTGCTTCCTGATACCTGCACCCGTTCCTGCCACGTTAGTGCTTCAGCTACCGTGTACCCTGCCCTCCAGGTGGGGTGCTCGGTCCAGTGGATCCACCTCCTGGGCCTACCAGTCCTCCCCGGCCCTCACAGCATGCGTCCCCTCTTAGATCCAGAAGCGATAGTTTTTACCCACTACGCATGCGTCCGTACTTAGATGCAGGGGAGATGATTTCATCTAATGCGCCTGTGTCTATACTTAGAATCTGGGGAGATGATTATACAGAACGCGCTTATGTCCGCACTTAGACTCTGAAGGAGTCACTCCATATTGCCTATATGTCCACACTTAGATGAACAGAGAGGCATATTATGTGTTGCATGTACATCCATATTTAAGTAAAGGAGTTAGTTTTATCATACTTATAACCCTGCTTGGACTAACAGGGAGGAGGGGAGGGGGGGTGGAAACAAGAACAGGAAAAATGCCCTGATTGAACATGCTCATAGTCCAAGACAGGGAAAAGAAAGGTTTTCATATAATAAATCTGTAATAGAGCCATCCTAACCAATCAAGCATATACACATATATATATATACATATATATACATACACATACATATATATACACCCATAAATCTCAGAAGCAATAGATCATTTTCTAGAATCCTTATCCTTCTACCCAACAATACCTCCATTAATATTCTCAAAATCAACAAATTGATATTGAACAGTGACATTAACTATATTGGGATACTATATTCGTATCATATCTGGATGGTTATATATTAAAATTCCTTATGTCATACAGGTATTTACTACAATATTAAAAATTCTGGATTATTCTAAGATATTGGAAATAGTCTTCTACTTTTATACTCCTCTCTTTTATATTATATACCCCACTCAAGGGCAAATAAATCAGAATGCCTCCATCATTGGATCTCACTTGGATGAATAAGTCTAATATCATGATAGGTTTACATTTCAATCCTCAAAAAAACACTAACTGTAATAAAAGTCAGCAAACATCTCTTTATTATCTATCTGACTAAGTCCTACATTGTAAATGTCCACCAATTCTCTATATATATGTATCGTGCAGGATATTTTATTATATGGAGGTACAAGACTGTCACAAACGAATGGTTTTTCAAACCGCTATATAAAAGTCGTATATGTAAAGCCTTCATTCAGGCCATTTGGGCTCATGCAGTTTAGTCTAAAAATCCACCTTGCCTCCTCTTTGTTACGCTCACCGAGGAGCGGCGAGCGTCCAGAGGTGGACCCACTGGACCGTGCACCGGACTCCCCTGAGAAGGCAACCAGCAGCGAACCCTTATACACGGACTGTGCGGCGCCTCCCCAGAAGGCCTAAATGCACGGCAGTCAGGAACCAGTGGTAGGAGTCTCTGTACGGCCAGGCGTAGCTCGGGTACAATGTCCGCAGCAGGCAGGACACGGGTGTGGCACCGGAGATGATCACAGCAGGTGCGCCGGAGACGTTCACTGCGGGTATGGCCGATGACGTCCACTGCGGGTATGTATAGATAGTGTCCACGGCAGGTATGGCACGGTGACATCCACGGTAGGTATAAGCAGTGACGTCCACAGGCGGAATGGTATAGATGGCACTACGGTGAGACAAAGGATTAGAACCAGGTATCAAATGCACGGATATCAAATAATAGCACAAATGGGTCTGGACACTGGCAATGCACTAATAGAGGCGTTGGTCGGGCACCTGCTGCCAGGGGAGGTGAATTTAAATACCATATGGCAACAGGTGACCTCTGAGGTCACTTCCAGGTAATTGGGCGCTGCCACTTTAAGAAAGGGGGCGTGGCCTCGCGCGCAGCCTAGAATCAGACACTGCAGAACTGTGTGTGCTCTGCAGACAGGAAGAGGCTGAAGCAGCCCCAGGAGCATGATGTCTGACCCGGGAGTGAGCAGGAGCAGAGTCATGAGACCGGTAAGAGGAGGAACGTCACTGTCGGAGGCTAGGCCCGGGGGTGCAGGTGGGGGCCATGCTGGGGCTGGGCAGATGTGAGGAAGAGCGCCCCCCTTGGACTCTGGCGGGATCAGGCGCTACACTCTTTTTACAAGAGTCTGTCCAGGTTTCCTTTCCTCGCTCCCAACCTAACTTGTCTGATACCCCAAAACTTCAAATCTAGGGGATTTTCACTATGACAATATCTCATATGTCTTGAGAGTGGTGTATGAAAACCTTTCTTTTCCCTGTCTTGGTCTATGAGCTTGTTCAATCAGGGCATTTTTCCTGTTCTTGTTTCCACCCCCCTCCCGTCCTCCCTGTTAGTCCAAGCAGGGTTATAAGTATGATAAAACTAATCCCTTTACCTTAAATATGGATGTGCATGCAACACATAATATGTCTCTCTGTTCATCTAAGTGTGGACATATAGGCAATATGGAGTGACTCCTTCAGAGTCTAAGTGCGGACATAAGCGTGTTCTGTATAATCATCTCCCCAGATTCTAAGTACAGACGCAGGCGCATTAGATGAAATCATCTCCCCTGCATCTAAGTATGGACGCATGCGTAGTGGGTAAAAACTATCGCTTCTGGATCTATGAGGGGACGCATGCGCTGTTCACAATCTTCCTCTCCCGACTCTAAGTGATGACGCATGCGTGATGGAGCAAACTCCACGTGTATGTGTTTACACCGATAGTGGAAGCACGGACAGGATTTCTAACGCTGCGGTAGGAGCTTGCTTATTGGATGGGATCAAAGTGCTGTGATTGGACTATGATATTTAAGCGGGAATATGTGCCTGGATGAACCTATCCAATATGTATGCAGTGATATAATAGACAGTTCAGAGAACAAATCACCTTAGGATATCTGAAGGAAAGGTTCATCCCTTCTATATGATAGGTTTTTCTTCATTCTTACACTGAATAACACTGATGATTATTGGTCAATGCTGCTGTCAGTCTTTACTCTAGACTATAAAAGGTCCTTTAACACACAGTAAGTCAGTATTAGCCTCAGCCCCCTGATGACGCCAGTGTGGTGAAACATGTTGGGGAGGCTACTGTTATTTGTCTTTTAACCAGCAAACATTAGTGGTGATTTACGACTGGAATGATATAGAGTTTACCTACAGACATTTAATCAGTCTGAATTAGAAATCTCTCATGAATAAATGATTATCTATATCATTTAGAGACAGACCACTATGTTCAGTGCTTTTAATTAGTATGTGCCTAGATCTTAAATAATGAAATAAAAGTTATACAGTAATTTACCAGATCAGTCTTTAATTTAGGGGTCTAGTTGCCTATGGCAAATTGTAAATAGATTATTGATTAACCCTATGCTGACTGATAGAACGAGTTTTTTCAGTAGGAGAAAATTTATAGTCACATGCTTGCCGTTAATATAAAATGAATATTCAAATATTCACCACATCCCCGCCCACCTTTCTGTGACGGGGTCAATGATTGGTGCAGTGAACCTGCTATACTCACCCGCTGTTAATACAAATTGAATATTTGCCTCTTCCTTCACCCACCGCTCTGTGCCAGCATCAATGATTCAGTCAGGCTGCTGTATTACTTGATTGATGAACACATCTCAATCCCTCGACTGGTCGGCGGCTCTCCTGACCGGAGTGTGACAGCTGCATAGAAATACATGCTCTCATGCTCAGGTCAGGAGAGCCGCTGACCAGTGAAAGGATTTTGATGTGATTTGTGGACAAGAAACACAGCAGTCTGACTGAAACACTGACACCGGAACAGACGGGTCGGTGGGGGAAGGGCTAAAAACACATATTTGATTATTAGTGGACAACTACAGCAAAAATCACTGATGCTGGCACATTGGGGTGGGTGGGGGAAGGGGTGATTATTCATTTTGTATTAACAGGCGAGTAAAGCAATCTGTCTGCACCCAATCACTGGTGCCGGCACAATTGGGTGGTGGTGGAAGGGGTGAATATTCATTTTGTATTAACAGCAGGCACAGAACTATACATTTTCCGGGCCTTACAGCACAAACAAATGTGTCGCCCTGGGCAAGCCAGGGGTCACAGGTCACAACACCACCACACCCCACATCCCAGGTAGGCACACCTAAGCTGAACCAAAAATCCTTGTTGCCTTCCTCCAGAGGCTGATGATTCACACCAGGGAGTGTGCCAGGCGGTTGGCTCCGCCCACCAAGGAGATCACAGCTCTGGAGGCAGGAAGGACCAGGCAGTCTAGTCAGGGAGGAGGAAGTGGAAGGAGTGAGGAGTAGCCCAGGCAGGGGCTAGAGTAAACAACAGAGAAGTGAAAGTGGAGGAAAGAAGAGTAGTAAAGGAGGAAAGCAAGAAGTGGTGACAGAGCAGAGAGTGTGCCAAGCCTGAGAGCCCAGCTTTGTGTAGGGCCAGAACAGCAAGGTCAGCGACGGCGGTGACTGTCCGGAGGGGGACCGTTTGGAAGTTCCTGGAAGGACCCCATTGGCTGTGTGCCCGGTGGTCTGGAGCAATGTTCCGAAGGACAGTCAGCACCAGGGCAGGGGCCTCTCGGACCCCGGCAAGGCTAGGAGTCGCCAAATTTGCCGAATCCGTCAGTGAAGGGGACGTAGATTTCCCCAACAACCAAGTCCCGGTTGAAGGCAACAGTCCAACCTGTACAACAGAGGCACCGCCACCGCCAGGGCACCAGTCTCTGAGGGCCAGCGCCTGCGGGCAAAGTGTAGTGCTCCTCCGGCCCAGCTTGAAGCCGGGGAGCGGGTTACCGGTGGGGACCCATCGCAACCATCCGTACATACAGGTGCAAGGAAGAGGGACATCATCGTCACCTGCCGGGAGAGCAAAGCAGCCGTCTGTGGGACCGTCCTACCAGCCGTTGGTTTACCGTACAAACTGTGTCCGTGTCTCAGGCTGAGTGAGTACCACAGTGCCGCAAGGCACAGCGCTGTCCCCGCGCCCCTGCGCCCACCAAGCCCTGCACCTCACAAGCCATCACCGGGTCCCGGGATCACCAACCCCTACCCACGGAGGGGCAACGCAACACCTGGCTGCTCCCCATCACCATCCCCGGGATCCCCGCATTGAGCAGCGGTGGTGCTACACATCACCACAACCGTGGGTGGCGTCACGGACATTATCCCAACATCCCAAACCCCCCTTTCACTCACGGGCGAGGAGTGCCGCTCGAGAAAAACCCCCGGGATCCGGCCTACGGCTCGAGCCACCACTGAGCAGCCGGACCCGAGCAGAAGGGGTGAGCGCGGTGTGCTGACACCCTCCTCCCCGCCCGCGACAACTTGGCGTCACAAACAGGATCTTACCGCTCTGCCGTCTGGTAGAGGTGCGCCTTGTTACCGCCGGAGGTATCCGGCAGAAAAATTGCAGAAGCGGCCATCTTTGGCGCGAAAAGTTCCCGCTCGAGCGTCTTCTCGAGCAGTAGAGGCGCGAAGGCCAGAACCCCGCCCCGAGAGAGGAGGGGCCGGAAAGAGCTAAGGGGGACGCGATGGCGGCCGGCCGCATGTAGCTGCGGCTATAAAAGCAGGGACGCCAGGACTCTGCAAACATCCCGTTCCTGGAAGGAGAGAAAGCCATCATGTGGATGCTGTCCCGCGACACCATACCCCCCGCGCCTGGAACCGCGGCGTGGGTGGAGATCCGGACCGCGCAGCTCTACCAACGGCTGCAGGTAAAGATGCAGCTCCTCATGGAGGAGTGGGAGGCCGACATGGCGGACGTTGTAGCCACCGTGCGGAGACGCGAGGAGGAAGCGGAGAAAGGGAGGGTGAGTGACCCACGTCCCGATGCCCAGGAAGGGCCGGTCATCGCGGCTGCGGGGCCCGGTCCAAGCCCTCTCCCTTCGCTGCCTCCCTCGCCACCCGTCCCGGAGGCCGTGACCCCGCCACTAGGCCTGCTACCATCGCAACCGGTAGCAGTACCCAGCGTCCCCGCCCAAGCGGGCCAACCTGTAGCCGGAGCCCGCAGCAAGTCAGCGGTGTTGCCGTGGAAGACTACGAAGACCGAACCGGAGGCATCCCCTGAGAAACTCCCCGAGCTGGAGACGATGACCCGCTCCGGGCCGAAGGCCCAGCAGCGGAAAGCCCCTAGGCCCATCCCCCACACCTCGGCTGAGGTAGCGCCGGGTTGTTGCTGCAAGGCAGCGCCCAAGGCCAAGACACCGCGGGACATGCCGCCCGTAGTCCTGACAGTGGGTAATGTCCAGGATGTCCCGCGGGGCCCGACCCGTGCGCCAGCGCTGGCAGCAGCGCCGTACTGGGATAGGGAGCCGGTACCGCTGGGCCTGGAGATCGCCGAGAGGGAGAGGAAGGCCGAGCTGGTGGCCAGAGTGATCCGGGAGGAAGAGAATCTCCGGCAAGCGACATTCCGTGACCGGGGACCGCTGTACGAGGGACAGGTGAGGCGGTTTGATGTCCGCCGGGGCTACGGGTTCATCTACAAGCCGGGCCTGGAGGCCGAAGTGTTTGTAGCCCGGCGGGATGTGCATGCTCACCTGCCCAAAGAACATCCCGGCCGTAACCTGATGCCGGGAGATATTGTGCAGTATACCCGGCACTTTGGGGAGCGAGGGTGGTTTGCGCTGGACATTAACCTCAGGAGGGGCCCGGAGGCCCGAGCGAGCGCAGACCTCTACCCCTTGCCGGCAGCCCCAGCGCTTGAAAGACCGGAGTAGGGCAATGGAGGCCCACAGCATCGTCCCCGTTGGGACCACCTGTTTGTTTGCAAAGTTTTTGAAAGTTCTGATGATAAATGAAAATGATTACCGAGTGTTCACCTGATTCACCGTGTGATTTGCAACCGGCAGGAGCCGGCACCGTTGTCCCCGTGGGGACCGTTTAAAATGCATGGGAACTATCCATGGACAAGCCCGTGAACTTTGCAGGGCAACCACAAACGTTAGTGGCTTGTAAATATGTTGGGTACCGTTACCGTTTTCCGCAGGCCGCCTCCAGAGAGGCAGGTTGGAGGGAGGGCCCTGAGCAGAGCAGGCCAGGGCCCAGCCACCAAAGGAACCGGTGGCTACCCTCTGGAGGGAAGGACAGATCCCGCTCGGGTACCGTGTGCTGGACTGTGGGTCAAGGGGTGCTGCCTGGGTTTTAGGGGCAGCATCAGGGCCAGGTTACTTGGGTGGGAGAGAGCGGAAACCGTAACCGTATACCGTTGAAACGTTAAAAGTAAATGTGCCTCCCGTCTTGGGAAGAATTTATTAAAAATGTTATTTATGTTTGTTTAACCCTGTTATCCCCTTTTTACAGAAAAATAAAACCGGTGTAGGACGGCAGCCTGCGGACGGTCTGCATTTTGCTAAGGGGGAATGTGTCGCCCTGGGCAAGCCAGGGGTCACAGGTCACAACACCACCACACCCCACATCCCAGGTAGGCACACCTAAGCTGAACCAAAAATCCTTGTTGCCTTCCTCCAGAGGCTGATGATTCACACCAGGGGGTGGGCCAGGCGGTTGGCTCCGCCCACCAAGGAGATCACAGCTCTGGAGGCAGGAAGGACCAGGCAGTCTAGTCAGGGAGGAGGAAGTGGAAGGAGTGAGGAGTAGCCCAGGCAGGGGCTAGAGTAAACAATAGAGAAGTGAAAGTGGAGGAAAGAAGAGTAGTAAAGGAGGAAAGCAAGAAGTGGTGACAGAGCAGAGAGTGTGCCAAGCCTGAGAGCCCAGCTTTGTGTAGGGCCAGAACAGCAAGGTCAGCGACGGCGGTGACTGTCCGGAGGGGGACCGTTTGGAAGTTCCTGGAAGGACCCCGTTGGCTGTGTGCCCGGTGGTCTGGAGCAATGTTCCGAAGGACAGTCAGCACCAGGGCAGGGGCCTCTCGGACCCCGGCAAGGCTAGGAGTCGCCAAATTTGCCGAATCCGTCAGTGAAGGGGACGTAGATTTCCCCAACAACCAAGTCCCGGTTGAAGGCAACAGTCCAACCTGTACAACAGAGGCACCGCCACCGCCAGGGCACCAGTCTCTGAGGGCCAGCGCCTGCGGGCAAAGTGTAGTGCTCCTCCGGCCCAGCTTGAAGCCGGGGAGCGGGTTACCGGTGGGGACCCATCGCAACCATCCGTACATACAGGTGCAAGGAAGAGGGACATCATCGTCACCTGCCGGGAGAGCAAAGCAGCCGTCTGTGGGACCGTCCTACCAGCCGTTGGTTTACCGTACAAACTGTGTCCGTGTCTCAGGCTGAGTGAGTACCACAGTGCCGCAAGGCACAGCGCTGTCCCCGCGCCCCTGCGCCCACCAAGCCCTGCACCTCACAAGCCATCACCGGGTCCCGGGATCACCAACCCCTACCCACGGAGGGGCAACGCAACACCTGGCTGCTCCCCATCACCATCCCCGGGATCCCCGCATTGAGCAGCGGTGGTGCTACACATCACCACAACCGTGGGTGGCGTCACGGACATTATCCCAACATCCCAAACCCCCCTTTCACTCACGGGCGAGGAGTGCCGCTCGAGAAAAACCCCCGGGATCCGGCCTACGGCTCGAGCCACCACTGAGCAGCCGGACCCGAGCAGAAGGGGTGAGCGCGGTGTGCTGACACCCTCCTCCCCGCCCGCGACACAAACAGTAATAAAAGTTACACATCCTGAAAGTGCTGCACAAACCCTATTTCATGATACTTTTAGTATGATTAAACGCAGATAGGGCTTGTTTTTGGAGTAGGTTCTATATTTTAAGCATACTCCAAAAAGGCCAAACAATCCTGCTAGGGCTTATTTTCATGGTACTTTTGAGGACAAAAAGACAGAAGCTTTGTTTTGTTTCTCTAGAACCAATTGAGAGAAATCATTGTTTTGCTGAAAAGTCCACACTTCTTTCATCTTCAGCATCTATTCTCAAGTTTTTTCCATAAACCACAAACTTGAGCAGTTCTACATGCTCGGGCACAGCCATTTCACAGTACATTGTTGGACAACCCCTTTAATACATATTGTATTTATCATGACTTCAAGGGTACTGTAAAATCAATTTTTTCCCATTAGTTATGTTTTTACCAATTATGTTACTAATATTGCAATGCCAAAAAATACCTTTAAGGAATAAATTCTAAGCCATTTATTCATAAAAGATGTTTTTTTACTCATTATCATCATAAGTCCTTACAAAAGCTAAAGGTAGGAGTCCACAGAGGAATAATTTGATTTATTCTATCCCAAATACAGACGCTTGATTCACCAAAACCAGCAATGTTCACGGTCTTGATGAGGGGGAGTGTTAGAGCCAGACACTCCTGATTCATTAAGCAGGCCTCTGTGCACTGTGCTACAAATCTTACTCCATATTGACACAAGGCACTCCCGAACTGATGCTGTGATTCTTTATTAGTTAATAAATGTGCATAAGAAAGTTTTCGGTCTCCAGCAGACCTTCATCAGTTGCACAATAGAAATCTTGAGGGTGCCTGTGAGTAACGCGGTATCCACCGCTGCATGGGAGCCGCGGTGGATACCGCACTACTCACAAGCACCCTCAAGTTTTCTAATGTGCAACTGATGAAGGTCTGCTGGAGACCGAAAACGTTCTTATGCACATTTATTATCTAATAAAGAATCACAGCATCATTTTGGGAGTGCCTTGTGTCAATATTAAGCATCTTGGCCTTGGAACCTACAGAGTGCACCCCTCTCTATATACACATTATCTACCATCCTAAGGAAGTGCCATTGATTATATTCAACAAATCTTACTCCAGACAGAAGATGGAGTAATTTGTCTGGTTTTATGCAAACCACAGCTTATCATGAGTTAGGCCCATTTCACATTGCTTTGTGATCTCTGTTCAGTAGTCCTGTCAGGGCCTCCGTCCGAACCCCCAGCAAAGTGGGGTTCGGACGTATGCGCCAACAGACCCATTGACTATAATGGTGCAGACGGAGTCACTGTGTGCTCTGCCGTGCATAATTTTCGGGAGTATATACTTAGTGGAGACGGATGCCCAGACGCAGTCTACTACGTCTGGTTTTCTGCCTTCACTAAGCGTATACTCCCAGAAATGGTGCACGACGGAGCACAGGGTAACTCCGTCTTCACATTATAGTCAGTGGCCCCGTCTGCGCATAAATCTGAAACATGATTTGCGGGGTATTCGGATGGAGGCCCTGATGGGAAAACTGAACAGAGATTAGAAGACTGTGTGAAAGCGGCCTTAGATGAACTCCAGCACCATGCCCCATTACACCCCAGCTCCTTTTATTTTGGCGTAAATGGGAAAAACTAGCATGACTTTTTGTTACAACTTTTTCAAAGCGATTTACCCCAGAAGGCATATTATGACCCTTTTCAATCTTGTTTGTGTAAGCTGCTTTTGTCAATGAACCAAAATCCCTGCTTGAACATCTACTCAGGGGCGTAACTACCGCGGTCGCAGCGGTTTCCATTGCGACCGAGCCCGGGAGGATAGGGGCCCGGGGGCCGCCAGGCTGATCAGCAGCCAGCTCCTGTCAGTGAGAGAGGAGCTGCGCTGATCTGTCACAGACTATGCGGCCGCTACATGACCCGATGCCGCCGCCGACACCGGGCCACCCTGCCTGGTGTAGGCGGCGGCACTTGTGCCCCCTGCCTGGTGTCAGGGGCTGCGGCGGCTCCCCCCGTCACCGTGCACAGTAATGATGAAGCATAACGCGGCCGGTGCCGCGCTATGCATCATCATTCTCCCCCAGTGCCTGTGCAGTGACATCACTCCCGTGTGACTGCTGTGCTGAGTGCACAGAGCGCAGGATAGGAGGATGCTGACTGCAGCACCGGGAGAACGAGGAGAGGGGAGGACGAGCAGCAGTGGAAGAGGAAAGCGGTGAGGACAGAGCAGCAGTGGAACGAGGAGACGTGAAGACAGAGCAGCGGTGGAAGGAAAAGAGAGGGTGAGTACTTGTTGTTTTTTTCTTTTAATATAAATTAGTGAGTACACGGTGGCCAGAGGATGCATTATACATGAAGGCCTGGGGAGGCTGCATTATTATACATGGAGGCCTGGAGAGGCTGCATTATTCATGGAGGTCTGGAGAGGCTGCATTATACATGGAGGCCTGGAGAGGCTGCATTATACATGGAGGTCTGGGGAGGCTGCATTATTATACATGGAGGCCTGGGGAGGCTGCATTACACATGGAGGTCTGCGGAGGCTGCATTATTATACATGGAGGCCTGGAGAGGCTGCATTATACATGGAGGTCTGCGGAGGCTGCATTATTATACATGGAGGCCTGGAGAGGCTGCATTATACATGGAGGTCTGGGGAGGCTGCATTATTTTACATGGAGGCCTGGAAATACTGCATTATACATGGAGGCCTGGGGAGGCTGCATTATACCTGGAGGCCTGGGGAGGCTGGCTGCTATATTATACCTGGAGGCCTGGAGAAGCTGGCTGCTATATTATACATGGAGGCGGCCTGGAGAAGCTGGCTGCTACATTATACATGGGGGCCTGGAGAGGCTGGCTGCTATATTATACATGGAGGCCTGGAAGACTGGCTGTATTACTATACATGGAGGACTGGCGAGGCTGGCTGCATTATTATACATGGAGGACTGGCGAGGCTAGCTGCATTATTATAGATGGAGGTCTGGGGAGGCTGGCTGCATTATTATACATGGAGGCCTCATGAGGCTGGCTGCTATATTATACATGGAGACCTGGAAATACTGCATTATACATGGAGGCCTGGAGAGTCTGCATTATTATACATGGAGGCCTGGAGAGGCTGCATTATACATGGAGGCCTAAAGAGGCTGCATTATACATGGAGGCCTGGAGAGGCTGCATTATACATGGAGGCCTGGAAAGGCTGCATTATACATGGAGGCCTGGAAATACTGCATTATACATGGAGGCCTGGAGATACTGCATTATACATGGAGGCCTGGGGAGGCTGCATTATACATGGAGGCCTGGGGAGGCTGCATTATATATGGAGGTCTGGGGAGGCTGGCTGCTATATTATACCTGGAGGCCTGGAGAGGCTGGCTGCTATATTATACATAGAGGCGGCCTGGAGAGGCTGGCTGCTACATTATACATGGGGGCCTGGAGAGGCTGGCTGCTATATTATACATGGAGGCCTGGGGAGACTGGCTGTATTACTATACATGGAGGACTGGCGAGGCTGGCTGCATTATTATACATGGAGGACTGGCGAGGCTGGCTGCATTATTATAGATGGAGGTCTGGGGAGGCTGGCTGCATTATTATACATTGAGGCCTCGGGAGGCTGGCTACTATATCATACATGGACGCCTGGAGAGGCTGCATTATACATGGAGGCCTGGGGAGGCTGCATTATACATGGAGGCCTGGAGAGGCTGCATTATACATGGAGGCCTGGGGAGGCTGCATTATACATGGAGGCCTGGAGATACTGCATTATACATGGAGGCCTGGGGAGGCTGCATTATACATGGAGGCCTGGAGAGGCTGCATTATACATGGAGGCCTGGAAATACTGCATTATACATGGAGACCTGGAGATACTGCATTATACATGGAGGCCTGGAGATACTGCATTATACATGGAGGCCTGGGGAGGCTGCATTATACATGGAGGTCTGGGGAGGCTGGCTGCTATATTATACCTGGAGGCCTGGAGAGGCTTGCTGCTATATTATACATGGAGGCGGCCTGGAGAGGCTGGCTGCTACATTATACATGGAGGCCTGGAGAGGCTGCATTATACATGGAGGCCTGGAAATACTGCATTATACATGGAGGCCTGGGGAGGCTGCATTATACCTGGAGGCCTGGGGAGGCTGGCTACTATATTATACCTGGAGGCCTGGAGAAGCTGGCTGCTATATTATACATGGAGGCGGCCTGGAGAGGCTGGCTGCTACATTATACATGGAAGCCTGGAGAGGCTGGCTGCTATATTATACATGGAGGCCTGGGAGACTGGCTGTATTACTATACATGGAGGACTGGCGAGGCTGGCTGCATTATTATACATGGAAGACTGGCGAGGCTAGCTGCATTATTATAGATGGAGGTCTGGGGAGGCTGGCTGCATTATTATACATGGAGGCCTCAGGAGGCTGGCTGCTATATTATACATGGAGGCCTGGAGAGGCTGCATTATACATGGAGGCCTGGAGAGGCTGCATTATACATGGAGGTCTGGGGAGGCTGCATTATTATACATGGAGGCCTGGGGAGGCTGCATTACACATGGAGGTCTGCGGAGGCTGCATTATTATACATGGAGGCCTGGAGACCCTGCATTATACATGGAGGTCTGCGGAGGCTGCATTATTATACATGGAGGCCTGGAGAGGCTGCATTATACATGGAGGTCTGGGGAGGCTGCATTATTTTACATGGAGGCCTGGAGAGGCTGCATTATACATGGAGGCCTGGAGAGGCTGCATTATACATGGAGGCCTGGAAATACTGCATTATACATGGAGGCCTGGGGAGGCTGCATTATACCTGGAGGCCTGGAGAAGCTGGCTGCTATATTATACATGGAGGCGGCCTGGAGAGGCTGGCTGCTACATTATACATGGGGGCCTGGAGAGGCTGGCTGCTATATTATACATGGAGGCCTGGGAGACTGGCTGTATTACTATACATGGAGGACTGGCGAGGCTGGCTGCATTATTATACATGGAGGACTGGCGAGGCTAGCTGCATTATTATAGATGGAGGTCTGGGGAGGCTGGCTGCATTATTATACATGGAGGCCTCATGAGGCTGGCTGCTATATTATACATGGAGACCTGGAAATACTGCATTATACATGGAGGCCTGGAGAGTCGGCATTATTATACATGGAGGCCTGGAGAGGCTGCATTATACATGGAGGTCTGGTGAGGCTGCATTATTATACATGGAGGCCTGGAGAGACTGCATTATACATGGAGGCCTGGAGAGGCTGCATTATACATGGAGGCCTGGAAATACTGCATTATACATGGAGGCCTTGAGATACTGCATTATACATGGAGGCCTGGGGAGGCTGCATTATACATGGAGGCCTGGGGAGGCTGCATTATACATGGAGGCCTGGGGAGGCTGCATTATATATGGAGGTCTGGGGAGGCTGGCTGCTATATTATACCTGGAGGCCTGGAGAGGCTGGCTGCTATATTATACATAGAGGCGGCCTGGATAGGCTGGCTGCTACATTATACATGGCGGCCTGGAGAGGCTGGCTGCTACATTATACATAGGGGCCTGGAGAGGCTGGCTGCTATATTATACATGGAGGCCTGGGGAGACTGGCTGTATTACTATACATGGAGGACTGGCGAGACTGGCTGCATTATTATACATGGAGGACTGGCGAGGCTGGCTGCATTATTATAGATGGAGGTCTGGGGAGGCTGGCTGCATTATAATACATTGAGGCCTCGGGAGGCTGGCTACTCTATTATACATGGAGGCCTGGAGAGGCTGCATTATACATGGAGGCCTGGAAATACTGCATTATACATGGAGGCCTGGAGATACTGCATTATACATGGAGGCCTGGGGAGGCTGCATTATACATGGAGGCCTGGAGAGGCTGCATTATACATGGAGGCCTGGAAATACTGCATTATACATGGAGACCTGGAGATACTGCATTATACATGGAGGCCTGGAGATACTGCATTATACATGGAGGTCTGGGGAGGCTGCATTATACATGGAGGTCTGGGGAGGCTGGCTGCTATATTATACCTGGAGGCCTGGAGAGGCTTGCTGCTATATTATACATGGAGGCGGCCTGGAGAGGCTGGCTGCTACATTATACATGGAGGCCTGGAGAGGCTGCATTATACATGGAGGCCTGGAAATACTGCATTATACATGGAGGCCTGGGGAGGCTGCATTATACCTGGAGGCCTGGGGAGGCTGGCTGCTATATTATACCTGGAGGCCTGGAGAAGCTGGCTGCTATATTATACATGGAGGCGACCTGGAGAGGCTGGCTGCTACATTATACATGGGGGCCTGGAGAGGCTGGCTGCTATATTATACATGGAGGCCTGGGAGACTGGCTGTATTACTATACATGGAGGACTGGCAAGGCTGGCTGCATTATTATACATGGAGGACTGGCGAGGCTAGCTGCATTATTATAGATGGAGGTCTGGGGAGGCTGGCTGCATTATTATACATGGAGGCCTGGGAGACTGGCTGTATTACTATACATGGAGGACTGGCGAGGCTGGCTGCATTATTATACATGGAGGACTGGCGAGGCTAGCTGCATTATTATAGATGGAGGTCTGGGGAGGCTGGCTGCATTATTATACATGGAGGCCTCAGGAGGCTGGCTGCTATATTATACATGGAGGCCTGGAGAGGCTGCATTATACATGGAGGCCTGGAGAGGCTGCATTATACATGGAGGTCTGGGGAGGCTGCATTATTATACATGGAGGCCTGGGGAGGCTGCATTACACATGGAGGTCTGCGGCGGCTGCATTATTATACATGGAGGCCTGGAGACCCTGCATTATACATGGAGGTCTGCGGAGGCTGCATTATTATACATGGAGGCCTGGAGAGGCTGCATTATACATGGAGGTCTGGGGAGGCTGCATTATTTTACATGGAGGCCTGGAGAGGCTGCATTATACATGGAGGCCTGGAGAGGCTGCATTATACATGGAGGCCTGGAAATACTGCATTATACATGGAGGCCTGGGGAGGCTGCATTATACCTGGAGGCCTGGAGAAGCTGGCTGCTATATTATACATGGAGGCGGCCTGGAGAGGCTGGCTGCTACATTATACATGGAGGCCTGGAGAGGCTGGCTGCTATATTATACATGGAGGCCTGGGAGACTGGCTGTATTACTATACATGGAGGACTGGCGAGGCTGGCTGCATTATTATACATGGAGGACTGGCGAGGCTAGCTGCATTATTATAGATGGAGGTCTGGGGAGGCTGGCTGCATTATTATACATGGAGGCCTCATGAGGCTGGCTGCTATATTATACATGGAGACCTGGAAATACTGCATTATATGTGAAGCCCCACAGGTGTAGTGTCGGTGCATTACCTTCAGGGACTCCACTCGGCTGGATCTGGTCACAGGTAGGAGATCTTCTTCTTGTCGTGACGCCACTCTCAGTATTGCGGCCAGTAGGGACCGCCACTGCAGGTTGAGGGTCGCCTGGGGCTGATGGTATGTGCAGTTAGTTGGAATAGCCTCCTGAGAGTGAGGCAAGCCCCAGGGCCCGATGTAGGTGCGTAGTACCACAAGGCGCAGAATAACTCCACACACGCAGAATGTCTTTCAGGGTTTTTACTCACTTCAGGTGGCAGGGTGAGTAACCCGGGCGTAGCTGGGATGAACCAGGCGGGAACCAGGTGTCCTTCAGGCTGACTTGTGAGGGTGACTACTAACTCGCCTTCCTTAGCCCTTTTTGGTTTGGGGTGACCCCGACTTTTAGTCCCTATGGGGGTCACCCAGGGAAGTTGCTGAAGCCTCACTCCCCTTCGTTTGCCGTGTGCTTGTTGCCTGGGCCAGATCACTCCAGCTTCTTGCCTCCTGTGAACTGTGGGCCCTAACTGTGGCTACGTGGCTGCGGCTTTTAGGTGTTGTGGCGTGGGCTTTGAGAGCCCCACACCGGCAGGTTTAGCAAAAGAAAGCTGGATCTATCTCCGCTTCGGGATCTGCCGCCCGTTTGGGCCTGGTACTCTCTAGCAGTCTCCTTACTTCCCACTCCGTGCTCTCTCTTTAGCTGAAGATGGATTTCGGGTAGCCCTCCTAGTTGACCGTTCTCCCCCGTCAGTAGCCACTGCGCGGGCGCTGTTAGACAGCAACAGCCCCACAGGTCTGCTCCTCACTGAGCCCTATGGAGTTCTGCTCTAACTGACTCACTGCCCCTCCTCTCCTGTTCTTGCCTACGCCACCTAGCAACCAGATTCTCTTACCACACCCCTTGAGAGGAGATGGAGGCTTTTGGCCCCCTCCACTATTCCAGTGAAGGTCAAGGCTTTTCCCCCTCCTGGGATCCCCAGGGGTCCTCTCATGGGTACATGTGTGAGACCTGATCACTATGCGCCTGTGTTCCACACCCCGGTCAGCCTTCTGGATTACCTGTATTGTACTGTCCCCAGCATGGGTGCAGTACTCAGTGGTGCCTGACTAGGTCAGGGGCGCCACATATACATGGAGGCCTGGAGAGTCTGCATTATTATACATGGAGGCCTGGAGAGGCTGCATTATACATGGAGGTCTGGTGAGGCTGCATTATTATACATGGAGGCCTGGAGAGACTGCATTATACATGGAGGCCTGGAGAGGCTGCATTATACATGGAGGCCTGGAAATACTGCATTATACATGGAGGCCTTGAGATACTGCATTATACATGGAGGCCTGGGGAGGCTGCATTATACATGGAGGCCTGGGGAGGCTGCATTATACATGGAGGCCTGGGGAGGCTGCATTATATATGGAGGTCTGGGGAGGCTGGCTGCTATATTATACCTGGAGGCCTGGAGAGGCTGGCTGCTATATTATACATAGAGGCGGCCTGGATAGGCTGGCTGCTACATTATACATGGCGGCCTGGAGAGGCTGGCTGCTACATTATACGTAGGGGCCTGGAGAGGCTGGCTGCTATATTATACATGGAGGCCTGGGGAGACTGGCTGTATTACTATACATGGAGGACTGGCGAGACTGGCTGCATTATTATACATGGAGGACTGGCGAGGCTGGCTGCATTATTATAGATGGAGGTCTGGGGAGGCTGGCTGCATTATAATACATTGAGGCCTCGGGAGGCTGGCTACTCTATTATACATGGAGGCCTGGAGAGGCTGCATTATACATGGAGGCCTGGAAATACTGCATTATACATGGAGGCCTGGAGATACTGCATTATACATGGAGGCCTGGGGAGGCTGCATTATACATGGAGGCCTGGAGAGGCTGCATTATACATGGAGGCCTGGAAATACTGCATTATACATGGAGACCTGGAGATACTGCATTATACATGGAGGCCTGGAGATACTGCATTATACATGGAGGTCTGGGGAGGCTGCATTATACATGGAGGTCTGGGGAGGCTGGCTGCTATATTATACCTGGAGGCCTGGAGAGGCTTGCTGCTATATTATACATGGAGGCGGCCTGGAGAGGCTGGCTGCTACATTATACATGGAGGCCTGGAGAGGCTGCATTATACATGGAGGCCTGGAAATACTGCATTATACATGGAGGCCTGGAGAGGCTGCATTATACCTGGAGGCCTGGGGAGGCTGGCTGCTATATTATACCTGGAGGCCTGGAGAAGCTGGCTGCTATATTATACATGGAGGCGACCTGGAGAGGCTGGCTGCTACATTATACATGGGGGCCTGGAGAGGCTGGCTGCTATATTATACATGGAGGCCTGGGAGACTGGCTGTATTACTATACATGGAGGACTGGCAAGGCTGGCTGCATTATTATACATGGAGGACTGGCGAGGCTAGCTGCATTATTATAGATGGAGGTCTGGGGAGGCTGGCTGCATTATTATACATGGAGGCCTGGGAGACTGGCTGTATTACTATACATGGAGGACTGGCGAGGCTGGCTGCATTATTATACATGGAGGACTGGCGAGGCTAGCTGCATTATTATAGATGGAGGTCTGGGGAGGCTGGCTGCATTATTATACATGGAGGCCTCAGGAGGCTGGCTGCTATATTATACATGGAGGCCTGGAGAGGCTGCATTATACATGGAGGCCTGGAGAGGCTGCATTATACATGGAGGTCTGGGGAGGCTGCATTATTATACATGGAGGCCTGGGGAGGCTGCATTACACATGGAGGTCTGCGGAGGCTGCATTATTATACATGGAGGCCTGGAGACCCTGCATTATACATGGAGGTCTGCGGAGGCTGCATTATTATACATGGAGGCCTGGAGAGGCTGCATTATACATGGAGGTCTGGGGAGGCTGCATTATTTTACATGGAGGCCTGGAGAGGCTGCATTATACATGGAGGCCTGGAGAGGCTGCATTATACATGGAGGCCTGGAAATACTGCATTATACATGGAGGCCTGGGGAGGCTGCATTATACCTGGAGGCCTGGAGAAGCTGGCTGCTATATTATACATGGAGGCGGCCTGGAGAGGCTGGCTGCTACATTATACATGGAGGCCTGGAGAGGCTGGCTGCTATATTATACATGGAGGCCTGGGAGACTGGCTGTATTACTATACATGGAGGACTGGCGAGGCTGGCTGCATTATTATACATGGAGGACTGGCGAGGCTAGCTGCATTATTATAGATGGAGGTCTGGGGAGGCTGGCTGCATTATTATACATGGAGGCCTCATGAGGCTGGCTGCTATATTATACATGGAGACCTGGAAATACTGCATTATATGTGAAGCCCCACAGGTGTAGTGTCGGTGCATTACCTTCAGGGACTCCACTCGGCTGGATCTGGTCACAGGTAGGAGATCTTCTTCTTGTCGTGACGCCACTCTCAGTATTGCGGCCAGTAGGGACCGCCACTGCAGGTTGAGGGTCGCCTGGGGCTGATGGTATGTGCAGTTAGTTGGAATAGCCTCCTGAGAGTGAGGCAAGCCCCAGGGCCCGATGTAGGTGCGTAGTACCACAAGGCGCAGAATAACTCCACACACGCAGAATGTCTTTCAGGGTTTTTACTCACTTCAGGTGGCAGGGTGAGTAACCCGGGCGTAGCTGGGATGAACCAGGCGGGAACCAGGTGTCCTTCAGGCTGACTTGTGAGGGTGACTACTAACTCGCCTTCCTTAGCCCTTTTTGGTTTGGGGTGACCCCGACTTTTAGTCCCTATGGGGGTCACCCAGGGAAGTTGCTGAAGCCTCACTCCCCTTCGTTTGCCGTGTGCTTGTTGCCTGGGCCAGATCACTCCAGCTTCTTGCCTCCTGTGAACTGTGGGCCCTAACTGTGGCTACGTGGCTGCGGCTTTTAGGTGTTGTGGCGTGGGCTTTGAGAGCCCCACACCGGCAGGTTTAGCAAAAGAAAGCTGGATCTATCTCCGCTTCGGGATCTGCCGCCCGTTTGGGCCTGGTACTCTCTAGCAGTCTCCTTACTTCCCACTCCGTGCTCTCTCTTTAGCTGAAGATGGATTTCGGGTAGCCCTCCTAGTTGACCGTTCTCCCCCGTCAGTAGCCACTGCGCGGGCGCTGTTAGACAGCAACAGCCCCACAGGTCTGCTCCTCACTGAGCCCTATGGAGTTCTGCTCTAACTGACTCACTGCCCCTCCTCTCCTGTTCTTGCCTACGCCACCTAGCAACCAGATTCTCTTACCACACCCCTTGAGAGGAGATGGAGGCTTTTGGCCCCCTCCACTATTCCAGTGAAGGTCAAGGCTTTTCCCCCTCCTGGGATCCCCAGGGGTCCTCTCATGGGTACATGTGTGAGACCTGATCACTATGCGCCTGTGTTCCACACCCCGGTCAGCCTTCTGGATTACCTGTATTGTACTGTCCCCAGCATGGGTGCAGTACTCAGTGGTGCCTGACTAGGTCAGGGGCGCCACATATACATGGAGGCCTGGAGAGTCTGCATTATTATACATGGAGGCCTGGAGAGGCTGCATTATACATGGAGGTCTGGTGAGGCTGCATTATTATACATGGAGGCCTGGAGAGACTGCATTATACATGGAGGCCTGGAGAGGCTGCATTATACATGGAGGCCTGGAAATACTGCATTATACATGGAGGCCTTGAGATACTGCATTATACATGGAGGCCTGGGGAGGCTGCATTATACATGGAGGCCTGGGGAGGCTGCATTATACATGGAGGCCTGGGGAGGCTGCATTATATATGGAGGTCTGGGGAGGCTGGCTGCTATATTATACCTGGAGGCCTGGAGAGGCTGGCTGCTATATTATACATAGAGGCGGCCTGGATAGGCTGGCTGCTACATTATACATGGCGGCCTGGAGAGGCTGGCTGCTACATTATACGTAGGGGCCTGGAGAGGCTGGCTGCTATATTATACATGGAGGCCTGGGGAGACTGGCTGTATTACTATACATGGAGGACTGGCGAGGCTGGCTGCATTATTATACATGGAGGACTGGCGAGGCTGGCTGCATTATTATAGATGGAGGTCTGGGGAGGCTGGCTGCATTATAATACATTGAGGCCTCGGGAGGCTGGCTACTCTATTATACATGGAGGCCTGGAGAGGCTGCATTATACATGGAGGCCTGGAAATACTGCATTATACATGGAGGCCTGGAGATACTGCATTATACATGGAGGCCTGGGGAGGCTGCATTATACATGGAGGCCTGGAGAGGCTGCATTATACATGGAGGCCTGGAAATACTGCATTATACATGGAGACCTGGAGATACTGCATTATACATGGAGGCCTGGAGATACTGCATTATACATGGAGGTCTGGGGAGGCTGCATTATACATGGAGGTCTGGGGAGGCTGGCTGCTATATTATACCTGGAGGCCTGGAGAGGCTTGCTGCTATATTATACATGGAGGCGGCCTGGAGAGGCTGGCTGCTACATTATACATGGAGGCCTGGAGAGGCTGCATTATACATGGAGGCCTGGAAATACTGCATTATACATGGAGGCCTGGGGAGGCTGCATTATACCTGGAGGCCTGGGGAGGCTGGCTGCTATATTATACCTGGAGGCCTGGAGAAGCTGGCTGCTATATTATACATGGAGGCGACCTGGAGAGGCTGGCTGCTACATTATACATGGGGGCCTGGAGAGGCTGGCTGCTATATTATACATGGAGGCCTGGGAGACTGGCTGTATTACTATACATGGAGGACTGGCGAGGCTGGCTGCATTATTATACATGGAGGACTGGCGAGGCTAGCTGCATTATTATAGATGGAGGTCTGGGGAGGCTGGCTGCATTATTATACATGGAGGCCTCATGAGGCTGGCTGCTATATTATACATGGAGACTTGGAAATACTGCATTATACATGGAGGCCTGGAGAGTCTGCATTATTATACATGGAGGCCTGGAGAGGCTGCATTATACATGGAGGTCTGGTGAGGCTGCATTATTATACATGGAGGCCTGGAGAGGCTGCATTATACATGGAGGCCTGGAGAGGCTACATTATTATTCATGGAGGCCTGGAGAGGCTGCATTATACATGGAGGCCTGGAGAGGCTGCATTATACATGGAGGCCTGGAGAGGCTGCATTATACATGGAGGCCTGGAGAGGCTGCATTATACATGGAGGCCTGGAAATACTGCATTATACATGGAGGCCTGGAGATACTGCATTATACATGGAGGCCTGGGGAAGCTGCATTATACATGGAGGCCTGGGGAGGCTGCATTATATATGGAGGTCTGGGGAGGCTGGCTGCTATATTATACCTGGAGGCCTGGAGAGGCTGGCTGCTATATTATACATAGAGGCGGCCTGGATAGGCTGGCTGCTACATTATACATGGCGGCCTGGAGAGGCTGGCTGCTACATTTTACATAGGGGCCTGGAGAGGCTTGCTGCTATATTATACATGGAGGCGGCCTGGAGAGGCTGGCTGCTACATTATACATGGAGGCCTGGAGAGGCTGCATTATACATGGAGGCCTGGAAATACTGCATTATACATGGAGGCCTGGGGAGGCTGCATTATACCTGGAGGCCTGGGGAGGCTGGCTGCTATATTATACCTGGAGGCCTGGAGAAGCTGGCTGCTATATTATACATGGAGGCGACCTGGAGAGGCTGGCTGCTACATTATACATGGGGGCCTGGAGAGGCTGGCTGCTATATTATACATGGAGGCCTGGGAGACTGGCTGTATTACTATACATGGAGGACTGGCGAGGCTGGCTGCATTATTATACATGGAGGACTGGCGAGGCTAGCTGCATTATTATAGATGGAGGTCTGGGGAGGCTGGCTGCATTATTATACATGGAGGCCTCATGAGGCTGGCTGCTATATTATACATGGAGACTTGGAAATACTGCATTATACATGGAGGCCTGGAGAGTCTGCATTATTATACATGGAGGCCTGGAGAGGCTGCATTATACATGGAGGTCTGGTGAGGCTGCATTATTATACATGGAGGCCTGGAGAGGCTGCATTATACATGGAGGCCTGGAGAGGCTACATTATTATTCATGGAGGCCTGGAGAGGCTGCATTATACATGGAGGCCTGGAGAGGCTGCATTATACATGGAGGCCTGGAGAGGCTGCATTATACATGGAGGCCTGGAGAGGCTGCATTATACATGGAGGCCTGGAAATACTGCATTATACATGGAGGCCTGGAGATACTGCATTATACATGGAGGCCTGGGGAAGCTGCATTATACATGGAGGCCTGGGGAGGCTGCATTATATATGGAGGTCTGGGGAGGCTGGCTGCTATATTATACCTGGAGGCCTGGAGAGGCTGGCTGCTATATTATACATAGAGGCGGCCTGGATAGGCTGGCTGCTACATTATACATGGCGGCCTGGAGAGGCTGGCTGCTACATTTTACATAGGGGCCTGGAGAGGCTGGCTGCTATATTATACATGGAGGCCTGGGGAGACTGGCTGTATTACTATACATGGAGGACTGGCGAGGCTGGCTGCATTATTATACATGGAGGACTGGCGAGGCTGGCTGCATTATTATAGATGGAGGTCTGGGGAGGCTGGCTGCATTATAATACATTGAGGCCTCGGGAGGCTGGCTACTCTATTATACATGGAGGCCTGGAGAGGCTGCATTATACATGGAGGCCTGGAAATACTGCATTATACATGGAGGCCTGGAGATACTGCATTATACATGGAGGCCTGGGGAGGCTGCATTATACATGGAGGCCTGGAGAGGCTGCATTATACAAGGAGGCCTGGAAATACTGCATTATACATGGAGACCTGGAGATACTGCATTATACATGGAGGCCTGGAGATACTGCATTATACATGGAGGTCTGGGGAGGCTGCATTATACATGGAGGTCTGGGGAGGCTGGCTGCTATATTATACCTGGAGGCCTGGAGAGGCTTGCTGCTATATTATACATGGAGGCGGCCTGGAGAGGCTGGCTGCTACATTATACATGGAGGCCTGGAGAGGCTGCATTATACATGGAGGCCTGGAAATACTGCATTATACATGGAGGCCTGGGGAGGCTGCATTATACCTGGAGGCCTGGGGAGGCTGGCTGCTATATTATACCTGGAGGCCTGGAGAAGCTGGCTGCTATATTATACATGGAGGCGACCTGGAGAGGCTGGCTGCTACATTATACATGGGGGCCTGGAGAGGCTGGCTGCTATATTATACATGGAGGCCTGGGAGACTGGCTGTATTACTATACATGGAGGACTAGCGAGGCTGGCTGCATTATTATACATGGAGGACTGGCGAGGCTAGCTGCATTATTATAGATGGAGGTCTGGGGAGGCTGGCTGCATTATTATACATGGAGGCCTCAGGAGGCTGGCTGCTATATTATACATGGAGGCCTGGAGAGGCTGCATTATACATGGAGGCCTGGAAATACTGCATTATACATGGAGGCCTGGAGAGTCTGCATTATTATACATGGAGGCCTGGAGAGGCTGCATTATACATGGAGGTCTGGGTAGGCTGCATTATTATACATGGAGGCCTGGAGAGGCTGCATTATACATGGAGGCCTGGAGAGGCTACATTATTATTCATGGAGGCCTGGAGAGGCTGCATTATACATGGAGGCCTGGAGAGGCTGTATTATACATGGAGGCCTGGAGAGGCTGCATTATACATGGAGGCCTGGAGAGGCTGCATTATACATGGAGGCCTGGAAATACTGCATTATACATGGAGGCCTGGAGATACTGCATTATACATGGAGGCCTGGGGAGGCTGTGTGAAGCCCCACAGGTGTTGTATCGGTGCATACCTTCAGGGACTCCACGTAGCTGGATCTGGTCACAGGTAGGGAATCTTCGGTTTTGATCGTGACGCCACTCTCAGATTTGCGGTCAGAGGGGACCGCCACTGCAGATTAGGAGGCACCTGGGGCTGATGGTGGGTGCAGTCGGGTGTAGTAGCCTCCTGAGAGTGAGGCAAGCCCCAGGGCCCTTTGTAAAGCTGTAGTACCACAAGTCGCAGAATGACCACACACAGGCAGAGTGTCTTTCAGGGTTTTTACTCACTTCAGGTGGCAGGGTGAGTAACCCGGGCGTAGCTGGGATGAACCAGGTGGGAACCAGGTATCCTTCCGGCTGACTGTATGAGGGTGACTACAAACTCGCCTTCCTTAGCCCTTGGTGGTTTGGGGTGACCCCGACTTTGAGTCCCTATGGGGGTCACCCAGGGAAGATGCTCCAAGCCTCTCTCCCCTTCTTGTGTTGCCGTGTGCTTGTTCCCCGGGCCAGGCCACTCCAGCCTCTTGCCTCCTGTGACCTATGGGCCCTACTTGCGGTTACGTGGCTGCGGCTTTTGGTTGTTGTGGTGTGGGCTGTAAGAGCCCCACACCGGCAGGTTTAGCAGGGAAAGGTGAATCTATCCTCGCTTCGGGATCTGCCGCCCGGTTGGGCCTGGTGCTCTCTAGAAGTCTCCTTACTTCCCACTCCGTGCACTCTCTAGCTGAAGCTGGCTTTCAGGCAGCACTTCTAGTTGACCGTTCTCCCCCGTCTGTAGTCACTGCGCGGGCGCTGTTAGACAGCATCAGCCCCACAGGTCTGCTCCTCACTGAGCCCTCTGGAGTTCTCTGCTCTAACTGACTCACTGCTCCTCCTCTCCTGTTCTTGCCTACGCCACCTAGCAACCAGACTCTCCACCACACCCCTTGAGAGGAGATGGAGGCTTTTTAACCCCCTGCCACTATTCCAGTGGAGGTATAGGCTTTGCCCCCTCCTGGGATCCCCAGGGGTCCTCTCATGGGTACATGTGTGAGACCTGATCACTATGCGCCTGTGTTCCACACCCCTGTCAGCCTTCTGGATTACCTGTATTGTACTGTCCCCAGCATGGGTGCAGTACTCAGTGGTGCCTGACCAGGTCAGGGGCGCCACAGCTGCATTATACATGGAGGCCTGGGGAGGCTGCATTATATATGGAGGTCTGGGGAGGCTGGCTGCTATATTATACCTGGAGGCCTGGAGAGGCTGGCTGCTATATTATACATAGAGGCGGCCTGGAGAGGCTGGCTGCTACATTATACATGGGGGCCTGGAGAGGCTGGCTGCTATATTATACATGGAGGCCTGGGGAGACTGGCTGTATTACTATACATGGAGGACTGGCGAGGCTGGCTGCATTATTATACATGGAGGACTGGCGAGGCTAGCTGCATTATTATAGATGGAGGTCTGGGGGGGCTGGCTGCATTATTATACATTGAGGCCTCGGGAGGCTGGCTACTATATTATACATGGAGGCCTGGAGAGGCTGCATTATACATGGAGGCCTGGAAATACTGCATTATACATGGAGGCCTGGAGATACTGCATTATACATGGAGGCCTGGGGAGGCTGCATTATACATGGAGGCCTGGGGAGGCTGCATTATACATGGAGGCCTGGAGAGGCTGCATTATACATGGAGGCCTGGAAATACTGCATTATACATGGAGGCCTGGAGATACTGCATTATACATGGAGGCCTGGAGATACTGCATTATACATGGAGGCCTGGGGAGGCTACATTATATATGGAGGTCTGGGGAGGCTGGCTGCTATATTATACCTGGAGGCCTGGAGAGGCTTGCTGCTATATTATACATGGAGGCGGCCTGGAGAGGCTGGCTGCTACATTATACATGGGGGCCTGGAGAGGCTGGCTGCTATATTATACATGGAGGCCTGGGGAGACTGGCTGTATTACTATACATGGAGGACTGGCGAGGCTGGCTGCATTATTAAACATGGAGGACTGGTGAGGCTGGCTGCATTATTATAGATGGAGGTCTGGGGAGGCTGGCTGCATTTTTATACATGGAGGCCTCGGGAGGCTGGCTGCTATATTATACATGGAGGCCTGGAGAGGCTGCATTATACATGGAGGCCTGGAAATATTGAATTATACATGGAGGCCTGGAGATACTGCATTATATATGGAGGCCTGGGGAGGCTGCATTATACATGGAGGCCTGGAGATACTGCATTATATATGGAGGCCTGGGGAGGCTGCATTATACATGGAGGCCTGGAGAGGCTGCATTATTATACATGGAGGCCTGGAGAGGCTGCATTATTATACATGGAGGCCTGGAGAGGCTGCATTATACATGGAGGCCTGGAGAGGCTGCATTATACATGGAGGCCTGGAGAGGCTGCATTATACATGGAGGCCTGGAGATACTGCATTATACATGGAGGCCTGGGGAGACTGCATTATACATGGAGGCCTAGGGAGGCTGCATTATACATGGGGGCCTGGGGAGGCTGGCTGCTATATTATACCTGGAGTCCTGGAGAGGCTGGCTGCTATATTATACATGGATGTGGCCTGCAGAGGCTGGCTGCTACATTATACATGGGGGCCTGGAGAGGCTGGCTGCTATATTATATATGGAGGCCTGGGGAGGCTGGCTGTATTTTTATACATGGAGGTCTGGGGAGGCTGGCTGCATTATTATACATGGAGGCCTTGGGAGGCTGGCTGCTATATTATACATGGAGGCCTGGAGAGGCTGGCTGCTATTTTATACATGGAGGCCTGGGGAGGCTGGCTGTATTATAATACATGGAGGACTGGGGAGGCTGGCTGCATTGTTATACATGGAGGCCTGGAGAGGCTGGCTACTACATTTTACATGGAGGCCTGGAGAGGCTGGCTGCATTATTATACATGAAGGACTGGGGAGGCTGGCTGCATTATTATACATGGAGGTCTGGGGGGGCTGCATAATACAAAATGAAGGACACCTAATACATGGAATATAGGGGTGCATTATGCATGGAGGAGTATGGGGCTGCATAATACAATTTGAAGTTTTATGGGGTTGTGTTATAATACATATAGGACTATGGGGGCTACATTATAATATATGGAGGACTATGGGAACTACCTCATTTATGGACTATGGGGGTGCATTTTAAAACTTTTGGGCCTATGAGGTGCAGTATAATATATGGAGTACTATGGGATGAATTATAATATATGGAGAACTATGAGAAATTCATAATAATAATTGGAGGGCTATGAGGGCTATTTTATACATGGAGGACTATAGGGCTGCATTATAATATATGCAGGACTATAGGGCTGCATTATAATATATGGAGGACTATGTGGTACAGTATAATATATGGAGAACTATCGGGTAAATTATAATACATGGAGAACTATGAGAATTTCATGATAATAAGTGAAGGGCTACTTTATACATGGAGGATTATGGGGGTGCATTATAATATATGGAGGACTATGTGGTGCAGTATTATATATTGAGTACTATGGGGTGAATTATAATGCATGTAGAACTATGAGAAATTCATTATAATGCATGGAGGACTATGGAAGTGTATTCTAATATATGAAGGGTTATGTGGGACCCTTTATACTATTTGGAAGGCAATGTTGGGGCCATTATTGTATTTGGAGAACTATATACAAGGTGGGACAAAGATACAATCAGGGGATGGGAACTTTTTGTGCTGAGGGAAAAAGGCTCTTTCCCTCAGCACCCAGCTTTCCCATGCTCTGCTATGCATCTCTCAGCACCCAGCTTTCCCATGCTCTGATATGGGAAAGCTGGGTGCTGAGGGAAACATGTATAACAGAGCATGGGGAAGCTGGGTGCCGAGGACAAGATGGATATCAGAACATAGGAAAGCTGGGTGCTGATAGAGGGATTTCAGATCATGGGAAAGCTGGGTGCTGTGAGTAAGGGCCAAGTGTCAGTATCATTATCCTGTACCCCAAGTTTCAGCGTCATTATCCCGTACCCCAAGTGTCGGTGTATGTGGAGGGGGGGCCCAGGTCTGAACTTTGCTCCGGGGCCCATCAAACTCTAGTTACGCCACTGCATCTACTGTATATAGTCAGGCACTTGTTCGTCTACATTTAACTATGAATTTAAATAATGCAATGCTATTTTCTGGCTCTAATGGAAAATTCTTTACTATTTGCTTGTATAATCATATTGATTTAGTTTTGTTTTCACTTTAATTAGTTTTCTTCTTCCTGCTCCTTTATTGAGATAGAATTTGAAGATAATCAATGTGTGATAATTTATTGTGTCAAAGAAAGTTACGAGTATGCTGGTCTTCATTTATATTTTGCAAGTCAGTGATTATTTTTTCAGTTAATTATATTTCGGTGTACTTTATTGCTTGTATATTTGGCGTCATGGGAACATTTCATTTATTTTATGTCTGGCTTTGGAAAATGTGCTTTTTGTGAAAAACTTATATTGAAAGTCAGTTCCTTTAACACTAGAAGTCCCAGAGAGGGGTCATTGAACATTTCTACCTTTTGAACCCAGAGACGTTTCGAATGACCTGAAGGATTTTAGCTAACATCCTATAATCACCGTCTTTTGTTCTGTAATTAAGGCCATTACTGTCGCACCACAGGAGGTTGTTGTTTTCCATTGAGTTTAGCCATTTAGTTTCTAGTTAGTTCTATTCAGTTTGGACTAAGGGTCATTTGACCCTCTTTCGGGACTTCAGGGGGGAGCTCGAAATTTCTGGGACTTCTAGTGTTAAGTACACAAAAGGCTTTCAGTTAATTAAAATAAAACCTTAACATAATAAATAACACATAAACATAGAGGCCCAGATTCAGTAAGTAAGAATTCCATCATTATGGTGCAAAACGCTTTGAAAAGTTAACACTTTTTTTACAAAGTAGCGTTGAGCAGAAACTTTGCAGCTTTTGGTATTTTCCGCCAAATCAGCCATCTCCACCAAAACGGGAGGAGCTGGGGCAGGATGTAGCACAACGGGGCGTGGTGATGCCATTTGCCTAATTTATGATGAGCTTTGGTGTGCCTTACGCTACAGATGTTACTCTATTCCCTGACTGAAGTAAGATTTGTGGTGAGATGCATGGAGGCGCATGTCACTTTTCACATGCTCCTGATTCTTTAACCTCTTAAGTACAAGCCCAATTTTGACCTTAATAACCAGGCCAAATTTTAGAAATTTGACCAGTGTCACTTTATGAGTTAATATCTCTTGAACACTTTAATAGATCCCAGTAATTTTGAGATTGTTTTTTTTTTCATGACATATTGTACTTCATAATAGTAGTAAACGTAGGACAATATTTGTTGCTTTTATTTGTGAAAAAAAATTAAAAAAATTGCCAAAAATGTCGCAATTTTTAAACTTGAATTATTATGCCCTAAAACCAGAGAGCTATGGCAGCCAGAATAGATTATATATAACATTTCCATCATGTCTACTTTACATCAGCACAATTTTTGAAACAAAAGTTCTATCCGTCAGTCAAAAGGATCTATCCGTCATGGAGCGTGTGACATTAAGCACCGCGCCCTGCCTCGGGCAGGTTGCGGCGATCCGCGCACATATCAGCTGTTTTCAACAGCTGACATATGTGCCTGCATGTTACAAGTGGAATCGCTTCCACTCACAACATTTAACCCCTTACATCTCGCTGCCAAAGTCTGGCAGCAAGATGTATTGTCACGCTCCCCAGCTCCCGTGCCATGGTCCCCGGCTCCCGTGCCATGCTTCCCCGCTCCCGTGCCACGCTCCCCGGTCCCCCACTCCACAGCCTCCATGCTCCCTCACCTGCGTCCTCCAGGCAACCCGGTCCCCGCTCCCGGCGCCCGTCTGCGATGCTGAGCCAGCCCGGCACTCCTGCCTCCTGTGCACCGCTTCCTGCTCTGGCTTCTGGCACCCGGGCCTCGCGCATGCGCATTAGGGCACACGCGCGGTCATTGACCCTCTCTTAAAGGGCCAGCGTCCTCCAACAGGATATTGAAGATTCAGGTACAGGGTATATAGGGGGATCCTTTCCAAGTGGGCGGGGCCTGTTCTTCGTGTTTGCTAAGCTAGGAGTCAGGTCTCCCTGTGCCTTGTCCCGTACTTACCTATCTCTCTTGTAGAGTCGCTCCTGTCTCGACAACCGGTCCTGACGCTTCCAGAACCCCGAACGGTGACTGTCCTCCATCTCGTCAGTCCCTACCATCTCAGATCCCTGGATCCATGTGGTGACCGACCTCCTCGCTCAGCTGGTTCCGGACTCTGCCTGACATCATCTCGGCCTCCGAACCTGAGCTCCGTCACCCGGACTACCTTCAGAGACTCCGTGGTCCCAGGGACTTCTTCACTCCACTCCTCTGAACGGACTGTCCTGCTACCCATAGTGCTCCGGCTACCGGGCACCTTGCCCTCGGTGGGGTGCTCAGTCCAGTGGATCCACCTCCTGGGCCTACCCGTCCTCCTGGTCCTAACATGTATATGCGCGCGGCCATGATTTTCACTTACCACCGCCCCCATCGGAAGTCACATGCGTGATCACGTGACTTTCGGTGGTTGCCATGGTAGCACAGGGTCATGTGATGACGCCTGGATCTATGACGAGTCACTTTCAGTTTCACTCGGCCTGGAGCCGAATGAATCAGGAAGTGATCATATCTGCTGTTTACAGCTGTATAGCTGTGATCAGCAGATAGGACAGAGCGATCGGATTGCTAATCGCTATAGCCCCCTAGGGGGACTATTAAAATAAAAAAAAAAGTAAAAAAAAAGTTTTAAAAAATAAAAAATAAAAAAAAACTAAAAGTTCAAATCACCCCCCTTTCACCCCATTGAAAATAAAGGGTTAAAAAATAAATAAATATACACATATTTGGTATCGCCGCATTCAGAAATGCCCGATCTATCAAAATATAAAATCAATTAATCTGATTGGTAAATGGCGTAGTGGCAAAAAAATTCCAAACGCCAAAAGTACGTTTTTTGGTCGCCGCACGTTTTACGCAAAATGCAATAACAGGCGATCCCAACATAGCATTGGCCAAAAATGGTACCATTAAAAATGTCAGCTCAAGACGCAAAAAATAAGTCATCACTGAGCCATAGATCCCAAAAAATGAGAACGCTATGGGTTTCGGAAAATGGCGCAAAACGTAAGCCACTTTTATTGGACAAGCTTGTGAATTTTTTTATATCCCTTAGATACAAGTAAACCTATACATGTTTGGTGTCTACAAACTTGCACTGACCTCAGGCATTGCACTGACACATCAGTTTTACCATATAGTGAACACGGTGAATAAAGCATCCCAAAAACTATTGTGCGATCACACTTTTTTTGCAGTTTTTCCACACTTGGAATTGTTTTGCTGTTTTCCAGTACACTATATGGTAAAACGTATGGTTTCATTTAAAATTACAACTCGTCCCGCAAAAAAACAAGCCCTCATATGGCAGATTGACAGAAAAATAAAAATGTTACGGCTCTCGGAAGAAGGGGAGCAAAAAACAAAAACGCAAAAACGGAAAGTGCCAGGGGGCTGAAGGGGTTAAAATGGTTCAAATTTCATCAGTAATTTCTAATTTTTTTCAACAAAATTTACAAAACCATTTTTGGGACCACATCATACTTGAAGTGACTTTGAGAGGCCTAGGTGAGAGAAAATACCCAAAAGTGACACCATTCTAAAAACTGCAGCCCTCAAAGTACTCAAAACTACATCAAAGAGGTTTATTAACCCATCAGTTGCTTCTCAGGAACTAAAGCGATGTGGAATGGAACATTTTACTTAAAAATGTTGCTCTAGCCCCAATTTATTCTCTTTTAGAAGAAATACCACAAAAAATGGACCCTAAAATTTGAGTACTGGTACCCTACATGTGGTCAGAAATCTCTATTTGGACAAATGGGAGGTCTCAGAACGGAAAGAGAAATATTTGAATTTTGGAAAGCAAATTTTTTGGAACCATGTTGCATTTGAACAGCCCCTAAGATACCTAAACAACAGAATCCCCCACAAATGACCCCATTTTGGTAACTAGACCCCTCAAGGTTTTATTTAGGGATATAATGAGCATTTTAAACTCACAGGTACTTCACAGACTTTGATAAAATTAGGTCATCATATTGAAAATGTTCATTTCTGTCCCAAAAATGTTGCTTTAGCACCAAATTTCTCACTTTTTCAAAAGGCAACACCAAAAAGTTGACCCCACAGTTTGTTACCCAATTTCTTATAAGTGCATGGATTCCCCACATGTGGTCAGAAATCTCTGCTTGGAGAAATAGGAGGGCTCGGAATGGCATGAGCGCCATTTAAGTTTTGGAAAAACTGAAATCAGTTATGAGCACCATGTCACATTTGCAGGGCCCCTAAGGAACCTATACAACAGAAACCCCCAAAAATGAACCCATTGAAAACTAGACCTCTTAAATTTTATCCAGCGACACTGAACCTGCGGAGATGCGAATATTGTTCTTGGGAGAATGTAGCTGTTTGTACCCATGATCAGGGTTCGGGCCAGTGTGGACTTTAGCTCTATTCCACTGAAAATACTTTCTATTTTGCAGCACAAATTGATAGTCTGCGGCTTGGGAAGCCACATTGCATGTCAGTTTATGCTGTGGAGAAAAGAAGCACAGTGGGCATGAGATTTCTAAATATCCCTTCCACTGTGCTTGTACTGTACAACATAGCGTTGTGTCCAAAATGCTGCAAACCCTGATTGTGGGCACACAGCCTAAAAAGCTAAGATAGATAGATAATAGATAGATAGTTTAGATGCATAGGATAGATAAATAGATAGATATGTGATTGATAAATGGATAAGTAAAAGAATAAAAACAAAAAATAATTAAGGTCCTTCCCAAATTGTCAAGGTGCCAAGATGAAGCAGACAACTCAGGTCTGGTATTCTCAGGGTGGGAAGGGCCATATTTATTCAACACTTCTCAGCCTAAAAATAGCAGGCCACAGCCACCCCAAAAGTGGCACATCCATTAGATGGCCTAACCCTGGCGCTTCACACAGCTCATCCCATTGCCTTGGTGTGGTGGCAATGTAATGTCAGCTGGCATCAAGCCCAGGGGATAATAATGTTGAGGCGTCTATTAGTTACCAGACATTACTAACCCAGTCAGTAATAAAAAAATAAAGACGATCCCAAAAATTTTATTTGAAAAGATACTCCCAACACATTCCCTCTTTCAACAATTTATTGAAAAAAATGAAAAAAATCACAAGGAAAAAGAACAGTGCAAATCCAGTCCGCTGTAATGCAATTCACCCGACAATCCATTTTGGAGGGGCTCTAGATTCTGTAATCGGGCGTTGATCCAGGGGACTTGTCTGATTGCCATATGTGGAGTTGAAAAGGAATTCTTCTCCTAATATGGAGCATACTGTCTGCCTATTGGAGTTTTTGCCTTCATCTGGATAAGCATGTTAGGCTATGGGTTTGAACGCGATGGACTTAAGTCTACCTTCAACCTAAAAAATGATGAACCTATTTTGGGGCTGATGCATGCAACACAGGAGACATTTGAGGTTAGTGCATGTATGACAGGAGACGAATTGGGCTGGTGTTTTCAGTGGGGAAACACAACAATCAGTCCACTACCTTACACATGCATCACAGGAGACTTTTAAGGCTGCTGCATGAATGACAGAAGATATTTTCGGGCTCGTGAACACATCATTGGAGATACAGGGGATGGGATATGCATCACAGGAGACATTTTTGGAGCTGGTGCATATGTCACATGAGACAGGGGGGCTGCCGCTGTGGTTTTCACCTGTGGGATGGGAGCACATAATGAGCTAGCTCCGCCCATGAAGTACATCCAGACACTGGCGCAGGCCAATATCAGGACACAATTGATTTCATGAGCTGCAACATTCAGTAGTGAATGCTGCGTGTTTGCAGTGCAGGAAGAAATTAAAGGCCCGGGGAAACGGCCGTGGCGGTTGAAAAGGTTATAGTGCTGGAACTAAGGTGTACTGGGGTTAACGTGCGCCTACCCAAAGAAAGAGCTATGAGTGCCCTTTCTGGCATGCATACCATAGGCTTGCCACCACTGCTATAGATGCTACAAACTGTTGTAAGAAAATAAAAGACAATATTTCAGGCCCATCCATCTTAATACAAACTTTGTGGTACTTAATGCAGAAAGATAAGACATTTAATTGGACCTACACTATTATATATAGTGATATATAAAAAGGTGTGCTGATCTTTTATGTAGGAACATAGCTTTCTGTGCTATACTGGCATGTTATTATACCATGTAAGTATAAGAAGTGGCTTTAAGAGAAGTTAGATCTCTATGAAACACTTGGTAAGGCTTTGAATAATTACATAATGCAAGAAAGTCTGACTATTGTTATACAAAGAATGAAACTGGTAATGGTAAAGATCACTATATTTTTAATGACCAATTTGCGCTGGTTGAGAGATAATATTTTACAGCATGAATGATGGTTCAGTCATAGAGTAGGGAGAAAGGGGTTAACACCGAGCTGCCATGAAGAAATTCAGAACACACAAATTGTCCTTGATTCTCAAAACGATGTGCTTCAAAAAACACATACACACCAGAGTACTTTTCTTCATAAAAAATAACAATTTTTATTAGAGATGTAGAAAAACACATGTAGATTAAAAATACAAGTAATTCATCAATATATATAGGTACAAAAGGAGGACCTCTACCAACAATCACCCCCCACATATATGTGTATATGTGCCCAGATATAAAAAATGAATGCGGTCAAAATACCTGCATATCATGAATAGGCAGCAGGAAAAATATCAATCAGTTTAACTGTGCACATATCCTAAAGACCTGCTGCATGAAAATGAATGAAAGAATGTGCTCCAACACTGACCAAGGGCAAAAGCTAGTCTAAGTGACTAACACAACAAGTTTCAAGGAGAGGTATGAAGCTTACTCATATTAGGACAGAGTGTGAGCCACGGCACAAGAGGTGGGAGGAAGAAAGTAGCTCCCAGTCCCGAACGCGTGTTGCTGTTGCTTCCTCAGCGGGGTAGAGGCAGGGGCGGAAGTGCGTTCGTTCCCAAAATAGTGAGGTTAAATACCCATAGTCAATCAATTAGTCCTCAGATGATGCGCGCACGTCACGGCAGCGCACGCGCGGTAAGCAGCCCCCGATACTTGTGCATAGCACAACGCAGCTCTCCAGCCCTTTTGCGCACGCCCAGGGAGAAATCTCCCGATGACATCAGTGGGCATGCGCATTGGGCATTAGGAGGCCGCAGGGTGCATACACCCCGAAGAGTCTGCCAGAGAGCGCGCACACAAACATGCGCACATCACATGAGGACACAATTGTCCTTGATGGTGATCTTTTTATTCAATGCGTTTTGGAGATCAAATCTCCTTCCTCAGGAATATGAGCACAGATGTAACCATAAAGGCAGTTTATCTGCAATCACATTAAGACCCACCACCCATCCCATAATTTACTTTACAGTAAACTGAATAAACCAAAAAACTGAATACACATTTACAATTTAACAGTAAGTAACCAATTCAGCTTCTTTTAAACTTGCTGGAATAAATCAGATTATTGCGTTTGTCATGCCGTTCTTATAAATGTGGACTGATTGAAATTGAACATTAAGGTTTTTATTATTTATGACTTTGATTTTATGCCTCTTACACCACAATAATGCAGTCAGTTTTGTGAGTAAATGTGCTGATTCACTACGAGTATCCGTTTTGTGCTGATTGCACTCTGACCTGCTGTATAACAATGTTCCAGGAATTTGTATAAGTACATTATTATTATTATCAATGGTAGAAAAAAACCTTGAAAACTAGTATGACAATCTTACTACCGTTATGGCCTTGGCAGTGATGGTGGCCCGGATGTATGCATGATCAATCTTTTGGAAATAAGAATAATAGTGAAAGGCAATTGCAAAGAATTTGTCCTAGAAAATGTGAATGGGAGTTGCAAGATTTATCACATAAACTAAAATGTTCTGAGCTGACATAATCGCTTGCTGCTTACCTTCTTCACTTACAGAGACAATACAATTTGCCAATACAGAAAGCAAATTAATTTGGACAATCCCTAATTGCCTTTTTTATTTTAAGAAGTACATACAAATTACAAACTTTTACAGCAAAAATATTTTTCTAATTCTTTTTTTTGGTTGTAAATTTTCATTTATTTGTTTTTGACAGCGAACCTGTCATCAAGATTAATATGTTGACCTTTTCATGTCCTTTGACTTAATTTTATGTAATGGTTGGGAAGGTGGGCATGTCCAATGATGTAATCTTACTTTGTGGCAATTCTGCGGGCAAAGCACCTGTGCCCACATGATCGCTGCCAGAAGCGCGATGTAAGTAATAGCCAAGCTCTGGTTGTGACTGCCCGAGACATTTCCATGCTGTCCTTGACTCTTTGACACCCTCAATCAATAGCAATTGCAGCAGTTAGGAGGCTAGATCAGTATCCCTGCTATGTAACCGCAGGGCAGCCAATCGTTGCAATGGCATCCAAGGTCAAATAATGGCCACCGTATTTGCTTGCTACAGTAGCCTGTTATACCATGGCAGGAGCAGGAGCATGTTCTAAAAGGCGTTCTGTCGGTGTAACACTGACAAGTGTAATGTATTTCAATGTACTGTATATTCACTGCAATGCATTATATCATCAGACTAGTAAAAGTTTAGAATTTAAATGAAGTTCAGATTTAAATGGCTTTTGATGAGCCTATATATTGGAAACTCCTTAAAAGTGATACCATTTATAAAAATGCTCCCTCAAGGACTTCAATACAGCGGTCACAAAATGTTGTAAAGGCAACCTGTTACCACTTTTTTGGCCTATAAGCTATGGCCACCACCACCAGGCTCTTATATACAGCATTCTAACATGCTGTATATAAGAGCCCAGGCCGGGGATATAACATAAAAAACACTTTACAATACTTACCTAACAGTCGCGCTGTGGGCCTTATGGGCGTCTCCGTTGTCCGGTGCTGGCGCCTCCTCTTTCGGCCATCTTCATCCTCTTTCTGAAGTCTGGGTGAATAACGCGGCTACGTCATACACACTCGCCGGTTCTGCGCAGGCGCACTAAAATACTTTGATCTTCCTTGCTCAGGGCAGATCAAAGTGCGCCTGCTCAGAACCTGAATGCCGGCGAGAGTATGACATCGGACCCGTCATGCACCGTGGCTAGAGAAGAAGGAGAACAAAGATGGCCAAAAGAGTCGGCGCTGGCATCAGATAACAGAGACGCCCATAAGGCCAACAGCGCGACCGTTAGGTAAGTATTAAAAAGTGTTTTTTATGTTATACCCCCGGCCTGGGCTCTTATATACAGCATGTTAGAATGCTGTATATAAGAGCCTGGTGTTGGTGGCCGCAGCTTATAGGCCGAAAAATTGGTGACAGGTTCTCTTTAACCCTTCATGCATGACACAGGAACTAATGCAAATTGGAATGAAAAACAATTTGTAGTTTTTATTCTAAAATTTTGCTTTAGCTCCAATATTTTCACTTTTACAAGTTATAGTGTGGCAAAGTAGACCTGCAAATTTGTTACCTAGTTTCTTCTGAGCACGCCAATATCCTATATGTAGTCACAAACCTCTGTTTGGACAAATGGCAGTGCTGAGAGAGGAAAGACCACTAATTTCATTGTGGAGCATAGTTTTGGCTGAAATAGATTGCAGGCACCGTGTCGCATTTGCAGGGCCCCTGAGGTGCTAACACAGCAGAAACCCCCACAAGTCACCCTATTTTAGAAACTAAGCCACTCAAGAATTTTATACAGGAGTATATTGAGCATTTTGAATCTATTGATACTACACAGAATTTGATAACATTGGGGTGTCATATTGAACATTTTCATTCATTTTACAAAAAATGTTGTTTTAGCCCCAATTTTTTTAATTTTGCAAGTGGTAATATGAAAAAGTCAACCCCACAGTTTGTTACCCACTTTCGTCTGCAGCGATACACCACATTTAGTCAAAAAGTTCTGTTTCTAAAACAAGCAGGGTTTGGAATGGAAGGAGAGCTATTTGAATTTTGGAACATAAATTTGGATAAAATATATTGCCACAAGTGTAACCCCCCACAAGTGACCTCTTTTTAAAAAATACACCCCTCATGGATTTTTTTTTTCAGGAGTATAATGAGCATTTTAAACTTTGTGGGTTTAATAATGTTATATTGAATATTTTCATTTTTTTACAAAAAATGTTACCTTAGCCCCAAATTTTGTACTTTTACAAGTAGGTACGAAAAATTTGGATCCAAGCTTTGTTATTCACTTTCTTCTGAGCTCGGAGATACCACATGTTCAGGCAAAACGTTCTGTTTGGACAAACAGCTGGGCTCAGAATGGAAGCAGCACTATTTGAATTTTGCAACATACATTTGGCTGAAATAGACTAAGGACACCATATTGCATTTGCAGAGCTCCTGAGGCACCAATACATCAGAAACCCCCTACAAATGACCCTGTTTTGGAAACTAGACCCATCAAGGAATTTATGTAGGGGTGTATTGAGCATTTTGAACCCATAGGTGCTTCACAGAACTTTTTAAAATGTGAATGTGAAAATGATTGTTTTTTGCCTTCTAAAACAGGGGTGAGGGAACCTTTTTTCTGCCAAGGGCAATTTGGAAATATCTACCAACCTTCGGGGGCCACACCAAATTATCAGCTTGAAAATTACCCAAATATATTTTGTCAAACAATTAATTAACTCAGCCCTACACTCCTATTGTGGTGACTAGAGATGCTTCTCTTTGGTGCAGCTGTGATGTTCGGTGATCATGTTGCTTCTCACAACTGCTTTTCCAAGTTTGTCTTGGTCTGTAGTGCAGTCAACAGATTGGTAAATCATACTGTATACATCGCATATTAGACACTGAAGGCACACACATCAAAGAATGGGCTGGGGGTATATACATCACAGGAGGGCCTGGGGACATATATACATCACAGGAGGGGCTGTGGGCATATATACATCACAAGAGGGGTTGGGAGCATATATTCATCACAGGAGGGACTGGGGGCATATATACATCACATGAGGGACTGGGGGTATATATATATATCACAGGAAGGATTGGGGACATATATACATCACAGGAGGGGATGGTGGCCTATACACATCACAGGAAGGGCTGGGGGCATATACACATCACAGGAGGGGTTGGGGCTCAGACAGCACTGGTGGTGGCACGGACAGCACTAGAAGCGCACGGACAGGACTGGGGACACAGACAGGACTAGGGGGCACAGATATCACTAAGGGGGCAGAGACATCACTAAGGGGGCACATACAGCACTGGGGGATAGCAAAAAGCTCTGAGTGGGGGTGGCACAAAACACTGGGAGGGGGGCACATAGCACTGGTGGGCGTTCACAGTACTAGAAGGTTACTCAGCACTTGGTGGAGGGCTTACAGCAGCAGGAGGCAGTAGGCCCACAGCAGCAGGAGGCAGGAGACCCACAGCAGCAGAGGCAGGAGGCTCACAGCATGCAGGAGGCAGAAAGCTCACAGCACCGCAGGTGGCAGGAGGCTCACAGCACTGTGGATGGCAGGAGGCTCACAGCACTGTGGGTGGCAGGAGGGTCACAGCACTGTGGGTGGCAGGAGGCTTACAGCACCGCGGGAGGCAGGAGTCACACAGCATCGCTGTAGGAAGGAGGCTCACAGCACTGCGGGAGGCAGGAGGGTCACAGCACCACAGAAGGCAAGTCACACAGCACCGTGGGAGGCAGGAGGCTCACAGCACCGCGGGAGACAGGAGGCTCATAGCATCGCAGAAGGCAGGAGGCTCATAGCACCGCACACTGCTGGCCGAGTACTGCGGTCACCAGGAATGTGCCCAGGGGCCGGATAAAAAGTAATCAGGGGCCGCATATGGCCCGCGGGCTGGAGGTTCCCCACCCCTGCTCTAAAATGTTATTTTAGCCCCAAGTTTGTAACATTGACAATGGATAATAGGATAAAATGGACCCAATAATTTGTTACACAAGTTCTCCCCAACACAGTGAAACCCCATATTTAAAAATTAACGTTTGGACACATGGCAGTGCTATTTAATTTTTGGAATGCAAATTTTGTGCCAAATTAGGTGCCAAAAATACAGAAACACCCACATGTGATCCTATTTTGACAAACTAAACCCTATAATGAATTGATCTGTTTTTGTGGTCAGTGTTTTAACCCACAAGCTACAGAGTTTTATTAGCTTCGGCCGTGAAAATGAAAAATGTAGGGTTTTTCAGCTAAAATATTACTTTAGCCTAAAAATTTTAATTCACACAAAGGGTAACAAGAAAAAAATGGACAGGACAATTTGTTAAGCAGTTTTTATTTTTACGTGGCAGTACCTCATACGTGGTTATAAATACTATTTGAGCAAATGGCAGGGATTGGATGGGAAGGAGCGTGACTTGGTATTTAAAATGCAGATTATGTTTGAATAGATTGTAGGCTTAAATTAGCTGAGCCCCTGAGGGGTATAGTGAATATTTTGAACATACAGGTACCTAACATTTGCAGCTTGGGAATATAACATGTTAGTGATAAAAATGCATGTTTTTATTAGATGCAAATTTCTCAGTTATAAAAAGCTTAAAAAATGAAACTAAACCCCACAATTTATTGCATAAGTTTTCTCAAACGTGATGATGCCCTAAATGTCATCAGAAACTACTGTTTGGTGACACGGCAGCGCTGACCAGGAAGGGTTTATTTTTCTTTCAACGAGTTGGACATTTTTTTGTACTATTTAGATGCACATCACATTTTTTAATTGCTTTAATTTACATTTTTCAGATGCAGAATAAACAAAAACTAGCAATTTAGTTGCTATTTGTTAGATATTTTTTGTGCAGTTCACCATGCTAAGACCAATTTATTCTTCGGGTCAAAGCTGTTACAGTGATAGCAGATTTATATAGATTTTTAATACTTTCTACTTTTACACACTAAAAACTAGACTTTACAAAAATTTATTTGTTTGGAATTGCGATATTTTTTTCTAATTTCTATTTTTGTTCCAAATGAGTCATAAAGAGCTTGTTTTTGGAGGACAGTTTGGCGTTTTTATCTGTTCCTTTTTTTTTTTTACATATGAAATTTTGAAAGCTTTTTATTCACTCAGTTTGATTCACTCAGTGTCAGTTTGATGAAAAAAATAATATTTTTGGAACAGTTTTTGTTGGTTTTTTATTTTTGCTTTAATACAAAAGCTGCGTTTTTAGTGTCAATCTTACTTTACACGTTTTAACCATTTTTTACTTTATCACTTAGTTCCACTGTGGACATGAATATTATTCACTTTGATCACTGATCTCCTGCGTTGCTGAACTCTTGTACAGTGCTGCAGGAGATCTGTTAGTGGTTCACTGACTTTGCTTGTCAGTGTCACATGGTGTTCAGCTCTAAACTCACCGAGTGTTATGGCGATTTTTCACCCTTCTCAAACTACAGAGTCTGACACATCATACTATGGTTTCCTTGGTGCTTTGGAGTTGCACAGTCAGACTTTGGCATCAGTCTAGCTGGAGTTAACTTCTGCTAGCCTGTCGATTTCTCAAACACGCAGCAACATCACTAGTCATGTCGCTCGTGAAAAGCACCCGCCCCCGTCGTTTGTGTGTCACGGGAAAATCACTGCCCATGGCGCACTATATCTCTAGTACCCGTCACACATATTTACCTTCCTAGCGATGTCGCTGTGGCTGGCGAACAGCCTCTTTTCTAAGAGGGCGGTTCATGCGGCATCACAGCAACGTCACATGGCAGCAGTCCAATAGAAGTGGAGGGGAGGAGAGCAGTCGCATGAAAGTCACACCCACCTCGTTGCCGGAGGACTCAGGAACGCTGTTGTTTGTCGTTCCTGCGGTGTCACACGTAGCGATGTGTGCTGCCTCAGGAACAATGAACAACCTGCGTCCAAAAGCAGCAACGATATTTTGAAAATAGACGACGTCTCAGCAATCAATGATTTGGTAAGTATTTTGCATCCTTAGTGGTCGCTTGTACTTGTCACATGCAACAACGTCGCTAACAAGGCCGGATGCGCGTCACGAATTCTGTTACCCCAACGACATCTCATTAGCGATGTCGTTGTGTGTAACGGGGCCTTAAGGGTCACAGGTTACAGGAGACCTATCACAGCCGCCTCTGCCTTTTAAAAGATGGTGGCTTCTGTTCCCCCACACCAATTATAGCTTAATTTGCGATACCGGTCCTTGTGTTGTTGTGATCTTGTTCTGTTCATCTCCTGTGTGTTATTTGGGGTGTTGTGGAAATACTCTCGTTATCTGTTTATTTCCTCCCTGATTTTTCATTTCCTCCTGAGCATTAATTGTCTTACTTCTTTGTGTGTGTGCAGTGAGTTTGAGTTTAGTTTTTTCCCTGTCTGTTTATTTGTGTGGAATAAACTACTCCTGTCCGGGCCCTCCCCGGGCATGAGGGAGAGCGAGTATAGACCAGGGCTACCCAGGAGCTAGGGTTAGAAAGTTGGCCCAAACATCGTCACCATTAGATGTATCTTTGGGAACAGGGACAGCTAGGGTCACCCTAGCCCTGGGGCCAGTGTAGGTGCCCGTGTTCCAAGTTACCTCTTCGCACCCAGTGACAGTCAGACAGATGAACTCAGGATATCATGGCAGTGATTGGCACCTGTGAATATGATTACAGGGGGTGATCCTGTTTAATCTCCAATTGACAGCTTAGATACCATTGTTGGTATTGGCAGGGGAATTTAAGGGACTAATTAGCCCTGATTAGTTTCCAACCTCTTTTGGGCCCATGCCCAAGGTTGTCAGTTGTCAGGTACAGCTGTTACTCGTGGGGCATCACTATTCACTTATTCCTCAGCACCATTAAAAAACAGTGTTGAGAAATAAGGCCCCTGAATAACTGCCATTACAAGATGTATTGGTGGTTGCTAAGATGTTAAATGCTGTTAATTTATTTATTCTGCATCCCAAACATCGCAGCAAGATGCGACTCACATTTATCCTACGCTCTACTATGAGTGCTTACACCAGGGTTTCCATGTACATCTCTGAAACACATGATTGAGACAGTACCTCTGACGAAACATTAACTATAATGAGGCACAATAATTTCAGACTCTCTCTAGCCTATGATATGGCATTGTCTATCTTTTTTAAGTGTTCATAAAAGCACTGTTGACCACATTTTTGTGCACTTCTGAAAAGATAAACACCACTGAACAAAGGCCAGACAGAGTCTAGAGTAATTCTACTTCCTCATTATAGTGAATGGATCCCTTGGGATTGTCATCTGAATCACCTCATTTGCAGATTTCAATGGAAATCATGATGAAAGTGCTCAGCATGGTCCATTTTTTTCCTGTTACCTTTGAGAAAATGAAAAATTTGGGGAAAAAGCAAAATGTTTTTTGCAAAAATGCATTTTTTCATTTTCATAGCTCAATGTTGTAAAATTCTGCGAAGCACCTGAGAGTTCAATGTGCTTAACACATATCTAAACAAATTCCTTGAGGGGTGTAGTTTTAAAAATGGGATCACTTCTGGGGGGAGTTCCACTGTTTAGGCATACTAGGGTGTCTGTAAATGTGACATGGCGTCCACTATCTATTTTAGTCAATTTTGTGCTTCAAAAGTTAAATGGTGTTCCTTCCCTTCTGAGCCCTGCTGTGAACCCATACATTAGTTTCCAACACATATAGGGTATTGGCATACCAGGGGAAATTTCAGAACAAATATTGTGGTCCATTTTTTCCTCTTACCCTTGTGAAAATGAAAAACTTGAGACAAAAGCAACATGTATGTGGGAAAAATGTATTTTTTCATTTTCTCGGATTAACGTTCTAACATTTTGTGAAGCACCTGTGGGTTCAAGTTGCTTATAACATGTCTAAATAAATTCCTTCAAGGGTGTAGTTTTTAAAGTAGGATCACTTGTGGGAAGTTTCCACTGTTTAGGGCATATAAGGCGCTCTGCAAATGCCCCATGGTGTCCACTATCTCAGCCACGTTTGCACTCCAAAAGTTGAATGGTGCTCCTATCCTTCTGAGCACTCCTGCGCACCCAAACAGTAGTTTTCCCTACATATGGGGTATTGGTGTACTCAGGAGAAATTGTATGATCCATTTTCTCCTGTTACCCGTGTTAAAATGCTACATTTGGGGCTAAAATATTCATTTTTGTAGGAAAAATAAAAATGTTAATTTTCTTCTTCCATATTGCTTTAATTTCTGTGACGCACCTAAAGGGTTAACAAACTTATTGCATGTGCTTTTGAGCACTTTGAGGGGTGCAGTTTTTAAAATGGTTTCACGTTTGGGTATTTTCTGTCATATAGACCCCTCAAAGTCACTTTAAAGCTATGTGCGCACGTTGCGTTTTTTTCATGCGTTTACGCAGCATTTTTAACTGCAGTGTAAACGCATGCATTCTGCTTCCCCAGCAAAGTCTATGAGAATCATGCAAAATCCGTGCGCATGATGCTTTTTTAAATGCAGCATTTTGATTGTCAAAAATTTGACAAAATCTCTGCGTTTAAAAGAGCAACATTTTAATTCTTTTGTCCGTTTTGGCAGCGTTCTACACCCATTGAAATCAGTGAGTTGTAGAAAAACGCTACCAAAATGCTAAGCAGTGCGTTTGCACTGCATTTTTGTTGCTATCTGCATGTTTATTTGACATAACAAACGCAGGTCTTTCGGTCTCTCTCTCTGTCAGTCGGTCGGTCTGTTGGTCGGTCTCTATCTCTCTCTCTGTCGATGTCGGTCACTCCCTCCACCCCCTCTCTCATACTCCTGATCCCCGAATACCGGCGCGGTGCTGCATGGCGTTCACACTGTGGCAGCTTCTCCTCTTTTGAATAGGCCGGCGGCTCATTATTCCATCTCGTATTCCCTGCTTTCCCCGTACACCGGCGCCTATGATTGGTTGCAGTCAGACACACCCACACTACACACAATTAAAAACATAATAAGGACAAAAAACAAGGAGGGGAAGGTAGGGAAGAATACACATGTATAATATCCAGGTGGCCAAATAATAGATATACCTAGTTATATTCATTTATTTTGAGGTCTGTGTTCCAATAAGGAATTTATGCTATAAAGATGATAGTACAAAGTAATTTAAACTAGACAGATCAATATAACAACAGATTTCTCTGAGATTGACACAGAAAAAAGTTCTCCAATCTATAAATAGATATAAAGAATTGCTCTATTAATCAGAGATATTAACCCTGAATAGCTATAGTAAATATCCCCAATCCCAATTAGTAGGTACATTCAGGCCATATCCAATAGCAACCATAGATACCTACCAACCCCTCCACGCCACTCCAACGACCGTTTCGCACACGCTTCGTCACTCCCTGACTCTATTCTGCCTACTCATTGGGATTGGGGATATTTACTATAGCTATTCAGGGTTAATATCTCTGATTAATAGAGCAATTCTTTATATCTATTTATAGATTGGAGCAGTTTTTTCTGTGTCCATCTCAGAGAAATCTGTTGTTATATTGATCTGTCTAGTTTAAATTACTTTGTACTATCATCATTATAGCATAAATTCCTTATTGGAACACAGACCTCAAAATAAATAAATATAAATAGGTATATCTATTATTTGGCCACCTGGATATTATACATGTGTATTCTTCCCTACCTTCCCCTCCTTGTTTTTTGTCATTATGTTTTTAATTGTGTGTAGGTTTTTAACCAATAAAATTTATACTTATGAATCACTTGTGACAGTTTCTGGAATATTTTTGTTTGGTTTTCTAGTAGTTAATATGATATTCTAGATGGAATTTAAGAATATTTGGTATATCCTTCCATTTATAGGTTTTGTTTTTAGACACACCCACACGCTGAGTGACAGCTGTCACATTATGGGGAGCCCCCCTGCCTATCAATATCAGTCAGCAGCCACTCGGAATTGCTGAATCTATTAGATGCGACAGTCCTGGGACTCTACCCGCCTCATCCCGAATTGCCCTGGTGTGGTGGCAGTCGGGGTAATAAGGAGTTAATGGCAGCAGCCCATAGCTGCCACTAAGTCCTGTTAATCATGGCAGGCGTCTCCCCAAGATACCTTCCATGATTATCCTGTAAGTTAAAGAAAATAAACACACACATCCAAAAAATCCTTTATTTGGAGTAAAAGACAAAAAAACACCCTTTTTCACCACTTTATTAATCCCCAAATACCCCTCCAGGTCTGACGTAACTCACATGAGGTCCCACGATGCTTTCAGCTCTGCTACATGAAGCTGACAGAGAGCAGTCGTGGTCTGTGGCCTCTCGCTGTCAGCTCCACGCAGCAACTGAAGTGAGCCGCTCGATCAGTGATGACATCACTCAGGTTAGGACTCCAGCTGTGGCCGCGGGTCACCTGAGTGATGGCACCACTGATCACACAGCTCACTTCAGTCACTCAGGGGATTTGTGGTCACCGGTTAGTCCTTCACCTGTGATCGCAAATCAGGCTGCGACACAGAGATAGCCTTGCAATGTCAGTGAACACGGGTGAAGCTCTGACGTCACTGCTGCGGACTTCTGTGTCCTGGCACTGACCTCGGAAGTTCATCTGAGTTCATGACAGCACACAGAGACAGAGCCGCGGGATGACAAAGAAGTCGGGTGAAGTTCATCCGAGTTCATTCTCATCGAACGGCTGTCTGTGTCTGCTGTCAGCGGGCATGTAGCAGAGCTGAATTGCTGGGGAACCGCACTGACAAAAATGCATCCAAAACGCATGCAAAATGCATCCAAAATACATGAGTTTTGGATGCATTCTTTTTGTCAAAATGCAGCGTCAAGTCTGCCAGAGGGTGCATTTATTTCTGCACTGGTCAGGATGCAATGTGCGCATGAGCCCTAAATGTGATGTGGTGCCTAAAATAATTGGTTACTTCCTAACAAAAAAAAAAATATGTTTACCAAATTATGCAGATGTAAAGTAGACATGTGGTAAATGTTATTTATTCATTATTTTGTGTGACATAATTCTCTGTTTTAAGTCCATAAAAAATAAAGATGGAAAATTGCAAAATTTTCAACAAATTTCCGATATTTTCACAAATAGACACAAAAAATATCGTCCTAAATTTACCACTAATATAAAGTACAATGTGTCATGAAAAAAAACTTTCTGAGAATCAGTGGGATCCGTTGAAGCATTCCAGAGTTATTACCTTAAAAAATGACACCGGTCAGAATTGTAAAATTTGGCTTGGTCAGGGATGTGAAAACAGATTGGGTGGTGAAGGGGTTAAAATAATTGCACTGTTATGCAGATTAAATAGATACCTTTAGTGACTAAATCTGTTTTTTGGTTGTTTTTTAATCCACGTTTGAAGTTTTGGTGCAATACGATTTTGGTACACTGGGGTCCGGTTGTGGGTCTGCATTGTGGTTGGGGTCTTTTTCTCCAATTCAGCCCCTTTTCAGCCTGTCTTTGGTGATGAGCCTCCTTTTTTAAAGTTCACACTCGCTCAACAATGAGCCAAGATCTCAAAATGTGCATGTGCCATTTTACTGAAGACCACAGGAAGATGAATCTGCTCAAGGACAGAGTGAGAATGGCACTAGCATGAACTTTAAAAAAGAAGACACATAAGGAATAGTGATGAGCGAGCATGCTTGTCACTACTCGGTACTCGCACGAGTATCGCTGTACTCGGGCTGCTCGGCGGGGACCGAGTAATCTCGCGATACTCGTGCTGTACTCGTGGTCTTCATTTCTGCATGTTGGCGCTCTTTTGAGAGCCAGCCCTCATGCAGGGATTGGCTGGCAGACCACTGCAATGCCACAGCCCTGTTAGTTGTGGAATTGCAGTGATTGGCCGGCCTGCACAGCGTGACCGAGCCTTTATATCGGCCGGCGCGCTGTGCTCTGCTCACAGCTATCCAGACAGTGAGTGCAGGGAGAGTGTCGCTGATTCAGGGAAAGCTTTGCGGCCCTTTATAGCTTTTTCAGTTGCAGGGCTGCAAACAGTGTGACCAAAAGTCCTTCTCAGGACTATTCTAGTTGTATACAGGCAGGCAGGGTATAGCCAGGTCGGAGTACAGTAGCAGAGTCCTTCTCAGGACTACTGTTGCTATATACAGGCAGGGTATAGCCAGGTCTGAATACAGGCTAGTGACCAAAAGAGTCCTTGTCAGGACTATTGTACCAGTATACAGGCAGGCAGGCAGGCAGGGTAGTGGTGACCGTATACCAGCCTTCATCATATCTGGGGCTGGTGTACACAGTGTAAAACAGTCCAGATAGTGTCTGACTTGTCTGTAATTGTCGCTCCCCAAAAAAACCTGTTAGGTTATTATTGCGTCCGTGCTTGGTTTTTAAAACCGCACGTGTGTGCCTGTTGGTGGCAGCGTACAGGTGCACTTGTGTGCAATTTCCACACACTTTGATATAACGCACAAGTAGTGAGAATATACACGTCAGCAGTGCACAGCATTGCAAAATGCGCAAGGGCATTGGCAAGGAAGAAGGAAGTGGACGTGATGGTGGTGCAGGCAGAGGCCGAGGTCGTGGGCAAGCTCTAATTTCGCCACAACAAAGGGCCACATCTAGTCGCTCGCACGTCCTGTCCCAAATTCTTGGGGACCGCAGCAGTACACCGCTCTTGAACCAAGACCAGTGTCAACAGGTTGTTAGTTGGATAGCAGATAATGCTTCCAGTCAGATTGGCACCACCACAAACACTCTGTCTTCCACACGGTCAAGTGTCAGTAGCCGTGATACTGCACCGCACATTTCTGAACCTGATCCTCCTTCCTACCACCAGGCTGAGTACACGTCCTCCTCGGACATTAATGATCCCACACTTGGACACTCGGAAGAGCTGTTCACGTTTCCATTCACACATTCTGGCCTCTCGCCAGCTCATATTGAAGTGGGTCATGAGGAGATCGTCTGTACAGATGGCCAAATATTTGAGCAGCCACGTTCTCACGAAGTTGGCAACGTGTCTCAACAAGTGGTGGACGATGATGAGACACAATTGTCAGCAAGTCAGGAGGAGGAGCAGGGTGCGGAAGAGGAAGACGACGTGGTGGATGATCCAGTAACTGACCCAACCTGGCAGGAGGATATGCAGAGCGAGGACAGCAGTGCACAGGGGGAGGGAGGCGTAGCATCACAACAGGCAGTAAGAAGCAGGGTGGTGGCCCCAGGCAGAAGTCAGGCAACCGTTCCCCGGAACAACACGACGACACAAGGTGCCTGTACAAATGTTAGGTCTTCCCGAGTCTGGCAGTTTTTTAAGTTGGATCCAGATGATTCAAAAAAGGCCATTTGCAACACCTGCCGTGCCAGCATCAGCAGGGGTACCAAAACTAGCAGCCTGACCACCACCAGCATGATCAGGCACATGTCAGCCAAGCACCCGACTTTGTGGGAAGTACAACAGAGTCGAGGAGCAGTGCTTGCTGATGTCACTGCTACGTCTTCGCTGGTTGTGCATGCGAGCCAATCCTCTGTCCATGCTGCCTGCGAACAAGCCTCCTCCACTCCTGCACCTGCAGTTGCCTACGCAGAAAGAACACCATCATCAAGCACGTCCTTGTCCCAGCGCAGCGTTCAGTTATCCATTCAGCAAACCTTTGAACGCAGGCGCAAATACACTGCCAACACCCCACATGCCACAGTTCTAAATGCTAACATTTCGCGACTGCTTGCGCTGGAAATGTTGCCTTTTAGGCTGGTGGAGACTGAAGCATTCCGTGACCTGATGGCGGCAGCTGTCCCACGTTACTCGGTCCCCAGCCGCCACTATTTCTCCCGGTGTGCCGTCCCCGCGTTGCATAACCACGTGTCACAAAACATCACACGTGCCCTGAACAACGCTGTTTCACCCAAGGTCCACCTAACCACAGACACGTGGACAAGTGCTTGTGGGCAAGGCCGCTACATCTCGTTGACGGCACACTGGGTTAATATTGTGGAAGCTGGGACCCAGTCTGAGCGAGGGACGGAACACGTCCTTCCCACACCAAGGTTTGCAGGCCCTACCTCAGTCAGTGTTTCACCCACACTCTACAGCTCCGGAATGTCATGCTCTTCAGCCTCCTCCTCCTCCTGCGCATCCTCATCCACTGTGCCCTCCACACCAGTCACAAGCTGGAAGCACTGCAGCACTGCCTCGGCGAAGCGGCAACAGGCTGTGCTGAAGCTAATCTGCATAGGTGACAAACCCCACAATGCAGAAGAGCTGTGGACAGCTCTGAAACAGCAGGCAGATCACTGGCTCACACCTCTGAACCTAAAGCCAGGAAAGGTCGTGTGTGACAATGGCCGGAACCTGGTGGCGGCTTTGAGGCGAGGCCAGCTGACACATGTTCCATGCGTGGCCCATGTGCTCAACCTCGTGGTTCAGCGGTTTACAAAGTCATACCCAGAGCTGTCTGATCTACTGGTAAAAGTTCGCCGCCTGTCTGCACATTTTCGAAAGTCACCTACTGCTTCAGCCGGCCTTGCCGGCTTTCAGCGCCGTTTGCATCTTCCGGCTCACAGACTGGTGTGTGATGTCCCCACGCGTTGGAATTCAACTCTGCACATGTTGGTCAGGATATGTGAGCAGAAGAGGGCAGTTGTTGAGTACCTGCATCACCTAAGCCGTCGGGAAATGGGTCAAACTCCACACATAACACCTGAGGAGTGGAGATGGATGTCAGACCTATGTACCATCCTCCAAAACTTTGAGGACTCCACCAAGATGGTGAGTGGTGATGACGCCATTATTAGCGTCACCATACCGCTACTCTGCCTTCTAAAACGGTCTCTGCTGAAAAACAAACATGATGCATTGCAGGCGGAGCGCGATGAGTTGCAGCAAGAAACAGTAGTGGGTGTGGGTGATAACACACAGCCCAGCCTCGTCTCATCAGAACGTGCAGTGGAGGACTATGACGAGGAGGAGGATGAAGACATGGAGCAACTCTCCGGCCAAATTGAGGATATGACATGCACACCAGTCATATCCTCGGTTCAGCGTGGCTGGCCAGAGGACAGGGTAGATGAGGAGGAGGAGGAGGAGGAGGAGGAGGAGGACAGCATGTTCAGTCATCTTGTTGGTCAGGCTACTGAAGTCCTGGCTGTTAAGAGTCTGGCGCACATGGCTGACTTTATGGTAAGCTGCCTGTCTCGTGACCCTCGCGTTAAGAACATCTTGGCCGACAATCATTACTGGTTGGTAACACTGTTAGACCCACGCTACAAGGAGAACTTTTTGTCTCTTATTCCCGTGGAGGAGAGGTCAACCAAAATGCAGCAGTTTCGGAAGGCCATACTCACGGAAGTAGGCAAAGCATTCCCCTCACAAAACGCTAGCGGCATAGGTCATGAATCAGTGGACAACCGAGGCGTACAGCCGAGAGAGGCACAAGTCCAATCCGCCAGAGGTAGGGGAACAGTCTTTAAGATGTGGGACAGTTTTCTCAGCCCCTCACGTACCACAGCCCCTGAGGTGCGGGGTAGTGCAACAAGAAATCCTAAGTTTGCCCAGATGCTGAAGGAGTACCTTGCAGATCGAACAACAGTACTCCGACATTCCTCTGTGACTTATAATTATTGGGTATCCAAGCTGGACACGTGGCATGAATTGGCTCTCTACGCCTTGGAAGTCCTGGCCTGCCCTGCTGCTAGCGTTTTGTCAGAGCGTGTTTTTAGTGCCGCAGGTGGAATCATTACAGATAAACGCACCCGCCTGTCAACTGAAAATGCTGACAGGCTGACTCTGATCAAGATGAACAAGGGTTGGATTGGGCCAGACTTCACCACACCACCAGCAAATGAGAGCGGAATTTAAAGTTTGCCATGTACCTCCACTCACCCATGGGTACACACTTCTGGACTTTGGATAATCGCTGGACTCCTCCTCCTTCTCCTCATGCGCCACCATGATGATGACCGTTACAAATTGCAATACTTAGGCCTTTGTTTCAGGTATACCCCCAGTGGTAAATTTTTTCGCCCATTCTTTGCAGAATGGACATTACAACGACAGGAGACCCGCTCCTTTGCAATGGGAACAATGTTTTGAGGCCCTCATGCACGTCTCTACCCAGGGACAACGTGGAGCCTCCCAATTTTTGGCTGCCCTGCCTAAGGGCTATACTATAATACACCCACTTCCTTAAAATGGACACTTAATGTTTTGAGGCCCTCATGCACGTCTCTACCCAGGGACAACGTGGAGCCTCCCAATTTTTGGCTGCCCTGCCTAAGGGCTATACTATAATACACCCACTTCCTTAAAATGGACACTTAATGTTTTGAGGCCCTCATGCACGTCTCTACCCAGGGACAACGTGGAGCCTCCCAATTTTTGGCTGCCCTGCCTAAGGGCTATACTATAATACACCCACTTCCTTAAAATGGACACTTAATGTTTTGAGGCCCTCATGCACGTCTCTACCCAGGGACAACGTGGAGCCTCCCAATTTTTGGCTGCCCTGCCTAAGGGCTATACTATAATACACCCACTTCCTTAAAATGGACACTTAATGTTTTGAGGCCCTCATGCACGTCTCTACCCAGGGACAACGTGGAGCCTCCCAATTTTTGGCTGCCCTGCCTAAGGGCTATACTATAATACACCCACTTCCTTAAAATGGACACTTAATGTTTTGAGGCCCTCATGCACGTCTCTACCCAGGGACAACGTGGAGCCTCCCAATTTTTGGCTGCCCTGCCTAAGGGCTATACTATAATACACCCACTTCCTTAAAATGGACACTTAATGTTTTGAGGCCCTCATGCACGTCTCTACCCAGGGACAACGTGGAGCCTCCCAATTTTTGGCTGCCCTGCCTAAGGGCTATACTATAATACACCCACTTCCTTAAAATGGACACTTAATGTTTTGAGGCCCTCATGCACGTCTCTACCCAGGGACAACGTGGAGCCTCCCAATTTTTGGCTGCCCTGCCTAAGGGCTATACTATAATACACCCACTTCCTTAAAATGGACACTTAATGTTTTGAGGCCCTCATGCACGTCTCTACCCAGGGACAACGTGGAGCCTCCCAATTTTTGGCTGCCCTGCCTAAGGGCTATACTATAATACACCCACTTCCTTAAAATGGACACTTAATGTTTTGAGGCCCTCATGCACGTCTCTACCCAGGGACAACGTGGAGCCTCCCAATTTTTGGCTGCCCTGCCTAAGGGCTATACTATAATACACCCACTTCCTTAAAATGGACACTTAATGTTTTGAGGCCCTCATGCACGTCTCTACCCAGGGACAACGTGGAGCCTCCCAATTTTTGGCTGCCCTGCCTAAGGGCTATACTATAATACACCCACTTCCTTAAAATGGACACTTAATGTTTTGAGGCCCTCATGCACGTCTCTACCCAGGGACAACGTGGAGCCTCCCAATTTTTGGCTGCCCTGCCTAAGGGCTATACTATAATACACCTACTTCCTTAAAATGGACACTTAATGTTTTGAGGCCCTCATGCACGTCTCTACCCAGGGACAACGTGGAGCCTCCCAATTTTTGGCTGCCCTGCCTAAGGGCTATACTATAATACACCCACTTCCTTAAAATGGACACTTAATGTTTTGAGGCCCTCATGCACGTCTCTACCCAGGGACAACGTGGAGCCTCCCAATTTTTGGCTGCCCTGCCTAAGGGCTATACTATAATACACCCACTTCCTTAAAATGGACACTTAATGTTTTGAGGCCCTCATGCACGTCTCTACCCAGGGACAACGTGGAGCCTCCCAATTTTTGGCTGCCCTGCCTAAGGGCTATACTATAATACACCCACTTCCTTAAAATGGACACTTAATGTTTTGAGGCCCTCATGCACGTCTCTACCCAGGGACAACGTGGAGCCTCCCAATTTTTGGCTGCCCTGCCTAAGGGCTATACTATAATACACCCACTTCCTTAAAATGGACACTTAATGTTTTGAGGCCCTCATGCACGTCTCTACCCAGGGACAACGTGGAGCCTCCCAATTTTTGGCTGCCCTGCCTAAGGGCTATACTATAATACACCCACTTCCTTAAAATGGACACTTAATGTTTTGAGGCCCTCATGCACGTCTCTACCCAGGGACAATGTGGAGCCTCCCAATTTTTGGCTGCCCTGGCAAAGGGCTATACTGAAATAGACCCACTTCCTTACAATGGGCACTTCAGGTTTAAAGGCCCTCATGCACGTCTCTACCCAGGGACAACGTGGAGCCTCCCAATTTTTGGCTGCCCTGCCTAAGGGCTATACTACAATAGACCCACTTCCTTCCAATGGGCACTTCAGGTTTACAGGCCCTCATGCACGTCTGTATGCAGGGGCATTGGTGAACCTCACAATTTTGGACTGCCCTGGCAAAGGAAAATACTACAAAGACTCACTTCCTCAAAATGGGCACATTAGACTCAAGAGGCCTTCATGTACGTCTCTTCTCAGGGACATCGGAGTGCCACACAATGTTTTCACGTAAAATCTTTCATGTATTAATCTCAAAAAGTAACATACACCAGCTCTATCTCACTATTGGGTGTGTGCCCTTAACATTTCCGCCATGAAAAATCATTTTGGGGTCATTTTGGAAGGTTTTCTGGTGAGTCCGTAAAAATGGCGTAAAACGCGGACAAAATTGTTCACAGCTGTGACTTTTCAGTGATAAATGCTTCAAGGGGTCTTCCCCATGCTGTTGCCATGTCATTTGAGCACTCTTCTGAGACTTTTGTGACATTTTTAGGGTTTCTCCATGCTGCCGGGGGGTCATTTCACAAAAATACTCGGGTCTCCCATAGGATAACATTGGGCTCGTTGCTCGGCCCGAGTACACGAGTATCTTGGGATGCTCGGCCCGAGCTTCGAGCACCCGAGCTTTTTAGTACTCGCTCATCACTAATAAGGAAACCCGAGGCAGATGGAGGGGAAGTAGCAGGGTTGAAAATCCTACCCACAGTCTGGCTCCACAATCGCACCCTAATGCACCAAAAGCTTTTTGCACCGAAACTTAAAATGTGGATTAAAGTACAACTAGGATGCAGATTTCTTCACTAAAGGTATCTGTGATGCCCTGGCCTATCAGGTCGTCACAGGGTATTGTGCAATCTGCCCTTCTGCACAATATCCACCCTCCTTGGTTACGGATCCTGGTCCTTTGGTGTTGCTAACAGCTTAGCCAATCGAAATCCTAGGAACACTTCCCACTTTTACCTATCAGACACACCATTGGGGGCCTGAAGGGAATAGGGCCGCCCACATGGGGGGTTGGTGAGGAGAAAGTGAGAACAGTGACAGTTGAGTTGAGAGAGTTGAGTAGAGTGGAGTAAAGAGAGTGGGGAGAGAAGGTGAGGTGGCTCTCGTGAGCTCCTGTATACTAGGTGGCAGACGTTGGTCTGGGCCCAGTAGGAGCTGGAACCCGGTCACAGGGGACAGTGTCAAGGGGCACGGACTGCCGAGGAGGGCAGCCGGTGGCCTTGAGCTATCACCGGGCAGGGGCCAGGGCGCGACGGGGTACGTGGACCCCAGGCCGGAAAGTAGCTTCACGTGTTCCGGTAATTTACCCTATGGGGGTGAAGACTTCAAGTGTCAGCCCCAACCCGCTCCAAAATCGGGGTACTAGCGCACCGATGGGATAGGACTTTCACACTACAGTCCAAAGAAATCCTACGCGTGAACCATGAGAGCAAGCTCACTCTATTAGCCATACGGGTGAGTGGAACCTGAAGAGTTTTATACCCACGGGTCCAACAGAGAAGAGGGTGCCAGGGACAGGGCCACAGACTAACGGCAACACCAAGGGCATGGAGTCAGGCGTGCTCCCCGCAGGCTGCAGGGGTGCTCAAAATTATGGTTTACAAGCTTTCGGTGTAAATAATTTTGGGACTGAGGGAGTACATTGGAAGATCCCTGTTCCTATTCCCCACGGCACCCAACTACCATCCTAACCATCAAAGGTCCCTCGGGACACCAACCCGCTACCCACAGAGAGGTTAAACATCAGGCTGCCATACCATCGTTACCGGGCTTCCTAATGGCAGCAGTGGTCCCTTACATTACCACGCACCGTGGGTGGCGTCACGAACTTTTCAAAAATCGAGTGGCCGCGCGACCCCCGGGTCTGGAAACCCCTCGAGCAACCGCAAATCCGGATCCAAGCGGCAGCAGCTCGGCTGCTTGCCCGGGGGCGGTACATATACTTAAATCTGTATAACAGCGCCATTATAGCCATGCTTACTTACTTTAACATGCTGAATTGTGATGACAGGTTCTCTTTAATGATGGAGCAAAGTAAAGTGCGGATGCCTGATTCATTAACAGAGAACACCATTTAATGAATCATGTAGGACACCCAATGGCATATGTCTCCTTGTGCAACCCACCACAGTTCAGTCATAAGCTGCAGTAAAATTTGTGGTGAAAGGTACACTAACACTCACCACAAAGTTGACTAGAGCAGTTTCCCATGCCCTGTCCCATGCCAGCTTTGTATACTTTATTGGAACTGGGCAAAAAAGCCAAAACTTACAATCTTTTTCTGTTACATTACATTGCACAAATATTTGCCTACTTTTCAAAGCTTTTAATGACACTTTTCTGGCATAAAACCTTTAATGAATTTGGGCCATTGACTTTTGAGTGTTGTATACCTGCTCAATGACTTGTGAAGACTAGAGATGAGCGAACCGGTCCAGGTTCGGCTCGAGGTCGGCTCGCCGAACGGGGGTCCTGTTCGAGTTCGGTTCGTCGAACGTTCGACGAACCGAACTCGAACGTATAGGCTATAATGGGAGGCAATCACAAACACATAAAAATGCATTATAAATGTACACAAACAGTTAATAAACATTGCCATAACACTTACCGGTCCTCGCGATCCCTTCTGCACTCTGTCTCCTGCCGCTATTCCATCCGATGATCGCTGAATCCTCCCGGTGACCTGCACTGCCAGCAGAGATGCAGGACCTATCGTGACGTCAAAATAGCCATGTGACCAGTCACGTGGCTATTATCTCATTGGCTACAGACTGGTCACATGACTATGACACGTCATGTAGGACCTGCGAGTGCATCTCTCCGGTACACGGTGCACATATGTGTATCGCCGTGTACCGGCGACATGCTCTAGCACACGGTCGACTCCCCGTTCCTGACACAGCCGGTCATTAACGGAGATCACCGTTGCCATAGCAACGCAGTTAGCGGTGACGTCACCGCTAACCGCGGCTCCGAGAGCACCGTTGCTATGGTAACGCGTCTGTCAGCGTTACCGCTGTTACCGCTGACAGCCAGCACTGATCACTCACGGAGTGAAGGCTGCATGCTGCTTCCCAATTGTAGTGAGGATTGTAGTGAGGATGAGGTTCCCCAGCCCCAAGTGATGAGCTGTGAATCTCATCCTCACTACAATCGTCACTACTACTACACTAGTGAGGATTGTAGTGAGGATGAGGTTCCCCAGCCCCAAGTGATGGACTGGTGCACCTCATCCTCACTACAATCGTCACTACTACTACACTAGAAAGAAAGAAGACAGAAGAGCAGGATCGTGGAGGGCTGACAGGGGGTAATAAAGATGGAGTCTCTAATGTGTCTGTGTATTTATTTCTATTAAAGTATTTTTTCTGTGTGGTGTTTTTTTTAACCCCTTATTGGAGATTCTTAATGGCCGGGTCAAACGTGCCTGACATTAAGAATCTCTGGCTTAATACTGGCTAGTAAAACAAAGCCAGTATTAACTCATGATTACCCAACAAGTCACCCGGCTCCAGGGCTGTTGGAAGAGTTGGATACAGCGCCAGATGATGGCGCTTCTATGAGAACGCCATTTTCTGGGACGGCTGCGGACTGAAATACACAGCAGAGGCGCCCAGAAACCTCGGGCTAACCTGTGCTGCGGATTCCAATCCCCAGCTGCCTAGTTGTACCCGGCTGGACACAAAAATGGGGCGAAGCCCACGTCATTTGTTTTTTAATTATTTCATGAAATAAGTGAAATAATTAAAAAAAACGGGCTTCCCTATATTTTTGGTTCCCAGCCGGGTACAAATAGGCAACTGGGGGTTGGAGGCAGCCCGTGGCTGCCTGCTGTACCTGGCTAGCATACAAAAATATGGCGAAGCCCACGTCATTTTTTTGGTGGGCAAAAAAATTCTGCATACAGTCCTGGATGCATACAGTCCTGGCTGAGCCTTGTAGTTCTGCAGCTGCTGTCTGCTCTTCTCCATACAGATAGACAGCAGCTGCAGAACTACAAGGCTCAGCATACTCCATCCAGGACTGTATGCAGAAGTTTTTTGCCCCCTGAAAAAATTATGTGGGCTTCGCCATATTTTTGTATGCTAGCCAGGTACAGCAGGCAGGTACGGCTGCCCCCAACCCCCAGTTGCCTATTTGTACCCGGCTGGGAACCAAAAATAAAGGGAAGCCCTTTTTTATTATTTCATGAATTTCATGAAATAATTAGAAAACAAATGACGTAGGCTTCGCCCCATTTTTGTGTCCAGCCAGGTACAACTAGGCAGCTGGGGATTGGAATCCGCAGCACAGGTTGGCCTGAGCTTTCTGGGCCCCACTGCTGCGAATTGCAGTCTGCAGCGGCCTCAGAAAATGGCATTTTCATAGAAGCGCCATATTCTGGCGCTGTATCCAACTCTTCCAGCACCTGCCTGCTATACCTGGCTAGCATACAAAAATATGGCGAAGCTCACGTCCTTTTTTTGTAGTTTTTTGACAAAAAAAATAAAAAATGCTTTCCTGGATTTTCCATTGCCAGTGAAGGTAACACCAAGCAGTGGGGGTTAGCAGCCAGGAGCTGCTTGGATTACCCTTAGCTAGCAATACAAAAAATGCAGCGGGAGCCCATATATATTTTTTTTAATTATTTATTTAAATAACTAAAAATAAAATGGGCTTCCCTGTATTTTGATTGCTGGACATCACAGTGCTGTAAAAATAAATCTTTAAAAAAATGACGTAGCGCTCCGCAGTATTTTTGATTCTCAGCGCAGATAAAGCAGACAGCTATGGGTTGCCACCCCCATCTGCCTGCCGTTACCTTGGTTGGCAATCAAAATACAGGGAAGCCCATTAATTTTTTCTATTTAAAAAATAGTTAAAAAAAAAATGACGTTGGGTCCCCCCATTTTTGATAGCCAGCTAGGGTAAAGCAGATGGCTGTAGCCTGAAAACCACAGCTGGCAGCTTTACCGTGGTTGGGGATCCAATGTGGAGGTCCCCTCAGGCTCTTTTTTATAATTATTGTATAAATATTAATAATTACACAATAAAAGTAGGGTCCCCCCCAAATTGGATCACCAGCCAAGGTAAAGCGGACAGCTGTGGTCTGGTATTCTCAGGGTGGGAAGGGCCATAGTTATTGGGCCTTCACAGCCTAAAAATAGCAGGCCGCAGGCACCCCAGACGTGGCGCATCCACTAGATGCGCCAATCCTGGCGCTTCACCCCAGCTCATCCCGTGCCCTGGTGCAGTGGCAAACGGGGTAATAAATCGGGTTGATACTAGCTGTAAAGTAACCTGAGATCAAGCCCAGCAGTTTGTGATGTCATGGCGTCTATTAGATACTCAACATCATAAACTGTCAGTACTAACAAAAAAAAAAAATCGACAAAAGAAATTTATTTGAAAAAACAGTCCCCAAAACATTTCCTCTTTCACCAATTTATTGTAAGAAAAAAAATAAAGGGGTCCCACGACGACTCTGGACCGTCTAGAATATGGGGGGGAGACACTCAGGGAACGTATCCCCCATTTTCTAGGAGTGCGGACCCTTCATGTGAGGAGTGTGGGTGCAATGAATCTGCACTCACTCTTCTCGGGTCCACAGCAGCAGAGTCCATGTCGTAATGGCTGCTACCAAAGCTGCAATGCCCTGCTCATGAGGTAAGGGCATGCCTAATCAGGAGAACTACTGTAGAGGAAGCTCTGCTCACTGGTATATAGGTGCTCAGAGGTAATAATAGATAAAATTAGTGAGTAACCTCGGCACTCTAAATCTCCCAGACTAAGTCAGTAAGTCCCAACGGATAGTAATGCAAAATCACTCTTTATTGGTCCGTATTAAGAAAAAAACATTTTTCATAAGCATATATGTTTTTGTCCAAAACAAGTTACAAATGACGTTTCGGCCTGAGCCTTCGTCAGATTGGACTTATCTGCATGTAATTATGAAAAATGACAATAATCAGTATCACATAAGAGTGAGAGAACAATAACATAAACTCGAACAATGTAGAGGTACAATTGGGATGCAGCAAAAAAATTGCAACACAGCAAGAAATGAAACACATGATACAAATGTCATAATACAGTACAAGGACAATATAGTAATGACAAATATGGGGTCAGAGTAGACTTAGACAGCTCTGGTACGAAAGAGATGTCAATCATAAAGTAACATGTGCAATAGGTGTAGAGCTACAGTGTGCATGGCAGAGCTAATGGGTAGACCGACCATAGAAAAAGTGGAGAAAAAATGGAGAAAAAAGTGGAGAAAAAGTGGAGAAAAAGTGGAGAAAAAGTGGAGAAAAAGTGGAGAAAAAGTGGAGAAAAAAATGGAGAAAAAGTGGAGAAAAAGTGGAGAAAAAGTGGAGAATAAGTGGAGAATAAGTGGAGAAAAAAATTCTCCACTTTTTCTCCATTTTTTTCTCCACTTTTTCTCCATTTTTTTCTCCACTTTTTCTCCATTTTTTTTCTCCACTTTTTCTCCACTTTTTCTCCACTTTTTCTCCACTTTTTCTCCATTTTTTTCTCCACTTTTTCTCCACTTTTTCTCCACTTTTTCTTTCTTTCTTATGGAGAAAAAGTGGAGAAAAAGTGGAGAAGAAAATGGAGAAAAAGTGGAGAAAAAGTGGAGAAAAAGTGGAGAAAAAAAATGGAGAAAAAGTGGAGAAAAAGTGGAGAAAAAAAATGGAGAAAAAGTGGAGAAAAAGTGGAGAAAAAAAATGGAGAAAAAGTGGAGAAAAAGTGGAGAATAAGTGGAGAAAAAGTGGAGAAAAAAATTCTCCACTTTTTTTCCATTTTTTTCTCAACTTTTTCTCCACTTATTCTCCACTTTTTCTCCACTTTTTCTCCACTTATTCTCCACTTATTCTCCACTTATTCTCCACTTTTTCTCCACTTTTTCTCCACTTTTTCTCCACTTTTTCTCCACTTATTCTCCACTTTTTCTCCACTTTTTCTCCACTTTTTCTCCACTTATTCTCCACTTTTTCTTCACTTATTCTCCACTTTTTCTCCATAAGTGGAGAATAAGTGGAGAATAAGTGGAGAATAAGTGGAGAATAAGTGGAGAATAAGTGGAGAACAAAATTCTCCACTTTTTTTCCATTTTTTTCTCCACTTTTTCTCCACTTATTCTCCACTTTTTCTCCATTTTTTTTCTCCACTTTTTCTCCACTTTTTCTCCACTTTTTCTCCACTTTTTCTCCACTTTTTCTCCATTTTTTTCTCCACTTTTTCTCCACTTTTTCTCCATAAGTGGAGAAAAAGTGGAGAAGAAAATGGAGAAAAAGTGGAGGAAAAAGTGGAGGAAAAAGTGGAGGAAAAAGTGGAGGAAAAAGTGGAGGAAAAAGTGGAGGAAAAATGTAGAAAAAGTGGAGCACCCTTTGGTGCCTTTCATGTGGCACTAAGGGGTGCTTTGCTTTGTATTTAGCCAAAAAAATGAAAAAAAAATGACGTAGGGTTCCCCCTAGTTTTGTAGCCAGCTAGGGTAAAGCAGACGGCTGCAGCCTGCAGACCACAGCTGGCAACCTCACCTTGGCTGGTAATCCAAAACTGAGGGCACCCCACGCTGTTATTTTTAATTAAATAAATAATTTAAAAAAAAAAACACGTAGGGGTCCCCCAAAATTGGATCACCAGCCAAGGTAAAGCAGACAGCTGGGGCCTGATATTCTCAGACTAGGGAGGTCCATGGTTATTGGACTCTCCCCAGCCTAAAAATAGCAGGCCGCAGCCGCCCCAGAAGTGGCGCATCCATTAGATGCGCCAATCCTGGTGCTTCGCCCCAGCTCATCCCGCGCCCTGGTGCGGTGGCAAACGGGGTAATATATGGGGTTAATACCAGATGTGTAATGTCACCTGGCATCAAGCCCTGGGGTTGGTGAGGTCAGGCGTCTATCAGATACCCGACATCACCAACCCAGTCAGTAATAAAAAAAAATAGACGACAAACACATTTTTATTTGAAAAAACACTCCCCAAAACATTCCCTCTTTAACCAATTTATTAGAATGAAAAACAAATCCAGGTCTGGTGTAATCCAAGGGGTTGCCATGACGATCCACACTGTCTCAGTCAATGAAGAGCAGGATGTTCCCCATTGGCTGGGAGAGCAATGCAGTGACCTGAGCTAACATCAATGGGTCAGCCCAGGTCACTGCAGGGGATGATAAGTGCTGCTGTCAGCGAGGTACATTACCTGCGCTGATCTCCAGCACACTGACAGCCCCTGTCACTGAGTTCAATGACCGGCGGCTTCACACCAAGTATCGCGAGAGGTCCGTGACGTCACCGCTAGTCAGTCTCGGTTCGGAAGCGAGAGGTGATGTGACAAGCGGCGGCCATGGAGGACAGTGACAGCGCTGAGGTCGGGATGGCGGGACTTCATCACCGCAGGTAAGCCGAGCGGGGGTGTGTGTGTGTGTGTGTGTGTGAGTGTGTGTGTGTGTGTGTGTGTGTGTGTGTACATGCCGCGGGCAGGAGGGGGCGGAGCGAGCTGAGCGGGGAAGTGCACGTAACTAAGATAAACATCGGGTTACTAACCAAAGTGCTTTGGTTGGATACCCGATGTTTATCTTGGTTACCAGCTTCTGGCAGGCTGCCAGCGATGGCTCCTGCACACTGTAGCTGTAAAAAGCCCTGCTTTTTGCTGCTATAACCGTTCTCGAACGTATCTAGAACTATCAAGCTTTTGCAAAAAGCTCGAGTTCTAGTTCGATCTCGAACAGCCCCCAAAATCACTCGAGCTTAGAACTGGAGAACCTCGAACCGCGAACCGCGCTCAACTCTAGTGAAGACTCGTCACTGTATATTGAGGGGAATCATGGAAGATGAGATGAGCCTTCCCTATTACTGACTATCAAAGGTGTAATCCTGTTCTTTTGTTCTCAGATATATAATGGAGGGGGTATTGTTTATTGCTATACAACCCTATAATATTATTTACTATTACCTAATATGTAAGAAATGATAACATTATATAATAATGTCAGATAAGTACTAATTTTACAACTTTACATTAATTTAAAATCAATTTAACGTGTAACATAGGCATAAAAAATTCAGTAAATAATCTGGATTCCCTGTATTTCGATGTGTCCTTCATTGAGGTGATGAGACACAATAACTGTTGTAGCTGCAGGTGAACTATCACCTTAATATTGTTAAGCCCAAGGTGTCTTATGAAATACAATACCTTATTTGTGAAAAATAAAGTAGGATTTGAACACTGGAAACTGCTAGGCTCTGTAGCTGTGTTAATTTGTCCTTTGGCACCAACATATTATCTTTCACAAATCTTAACTTGATTTTTCTTTTTACCCTTCCAGGACTCATAGAATGTGCCCTTCAATTTCCAACTCCTTACTGGTACTGGGACACAGTAATGAAAATCTGCGTCTTTATTTTTGCATTCATCATTCCTGTGTTTATTATAACAATTTGTTACACCCTAATGATCCTGCGGTTAAAGAGTGTTCGTCTTCTCTCTGGATCTCGGGAAAAAGACAGAAACCTCCGACGTATAACAAGACTGGTGCTGGTTGTTGTAGCTGTATTTATCATATGCTGGACCCCAATTCACATTTTTGTGTTGGTTGAAACACTTGTAGATGTACCTCAAGGCATTGCTGTGAGCTCTATCTATTATTTCTGCATTGCTTTGGGCTACACTAATAGCAGCTTAAATCCAATCCTGTATGCATTCCTTGATGAAAACTTCAAAAGATGTTTCAAAGACTTTTGTTTTCCATCAAAACTAAGATTAGATCGGCAAGGAAACAGCAGAGTCGGAAACACTGTCAATGATCCAGCCTACACACGAGATGGTGAGCGGACTACCAAGCCAGTATGACTAGCAGTGGAGATGACTTCATATGCTCCTCAAGGAAGTGGTGGGACAAATGAACTGGGGCTCACTCAGATAACTTCTGCACTTTGATGATATTTTGGAATTTTGAAAGAGAAATTTTAGTAGATTCGTGGCAGAACTTTCCTAGGAAACTTATGAATCCATTGTCACTTAACACATCAGCATATTCAGGGTGTGTTATATTCACTGTAATATATGAGTACACATATGATCTTATAGATTTAAGTAAATATATGTATATAGTTGTTAACTGTGTATGAATTCTGATTGTTTAGTTCAACCAAAATGAAAGTAAAATGTATTTTTACTAAATATTGTAAATGCTAAAATGTGATATTCGATACTGGAGTGTTGTTGCACATTGTTCTCCATTTTCATTCATGAAATGTAGACCAAACACTATTCACAGTGTTCTGGTATGCTGCTGAACAATACTTGATCATGTACACATTGTATATAAGTAAATACATACATCTGGTGAAATAAAATATGATGTCAATCTAAACAATACCCATTTAGCAAGTTAGATTATGCAAAATAATTATTATAGTTTTGTATTAATAGTAGGTTTGTATTTGTAGCTCTTTGGAGAATTTTTAAGTATATTTTCTAATATTCTTTTCATGTGTTATCCTCTTAAAAGATACATATGACACCTGTATAAAGATTTAGCATCCTTTATAGTTTTTTTAAGTTTCAGATCTGCTAGTAAACCTGTTAAAGGGGTTGTCCACTACTAGGACAACCCCTTCCGATTCCACATGTTTTCCCCATGTAAAATAATGAAGCTTATACTCACCTCCCATAAAGGTGCCATTCCAATAGTGCTGCAGCTCTCGGTGTTGGGACTCACGTGGTGTTGTATTGTCACGCGATCCCGGCATCCAATCAGCACTGGCTTCCTACTCCCCACCTTTCTACTCCCCACCTCCCCGACCGAACGAGATAATCAGTAGGAAGTGAGTGCAGCAGCTGCATTTACTTCCTGTCGATTGTTCGTTTGGTCTGAAGGCAAAGAGAAGGAAGCCATCACTGATTGGACTCGGGACTTGCATTTTGTCACAACCTCACGTGAGCCAAAGCACCGATTAAATGACGCCGGTATGAGAGGTGAGTATAGGCTTTATTATTTTACCTGGGGGAAACATGTGGAATCAGAAGTGCTTGTCCTATGAGTGGACAACTCCCTTAACCTTTAAAGTTCATGGACACAGAAACCTCAAAATTGCAAACCTGATGTAAATAGCAGAGGTGTATTTATCTCCATAGAAATATTTATAGAATTCCTTTAATAGTAAGGAATAGGATAAACAAAGGTAAGTGACAAATCAAGATGTTTCTTTGCAAAAGTACCTTGCCTTAGAAGTGTTATAGATCATAGGTTGAAGCGTGGGAGAAAAACTATTTTTGAAAAGTTATTGATCTAAATAAAATGATACCAAGTTGAGAATAAACCGAACAGCGGACATTGCAACCTTCTGTTAAATTAAACCAATGCTTTGGCAATGAACTTTTGTTTCCACTGTTGAATGACATTAACAAGAGTACGCTATGGCAAAAAAAACATTTGATGGTTCAATATTAGAAGGGATATTGTTACTGAATTGTTAAACCTTCAAATCGTTTTCCAGTAAATAAAAGCTCGTCATCACTAAAGTAAATTCTTTCTGTATCATTCACTTTTTTCAAGATTGAGAAAATTGTTTCACTGAATGGAAATGTTGTTTGAAAACCAAATCATACAGTTGTTGATTTTATAAAATGTCAAGCGGCAGTGCGTCAAATAGCACTTAATAAAAAGCCATATTTATGAAACTAGTTAGGACCATATATATTTGGACACTGACAAATTTTATAAGTTATAGTTATATAATGGACATGGACATAAAGTCCTGACTTTTAGCTTTCATTTGAGGGTATCACAAATTTAGTGAAGGGTTTAGGAGTTTCAGCTCCTTTACATGTACCACTCTAGTTTTAAAGGGCCCAAAAGTAATTGGACAATTGACTCAAAAGCTGTTTCATGGGCTGGTGTGGGCAATTCCTTTATTTCATTCTCAATTAAGCATATAAAAGACCTGGAGTTGACTTGAGGTGTGATGCTTACATTTTGAAGTTTTTGTTAAGAAGTAAACATGCCATCAAAGGAGCTTTCTATGCAGGTGAAACAAGCGATCCTTCATCTGCAAAAACAGAGAAAAACATCCGTGAATTTATTACAATACTAGGAGTGGCTAAATCTACAGTTTGGTACATCCTGAGAAAGAAAGAAATCACTGGTAACCTTAACAATGTAAAAATACCTGGATGCCCACAGAAGACAACAGTAGTGGATGATTGTAGAATATTTATCATGGTAAAAGAGAAACCCCTTCACAACATCCAAGCAAGTGAACAACACTCTCCAGGATGTAGGTGTATCAAGATCCAAATCTACCATAAATGGAAGACTGCATGAAACAGAGGGTTCACTTCATGGTACAAGCCACTCAAAGTTTCAAGAATACGAAGGCTAGATTGGACTTTGCAAAAAAAAAAATCTTAAAACAACAGCACAGTTCTGGAAAAACATTCTTTGGACAGATGAAACCAAAATCAACCTGTAAGCATGGGAATTTCCCAGTCACTAGGACAATCACCTGGGAGGCGGGTCCCACTTGGGGTAGAAGTAGGAGCAACCATCAGTCAGTCTTCCCGGGACAACAGTTGTGGTGACACAACACCACCATCTTCTTTTCATCTTTTTCTTTCATGGGGCCTAGGCTTGGAGCGGAACGCTCAGCCCGGGTTCCTCACTACTGGAGGGGCAACTCTTACAAAGAACATTTGGTCGATGGGGCCCATCACAGCAGTGACCAGTGCTACTGCGGCAGGGACTAGGTTACTTAAAGAACTATGTAAAGACACCTGGAACTGCAGCAGCCAACTCTGACTCATATTACCAGCGCCAATGGCCCCCGCCACTACTACTACTCCCGTCATCATCCTCCCCGGGGCCCGCTCCACCTGTGGGAAGCAACACCATCTCTGCTGCTATTACCATCTGCCTCAGAGGACAGTGACAGCAGCGGCAGCTAATCACTGGCCGCATCTCACTAGTGGCATCATGACAAACATCATCTATCCCTACCTCCTATCCCCCCATTTATTGGGGACACCTCGGGGCATGAAACCGAGCAGGCCATCCGTGATATCCGTGGACTCGACATCACCCGGCCTGGTGATGAGTAAGGTTAACCCCATGTTCCCTGGTAGCCACATACAGTGCCTACAAGTAGTATTCAACCCCCTGCAGATTTAGCAGGTTTGATAAGATGCAAATAAGTTAGAGCCTGCAAACTTCAAACAAGAGCAGGATTTATTAACAGATGCATAAATCTTACAAACCAACAAGTTATGTTGCTCAGTTAAATTCTAATAAATTTTCAACATAAAAGTGTGGGTCAATTTTTATTCAACCCCTAGGTTTAATATTTTGTGGAATAACCCTTGTTTGCAATTACAGCTAATAATCGTCTTTTATAAGACCTGATCAGGCCGGCACAGGTCTCTGGAGTTATCTTGGCCCACTCCTCCATGCAGATCTTCTCCAAGTTATCTAGGTTCTTTGGGTGTCTCATGTGGACTTTAATCTTGAGCTCCTTCCACAAGTTTTCAATTGGGTTAAGGTCAGGAGACTGACTAGGCCACTGCAACACCTTGATTTTTTCCCTCTTGAACCAGGCCTTGGTTTCTTGGCTGTGTGCTTTGGGTCGTTGTCTTGTTGGAAGATGAAATGACGACCCATCTTAAGATCCTTGATGGAGGAGCGGAGGTTCTTGGCCAAAATCTCCAGGTAGTCCATGCTATCCATCTTCCCATGGATGTGGACCAGATGGCCAGGCCCCTTCGCTGAGAAACAGCCCCACAGCATGATGCTGCCACCACCATGCTTGACTGTAGGGATGGTATTCTTGGGGTCGTATGCAGTGCCATCTAGTCTCCAAACGTCACGTGTGTGGTTGGCACCAAAGATCTCAATCTTGGTCTCATCAGACCAGAGAACCTTGAATCAGTCTGTCTCAGAGTCCTCCAAGTGATCATGAGCAAACTGTAGACGAGCCTTGACATGACGCTTTGAAAGTAAAGGTACGTTACGGGCTCATCTGGAACGGAGACCATTGCGGTGGAGTACGTTACTTATGGTATTGACTGAAACCAATGTCCCCACTGCCATGAGATCTTCCCGGAGCTCCTTCCTTGTTGTCCTTGGGTTAGCCTTGACTCTTTGGACAAGCCTGGCCTCGGCACAGGTGGAAACTTTCAAAGCCTGTCCAGACCGTGGAAGGTTAACAGTAGTTCCATAAGCCTTCCACTTCCGGATGATGCTCCCAACAGTGGAGACAGGTAGGCCCAACTCCTTGGAAAGAATTTTGTACCCCTTGCCAGCCTTGTGACCCTCCACGATCTTGTCTCTGATGGCCTTGGAATGCTCCTTTGTCTTTCCCATGTTGACCAAGTATGAGTGCCGTTCACAAGTTTGGGGAGGGTCTTAATTAGTCAGAAAAGGCTGGAAAAAGAGATAATTAATCCAAACATGTGAAGCTCATTGTTCTTTGTGCCTGAAATACTTCTTAATACTTTAGGGGAACCAAACAGAATTCTGGTGGTTTGAGGGGTTGAATAATAAATGACCCTCTGAATAAACTTTTCACCATTTAAAAAAAAAAAAAAAAAAAGAAATAAATTCTTTTTTGCTGCAGTACATTTCACACTTCCAGGCTGATCTACAGTCCAAATGTCACAATGCCAAGTTAATTCCGAATGTGTAAACCTGCTAAATCTGCAGGGGGTTGAATACTACTTGTAGGCACTGTATATATATATATATATATATATATATATATATATATATATATGTATATATATATCTAGATCTATCTATATATCTTTCAGAAAAAGAAGTATTAATATTTTCTCGCTGGCAATTAGCAAAATGCATAGTGAATGAATAGAAGCAAGATTTAAATCTCATCAATATTTGTTGGTTGCCCTTTGCATTCACCAATTCTTCTGGGGCATGGGAAAGCTGTCAGGTTCCCTTTAAATTGAAGCTTCTGTACATAAATTAGCTGTTTGTATATCTCTGCCTCACTTAAAGTACACTGTGCATCCAGGTGTTTTTACCCTGGCTTTATCAGCGCTCTGCATATGCCCAAGGAGGCAGAGCAGTGATGTAAGACACAGCCAAGCTTGAGTTTTGCAGAGTAGGCGCTAATGGCGGACTGAATCCTATGTCATTGCTTCCTCACTGTGCACCTCAGATCGTCCTGATGAAGCTGGGGTGCCTACAACCGACTTCCTGCACATTGCCTGGGAAAGAAAGATTGACAACTACATGACACACACACACACACACGTCACCATGTGCATCAATGCACATATACATACCTCACAATAGATGCACAAATCATGTATCCGGAAGCACACATACAAATATCAGCACTCACCCACACACACCCACATATCACCACGTGCATACACACACATGCACACAGAGGCAGACAAGCACACGTTGCCAGGCATGTGGAGGCACACTCATACACACATCTCCACTTATGCAGAGGCACACTGATGCACACGTCGCCACCACGCATGCAGAGGCATACTCATACACGTGACACCATGCATGCGAAGGAACACTCATACACACATCTCCACGAATGAGGCTCACTCATACACATGTCGCAATGCATGCAGAGGCACACTCATACATATATTGCTATGCCTGCGAAGGCACACTCATACACACGTCACCATGCATGTGGAGGCACACTCATACACACGTCACCATGCACGCGGAAGCACACTCATACACACAGCCACGCATGTGGAGGCACACTCATACACACATCTCCACGCATGCGGAAGCTCACTCATACACGTGTTGCAATGCATGCAGAGGCACACTCATACACATGTCACAATGCATGCAGAGGCAGACTCATACACACGTCACCATGCACGCGGAAGCACACTCATACACACATAGTCACGCATGTGGAGGCACACTCATACACACATCTCCACGCATGCGGAGGCTCACTCATACACATGTTGCAATACATGCAGAGGCACACTCATACACATGTCGCAATGCATGCAGAGGCACACTCATACATACATCGCTACGAATGCAAAGGCACACTCATACACACATCACCACGCGTGTGGAGGCACACTCATACACACGTCACCACACATGTGGAGGCACACTCATACACACAATGCTGTTAGGTCCTGGTGGTGGATCCTCTGGGCCGAGCAATGGACTCCTCCAGTGAGGCAACCCGGAGCTAACCCCTGTACTGGGACTGTCCGGTCACCCCACCAGAGGGCCTAGATGCACGGTAGCCCGCTGCCCCCAAATCAAGGTCAGCTTCTGCCGTGAACCGGGTTTTCTCGATTGTCACCTGGACAGTCTGTGTGACTGGGTCTGAGGGGGTTCCAGCACCTAGGGTGGCAATTCCCACCAACCCTTGGCCTTGGGGTCTTCTCGGTCTCCCAGGGCAAGAGCAAAGCAGGTGTGTACCGCTTCCACAGTAGAAGCACAGGCCCAGAGCGAGCCGCTCTGCTCGACGTTGCTTAGCTTGTTCCAGACAGTCCACTTGCATAGGTTCGGGAGTATGATCGCAGGATGGCAGTAACGAGGGAACAGTAGATCTCTGCGCAATGGAGGTGTGACAGATTGGTCGCCTCTCCCGGGATACTTCCTTGGTTCGTTCCTGAAAATGTAGATCAATCCGGGTAGCTAGAGAGATCAGTGCATCCAAGGTACGAGGAACGTCGCGACCGGCTAGTTCATCCTTGATACAGCCAGAGAGGCCCTCCCAAAAGGCTGCCGTCAGTGCCTCGTTGTTCCATCCTAGCTCAGAAGCGAGCGTACGGAACTGGATGGCGTACTGACCAACCGTTAGGGTTCCTTGCATTAGCCAGAGGAGCAAAGAGGTAACCGTGGTGGTGCGTCCTGGTTCGTCAAAAGTGCTACGGAAGACCTGAAGGAATTCCGGGATGTCGGTAGTCACTGGGTCCTCATTCTCCCGCAAAGGATTTATCCAGGCCAATGCTTCACCTTCCAGGTGGGACATCACAAAAGCCACCTTTGCTCGGTCAGAGGCAAAGAGGTGTGGAAGCAATTCAAAATGCAGGGAGCATTGATTCAGGAAACCTCTACAGGTCTTGGGGTCCCCAGCATATCGAGGCGGAGCAGCTAGGCGAAGTTTCGACACCGAGGAGGAAACTAATGCGGATGCAGTCGCTGTTTGCGTCGAAGAGGACGCAGCTGTGGTCTGTAACGTATACAAACGGCTGTCCACAGACGTCAGGAAATTCAGTATGCGGGTGAGGGTCTCGTGCTGTCGCACCAGTTCCTGGCGCAGTTCAGACGTTTGTGCTCCGGCGGAATCCATGGCCTGATCAATCTGTTAGGTCCTGGTGGTGGATCCTCTGGGCCGAGCACCGGACTCCTCCAGTGAGGCAACCCGGAGCTAACCCCTGTACAGAGACTGTCCGGTCACCCCACCAGAGGGCCTGGATGCACGGTAGCCGGAGCACTAGTGATGCAGGTTCAGAGTCTTACAGGGGACTGGTAGCAAGATATCTCTAGAGTCACAGAGTTCCTGGAGGCAATACGGATGACGGAGACCAGGTTAAGGTACTGGGTAGGAACATCGGGAGAGATCTGGATCCTGCTGGGCGTAAGGGCCGAGATCACCAGGTGAAGTCGGAGATCGGAGACAGGTTCAGGCTGCAGGCAGATGATGAGCTTCACAGCCGACGGTCACCGGAGGACTTCCTGGGCAATCCGCAGTCAGGACCAGGTTAAGGTAGCAGGACAGGCTCTGTGGAAGACACAGGATTAGAGAATGGCAAAGCACTAGGAGACCTGAACACCTAGCTTACAGAAGACGTTGATCAGGCACCGCCCACATGGAAAGGGGAGTCTTATATACTCTGCACCTGCATCAGCCATATCCTGTTTCAGGAGTGCTGGGCCTATAAGATAAGGTGAATGGGCGCGGCCTCGCCCTATACACATGCATGGGCCTCAGAATCAGAGTCAGACCACTCAGAGTCAGACACAAGAGACCAGAACGCAGGGGAGCACGAGCGAGAGCAGCAGCCGTGACCGGTGGGCACGTGGACCGGATCAGTGGGTAAGGAGTGATACCGTGGCGGTGAGACTGGATCAGTGGGTAAGGAGTGGCACTGTGAGACTTAATTAGTGGGTAAGGAGCGGTGCCGTGACGGCGGGAGCGTGACAAATGCCATGCACATGGAGGCACATTTGTAATGCCCTGGCCTATCAGGTCGGAACAGGGCATTGTGAAATCCGCCCTTCTATGCAATATCCACCTCCTCCTTGGTTACGGGTCCCTAACCATTGATGTTGCCAAGAACAAGCTAATCAAAATACAAGGAACACTCTGCACCATACCCACCAGACACACCAGTGGAATAGGGTCACCCACATGGGGGTTTGGTAAGGGGGGGTCAGGAGTGTCAGGAGTAGGCCAGTGTAGTGTTGGAAGTGAAGGAGAGAGGAGTTCAGGAGCTGGGATCCTTGGAACTACAAGGTAGCTGACGTTGGTCTGGGCCTGGTAGGAGCTGGACCCCGGTCACAGGGGATCGTGACAAGAAGCACGGACTTTCGAGGAGGACAGCCGATGGCTTTGTGCCATCACCGGGCAGGGGCCAGGGCATGATGGGGTACGTGGACCGTAGGTCAGGGAGTAGCTTTAGGGGTCCTGACAATTTACCTGACAAGTACGGAGCCTTCAAGATCCGTTCTCCACCCGCTCCAAAATCGAGGTACTAGCGCAACGAGAGGGATAGGACTTTCCACTACACGGTCCAGAAAATCCCAAGCGTGTACCCTGAGAGCAAGCTCTCTCAGCTAGCCACACTGGGGCGCGGAACCCAACTAGTTTCAGACTAAAGGGACCAACTAGAAGACAAGGTGCCATGGAAAAAGGTCACAGACTAACAGGCAACACCAACAGAAATGGGACCCAGGCGTGCTCCCCCTAAGCGGCAGCGGTGTCCAGAACTTCGGTTTACTACAGATGTCGGTGTCAGTGTTTTTGGACTGAGTGAATACGCAAGTGACCCTTACCATCCCAACGTCACCCCCACGTCACCATCGCCTAGTCCACGGGGCATTCTCCCTACCTGTGGAGGGGTTAAACACCTAGCTGACCACACCATCGCCACCGAGTACTCCCAATCGCAGCAGCAGTATCTTACCACGCACCACGGGTGGCATCACAAACTTTCTACACCATCCCCTTGACATAACCCACCTTTGTTTGAAGAGCCGCATGACCCCCCGGGTCTGGAGCCCTCTCGAGCCACCGCGGATCCGGATCCGAGCAGCCCGGCTGCTGACACGGGGGCGACACACATTCATCCACACATCGCTATGTACACAGACATACACATACACAGAAATACCCTGTAGTTGAGGACCTGAGACCTGAGGCTGCATATCATCACACATAATGAGACATACTGAATCATTGAAATGAGGAAAGAAAAACAAATCCAGCAAGTGGGTCTATATTCCTTTAAAAATCAACTTTTATTCCATTCAAGTAAATACAGATGGGGCAGTAGTCCAGCAGTATGATAAAACAGTCTAACAAAGACTAAGGGCGGCGTCACATCACGATATATCGGGCGATATGTTGTCGGTGTCACGTATTCCGAGAATCACATCCGGCATCGTTAGAGATATCGTAGCGTGTGACAGCTACGAACGACTGTGGACGAGCAAAAATACTCACCTTATCGTTGCTCATTGACACATCGCTCATTTTCAAAATGTCGATCCTCCTTCTGTGCTCCGGTTGTTCGTCGTAACCAAGGCAGCACACATCGCTCTGTGTGACACCCCAGGAACACCAAACACAGCTTACCTGCGTCCCGCCAGCAATGCGGAAGGAACGATGTAGGCGGGATGTTACGTCCCACTCATCTCTGCCCCTCCGCTTCCATTGGCCGGCCGCTGTGTGACGTCGCTGTGATGCCGAACAAACCTCCCCCTTCAGGAAGAGGATGTTCGCCACCCACAGCGACATCATCCGGGAGGTAAGTACGTGTGACGGGGTAAACAACTTTGTGCGCCACGGGCAACTAATTGCCCGTGATGCACAAACGACGGGGGCGGGTACGATCGCTCGTGCGATCGCGCGATAGATCGTACCGTGTGACGCCGCCCTTAGACTACGCATTTCCAGTCCTAGCTGTAACACACAGCCATTATCTGCAGAGTTTGGGGCAAGATCATCCGTGAGTCCACTCCATATACACCCTTCCGACTTGCACCGTACATATACGACGTACTGTATATCGTGAACAGGTTAAAGGCATATAGTTGATTGGCATAGTAATTGACACTAAGCTATGATCATTTATTTGACACATAGAGCAGTGTATGTTATTACCTTGGAAACTAGAATAATCTGATTTCATACTGTATCACATAATTATTATACTTATACAGCAGGTTATGCAGAAAATAGTATGAGTTAATGTAATATATAGGCAGCTGTAATAGTGAGGATTTCATTGAAGGAAATTGCGTATTTCTAGACTGTATAAAACACGTTACATAACTAAGTTATATTAAAAATTGTCAAATTACAGTAACAAACTTATTTCTCCAATTAATGGTTAAGTGGTTAACGATATGATGTAAAAATGGCGCTTAGAGTATTGGACTTGCTATTGACAAGTAGAACAAACAGGGAACCTAACCGCTGATATATGCTGCCCAAACCAAGGCAGCATACAAGCAATCACTGGCTGTATCATTCAGCCAGGTAGGTTTTCTCTGAAATGCTTTTCAACAGGTGCCTTGTCCAAGAACTCCTGCTCCCCTTGAGTGACCGGTCTGTCGCTATGTTTGTGGAGGGAGGGAACTGTCACTCAAAGGGAGTGTGTGAGCAGAAGCCACCAGGGGTCAGTCATGCACCATGGTTTGCTATGGCTTTAAAGATGATAATTGCTAACCAACAATTTGATTTTCCTGAACCATGACAGTGTCGCAGGCGGAGGAGGGGATGCTGCGCTCACCCACTGCTCGGGTCCGGCTGCTGCTGCTGCTCGGTGGTGGCTCGAGCGGTGGGCCGGATCCCGGGGACTCGAGCGGCGTTTTTCGCCTGTGAGTGAAAGGGGGGTTGGTGTGTGGTTTGGGGGGATATTGTCCATGACGCCACCCACGGTTGTGGTGAAGTTGTGACACCACTGCTGCTCTGGACGGGGATCCCGAGAGCGATGACAGGGAGCAGCTTGGATGTTGGTTCTCCCCTCCGTGGGTAGGGGGTTGGTTGTCCCGGGGCCCCGGTGAGGGTTTTAGGGATGGAAGGCGGGTTACGGGGCCTGGTGAGGTGCAGGGTCGCAGGGGCAGCGCTGTGCCGCACGGCACGGTGGTACTCCCTCAGCCAGTAATTCACATAGAGTTTCTGGTCAAACAAACGGCTGGATGGACGGGTCCCACAGGCGGCTGTGGTTGTTCTCCTCCCGGCAGGTTGATGGTGACTGCCTTTCCCTGCACCTGTGTTGTGTTTACGGTTCCAATGGCTTCCCACCGGTAACCCGCTCCCCAGCTTGGATGGATGCTGAGGGAGCCCCTTTTGCCTGCAGGCTCTGGCCCTGGGAACTGTAGCCTTGGCGGTGACTGTGTTTCCCTCTACGGTGTGAGCTGTTACCTTCAATCGGGTCTTGACTGCTGGGAAACCCCAGAGGTTCCCTTTGCTAAAGGATTTTACCGGTTTTACGGCGACTCCAAGCCTGGTCGGGGTCTGTAGGCCCTGCCGAATGGTGCTAACTTCTCTTCACTCCCCTATCCGGTACCGGCGGGCCACCGCCCGTCCCCGGTCCGTACGGTTCACTCCAGTCAGCCTCTCCTGCAGACGGTCACAACCGTCTGCCAACCTTGCTGAGTGCCCGGGCCACACACCCGGACACGGTCAGTCTCCTCTCCTACCACTTCACTGTCCAAAACTCATCTCAAACTCTTCCCGCCTGCAGGACTGTGAACTCCTCGGTGGGGGGACCAACCGCCTGGCCCACCCCCTGGTGTGGACATCAGCCCCCGGAGGAAGGCAACAAGGATTTGTGTTTGGCTTAGGTGTGCCTAGCCGGGGTGTAGGGTGTGTTGGTGTAGTACCTGTGACGACGTGGCTTGTCCAGGGCGCCACCAGAAAGAGAGGAGATCCGCCCTCCAGGATCTTACAGGAAAACTTGCAGGAAACTTGCAGAAGTAAAAGAAGGAACTTTTCTATACGCCTCAGTTTGTTTACAGCGCATAAGAAGTAGTGGCACAAAAATATAGAAAATATACATCATGTTTCCAATACATTTGCAACATGTATGTATACTTCCTCTTTTTTATATGCCAAATCTGGTGCAATAAAATAAAGAATGAATACATCCAGTAAGCAGGGAGGGAATAGAAGATTTAGCTGTCAAGGTTTGGGAAAATCAAATTACAGTTAATTAATTATCTTTTCTGACACGCTTACAGAACCACAGATAGAGACGAATAGCAAAGAAACAATAAGGAGGGACCATCAAAAGTTTACAGAAATGACTAGAGTTGAGCGCGGTTCGTGGTTCGTGGTTCTCCAGTTCGCGGCTCGAGTGATTTTTGGGCTGTTCGAGATCGAACTAGAACTCGAGCTTTTTGCTAAAAGCTCGATAGTTCTAGATACGTTCGAGAACGGTTCTAGCAGCAAAAAGCAGGGCTTTTTACAGCTACAGTGAGCAGGAGCCATCGCTGGCAGCCTGCCACAAGCTGGTAACCAAGATAAACATCGGGTATCCAAGCAAAGCGCTTTGGTTAGTAACCCGATGTTTATCTTAGTTACGTGCAGGAAGCCCACACTTTCCCGCTCAGCTCGCTCCACCCCCTCCTGCCCGCGGCATGTACACATACACACACATACACAAACACACACACACACATCCACATCCCCCCCCCCCCCGCCCGCCCGCCCGCCCGCCCGCTCGCTCGCTCGCTCGCTCGCTCGGCTTACCTGCGGTGATGAAGTCCCGCCATCCCGACCTCAGCGCTGTCACTGTCCTCCATGGCCGCCGCTTGTCACATCACCTATCGCTTCCGACCCGAGACTGACTAGCGGTGACGTCACGGACCTCTCGCGATACTTGGTGTGAAGGCGCCGGGCGGTCATTGAGCTCAGTGACAGGGGCTGTCAGTGTGCTGGAGATCAGCGCAGGTAATGTACCTCGCTGACAGCAGCACTTGTCACCCCCCTGCAGTGACCTGGGCTGACCCATTGATGTTAGCTCAGGTCACTGCACTGCTCTCCCAGCCAATGGGGAACATCCTGCTCTTCATTGACTGGGACAGTGTGCATCGTCATGGCAACCCCTTGGATTACACCAGACCTGGATTTGTTTTTCAATCTAATAAATTGGTTAAAGAGGGAATGTTTTGGGGAGTGTTTTTTCAAATAAAAATGTGTTTGTCGTGTATTTTTTTTTTATTACTGACTGGGTTGGTGATGTCGGGTATCTGATAGACGCCTGACCTCACCAACCCCAGGGCTTGATGCCAGGTGACATTACACATCTGGTATTAACCCCAAATATTACCCCGTTTGCCACCGCACCAGGGCGCGGGATGAGCTGGGGCGAAGCACCAGGATTGGCGCATCTAATGGATGCGCCACTTCTGGGGCGGCTGCGGCCTGCTATTTTTAGGCTGGGGAGATTCCAATAACCATGGACCTCCCTAGTCTGAGAATATCAGGCCCCAGCTGTCTGCTTTACCTTGGCTGGTGATCCAATTTTGGGGGACCCCTACGTGTTTTTTTTTTCAATTATTTATTTAATTTAAAATAACAGCGTGGGGTGCCCTCAGTTTTGGATTACCAGCCAAGGTGAGGTTGCCAGCTGTGGTCTGCAGGCTGCAGCCGTCTGCTTTACCCTAGCTGGCTACAAAACTAGGGGGAACCCTATGTCATTTTTTTTTCATTTTTTTGGCTAAATACAAAGCTAAGCACCCCTTAGTGCCACATGAAAGGTACCAAAGGGTGTTCCACTTTTTCTCCATTTTTTTCTCCACTTTCTCTCCACTTTTTCTCCACTTTTTCTCCATTTTTTTCTCCACTTATTCTCCACTTTTTCTCCTCTTATTCTCCACTTTTTCTCCACTTTTTCTCCACTTTTTCTCTTATTCTCCACTTTTTCTCCACTTTTTCTCCACTTTTTCTCCATTTTTTTCTCCACTTTCTCCACTTTTTCTCCACTTTTTTCTCCACTTTTTCTCCTCTTATGCTCCACTTTTTCTCCTCTTAATCTCCACTTTTTCTCCACTTTTTCTCCACTTTTTCTCCACTTTTTTCTCCACTTTTTCTCCTCTTATGCTCCACTTTTTCTCCACTTTTTCTCCACTTTTTCTCCACTTTTTCTCCTCTTAATCTCCACTTTTTCTCCTCTTATGCTCCACTTTTTCTCCACTTTTTCTCCACTTTTTCTCCACGTTTTCTCCACTTTTTTCTCCACTTTTTCTCCTCCTATGCTCCACTTTTTCTCCACTTTTTCTCCACTTTTTCTCCACTTTTTCTCCACTTTTTCTCCACGTTTTCTCCACGTTTTCTCCACTTTTTTCTCCACTTTTTCTCCTCTTATGCTCCACTTTTTCTCCACTTTTTCTCCACTTTTTCTCCTCTTAATCTCCACTTTTTCTCCACTTTTTCTCCACTTTTTCTCCACTTTTTCTCCACTTTTTCTCCACTTTTTTCTCCACTTTTTCTCCACTTTTTCTCCTCTTATGCTCCACTTTTTCTCCACTTTTTCTCCACTTTTTCTCCACTTTTTCTCCTCTTATGCTCCACTTTTTCTCCACTTTTTCTCCACTTTTTCTCCACTTTTTCTCCACTTTTTCTCCACTTTTTTCTCCACTTTTTCTCCTCTTATGCTCCACTTTTTCTCCACTTTTTCTCCACTTTTTCTCCACGTTTTCTCCACTTTTTTCTCCACTTTTTCTCCTCTTATGCTCCACTTTTTCTCCACTTTTTCTCCACTTTTTCTCCTCTTAATCTCCACTTTTTCTCCACTTTTTCTCCACTTTTTCTCCACTTTTTCTCCTCTTATGCTCCACTTTTTCTCCACTTTTTCTCCACTTTTTCTCCTCTTATGCTCCACTTTTTCTCCACTTTTTCTCCACTTTTTCTCCTCTTATGCTCCACTTTTTCTCCACTTTTTCTCCACTTTTTTCTCCACTTTTTCTCCTCTTATGCTCCACTTTTTCTCCACTTTTTCTCCACTTTTTCTCCACTTTTTCTCCTCTTATGCTCCACTTTTTCTCCACTTTTTCTCCACTTTTTTCTCCACTTATTCTCCACTTTTTCTCCTCTTATTCTCCACTTTTTCTCCACTTTTTCTCCACTTTTTCTCCTCTTATTCTCCACTTTTTCTCCACTTTTTCTCCACTTTTTCTCCACTTTTTCTCCTCTTAATCTCCACTTTTTCTCCACTTTTTCTCCACTTTTTCTCCACTTTTTCTCCACTTTTTCTCCACTTTTTTCTCCACTTTTTCTCCACTTTTTCTCCTCTTATGCTCCACTTTTTCTCCACTTTTTCTCCACTTTTTCTCCTTTTATGCTCCACTTTTTCTCCACTTTTTCTCCACTTTTTCTCCTCTTATGCTCCACTTTTTCTCCACTTTTTCTCCACTTTTTTCTCCACTTTTTCTCCTCTTATTCTCCACTTTTTCTCCACTTTTTCTCCACTTTTTCTCCACTTTTTCTCCTCTTATGCTCCACTTTTTCTCCACTTTTTCTCCATTTTTTTCTCCACTTATTCTCCACTTTTTCTCCTCTTATTCTCCACTTTTTCTCCACTTTTTCTCCACTTTTTCTCCTCTTATTCTCCACTTTTTCTCCACTTTTTCTCCACTTTTTCTCCATTTTTTTCTCCACTTTCTCCACTTTTTCTCCACTTTTTTCTCCACTTTTTCTCCTCTTATGCTCCACTTTTTCTCCTCTTAATCTCCACTTTTTCTCCACTTTTTCTCCACTTTTTCTCCACTTTTTTCTCCACTTTTTCACCTCTTATGCTCCACTTTTTCTCCACTTTTTCTCCACTTTTTCTCCACTTTTTCTCCACTTTTTCTCCTCTTAATCTCCACTTTTTCTCCTCTTATGCTCCACTTTTTCTCCACTTTTTCTCCACTTTTTCTCCACTTTTTCTCCACTTTTTCTCCTCTTATGCTCCACTTTTTCTCCACTTTTTCTCCTCTTAATCTCCACTTTTTCTCCTCTTATGCTCCACTTTTTCTCCACTTTTTCTCCACTTTTTCTCCTCTTATGCTCCACTTTTTCTCCACTTTTTCTCCACTTTTTCTCCTCTTATGCTCCACTTTTTCTCCACTTTTTCTCCACTTTTTTCTCCACTTTTTCTCCTCTTATGCTCCACTTTTTCTCCACTTTTTCTCCACTTTTTCTCCACTTATGCTCCACTTTTTCTCCACTTTTTCTCCACTTTTTTCTCCACTTTTTCTCCTCTTAATCTCCACTTTTTCTCCACTTTTTCTCCACTTTTTCCCCACTTTTTCTCCACTTTTTCTCCACTTTTCCTCCACTTTTTCTCCTCTTAATCTCCACTTTTTCTCCACTTTTTCTCCACTTTTTCTCCACTTTTTCTCCACTTTTTTCTCCACTTTTTCTCCACTTTTTCTCCTCTTATGCTCCACTTTTTCTCCACTTTTTCTCCACTTTTTCTCCACTTTTTCTCCTCTTATGCTCCACTTTTTCTCCACTTTTTCTCCACTTTTTCTCCTCTTATGCTCCACTTTTTCTCCACTTTTTCTCCACTTTTTTCTCCACTTTTTCTCCTCTTATGCTCCACTTTTTCTCCACTTTTTCTCCACTTTTTCTCCACTTTTTCTCCTCTTATGCTCCACTTTTTCTCCACTTTTTCTCCACTTTTTCTCCATTATTTTCTCCACTTATTCTCCACTTTTTCTCCTCTTATTCTCCACTTTTTCTCCACTTTTTCTCCACTTTTTCTCCTCTTATTCTCCACTTTTTCTCCACTTTTTCTCCACTTTTTCTCCATTTTTTTCTCCACTTTCTCCACTTTTTCTCCACTTTTTTCTCCACTTTTTCTCCTCTTATGCTCCACTTTTTCTCCTCTTAATCTCCACTTTTTCTCCACTTTTTCTCCACTTTTTCTCCACTTTTTTCTCCACTTTTTCTCCTCTTATGCTCCACTTTTTCTCCACTTTTTCTCCACTTTTTCTCCACTTTTTCTCCTCTTAATCTCCACTTTTTCTCCTCTTATGCTCCACTTTTTCTCCACTTTTTCTCCACTTTTTCTCCACTTTTTTCTCCACTTTTTCTCCTCCTATGCTCCACTTTTTCTCCACTTTTTCTCCACTTTTTCTCCACTTTTTCTCCACGTTTTCTCCACGTTTTCTCCACTTTTTTCTCCACTTTTTCTCCTCTTATGCTCCACTTTTTCTCCACTTTTTCTCCACTTTTTCTCCTCTTAATCTCCACTTTTTCTCCACTTTTTCTCCACTTTTTCTCCACTTTTTCTCCACTTTTTCTCCACTTTTTTCTCCACTTTTTCTCCACTTTTTCTCCTCTTATGCTCCACTTTTTCTCCACTTTTTCTCCACTTTTTCTCCACTTTTTCTCCTCTTATGCTCCACTTTTTCTCCACTTTTTCTCCACTTTTTCTCCACTTTTTCTCCACTTTTTCTCCACTTTTTTCTCCACTTTTTCTCCACTTTTTCTCCTCTTATGCTCCACTTTTTCTCCACTTTTTCTCCACTTTTTCTCCACGTTTTCTCCACGTTTTCTCCACTTTTTTCTCCACTTTTTCTCCTCTTATGCTCCACTTTTTCTCCACTTTTTCTCCACTTTTTCTCCTCTTAATCTCCACTTTTTCTCCACTTTTTCTCCACTTTTTCTCCACTTTTTCTCCACTTTTTCTCCACTTTTTCTCCTCTTATGCTCCACTTTTTCTCCACTTTTTCTCCACTTTTTCTCCACTTTTTCTCCACTTTTTCTCCACTTTTTTCTCCACTTTTTCTCCACTTTTTCTCCTCTTATGCTCCACTTTTTCTCCACTTTTTCTCCACGTTTTCTCCACGTTTTCTCCACGTTTTCTCCACTTTTTTCTCCACTTTTTCTCCTCTTATGCTCCACTTTTTCTCCACTTTTTCTCCACTTTTTCTCCTCTTAATCTCCACTTTTTCTCCACTTTTTCTCCACTTTTTCTCCACTTTTTCTCCACTTTTTCTCCACTTTTTTCTCCACTTTTTCTCCACTTTTTCTCCTCTTATGCTCCACTTTTTCTCCTCTTTTTCTCCACTTTTTCTCCTCTTATGCTCCACTTTTTCTCCACTTTTTCTCCACTTTTTCTCCTCTTATGCTCCACTTTTTCTCCACTTTTTCTCCACTTTTTTCTCCACTTTTTCTCCTCTTATGCTCCACTTTTTCTCCACTTTTTCTCCACTTTTTCTCCACTTTTTCTCCTCTTATGCTCCACTTTTTCTCCACTTTTTCTCCATTTTTTTCTCCACTTATTCTCCACTTTTTCTCCTCTTATTCTCCACTTTTTCTCCACTTTTTCTCCACTTTTTCTCCTCTTATTCTCCACTTTTTCTCCACTTTTTCTCCACTTTTTCTCCATTTTTTTCTCCACTTTCTCCACTTTTTCTCCACTTTTTTCTCCACTTTTTCTCCTCTTATGCTCCACTTTTTCTCCTCTTAATCTCCACTTTTTCTCCACTTTTTCTCCACTTTTTCTCCACTTTTATCTCCACTTTTTCTCCTCTTATGCTCCACTTTTTCTCCACTTTTTCTCCACTTTTTCTCCACTTTTTCTCCTCTTAATCTCCACTTTTTCTCCTCTTATGCTCCACTTTTTCTCCACTTTTTCTCCACTTTTTCTCCACTTTTTCTCCACTTTTTCTCCTCTTATGCTCCACTTTTTCTCCACTTTTTCTCCTCTTAATCTCCACTTTTTCTCCTCTTATGCTCCACTTTTTCTCCACTTTTTCTCCACTTTTTCTCCTCTTATGCTCCACTTTTTCTCCACTTTTTCTCCACTTTTTCTCCTCTTATGCTCCACTTTTTCTCCACTTTTTCTCCACTTTTTTCTCCACTTTTTCTCCTCTTATGCTCCACTTTTTCTCCTCTTATTCTCCACTTTTTCTCCACTTATGCTCCACTTTTTCTCCACTTTTTCTCCACTTTTTTCTCCACTTTTTCTCCTCTTAATCTCCACTTTTTCTCCACTTTTTCTCCACTTTTTCCCCACTTTTTCTCCACTTTTTCTCCACTTTTCCTCCACTTTTTCTCCTCTTAATCTCCACTTTTTCTCCACTTTTTCTCCACTTTTTCTCCACTTTTTCTCCACTTTTTTCTCCACTTTTTCTCCACTTTTTCTCCTCTTATGCTCCACTTTTTCTCCACTTTTTCTCCACTTTTTCTCCACTTTTTCTCCTCTTATGCTCCACTTTTTCTCCACTTTTTCTCCACTTTTTCTCCTCTTATGCTCCACTTTTTCTCCACTTTTTCTCCACTTTTTTCTCCACTTTTTCTCCTCTTATGCTCCACTTTTTCTCCACTTTTTCTCCACTTTTTCTCCACTTTTTCTCCTCTTATGCTCCACTTTTTCTCCACTTTTTCTCCACTTTTTCTCCATTTTTTTCTCCACTTATTCTCCACTTTTTCTCCTCTTATTCTCCACTTTTTCTCCACTTTTTCTCCACTTTTTCTCCTCTTATTCTCCACTTTTTCTCCACTTTTTCTCCACTTTTTCTCCATTTTTTTCTCCACTTTCTCCACTTTTTCTCCACTTTTTTCTCCACTTTTTCTCCTCTTATGCTCCACTTTTTCTCCTCTTAATCTCCACTTTTTCTCCACTTTTTCTCCACTTTTTCTCCACTTTTTTCTCCACTTTTTCTCCTCTTATGCTCCACTTTTTCTCCACTTTTTCTCCACTTTTTCTCCACTTTTTCTCCACTTTTTCTCCTCTTAATCTCCACTTTTTCTCCTCTTATGCTCCACTTTTTCTCCACTTTTTCTCCACTTTTTCTCCACGTTTTCTCCACTTTTTTCTCCACTTTTTCTCCTCCTATGCTCCACTTTTTCTCCACTTTTTCTCCACTTTTTCTCCACTTTTTCTCCACGTTTTCTCCACGTTTTCTCCACTTTTTTCTCCACTTTTTCTCCTCTTATGCTCCACTTTTTCTCCACTTTTTCTCCACTTTTTCTCCTCTTAATCTCCACTTTTTCTCCACTTTTTCTCCACTTTTTCTCCACTTTTTCTCCACTTTTTTCTCCACTTTTTCTCCACTTTTTCTCCTCTTATGCTCCACTTTTTCTCCACTTTTTCTCCACTTTTTCTCCTCTTATGCTCCACTTTTTCTCCACTTTTTCTCCACTTTTTCTCCACTTTTTCTCCACTTTTTCTCCACTTTTTTCTCCACTTTTTCTCCACTTTTTCTCCTCTTATGCTCCACTTTTTCTCCACTTTTTCTCCACTTTTTCTCCATGTTTTCTCCACGTTTTCTCCACTTTTTTCTCCACTTTTTCTCCTCTTATGCTCCACTTTTTCTCCACTTTTTCTCCACTTTTTCTCCTCTTAATCTCCACTTTTTCTCCACTTTTTCTCCACTTTTTCTCCACTTTTTCTCCACTTTTTCTCCACTTTTTTCTCCACTTTTTCTCCACTTTTTCTCCTCTTATGCTCCACTTTTTCTCCACTTTTTCTCCACTTTTTCTCCTCTTATGCTCCACTTTTTCTCCACTTTTTCTCCACTTTTTCTCCTCTTATGCTCCACTTTTTCTCCACTTTTTCTCCACTTTTTTCTCCACTTTTTCTCCTCTTATGCTCCACTTTATCTCCACTTTTTCTCCACTTTTTCTCCTCTTATGCTCCACTTTTTCTCCACTTTTTCTCCATTTTTTCTCCACTTATTCTCCACTTTTTCTCCTCTTATTCTCCACTTTTTCTCCACTTTTTCTCCACTTTTTCTCCTCTTATTCTCCACTTTTTCTCCACTTTTTCTCCACTTTTTCTCCATTTTTTTCTCCACTTTCTCCACTTTTTCTCCACTTTTTTCTCCACTTTTTCTCCTCTTATGCTCCACTTTTTCTCCTCTTAATCTCCACTTTTTCTCCACTTTTTCTCCACTTTTTCTCCACTTTTTTCTCCACTTTTTCTCCTCTTATGCTCCACTTTTTCTCCACTTTTTCTCCACTTTTTCTCCACTTTTTCTCCACTTTTTCTCCTCTTAATCTCCACTTTTTCTCCTCTTATGCTCCACTTTTTCTCCACTTTTTCTCCACTTTTTCTCCACTTTTTCTCCACTTTTTCTCCTCTTATGCTCCACTTTTTCTCCACTTTTTCTCCTCTTAATCTCCACTTTTTCTCCTCTTATGCTCCACTTTTTCTCCACTTTTTCTCCACTTTTTCTCCTCTTATGCTCCACTTTTTCTCCACTTTTTCTCCACTTTTTCTCCTCTTATGCTCCACTTTTTCTCCACTTTTTCTCCACTTTTTTCTCCACTTTTTCTCCTCTTATGCTCCACTTTTTCTCCACTTTTTCTCCACTTTTTCTCCACTTATGCTCCACTTTTTCTCCACTTTTTCTCCTCTTAATCTCCACTTTTTCTCCACTTTTTCTCCACTTTTTCTCCACTTTTTCTCCACTTTTTCTCCACTTTTTTCTCCACTTTTTCTCCACTTTTTCTCCTCTTATGCTCCACTTTTTCTCCACTTTTTCTCCACTTTTTCTCCTCTTATGCTCCACTTTTTCTCCACTTTTTCTCCACTTTTTCTCCTCTTATGCTCCACTTTTTCTCCACTTTTTTCTCCACTTTTTCTCCTCTTATGCTCCACTTTTTCTCCACTTTTTCTCCACTTTTTCTCCACTTTTTCTCCACTTTTTCTCCTCTTATGCTCCACTTTTTCTCCACTTTTTCTCCACTTTTTCTCCATTTTTTTCTCCACTTATTCTCCACTTTTTCTCCTCTTATTCTCCACTTTTTCTCCACTTTTTCTCCACTTTTTCTCCTCTTATTCTCCACTTTTTCTCCACTTTTTCTCCACTTTTTCTCCATTTTTTTCTCCACTTTCTCCACTTTTTCTCCACTTTTTTCTCCACTTTTTCTCCTCTTATGCTCCACTTTTTCTCCTCTTAATCTCCACTTTTTCTCCACTTTTTCTCCACTTTTTCTCCACTTTTTTCTCCACTTTTTCTCCTCTTAATCTCCACTTTTTCTCCACTTTTTCTCCACTTTTTCTCCACTTTTTCTCCACTTTTTCTCCTCTTAATTAGAGATGAGCGAACCGGTCCCGGTTCGGCTCGAGGCCGGTTCGCCGAACGGGGGTCCCGTTCGAGTTCGGTTCGTCGAACGTTCGACGAACCGAACTCGAACGTATAGGCTATAATGGGAGGCAATCACAAACACATAAAAATGCATTATAAATGTACACAAACAGTTAATAAACATTGCCATAACACTTACCGGTCCTCGCGATCCCTTCTGCACTCTGTCTCCTGCCGCTATTCCATCCGATGATCGCTGAATCCTCCCGGTGACCTGCACTGCCAGCAGAGAAGCAGGACCTATCGTGACGTCAAAATAGCCATGTGACCAGTCACGTGGCTATTATCTCATTGGCTACAGACTGGTCACATGACTATGACACGTCATGTAGGACCTGCGAGTGCATCTCTCCGGTACACGGTGCACATATGTGTATCGCCGTGTACCGGCGACATGCTCTAGCACACGGTCGACTCCCCGTTCCGTTAGGGACCGGCTGACACAGCCGGTCATTAACGGAGATCACCGTTGCCATAGCAACGCAGTTAGCGGTGACGTCACCGCTAACCGCGGCTCCGGGAGCACCGTTGCTATGGTAACGCGTCTGTCAGCGTTACCGCTGTTACCGCTAGCAGCCAGCAGTGATCACTCACGGAGTGAAGGCTGCACGCTGCTTCCCGATTGTAGTGAGCATTGTAGTTAGGATGGAGGTTCCCCAGCCCCAAGTGATGCCCCTCACTACAATCGTCACTACTACTACACTAGAAAGAAAGAAGACAGAAGAGCAGGATCGTGGAGGGCTGACAGGGGTAATAAAGATGGAGTCTCTAATGTGTCTGTGTATTTATTTCTATTAAAGTATTTTTTCTCTGTGTGGTGTCTTTTTTTAACCCTTTATTGGAGATTCTTAATGGCTGGGTCAAACGTGCCTGACATTAAGAATCTCTGGCTTAATACTGGCTGGTAAAACAAAGCCAGTATTAACTCATGATTACCCAACAAGCCACCCGGCTCCAGGGCTGTTGGAAGAGTTGGATACAGCGCCAGATGATGGCGCTTCTATGAGAGCGCCATTTTCTGGGACGGCTGCGGACTGAAATCCGCAGCAGAGGCGCCCACAAACCTCGGGCTAACCTGTGCTGCGGATTCCAATCCCCAGCTGCCTAGTTGTACCCGGCTGGACACAAAAATAGGGCGAAGCCCACGTCATTTGTTTTTTAATTATTTCATGAAATAAGTGAAATAATTAAAAAAAACGGGCTTCCCTATATTTTTGGTTCCCAGCCGGGTACAAATAGGCAACTGGGGGTTGGAGGCAGCCCGTGGCTGCCAGCTGTACCTGGCTAGCATACAAAAATATGGCGAAGCCCACGTCATTTTTTTGGTGGGCAAAAAACTTCTGCATGCAGTCCTGGATGGAGTATGCTGAGCCTTGTAGTTCTGCAGCTGCTGTCTGCTCTTCTCCATACAGACAGACAGCAGCTGCAGAACTACAAGGCTCAGCATACTCCATCCAGGACTGTATGCAGAAGTTTTTTGCCCCCTGAAAAAATTATGTGGCTTCGCCATATTTTTGTATGCTAGCCAGGTACAGCAGGCAGGTACGGCTGCCCCCAACCCCCAGTTGCCTATTTGTACCCGGCTGGGAACCAAAAATAAAGGGAAGCCCTTTTTTTTATTATTTCATGAATTTCATGAAATAATTAGAAAACAAATGACGTAGGCTTTGCCCCATTTTTGTGTCCAGCCAGGTACAACTAGGCAGCTGGGGATTGGAATCCGCAGCACAGGTTGGCCTGAGCTTTCTGGGCCCCACTGCTGCGATTTGCAGTCTGCAGCCGCCTCAGAAAATGGCATTTTCATAGAAGCGCCATCTTCTGGCGCTGTATCCAACTCTTCCAGCACCTGCCTGCTATACCTGGCTAGCATACAAAAATATGGCGAAGCTCACGTCCTTTTTTTGTAGCTTTTTGGCAAAAAAAAAAAAAAATGCTTCCCTGGATTTTCCATTGCCAGTGAAGGTAACACCAAGCAGTGGGGGTTAGCAGCCAGTAGCTGCTTGGATTACCCTTAGCTAGCAATACAAAAAATGCAGTGGGAGCTAACATATATTTTTTTTAATTATTTATTTAAATAACTAAAAATAAAATGGGCTTCCCTGTATTTTGATTGCTGGACATCACAGTGCTGTAAAAATAAATCTTTAAAAAAATGACGTAGCGCTCCGCGGTATTTTTGATTCTCAGCGCAGATAGATAAAGCAGACAGCTATGGGTTGCCACCCCCATCTGCCTGCCGTTACCTTGGTTGGCAATCAAAATACAGGGAAGCCCATTAATTTTTTCTATTTAAAAAATAGTTAAAAAAAAAAAATTACGTTGGGTCCCCCCATTTTTGATAGCCAGCTAGGGTAAAGCAGACGGCTGTAGCCTGAAAACCACAGCTGGCAGCTTTACCGTGGTTGGGGATCCAATGTGGAGGTCCCCTCAGGCTCTTTTTTATAATTATTTTATAAATATTAATAATTACACAATAAAAGTAGGGGACCCCCCAAATTGGATCACCAGCCAAGGTAAAGCGGACAGCTGTGGTCTGGTATTCTCAGGGTGGGAAGGTCCATAGTTATTGGGCCTTCACAGCCTAAAAATAGCAGGCCGCAGGCACCCCAGACGTGGCGCATCCACTAGATGCGCCAATCCTGGCGCTTCACCCCAGCTCATCCCGTGCCCTGGTGCAGTGGCAAACGGGGTAATAAATCGGGTTGATACTAGCTGTAAAGTCACCTGAGATCAAGCCCAGCAGTTTGTGATGTCATGGCGTCTATTAGATACCCAACATCATAAACTGTCAGTACTAACAAAAACAAAAAATCGACAAAAGAAATTTATTTGAAAAAACAGTCCCCAAAACATTTCCTCTTTCACCAATTTATTGTAAGAAAAAAAATAAAGGGGTCCCACGACGACTCTGGACCGTCTAGAATATGGGGGGGGAGACACTCAGGGAACGTATCCCCCATTTTCTAGGAGTGCGGACCCTTCATGTGAGGAGTGTGGGTGCAATGAATCTGCACTCACTCTCCCCGGGTCCACAGCAGCAGAGTCCATGTCGTAATGGTTGCTACCAAAGCTGCAATGCCCTGCTCATGAGGTAAGGGCATGCCTAATCAGGAGAACTACTGTAGAGGAAGCTCTGCTCACTGGTATATAGGTGCTCAGAGGTAATAATAGATAAAATTAGTGAGTAACCTCGGCACTCTATATCTCCCAGACTAAGTCAGTAAGTCACAACGGATAGTAATGCAAAATCACTCTTTATTGGTCCGTATTAAGAAAATTTTTTTTTCATAAGCATATATGTTTTTGTCCAAAACAAGTTACAAATGACGTTTCGGCCTGAGCCTTCGTCAGATTGGACTTATCTGCATGTAATCATGAAAAATGACAATAATCAGTATCACATAAGAGTGAGAGAACAATAACATAAACTCGAACAATGTAGAGGTACAATTGGGATGCAGCAAAAAAATTGCAACACAGCAAGAAATGAAACACATGATACAAATGTCATAATACAGTACAAGGACAATATAGTAATGACAAATATGGGGTCAGAGTAGACTTAGACAGCTCTGGTACGAAAGAGATGTCAATCATAAAGTAACATGTGCAGTAGGTGTAGAGCTACACTATGCATGGCAGAGCTAATGGGTAGACCGACCATAGAAAAAGTAGAGAAAAAGTGGAGAAAAAGTGGAGAATAAGTGGAACATAAGAGGAGAAAAAGTGGAGAAAAAGTGGAGAAAAAAGTGGAGAAAAAGTGGAGAAAAAGTGGAGAAAAAGTGGAGAAAAAGTGGAGAAAAAGTGGAGATTAAGAGGAGAAAAAGTGGAGAAAAAAGTGGAGAAAAAGTGGAGAAAAAGTGGAGCATAAGTGGAGAAAAAGTGGAGAAAAAGTGGAGCATAAGAGGAGAAAAAGTGGAGAAAAAAGTGGAGAAAAAGTGGAGAAAAAGTGGAGCATAAGAGGAGAAAAAGTGGAGAAAAAGTGGAGAAAAAGTGGAGCATAAGAGGAGAAAAAGTGGAGATTAAGAGGAGAAAAAGTGGAGAAAAAGTGGAGAAAAAGTGGAGAAAAAGTGGAGCATAAGAGGAGAAAAAGTGGAGAAAAAAGTGGAGAAAAAGTGGAGAAAAAGTGGAGAAAAAGTGGAGATTAAGAGGAGAAAAAGTGGAGCATAAGAGGAGAAAAAGTGGAGAAAAAAGTGGAGAAAAAGTGGAGAAAGTGGAGAAAAAAATGGAGATAAAGTGGAGAAAAAGTGGAGAAAAAGTGGAGAATAAGAGGAGAAAAAGTGGAGAAAAAGTGGAGAAAAAGTGGAGAATAAGAGGAGAAAAAGTGGAGAATAAGTGGAGAAAAAAATGGAGAAAAAGTGGAGAAAAAGTGGAGAAAAAGTGGAGCATAAGAGGAGAAAAAGTGGAGAAAAAGTGGAGAAAAAGTGGAGCATAAGAGGAGAAAAAGTGGAGAAAAAGTGGAGAAAAAGTGGAGAAAAAGTGGAGAAAAAGTGGAGAAAAAGTGGAGAAAAAGTGGAGATTAAGAGGAGAAAAAGTGGAGAAAAAGTGGAGAAAAAGTGGAGCATAAGAGGAGAAAAAGTGGAGAAAAAAGTGGAGAAAACGTGGAGAAAACGTGGAGAAAAAGTGGAGAAAAAGTGGAGAAAAAGTGGAGAAAAAGTGGAGCATAAGAGGAGAAAAAGTGGAGAAAAAGTGGAGAAAACGTGGAGAAAACGTGGAGAAAAAGTGGAGAAAAAGTGGAGAAAAAGTGGAGAAAAAGTGGAGCATAAGAGGAGAAAAGTGGAGAAAAAAGTGGAGAAAACGTGGAGAAAAAGTGGAGAAAAAGTGGAGAAAAAGTGGAGCATAAGAGGAGAAAAAGTGGAGATTAAGAGGAGAAAAAGTGGAGAAAAAGTGGAGAAAAAGTGGAGAAAAAGTGGAGAAAAAGTGGAGAAAAAGTGGAGAAAAAGTGGAGCATAAGAGGAGAAAAAGTGGAGAAAAAAGTGGAGAAAAAGTGGAGAAAAAGTGGAGAAAAAGTGGAGATTAAGAGGAGAAAAAGTGGAGCATAAGAGGAGAAAAAGTGGAGAAAAAAGTGGAGAAAAAGTGGAGAAAGTGGAGAAAAAAATGGAGAAAAAGTGGAGAAAAAGTGGAGAAAAAGTGGAGAATAAGAGGAGAAAAAGTGGAGAAAAAGTGGAGAAAAAGTGGAGAATAAGAGGAGAAAAAGTGGAGAATAAGTGGAGAAAAAAATGGAGAAAAAGTGGAGAAAAAGTGGAGAGAAAGTGGAGAAAAAAATGGAGAAAAAGTGGAACACCCTTTGGTACCTTTCATGTGGCACTAAGGGGTGCTTAGCTTTGTATTTAGCCAAAAAAATGAAAAAAAAAATGACATAGGGTTCCCCCTAGTTTTGTAGCCAGCTAGGGTAAAGCAGACGGCTGCAGCCTGCAGACCACAGCTGGCAACCTCACCTTGGCTGGTAATCCAAAACTGAGGGCACCCCACGCTGTTATTTTAAATTAAATAAATAATTAAAAAAAAAAACCACGTAGGGGTCCCCCAAAATTGGATCACCAGCCAAGGTAAAGCAGACAGCTGGGGCCTGATATTCTCAGACTAGGGAGGTCCATGGTTATTGGAATCTCCCCAGCCTAAAAATAGCAGGCCGCAGCCGCCCCAGAAGTGGCGCATCCATTAGATGCGCCAATCCTGGTGCTTCGCCCCAGCTCATCCCGCGCCCTGGTGCGGTGGCAAACGGGGTAATATTTGGGGTTAATACCAGATGTGTAATGTCACCTGGCATCAAGCCCTGGGGTTGGTGAGGTCAGGCGTCTATCAGATACCCGACATCACCAACCCAGTCAGTAATAAAAAAAAATACACGACAAACACATTTTTATTTGAAAAAACACTCCCCAAAACATTCCCTCTTTAACCAATTTATTAGATTGAAAAACAAATCCAGGTCTGGTGTAATCCAAGGGGTTGCCATGACGATGCACACTGTCCCAGTCAATGAAGAGCAGGATGTTCCCCATTGGCTGGGAGAGCAGTGCAGTGACCTGAGCTAACATCAATGGGTCAGCCCAGGTCACTGCAGGGCATGAGAAGTGCTGCTGTCAGTGAGGTACATTACCTGCGCTGATCTCCAGCACACTGACAGCCCCTGTCACTGAGGTCAATGACCGGCGCCTTCACACCAAGTATCGCGAGAGGTCCGTGACGTCACCGCCAGTGTCAGTCTCGGGTCGGAAGCGAGAGGTGATGTGACAAGCGGCGGCCATGGAGGACAGTGACAGCGCTGAGGTCGGGATGGCGGGACTTCATCACCGCAGGTAAGCCGAGCGAGCGAGCGAGCGAGCGAGCGGGCGGGCGGGCGGGCGGGGGGGGGGGGTGGATGTGTGTGTGTGTGTGTGTTTGTGTATGTGTATGTATGTGTACATGCCGCGGGCAGGAGGGGGTGGAGCGAGCTGAGCGGGAAAGTGTGGGCTTCCTGCACGTAACTAAGATAAACATCGGGTTACTAACCAAAGCGCTTTGCTTGGATACCCGATGTTTATCTTGGTTACCAGCTTGTGGCAGGCTGCCAGCGATGGCTCCTGCTCACTGTAGCTGTAAAAAGCCCTGCTTTTTGCTGCTAGAACCGTTCTCGAACGTATCTAGAACTATCGAGCTTTTAGCAAAAAGCTCGAGTTCTAGTTCGATCTCGAACAGCCCAAAAATCACTCGAGCCGCGAACTGGAGAACCACGAACCACGAACCGCGCTCAACTCTACTCTTAATCTCCACTTTTTCTCCACTTTTTCTCCACTTTTTCTCCACTTTTTCTCCACTTTTTTCTCCACTTTTTCTCCACTTTTTCTCCTCTTATGCTCCACTTTTTCTCCACTTTTTCTCCACTTTTTCTCCACTTTTTCTCCTCTTATGCTCCACTTTTTCTCCACTTTTTCTCCACTTTTTCTCCTCTTATGCTCCACTTTTTCTCCACTTTTTTCTCCACTTTTTCTCCTCTTATGCTCCACTTTTTCTCCACTTTTTCTCCACTTTTTCTCCACTTTTTCTCCTCTTATGCTCCACTTTTTCTCCACTTTTTCTCCACTTTTTCTCCATTTTTTTCTCCACTTATTCTCCACTTTTTCTCCTCTTATTCTCCTCTTTTTCTCCACTTTTTCTCCACTTTTTCTCCTCTTATTCTCCACTTTTTCTCCACTTTTTCTCCACTTTTTCTCCATTTTTTTCTCCACTTTCTCCACTTTTTCTCCACTTTTTTCTCCACTTTTTCTCCTCTTATGCTCCACTTTTTCTCCTCTTAATCTCCACTTTTTCTCCACTTTTTCTCCACTTTTTCTCCACTTTTTCTCCACTTTTTCTCCTCTTAATCTCCACTTTTTCTCCACTTTTTCTCCACTTTTTCTCCACTTTTTTCTCCACTTTTTCTCCACTTTTTCTCCTCTTATGCTCCACTTTTTCTCCACTTTTTCTCCACTTTTTCTCCACTTTTTCTCCTCTTATGCTCCACTTTTTCTCCACTTTTTCTCCACTTTTTCTCCTCTTATGCTCCACTTTTTCTCCACTTTTTTCTCCACTTTTTCTCCTCTTATGCTCCACTTTTTCTCCACTTTTTCTCCACTTTTTCTCCACTTTTTCTCCTCTTATGCTCCACTTTTTCTCCACTTTTTCTCCACTTTTTCTCTATTTTTTTCTCCACTTATTCTCCACTTTTTCTCCTCTTATTCTCCACTTTTTCTCCACTTTTTCTCCACTTTTTCTCCTCTTAATCTCCACTTTTTCTCCACTTTTTCTCCACTTTTTCTCCACTTTTTCTCCTCTTATGCTCCACTTTTTCTCCACTTTTTCTCCATTTTTTTCTCCACTTATTCTCCACTTTTTCTCCTCTTATTCTCCACTTTTTCTCCACTTTTTTCTCCACTTTTTCTCCTCTTAATCTCCACTTTTTCTCCACTTTTTCTCCACTTTTTCTCCACTTTTTCTCCACTTTTTCTCCACTTTTTCTCCTCTTAATCTCCACTTTTTCTCCACTTTTTCTCCACTTTTTCTCCACTTTTTCTCCACTTTTTTCTCCACTTTTTCTCCACTTTTTCTCCTCTTATGCTCCACTTTTTCTCCACTTTTTCTCCACTTTTTCTCCACTTTTTCTCCTCTTATGCTCCACTTTTTCTCCACTTTTTCTCCACTTTTTCTCCTCTTATGCTCCACTTTTTCTCCACTTTTTTCTCCACTTTTTCTCCTCTTATGCTCCACTTTTTCTCCACTTTTTCTCCACTTTTTCTCCACTTTTTCTCCTCTTATGCTCCACTTTTTCTCCACTTTTTCTCCACTTTTTCTCCATTTTTTTCTCCACTTATTCTCCACTTTTTCTCCTCTTATTCTCCACTTTTTCTCCACTTTTTCTCCACTTTTTCTCCTCTTATTCTCCACTTTTTCTCCACTTTTTCTCCACTTTTTCTCCATTTTTTTCTCCACTTTTTCTCCACTTTTTCTCCACTTTTTTCTCCACTTTTTCTCCTCTTATGCTCCACTTTTTCTCCACTTTTTCTCCACTTTTTCTCCACTTTTTCTCCTCTTAATCTCCACTTTTTCTCCTCTTATGCTCCACTTTTTCTCCACTTTTTCTCCACTTTTTCTCCACTTTTTCTCCTCTTATGCTCCACTTTTTCTCCACTTTTTCTCCTCTTAATCTCCACTTTTTCTCCTCTTATGCTCCACTTTTTCTCCACTTTTTCTCCACTTTTTCTCCTCTTATGCTCCACTTTTTCTCCACTTTTTCTCCACTTTTTCTCCTCTTATGCTCCACTTTTTCTCCACTTTTTCTCCACTTTTTTCTCCACTTTTTCTCCTCTTATGCTCCACTTTTTCTCCACTTTTTCTCCACTTTTTCTCCACTTATGCTCCACTTTTTCTCCACTTTTTCTCCACTTTTTTCTCCACTTTTTCTCCTCTTAATCTCCACTTTTTCTCCACTTTTTCTCCACTTTTTCTCCACTTTTTCTCCACTTTTTCTCCACTTTTTTCTCCACTTTTTCTCCACTTTTTCTCCTCTTATGTTCCACTTATTCTCCACTTTTTCTCCACTTTTTCTCTACTTTTTCTATGGTCGGTCTACCCATTAGCTCTGCCATGCATAGTGTAGCTCTACACCTACTGCACATGTTACTTTATGATTGACATCTCTTTCGTACCAGAGCTGTCTAAGTCTACTCTGACCCCATATTTGTCATTACTATATTGTCCTTGTACTGTATTATGACATTTGTATCATGTGTTTCATTTCTTGCTGTGTTGCAATTTTTTTGCTGCATCCCAATTGTACCTCTACATTGTTCGAGTTTATGTCATTGTTCTCTCACTCTTATGTGATACTGATTATTGTCATTTTTCATGATTACATGCAGATAAGTCCAATCTGACGAAGGCTCAGGCCGAAACGTCATTTGTAACTTGTTTTGGACAAAAACATATATGCTTATGAAAAAAAAATTTTCTTAATACGGACCAATAAAGAGTGATTTTGCATTACTATCCGTTGTGACTTACTGACTTAGTCTGGGAGATATAGAGTGCCGAGGTTACTCACTAATTTTATCTATTATTACCTCTGAGCACCTATATACCAGTGAGCAGAGCTTCCTCTACAGTAGTTCTCCTGATTAGGCATGCCCTTACCTCATGAGCAGGGCATTGCAGCTTTGGTAGCAACCATTACGACATGGACTCTGCTGCTGTGGACCCGGGGAGAGTGAGTGCAGATTCATTGCACCCACACTCCTCACATGAAGGGTCCGCACTCCTAGAAAATGGGGGATACGTTCCCTGAGTGTCTCCCCCCCATATTCTAGACGGTCCAGAGTCGTCGTGGGACCCCTTTATTTTTTTTCTTACAATAAATTGGTGAAAGAGGAAATGTTTTGGGGACTGTTTTTTCAAATAAATTTCTTTTGTCGATTTTTTGTTTTTGTTAGTACTGACAGTTTATGATGTTGGGTATCTAATAGACGCCATGACATCACAAACTGCTGGGCTTGATCTCAGGTGACTTTACAGCTAGTATCAACCCGATTTATTACCCCGTTTGCCACTGCACCAGGGCACGGGATGAGCTGGGGTGAAGCGCCAGGATTGGCGCATCTAGTGGATGCGCCACGTCTGGGGTGCCTGCGGCCTGCTATTTTTAGGCTGTGAAGGCCCAATAACTATGGACCTTCCCACCCTGAGAATACCAGACCACAGCTGCCCGCTTTACCTTGGCTGGTGATCCAATTTGGGGGGTCCCCTACTTTTATTGTGTAATTATTAATATTTATAAAATAATTATAAAAAAGAGCCTGAGGGGACCTCCACATTGGATCCCCAACCACGGTAAAGCTGCCAGCTGTGGTTTTCAGGCTACAGCCGTCTGCTTTACCCTAGCTGGCTATCAAAAATGGGGGGACCCAACGTAATTTTTTTTTTTTTAACTATTTTTTAAATAGAAAAAATTAATGGGCTTCCCTGTATTTTGATTGCCAACCAAGGTAACGGCAGGCAGATGGGGGTGGCAACCCATAGCTGTCTGCTTTATCTGCGCTGAGAATCAAAAATACCGCGGAGCGCTACGTCATTTTTTTAAAGATTTATTTTTACAGCACTGTGATGTCCAGCAATCAAAATACAGGGAAGCCCATTTTATTTTTAGTTATTTAAATAAATAATTAAAAAAAATATATGTTAGCTCCCACTGCATTTTTTGTATTGCTAGCTAAGGGTAATCCAAGCAGCTACTGGCTGCTAACCCCCACTGCTTGGTGTTACCTTCACTGGCAATGGAAAATCCAGGGAAGCATTTTTTTTTTTTTTTGCCAAAAAGCTACAAAAAAAGGACGTGAGCTTCGCCATATTTTTGTATGCTAGCCAGGTATAGCAGGCAGGTGCTGGAAGAGTTGGATACAGCGCCAGAAGATGGCGCTTCTATGAAAATGCCATTTTCTGAGGTGGCTGCAGACTGCAATTCGCAGCAGTGGGGCCCAGAAAGCTCAGGCCAACCGGTGGTGCGGATTCCAATCCCAGCTGCCTAGTTGTACCTGGCTGGACACAAATATGGGGCAAAGCCTACGTCATTTGTTTTCTAATTATTTCATGAAATTCATGAAATAATAAAAAAAGGGCTTCCCTTTATTTTTGGTTCCCAGCCGGGTACAAATAGGCAACTGGGGGTTGGGGGCAGCCGTACCTGCCTGCTGTACCTGGCTAGCATACAAAAATATGGCGAAGCCACATAATTTTTTCAGGGGGCAAAAAACTTCTGCATACAGTCCTGGATGGAGTATGCTGAGCCTTGTAGTTCTGCAGCTGCTGTCTGTCTGTATGGAGAAGAGCAGACAGCAGCTGCAGAACTACAAGGCTCAGCATACTCCATCCAGGACTGCATGCAGAAGTTTTTTGCCCACCAAAAAAATGACGTGGGCTTCGCCATATTTTTGTATGCTAGCCAGGTACAGCTGGCAGCCACGGGCTGCCTCCAACCCCCAGTTGCCTATTTGTACCCGGCTGGGAACCAAAAATATAGGGAAGCCCGTTTTTTTTAATTATTTCACTTATTTCATGAAATAATTAAAAAACAAATGACGTGGGCTTCGCCCTATTTTTGTGTCCAGCCGGGTACAACTAGGCAGCTGGGGATTGGAATCCGCAGCACAGGTTAGCCCGAGGTTTGTGGGCGCCTCTGCTGCGGATTTCAGTCCGCAGCCGTCCCAGAAAATGGCGCTCTCATAGAAGCGCCATCATCTGGCGCTGTATCCAACTCTTCCAACAGCCCTGGAGCCGGGTGGCTTGTTGGGTAATCATGAGTTAATACTGGCTTTGTTTTACCAGCCAGTATTAAGCCAGAGATTCTTAATGTCAGGCACGTTTGACCCGGCCATTAAGAATCTCCAATAAAGGGTTAAAAAAAGACACCACACAGAGAAAAAATACTTTAATAGAAATAAATACACAGACACATTAGAGACTCCATCTTTATTACCCCCTTTCAGCCCTCCACGATCCTGCTCTTCTGTCTTCTTTCTTTCTAGTGTAGTAGTAGTGACGATTGTAGTGAGGGGCATCACTTGGGGCTGGGGAACCTCCATCCTAACTACAATGCTCACTACAATCGGGAAGCAGCGTGCAGCCTTCACTCCGTGAGTGATCACTGTTGGCTGCTAGCGGTAACAGCGGTAACGCTGACAGACGCGTTACCATAGCAACGGTGCTCCCGGAGCCGCGGTTAGCGGTGACGTCACCGCTAACTGCGTTGCTATGGCAACGGTGATCTCCGTTAATGACCGGCTGTGTCAGCCGGTCCCTAACGGAACGGGGAGTCGACCGTGTGCTAGAGCATGTCGCCGGTACACGGCGATACACATATGTGCACCGTGTACCGGAGAGATGCACTCGCAGGTCCTACATGACGTGTCATAGTCATGTGACCAGTCTGTAGCCAATGAGATAATAGCCACGTGACTGGTCACATGGCTATTTTGACGTCACGATAGGTCCTGCATCTCTGCTGGCAGTGCAGGTCACCGGGAGGATTCAGCAATCATCGGATGGAATAGCGGCAGGAGACAGAGTGCAGAAGGGATCGCGAGGACCGGTAAGTGTTATGGCAATGTTTATTAACTGTTTGTGTACATTTATAATGCATTTTTATGTGTTTGTGATTGCCTCCCATTATAGCCTATTGGTTCTAGTTCGGTTCGTCGAACGTTCGACGAACCGAACTCGAACGGGACCCCCGTTCGGCGAACCGGCCTCGAGCCGAACCGGGACCGGTTCGCTCATCTCTAGAAATGACATGCAATTCACCAACTCTCCGAAATGAGGTCCTAATAGCAAAAGTGTCATCAAAGTTAGAAATTAGAGATTGGTGAATAGTAACTATTCATATTCGGATAATGCTTCCCTCTCTATACCACCCCCCATTCACAGAACCCAGTTTCTTTTGTGTGCCCTCTCACCCTTTTCTCCCCTTATACTGTCTCTTCACACTATTCCCCACAAATGGCTCCTCACACAATCCCCCCTCTTTCTCAAACTGTCTCCTCACTCATCCTTCTTCTGCTGACCATACTGTCTCCTCACATATTTACCCCCTCATTCTTCATACAGTCTACTCAATCTTCTCCCCCACTCAACATACTTTGTCCACACCCATACTCATCCCTCCCCATATTGTGTACACATACGAGGGGCTGCTGATAAGTCTTTGGCTTTACCCAGAAAGAAACGAGATAGGATGATAAAACTTTACATTTTTTCCACATACTCTCCACTGATGTCAACACACTTCTTACATCGGTATTCCAAGTTCTGGAAGCATAGCAAAAAGAAGGATTTCGGTTGTGCCTCAAACCAGGCATCTGTAGCAGCCATGGCATCAGAAATGGTGGGAAATTTGGTATCCTTGAGGTGTTTCTTCAGGTTTGGAAACAGATGATAGTTGGAGAAAGCTCGATCTGGTGAATACGGTAGGTGGTCAACTAGCTGGAAGCCCAGCTCTGCCAGTTTTACCGTGGTCACTTGTGCAGTGTGAGCGGAGGCATAGTCTTGCAGGAACAAGATTCCTTTGGACAACGTTCATCCTTCAGAGATGCCTTCAATTGGTCCAAAAGTTCAATGTAATACCTTGCATTGATAGTGGAACCCTTTTGAAGGTAGTCCAGTAGCAGCACGCCCTCCTTATGCCATCACCTTAGTGGCTGATTTTTGCACCCTGAATTTCTTTGGACGAGGAGAACCACTGTGCCTCCACTCTTTTGACTGCTCCTTGTTTTCAGGGTCATACAAATAAATCCAGGTCTCATCCATAATGACCAGTCAATCCAGGAAGTTCTTATCAGTCCGGAAAAGCTGACAAATTGACCGGGAGGTTTTCACTCGCATGCTTCTCTGATCTGTTGTCAAACATTTGGGGACCCACTTTGCAGATAGCTTCCTCATGTCCAAATGTTCATATATAATGACACAAACAAATTCACAGGAAATCACCATGAAGTCTGCTATTGCTTTAGCTGAAATTCGCTGATTCTCCAGTATGAGGTTGTGCACAGCAATGATGATATCTGGAACAAAAAACACTCTCAGTCATCCAGGATATTCCTCATCATTGGTGCTGAAGTGGCCCGTTTTAAATTTGGTAACCCAGTTCTTAAGTGTGGAATATGAAGGGCATTGATCCCCCAATGTCTGCGACATTTCACAATGAATATGTTTTGCTGACTTTCCTTGCAGAAACAAGAATTTTTTCACTCCTCTGCTCTTAGTTGCTGTGAATATTGCATAAGACTCTACCATTTTGTTTTCCGGCATGCATAGAACACTGTTGTCATAAGCAACAAACACAAAATTTTGAAAACATATATTAGACACATAAGGCTTTCATGTGCTGTAACATTTGTTACCATTGAAACAAAAAAAAATCACAAAATCAAAGTCTTATCAGCAGCCCCTGATACATCCCCCATTATACTGTTTCCTCATACATGCCCCTCCTCACTCTGCATACTGTCTGCACCCATCTCTTCGCTTTTCATACTGTGTCCTTAAATTTCTCTTTACCCCTTTGCTCCCCATACTGTCTCCTCACGCATCCCCCCTTCCCATTCCCATACTGTGTCAGCAACCATGCCATCCCTCTCCTTTCCCATATTGTGTACAAATACATTCTCTCTCATTCTGTTTACTCATACATCTCACCCACCTACTCCTCATACTCTGTACTTAAATTTCTCCCAACTCTTGCTCACCATACGGTGTCCCCACCCATGCTATCTCCCTCACTCCCCATACTGTATCCGCATACATTCCCTCTTCTCTATCTACAGTTAGGTCCAGAAATATTTGGACAGTGACACAATTTTCGTGAGTTGGGCTCTGCATGCCACCACATTGGATTTGAAATGAAACCTCTACAACAGAATTCAAGTGCAGATTGTAACGTTTAATTTGAAGGTTTGAACAAAAATATCTGATAGAAATTGTAGGAATTGAACACATTTCTTTACAAACACTCCACATTTTAGGAGGTCAAAAGTAATTGGACAAATAAACCAAACCCAAACAAAATATTTTTATTTTCAATATTTTGTTGCGAATCCTTTGGAGGCAATCACTGCCTTAAGTCTGGAACCCATGGACATCACCAAACGCTGGGTTTCCTCCTTCTTAATGCTTTGCCAGGCCTTTACAGCCGCAGCCTTCAGGTCTTGCTTGTTTGTGGGTCTTTCCGTCTTAAGTCTGGATTTGAGCAAGTGAAATGCATGCTCAATTGGGTTAAGATCTGGTGATTGACTTGGCCATTGCAGAATGTTCCACTTTTTTGCACTCATGAACTCCTGGGTAGCTTTGGCTGTATGCTTGGGGTCATTGTCCATCTGTACTATTGAGCGCCGTCCGATCAACTTTGCGGCATTTGGCTGAATCTGGGCTGAAAGTATATCCCAGTACTCTTCAGAATTCATCTGGCTACTCTTGTCTGCTGTTATGTCATCAATAAACACAAGTGACCCAGTGCCATTGAAAGCCATGCATGCCCATGCCATCACATTGCCTCCACCATGTTTTACAGAGGATGTGGTGTGCCTTGGATCATGTGCCGTTCCCTTTCTTCTCCAAACTTTTTTCTTCCCATCATTCTGGTACAGGTTGATCTTTGTCTCATCTGTCCATAGAATACTTTTCCAGAACTGAGCTGGCTTCATGAGGTGTTTTTCAGCAAATTTAACTCTGGCCTGTCTATTTTTGGAATTGATGAATGGTTTGCATCTAGATGTGAACCCTTTGTATTTACTTTCATGGAGTCTTCTCTTTACTGTTGACTTAGAGACAGATACACCTACTTCACTGAGAGTGTTCTGGATTTCAGTTGATGTTGTGAACGGGTTCTTCTTCACCAAAGAAAGTATGCGGCGATCATCCACCACTGTTGTCATCCGTGGACGCCCAGGCCTTTTTGAGTTCCCAAGCTCACCAGTCAATTCCTTTTTTCTCAGAATGTACCCGACTGTTGATTTTGCTACTCCAAGCATGTCTGCTATCTCTCTGATGGATTTTTCTTTTTTTTCAGCCTCAGGATGTTCTGCTTCACCTCAATTGAGAGTTCCTTAGACCGCATGTTGTCTGGTCACAGCAACAGCTTCCAAATGCAAAACCACACACCTGTAATCAACCCCAGACCTTTTAACTACTTCATTGATTACAGGTTAATGAGGGAGATGCCTTCAGAGTTAATTGCAGCCCTTAGAGTCCCTTGTCCAATTACTTTTGGTCCCTTGAAAAAGAGAAGGCTATGCGTTACAGAGCTATGATTCCTAAACCCTTTCTCCGATTTGGATGTGAAAACTCTCATATTGCAGCTGGGAGTGTGCACTTTCAGCCCATATTATATATATAATTGTATTTCTGAACATGTTTTTGTAAACAGCTAAAATAACAAAACTTGTGTCACTGTCCAAATATTTCTGGACCTAACTGTATATTCTGTTTTCTCTTACATTCTCCCTTTACTCCCCATACTGTATCCACACCTCTCCCCCCTTACTCCCCATGCTGTCTGCACCCATCCCCTTCCTTGCATCCCAAGCTGAATCATCAAATTTCTTCCCAATCACTCTCTGTTGTGTCAGCACTAGTGTTGAGCGAGTATGCTTGTCACTACTCGGTACTCGCACGAGTATCACTGTATTCGGGATACTCGGCGGGTACCGAGTAATCTCGCGATACTCGTGCTGTACTCGTGGTCTTCATGTTGGCGCTCTTTTGAGAGCCAGCCCTCATGCAGGGATTGGCTGGCAGACCGCAATGCCACAGCCCTGTTAGTTGTGGAATTGCAGTGATTGGCCGGCCCTCACAGCATGACCGTGCCTTTAGCCCGACACTTCCCCACTCGGCTACGGCCCCTCCTGCACTCCACTCCGCGTGTATATATATATATGCACGCTTACACACAAACGCACGTTTTTTTTTTTTAATTTACAGTTTTATGGTTTCTACATGCTGCCGGGGTCATTTCAGAATAATACTCGGGTCTCCCATAGGATAACATTGGGCTCCGTGCTCGGGGCGAGTACACGAGTATCTTGGGATGCTCGGCCCGAGCCTCAAGCACCCGAGCATTTTAGTACTCGCTCATCACTAGTCAGCACCCATCTTCCCCTCAATTTATATTCTGTCAGCACCCATCCTCTCCCTCGCTACCAAAACTGCATCCTTGAATTAACCCGCCCCACAATTAGAATAAATCTTTGGTGTCTTAAGCTCCACTGAAGCATTTACCAACAATCCTGTTCTTTCCTCTGCGGCGCCGGCGAGTGACATCTGTTCATGCTGTTGATGTCACCCTTAAGGTCCAGTCACACATAACGAGATCGTGAACGATATCGCTACTACGTCACAGTTCCCGGATCGTTGCTGAGTCGTTGGTAAAATCGTATGTGAGGTGTCACACACACCGACTTTAGGAACGAGCATACGACCCGTATATTGATCTTGTAAATCATCGGGACCCTGTCACACAACAGCTGTGGTAACGATTCCGATCTCGATTAGGGGCGTAGTGAAACGCAATGAGCCACGTAGGCGTGCATTTGCGTCGCCTTTTCCACACCCCTCCACTTCGATTGGTGGCCAATACTGCCTTCTGATTGGACGGGTGGGCGGGCCTAAAAGGTAACTTTTGTATCGCGTCATCCATTGTCACTTCTTTTGAGCTTTGCTTTGAGAATAGAACCTGCGACTCCACCCTGATTCATTCGTACTTTGTACCCGGTTGCTTGCTTGCTTTTCGGATCGAAGCTGCATCTGCACCCGGATTCAACCCTCCTTTGTTCCCGAGTGTTTATCAGCGCCAACCAATTGGTGCAGAGGGGGCGCAGAAACGGGGACGCAACTACATGCCTACGTGCTACACTAAAGTTCTAATCTAGGTCGTTAACGAAATCGTAGGTAGGTGTCAAACATACAGATCCATCCTGCCCAGCAGGACTCCAACGAGCCAAAAATGACCCAGGCTGTTCAGCATCAACCAACGATTTCACAGCAGGGGGCGGATCGTTGGTACGTGTCAAACATGACAAGATTGCTAGTAAAGTCGATGTTGTGTCACAGAAACTGCGACGTTGCAACGATCTCGTTCACGATCTCGTTATGTGTGAAGTGGCCTTTACCCAAAAGTGTCAGCGGCCAGGGCTTCAATTATACTTGTGTCTGAAAGGCATGACTAATATTGATTGCTGGGAGGCGGAGTTCTGCACCTTCTCTTAAGGCCGCTATTCACGCTGCGACATCACTCAAGCGAACTCGTTGGGGTTACGGAATTTGTGACGCACATCCGGTCGCTTTAGCGATGCCGTTGCGTGTGACACCATTGAGCGATTTTGCATCGTTGCAAAAACGTGCAAAATCACTCATCGGTGACATGGGGGTCCATTCTCTAATATCGTTGCTGCAGCAGTAACGAAGTTGTTCCTCGTTCCTGCGGCAGCACACATCAGTACGTGTGACACTGCAGGAACGAGGAACCTCTCCTTACCTGTATCCTGCCCACAATGCGGAAGGAAGGAGGTGGGCGGGATGTTCGTCCCGCTCATCTCTGCCCCTCCGCTTCTATTGGGCGGCGGTTCAGTGACGCAGCTGTGACGTCGCTGTGATACTGAACGAACCGCCCCCTTAAAAATGAGGCGGTTCGCAGGTCACAGCGACATCGCAGGGCAGGTAAGTAGTGTGACGGGTCTGGGCGATGTTGTGCACCACGGGCAGCGATTTGCCCATGTCGCACAACCGAAGGGGGTGGGTACCCATGCTAGCGATATCGGTCACGATATCGCAGCATGTAAAGCGGCCTTTAGTTGGTTGTGAGCTTGAAAGCTGTCTCAAAGAACGTCCAAATTACAGTCCTGATGGCAGAAAAATGCAGCCGCTGGGAAGACACCTTGGACCGTCGCAACAAGGAGCCCAATGATATACCCCTGCCGGTGGCATATGCCTCACCCGCACCCCTGGATACACCTCTGGGCATATGATGTATTTCTTCCAATGACCTTGCAAAGAAAATTCATTGTTTGTGGAGGAAATAAGAAAACGCTTTTACAGTTAGTGTAGTCAGACTATGAAATGACCTACTACAAGAGGTAGTGAAGGCAAATACAATGTCAGTAGAAATGAGTGTATCTCCAAAAAGTAAAATTTGGCAGATATGCTGAAAGTAAAGCACAGACACTAAAGCTGATAGCCTAAGAGGTACTTTGCACACTACGACATCGCAAGCCGATGGTAGCGATGCCGAGCGCGATAGTCCCCGCCCCTGTCGCAGCTGCGATATGTTGTGATAGCTGCCGTAGCGAAAATTATCGCTACGGCAGCTTCACATGCACTTACCTGTCCTGCGACGTCGCTCTGGCCGGCGACCCGCCTCCTTCCTCAGGCAGCCAATAGAAGCGAAGGGGCGGAGATGAGCGGGACGTAAACATCCCGCCCACCTCCTTCCTTCCACATAGCCGGCCGGGACGCAGGTAGAAGATGTTCCTCGCTACAGCGGCTTCACACACAGCGATGTGTGCTGCCTGCTGGAACGAGGAACAACATCGTACCATCGCAGCAGCGGTATTATGGAAATGTCGGACCCTACACCGATCATAAGATAACAAGGGGGCGGGTCGTGCGGCGTCACAGCGACGTCACACGGCAGGCGGCCAATAGAAGGGGGGCGAAGATGAGTGGGATGTAAACATTCTGCCCACCTCCTTCCTTCCTCATTGCAGCCAGGACGCAGGTAAGGCGATGTTCCTCGCTCCTGCGGCTTTACACACAGCGATGTGTGCTGCCGCAGGAACGAGGAACAACATCGTAACATCGGTCCTTCCGAAATTATGATAATGACCGACGCTGCACCGATCATACGATTTCGACGCTTTTGCGCTCGTTAATCGTAGTAAAAAGGATTCACATACTCCGATGTCGACAGCGACGCCGGATGTGCAAAGTACCCCTTAGTTTTTTGGGAAAACGTTGTTATAGGTTCTCTAATTATAAACTTACTATTTTCATGATTGAACATTTTTTTCTTAAAACTTTGTTTCTGTAAATGAAATGTATGAACAATAACATATAAATCTGTTGACAAACAAGTACAAAAAAAAAAGTTTTAATAATTTACGTATTAAAAATGTATTGTGACTAATGGTTGCACATCTCCATTACCTGAAGTGTATGCAGCATCAGTCACCTAAGAACTATAACATATAAAATTGGCAAATTATAATTCTTACAGTTTGAAAAATAGAACAATACATTTTAGAAAGAACATTTAAAATGGAATTGTCTGGAGATTATGTTCATTTTTCAGTGATGGCAAGTGTATGTATAAGATTAATTCTTTTATGAGAAAAATAATATATGAAACTCCAGTACATGAGCTGGGATTTACTGTGCTCATATTTTAAATTACTTAGTTAAGGAAAGTGTAGGAAATTTATAGATAATGATAGAAGATAATCTAGGATACAATATGCAACATGAAGCTGAGTACGGTATATACCGTACATTTTTTTCAACAAGACTACAGTTGAATCTTAAAGATGTTGTCCACTACTTTAACATTGAAGGCCTAGCCTGAGGCGGGCTTTGCACGCTGCGACATCGGTAACAATGTCTTACCGACGCTGCAGCGATAGTCCCCGCCTCCGTCGCAGGTACGATATCTTGTGATTGCTGCCGTAGCGAACATTATCACTACGGCAGCTTCACATGCACTCACCTGTCCTGCGACGTCGCTCTGGCCGGCGAACCGCCTCCTTACTAAGGGGGCGGGTCGTGCGGCATCATAGCGACGTCACATGGCAGGCAGCCAATAGAAGCGAAGGGGCGGAGATGAGCGGGACGTAAACATTCCGCCCACCTCCTTCCTTCTGCATAGCCGGCCGGGACGCAGGTAGGAGATGTTCCTCGCTACAGCGGCTTCACACACAGCGATGTGTGCTGCCTGCTGGAACAAGGAACAACATCGTACCATCGCAGCAGCGGTATTATGGAAATGTCGGACCCTACACCGGTCATAAGATAACAACGCTTTTGCGCTAGTTAATCGTATGTAAAAGGCTTTACACACTACGATGTCGACAGCAACGCTGGATGTGCGTCACTTTTGATTTGACCCCACCGACATTGCACCTGCGATATCGTAGTGTGCAAAGCCCGCCTTAGAATTGATTATCAATCAATGTCTGATTGGCCGGGGTCCGACAACCAGCACCCTGCTAATCAGCTGTTCTCGGTGTTGATAGAGGTATCGGGTGTCCGGAAATGCTCAGTTCCGGAGCTGCTCAGTCTTCTGATAGTGGTCGTGGCCGGGTACTGCACATCCTCCTCCTAATCAAATCAATAGGAGGCGGATGTGCAGTACACAGCCGATGCCACTAGCCCTCCCTCATCCTGATCTTCAAACTGAACAAGTGGTTGCGCATAAGTGCACTCAATCTCTGCCTCTTCTGGGGCAGGGCCAGGTGGATGGAACCCCACCCAGCGAAGTCATCAAATAACACAGGTGACTGCTGCATAACTTGGGGTTCAGACTGCTTGCCTGATTTGCTAGGAAATTAGGTGGAAGAGAGATGCCCATGGTCTGCAGGTGCAAACTCTGCCCTTTCAGCAGGCGACTGGCCAAATCCACCTCTACTTGTTCTGGCCTCACTATTTGTACAGCGGTATTAGTGCTTAATAAATTACGCAGAACGTCCTGCTCAGCAGATTCTTACACTGCCTGTATGTAGAGTGGCCACACAGACTCTTTTTAGAAGTACTCAGAGGCATATCTGGGGGAGGCTGGCGGGGCACCTGCCCTGGGCCCAACTGTCAGAGGGTGCCATTGGGCGCCATTGGGCTGTGAAAGTCTCTCCGGCAGCTGTGTTTCTCTGTTGACAGCCACACTCATAGAAACTGCAGCACGTGGCTCCTACTAATCAATTATTCTCGTATGTTCAAAGCAATGGCTGTAGTGTGATCAGGTCAACTGATCACACTGCTGACCCAGAAGTCAGGGCCACAGCGCAGAGGCGGCAGAGAATGCTGGTTATGTGCACCAATGGAGCTGAAGACACCAAAGAGGAACAGTATGGGGTGAGGGGAAGGTATCTATGGACACAGAATGGGGATGACAGAAGGTGGGGAGTGGGCAGTATCTATAGACACAGTATGGGGGAGAAAGGGTTCGGAGAGGGAACTATCTGTAGACACAGTATGGTGGGAAGAGAGGATGGGGAGGGGGAAGTATCTTTGCACACAGTATGGGGAGAGAGAGGGTGTAGGGTGATGTATACAGACATAGTATAGGGAGTGAGGGTGAGGGGTGATATATGAGGAGAGAGGTGAGGGATGATGTATACAGACATAGTATAGGGAGTGAGGGTGAGGGGTGATATATGAGGAGAGAGGTGAGGGATGATGTATACAGACATAGTATAGGGAGTAAGGGTGAGGGAGGAGGTATGGGGAGGGAGGGTGAGGGATGATGTATACAGACATAGTATAGGGAGTGAGGGTGAGAGGGTGATGTATACAGACATATTATAAAGAGTGAGGGGCGATGTATGGGGAGAGAGGGTGAGAAATAATGTATACAGATATAGTATAGGTAGTGAGGTTGAGGGGTGATGTATACAGATAAAGTATAGGGAGTGAGGGTGAGGGGTGATGTATACAGACATAGTATAAGGAGTGGGAGTGAGGGGGGATGTATATAGACATAGTATAGGGAGTGAGGGTGAAGGAGCAATGTATACAGACATAGTATGTTGAGCAATTGGGGGATGTATATGGACATAGTAAGGGGAGCAAACATTGGGAAAGAAATTTTGAGGACACAGAATAAAGAGCGTCATGGAATGAGGAGCAAGTGGGCAGGACGGGTGTGGCCACAGTACGGGGAGTCAGGGGGAAAAGTATATTAGCACACAAGAGGTAGTGAGGAGACACTAAGGGATGAGAAATGGGAGGGGGCACAGAATATAGATTGGCTAGTGGAGAGGTGCAGTATGGAGATGTAACGGGGGCAGGGGGCGCCTCAGGGGGTGTAGTCGGGTCCCCTCGCCTTGTGGGCCGCAGGCTGAACCCCGGCCCGGCCGTCACTTGCAAAACAGGTGTGTTGTTGGGGCAGATCCAGCACACACTACCGGCTCTGGATAAGTTCTCACCTCTCCACTTCTTTGTCAGGGCACTAACCTTCGCTTGCAGGGGCCACTTGTTATCCCCCTGATAGCTGCACTCCACTCTAGTACACACCACCGGCTCCAGACTAGTCCCAACTCTTACACTGTTTCTCATGGGTTTCCTCTGCTTTCTAGCCAAGAGAACTCACTCAGGCTGACTGCCTCATCTCACTCCCACACTCTGCCCCGTCACCTCAGACCGAGCTTGCTCGCCTCTCACATCTCACTGCACACTGGACTCTGCATTCAGAACCCTTCCTTCCCCACCTAGGCTGCCCTGCCCCTTCCTTCCCTGCCACTGTTACCAGGGGAACCACTGCTCTACACTGGCACCTAGTGGGGAAACAGTTTATGACAGGTAACATTTTACCATCAACATTTACAATTTGCCACCATACTACTGTGGCGTTTTCAGGGGGGAAAATCCGCTCCTTCACTACCAGGGGTCCGACTACCCCTTACAGAGAGGGGGTAGAATCAGGGGACAGTGTGAGGCCATAGCAAGGAGGGAGAGTATGATGATACAGTACAGTATAAACACTGAGCAGTATAATGGGACACAGTGTAAAGGACAGTGTGAAGAGTAGGCTCAGTATGGAAAGGAGAGGGTGGTGTGGAGGGCACGTACTATAAGAGTGACAGTGTGTGGGTCATATTTTGTGCAAAGAACACAATGAGGGGCCATTATTTATTCTGGGGGTAGCTGTGACCCATAGAAGCTGTATTGTGATATAGAATCAGCTAGCAACTAGCGGGATTAATAATATGAAACGGAGACAGGAAGTAGTTGTGGAGCTCCAGGAAATGCTGGGTAAAAGGGAGTGGTGTGCATGACAACCAGGTGAAAAACGTCTGTTAGAGAGATTTTGAAGGAACTGACTAGTGTGTTAGATCAGTGTTTTTCTTGAGAAACAGTCGCTATAAATAAGGAGGCTCAGGACAGACAAGATTCTGTATTATCTGAAGATAGGAGTAGAGGGACAGTATAAACTCTTTTCTTCCTACCACACCTCCAGTGTATGAGGCTACACAGACTGCACAGTTCTAGACACGCATTGAAAAGGACTGATCTCTGAGGAGAAACGCTTTGTATAGAGTTGTTGAGGAGTTATTGTATAAAGAGAAGTAATGTCATGTATTGGAAAGAAGTTGAATAAAATTTCAATAATTACCTTCACTTTTGAATTGCGTGATAACTGTGCCTGAAGATCCAGTATATTTTAAGAATACCCCCACTGTAACCTAAAGCGGGCTTTACACGCTGCGACATCGCTAATGCGGAGTCGTTGGGGTCACGGAATTTGTGACGCACATCCGGCCGCATTAGCGATGCCGTTGCGTGTGACACCGATAAGCGATTTTGCATCGTTGCAAAAACGTGCAAAATCGCTAATCGGCGACACGGGGGTCCATTCTCAAAAATCGTTACTGCAGCAGTAACGAAGTTGTTCCTCGTTCCTGCGGCAGCACACATCGCTGCGTGTGACGCCGCAGGAACGAGGAAGCTCTCCTTACCTGCCTCCCGGCTGCTATGCGGAAGGAAGAAGGTGGGCGGGATGTTACGTCCCGCTCATCTCCGCCCCTCCGCTGCTATTGGGCGGCGGTTCAGTGACGCTTCAGTGACGTCGCTGTGACGCCGCACGGACCGCCCCCTTAGAAAGGAGGCGGTTCGCCCGTCACAGCGACGTCGCCGGACAGGTAAGTATGTGTGACGGCTGTTGTGCGACACGGGCAGCGATTTGCCCGTGTCGCGCAACAGATGGGGGCGGGTACTCACACTAGCGATATCGGGACCGATATCGCAGTGTGTAAAGTAGCCTTAACACTGTCCCTTTCTCAAGAAATATCCTGTTTCTATGCTAGTCAAACCAAAATGACGGCACCACCTATGATCTGGCTTTTGTACAGGCCGGGTCATATGGTGCGCCAGCCAATCACAGCCATGCTAAAACTCGACATGGCTGTCATGGCTACGGAAGTGCACATAGCCAAATAGCTTGTTAATTGGCTCTGCTGTAGCCTATCAACACACTTTATTTAACATCGAACTATGAACTTGGACTACCATGAAAAGTCCGTGTTTGGATTTCAGCACAAGACACTAGATGTGCAGTATGAACCGTTCGCTCATTCCTAGTTATGATGTCACAGGAGTTTGCCTGGCAGCTTGTGGAAACCTGGCATAGTGCACAGCAAAAAGCAATGAAAGGCGCTTGGAGCTGATAAAAGTAATGACATAAAAATTGGCTTTCATAAAGATGGTGACCCATACAAAGATTAGGATGAGTCATAAGTTTCTTCTTGGAATGGACAGAATGTACATATGCTGAGGCACGGCTACTAAAGGGTATTTCCACAACTTTAATATTGATGTCCTGTCCATAGTCACTTTGGGATCTGACATCCAGCATTCTCATTGGTCAGCTGTTTGCAGCACCAGCAGAGTCCGGATGTATGGAGCTGAACATGTGCGTCACCCTGTGCCAAGACGCCACAGATAAAAACTACATATGCATTTCAATCTGTATAACATGTATTGTCATCTTTAACCCCTTCACCCCTGGCCACTAAAACACCCTAATGACCGGGCCATTTTTTGCAATTCTGACCAGTGTCACTTTGACAGGTTATAACTCTGGAACGCTTCAACGGATCCTGGCGATTCTGAGACTGTTTTTTCGTGACATATTGTACTTCATGTCAGTGGTAAATTTAGGCCGATATTTTTTGCGTTTATTTGTGAAAATTTAGGAAATTTTACAAAAATGTTGAAAATTTTGCAATTTTCAAACTTTGAAAATTTATGCCCATAAATCTGAGAGATATGTCACACAAAATAGTTACTAAATAACATTTCCCACTTGTCTACTTTACATCAGCGCAATTTTCGAAACAAATTTTTTTTTCGTTAGGAAGTTAGAACGGGTCAAAGGTCATCAGCAATTTCTCATTTTTCCAACAAAATTTACAAAATAATTTTTTTTAGGGACCACATCACATTTGAAGTGACTTTGAGAGACCTAGGTGACATAAAATACCCAAAAGTGACCCCATTCTAAAACCTGCACCCCTCACACTGCTCAAAACCACATCCAATAAGTTTATTAACCCTTTAGGTGCTTCACAGGAACCAAAGCAATGTGGAAGGAAAAAATGAAAATTTTACTTTTTAACACAAAAATGTTACTTTAGCCATAAAATTTTCATTTTACAAGGGAGAAAAGAGAAAGTGCACAATACAATTTATTGTACATGTTCTCCTGAGTACGCTGATACCCCATATGTGGTAAAAATAAATTGTTTGGGCGCACGGTAGAGCTCGGAAGGGAAGGAGCGCCATTTGAATTTTTGAACGCAAAATTAGCTGCACTCATTAGTGGACGCCATGTCGGGTTTGAAGACCCCCTGAGGTGCCTAAACAATGGAGCTCCCCCACAAGTGACCCCATTTTGGAAACTAGAGCCCTCAAATAATTTTTCTAGATGTTTGGTGAGCACTTTGAACACCTGGGGGCTTCACAGAAGTTTATAGCGTTGAGCCGTGAAAAGAAAAAAATAAATTTTTTACCACAAACCGGTTGCTTCAACTAGGTAACTTTTTTTTTCACAAGGGTAACAGGAAAAAATGCACCATAAAATGTATTATGCATTTTCTCCTGAGTACGCAGATACCTCATATGTGGTAGAAATCAAATGTTTGGACACACGGCAGTGCTCGGAAGGCAAGGAGCGCCATTTGAATTTTTGAGTGCAAAATTAGCTGCACCTGTTAGCGGACGCCATGTCGGGTTTGAAGACCCAATGAGGTGCCTAAACAATGGAGCTTCCCCACAAGTGACCCCATTTTGGAAACTAGAGCCCTCAAATAATTTTTCTAGATGTTTGGTGAGCACCATTTGACAGCAAAATTGGTTGGAATCATTAGCGGACGCCATGTCACGTTTGGAGACCCCCTATGGTGCCTAAACAGTGGAGCTCCCCCACAAGTGACCCCATTTTGGAAACTAGAGCCCTCAAATAATTTTTCTAGATGTTTGGTGAGCACTTTGAACACCTGGGGGCTTCACAGAAGTTTATAACGTTGAGCTGTGAAAAGAAAAAAATTTTTTTTTACCACAAAACGGTTTCTTCAACTAGGTAGCTTTTTTTTCACAAGGCTATCAGGAAAAAATGCACCATAAAACGTATTGTGCAATTTTTCCTGAGTACGTAGATACCTCACATGTGGTCGAAAGTAATTGTTTGGGCAAATGGCGGGGCTCAGAAGAGAAGGAACGCCATTTGACTTTTCAAACGCACAGACGCAGTGTACTGATCGGCCGCTGCAGGACGCACGGTCGGATGCGATACAAAAAGCGTCGTGGATACGTAAAAAAAAAAGTCACGCCAAAAATTGACCATGGATGCAGATACGTTATGTGCATCCCTTATCAGCGCTTGGCGGGATGCACGGACGGATGTGATACAAAAAGCGTCGCAGATACGGAAAAAAGTCACAGCAAAAATTGACCAGGGATGCCGATCCGTTATGTGCATCGCTAATTAGCGCTCGGCGGGACGCGCGGACGGATGGGATACAAAAAGCGTTGCGGATACGGAAAAAAGTCGCGCCAAAAATTGAGCAGGGATGCAGATACGTTATCTGCATCCCTGATCAGCGCTTGGCGGGACGCATGGACGGATGCGATACAAAAAGCGTCGGGGATACGGAAAAAAAAGTCCCGCCAAAAATTGTGCAGGGATGCAGATACATTATCTGCATCCCTGATCAGCGCTTGGCGGGACGCACGGACGGATGCCATACAAAAAGCGTCGGGGATACGGAAAAAAAAAAGTCACGCCAAAAATTGAGCAGGGATGCAGATACGTTATCTGCATCCCTGATCAGCGCTCAGCGGGACGCATGGAAGGATGAGGTGTAAAAATGGACAGGGGATACAGAAAAAAAAAAAAAAGTTATACTCACAGTACCCAGAGGATCACTGACCAGAAGAGCTGCAGGAGGAACAGATGGCAGAGAGATAAACAGCTTTACAGGAGCAGCAGGCAGATCAGCAGAATGCCCAGGAAGGACCCAGCGATGGAGGCAGATGTGATCGGGCCGGTGAAGACAGGTAAGAGGACGTCGGGGGAGAGCAGAGGGGGAGAGGGGGGGTGAGAGCAGAGGGGGGGGAGAGCAGAGGGGGAGGGGGGAGAGCAGAGGGGGAGACCGGAGAGGGAGCTGCAGAAGCAGAATAGAGATAATGGAGGAGGCAGTCAGATCGCGGGGGGAGCAGATCGGGATGTCGGGGAGGAGGGGGGAGCAGATCGGGATGTCGGGGGGGAAGATCGCAGGGGGGCACGGGCAGGGGCTAACACGGGAGCGCGCAGGGGCACCACGGGAGCGCGCACGGGCTGCAAGGTGAGCACAGTACTCACGTGCAGCAGGAGCGGTGATATCAGCTACGGCGGCGGCAGCAGCAGCGGTGGCGTGGTACCACAAGTACCAGCCACTGCACACTGCAGACATGTTGGGGGAGGGCTCGCAGGCCAGCACAGGCCTGGGGAGGGCGGCCACCGGCAGATCAGACCGCCCCACTGCACACTGATTGGAGCGATTGCGCGTCATAGCACGATCGCTCCAATCAGTGCTGCAGGGGCTGGGGGCGACATGTTTGAGGTCCATCTATGATATGCTGCAGCAGCTGCGGCATCTCATAGCTGGATCTCACAGTATCGCACTAATTCGGGCATTATTTTTGCCGAAATTAGTGCGAACGATGTGGTTGGCGGTTCAGATTTGAACAGCCAATCACATCGATCGTCGATAGGGGGTGGCGATGCCGCCCCCCCTGGGGTCAAGCAAAGGTCCCCTGCTGTAAGAAACAGCAGGAGACATCATTTGAAAGCCGTTGCTATGGCCACGGCAATCAAATGAAGTTTAGGCAGTAAAATTACGTCCCTGGTCGTTAAGTCAAGTTAAAATAGGACGTAATTTTACTGCACGCGGTCGTGAATGGGTTAATGAGATACAGTTTTTTCTGTTGTTCACTACATACAGTACAAACACACATTTGCCCACACTCCCTTACTGGGGCTGTTCACTTGGGATAAAACCAATGCTTGAGTGTGAACCCTTGAAGGAAATATGGGAGAAGCTTAGGTGTGAGGTAAATTCAGTCAGGGTTGGAGTAGCAGCAAGTTTGTGAGGTGAAGTTAGGAGTGTAATATGGAGACAGTCCTGTCCTGAGGTGACTGATAAAACCTCTGGAGGGACCAGTTACACATTGGCAGGGTATCAGTCCCAAGGCCACCAGTACTTTCAAGGTCAGTGGCAAACTGAGAGACTGCTATTAACCTTTTTATAAGGAGTAGTGAATTTTCTGGGAGCACCGTGGACTTTTCATTCAGGATTCAAATCACCTGCTCACCTGTAGGGATTAAAAATCTGGATTGTTCTTGTCTTGGAAATCCCAGGATACCAAGATACCTATTCCAAGGTAGGGAAATAGTAGCAGAGGAAGGGTACACTATCACCATACAGCAGAGAAGCCAACTCTCATCAGGGCAGGAAGAACCACCATCATTGTATGCTGTGAGAAAAGTTCTGCAGTGCTCCAGTAAAACAAAATAGCTCCCTGTCCTGTCTCTGGCTGAATTATTCTCCACTGCGCCATCCCTACGTCAACATCCCCAGGAACCAGCCCTAGTTGGGGGGGCAAGGGGACAACCTTCTGGCACTGCGCATCACCACCTAACCCCTAGGGTCCACCAGCAGTGCCTGGCCATACCAAAGCAGAACATCCCAACTGGCGTCACAAACTCATTATTTATTTTATTTTTCTTTTCCCCTTTTTAATATTATTTTTAAACCCCCATTATGGCCACATTGCCACTCGGACCCATCACTGTGACATCAGAGGTCTACAGGGGGGTGGCACACATGGGTCTGTCACGCTGTTTAGTGCCTGTGTGACGCCCTGGACAAGCCAGGGGTCACAGGTAATGACATCAACACACCCTACACCCCGGATAGGTACATCTAAGCTAGACCAGAAACCCTTGTTGCCTTCCTCCAGGGGCTGATGTCCACACCAGGGGGTGGGCCAGGCGGTTGGCTCCGCCCACCAAGGAGTTCACAGTCCTGGAGGAGGGAAAACACAGGCAGTTAGAGTGAAGCTAGGGAAGTGAGAGGAGAGACAGAGTTTGGAGGAGGAAGTGGAAGGAGGAAAGTAGTAGAGAGGAGAAAAGTGACAGCAAAAGAGCCTGAAGTTGGTCCGGGTGTGTGGCCCGGACAGGACAGCAAGGTTGGCAGGCGGTGGTGACCGTCTGCAGTGGAGGCGATTGGAGTCTGCCGTAAGGACCGTGGACGGGTGGTGACCCGGCGGTACCGGACCGGTATACAAAGAGAAGCCAGCACCATTGCCAGGGGCCTTTCGGATCCCGGCAAGGCTTGGAGTCGTCGTGAATTTGCCAAATCCGTTAGTGAAGGGGACCTCCGGGTTTCCAAACAGTCAAGTCCCGACAGAAGGCAACCGTCCAACCGTGAAGGGGAGACACCGCCACCGCCAAGGGCAGCGCCTGCGGGCAAAAGGGGCTCCTCCGGCCCACATCCAGGTCGGGGAGTGGGTTACTGGTGGGAACCCATCGCTACCAACACTGAACTTAGGTGCAGGGAGAGACAGTCATCACTAACCTGCAGGGAGGAACAACCGCAGCCGTCCGAGGGACCCGTCCCTCCAGCCGCTTGTTTTACCGTGAACTGTGTCATCATCATTGGGCTGAGTGAGTACCTCCGTGCCGTGCGGCATAGCGCTGCCCCTGCGGCCCTGCACCTCACCAGGCCCCGCAACCCGCCTTTAATCCACTCCTACCCCCTCACTGGGCCCCGGGACAACCAACCCCCTACCCACGGAGGGGAGAAATAACAACAAAGCTGCTCCCTGTCACCGCTCCCGGGATCCCCGTCCAGAGCAGCGGTGATGTCCACACAATCACCACAACCGTGGGTGGCGTCACGGACAATAAAACCCCAAAACCATTCCCCTTTTCACTCACGGGCGAGGAGCGCCGCTCGAGTCCCCGGGATCTGGCCCATCGCTCGAGCCACCAAGCAGCAGTGGCCGCAGCAGCAGCGGCAGCCGGACCCGAGCAGTGGGAGAGCGCAGCGTCCCCTCCTCCGCCCGCGACAACTTGGCGTCACAAACAGGATCTTACCGCTCTGCCGTCTGGTAGAGGTGCACCTTGTTACCGCCGGTGTCCGGCCGAAAAATTGGAGAAGCCGCCATCTTTGGCGCGAAAAGTTCCCGCTCGAGCGTCTCCTCGAGTAGTGGAGGCGCGAAGGCCAAAACCCCGCCCCGATAGAGGTGGAGCCGGAAAGAGGCTAAGGGGGACGGAAACAAGATGTCTGCGCCCGACGGAGCTGCTGGAGGAGCGGCGGTCGCAGCCGCGGTGGCACCCGTGGATGGGAATGGGCCTGCCCAGGTCCCGGCCGCGCTGGCGGGGGGTGCCGCGGTCCCAGCTCTCGCTCAGGTGATGCCGTTCTCCTTGCCCTATGTGCCCGGAGCTACCTGGCTGCTGCAGTACGACGGGAAACATGATGCGTTACAGGTCTTCCGGAAGAAACTTAGCCCGCTCCTAGAATTGTACCCCCTGACTGATAATAACGTGCAGCGGTAGTGCTGGGGCAGCTAACCGGCGTGGCTGAGCAGGAGGCGGAGACCTGGGACGAGGGGGACCGGTTCTCTGTAGCCACCATCTTTGAGAAACTACAGACTGCCTTTGAGACCCGTACCGAAGCCGAGCTGAGGATGCAGTTTTACCAATGTCGGCAACGGCCTGTGGACAGCATTCGGGACTACGCTCTACATCTGCAAACCGCCCTCCGCACACTGAAGCGGGTGGACACCATCAATGAGGCGGACAGCAACAAAATGTTAATAGAGCAATTTGTGCAGGGGATGAGGTCCTCCGAGGATCGCAAACAACTCCGGCTGTGGGCCCTAGAACACTCTGATGTGGACTTTGCTGTGTTAAAGGAACGGGCCATTAAAGCTCTGCAACCCCCGGCTTCGTAAGTCTTGGAACCAGCACCGTGGCCAGTTGAGACGGCCCCCGTCGTGGTGGCCCCTGCCCTACCAGCATCCCCAGTACCTACAGCTCCCAGCAGCACGATGGAAGAACTGGCTGCCCAGGTCCGCCGCATGGATGGAGACCTCGCCAAGATCCTCGCCGCACTCCAGCCTCAGACCAGATCCCAGCCTCTGGCAAAGATACAGCTCGCTGACCATCCTGAGGACGTCCCCTGGATGCAGCGGAGAAGAACCAATGACTCACGGTATGGACCCCCGATCTGTTACAGGTGCTGCAAACCCAGCCACTACGCCCGACGGTGTCCGTTAAACGAGCAACCCCTGGGGCCACGGGCCAATCCTCAGGAGTAGAACCCCATGGCCCCCCAGACTGGCGGGACCGGTACATCGGGGCCCGGCCTATCATTCCCGTGGCTGTGGACGGCATACCGGTGATGGCTCTCCTGGACACTGGATCACAGGTAACCACTATACCATACACACTGTATCAACGGTATTGGGGGAAAGACGAGCTGGCTCCCCCAGATGCTAGTATAATGCTGATTGCTGCTGATGGACTCCCATTGACCCAAGTGGGATATAAACAAGTGGCCATGACTGTGGGGCGAGCTGAACTGCAACACCAGGGTATGATTGGGATAATGAATGAACCTAGTGATCATAACCCGAAGATAGTGCTAGGAACCAATGTGATGGAGCACTGTATGAGCGATGTGTTGACCCTACTGCAGCAGCTGGCCACCACGGCGGCGGGGAGCCGACAAAGAGCTGTGCAGCGTGAGATCCGAGCCTTGATGTACCGCCAGCATGTGAACTCGACAGGAGGAGAGATTGGTGGGGTGAGAGTGATGGATGTTGCCCCGTTGACTGTGACCCCTAGGAGTGAGATGATGATTTAGTGTAGGGCAGCAGTAGGGCCTCAGGGGCGTGACTACCCTGTCATGATAGAGCCCATGCCCTCCGAGCACTGGCCCACAGTAATGGCCGCCCGAGGGGTGGTAGATGTAAAGAAGGGGAGAGTGCCCGTGAGGGTGCTGAACTGTGGGGAGGAAGAAGTCAGGCTTCCCCGGTATGCCACACTTGCCAAGTTGCTCACCCTAGATCCCCACACCATCCACGAAGCAGCTCCTCCAGTTTCACTACCTACTGCCAGCACTCACCCGCCCCAAGGGGAGTTAGACGAGTGGCACCAACAGCTACATGTGGGCACTGACGATACCCCTACACATCACAAAGAAGGGGTATACAGGGTGGTACGGGAGTACGAGCAAGTTTTTAGCAAACCTCCCCTAGACTTTGGGCAGATTAAAGGGGTCCAACACCATATCCCTACCGCTGAACATCCCCCTGTCAAAGAGAGGTACAGGCCCATTCCCCCTGCACACTACCAGTGCGCCAAGGACATGTTGAGGAACATGAGGGAGGCAGGGGTTATCAGGGACAGCTGTAGTCCCTGGGCCGCCCCGTTGGTGCTGGTTAAGAAGAAGGATGGCACCATGCGGATGTGCGTGGATTACCGGAAGATTAACCAGATAACGCATAAAGATGCCTACCCTCTGCCCCGTATCGAGGAGTCCTTGTCCGCGCTGAGAAGCGCAAACTACTTCTCCACCCTTGACCTCACCAGTGGGTACTGGCAGGTGGCCGTGGCGCCCGAAGACCGAGAGAAAACTGCCTTTACCACCCCTATGGGACTCTGTGAATTCAACAGTATGCCGTTCGGGCTGTGCAATGCCCCTGGTACCTTCCAACGGCTGATGGAGTGCTGTTTGGGGCACCTGAATTTTGAGACCGTCCTGTTGTACCTGGATGATGTAATTGTGTATTCACAGACATATGAGACCCACCTGGAGCACCTAGCCGAGGTGTTCGCGTCCCTTGCCAAGTACGGGATGAAATTGAAGCCCTCCAAGTGTCATCTGCTGAAACCCAGAGTGCAGTACCTGGGGCATGTAGTGGGAGCAGAAGGTGTCGCCCCCGACCCCGAGAAGGTCACTGCCATCCAAGACTGGCCGAGGCCAACCACAGTGAGGGAAGTAAGGCAGTTTCTGGGTCTGGTAGGGTACTACCGTCGCTTCATCAAGGGATACACGAGGATGGCGGCCCCCATGCAAGACCTCCTCGTGGGACAGACCAAAGGTGGTAGACCCCTCAGAGCCCCACTGGTGTGGGAAGAGAGGCATGAGTAATCCTTCCGCCAGCTGAAAGCGGCCTTGACCAGAGAGGAGATCCTAGCGTACCCTGATTACAGCCGCCCATTCATCCTCTACACTGATGCCAGCAATGTGGGTTTGGGGGCAGTCCTATCCCAGGTCCAGGACGGGAAGGAAAAAGTGATTGCTTATGCTAGCCGAAAGCTCCGACCGACTGAAAGGAACCCTGAGAACTACAGCTCTATCAAGCTCGAGCTCCTGGCGCTGGTGTGGGCTATCACCGAGCGGTTCCGCCATTACCTGGCCACAGCCAAGTTCACCGCTTTCACGGATAACAATCCGCTGACCCACCTGGACACGGCCAAGTTGGGCGCGCTGGAACAGCGGTGGGTGGCCAGGCTAGCCAACTACGATTTCACCATCAAATACAGGGCCGGTCGTGCCAACGTTAACTTTGATGCACTCTCTCGGATGCCCCACTTGTCAGAAACGGGGTGCGAGGATGATGACCTCGAAGAGATCGAGTTGCCTGCATTTCACCAGCCACCAACTGAGAAGGTGCACGTCTACCAGCAACGGGCGAGTCTGGACCCGCTGCCCAGTCAGGAGTGGCAGGAAGCTCAAAACCAGGCGCCCGCTGTCCGCCTAGTTAAGACCTTGGTGGAGCAAGGTTGGGCTGGGATAGACCCTGCCGCCCCAGCTGAAGCCCAGCGCCTGTGGCGAGAATGGACCTGGTTGTATCTACACCAGGGGAAGTTGTACCGTGAGCTGATTAACCCGAAGACTCATGAGAAAATCCGCCAGTTGGTGATTCCCCAAGCTAATGTGCCCACCGTTTTACAAGCATACCATGATGGTGCCGGACACTTTGGATGGAAAAAGCTGGAAATGCTGTTGAGAGAGCGGTTCTATTGGAGTGGGATGCGGGAGTCTGTAGAGTCCTGGTGCCGAGAGTGCGGTCCTTGCACACTGAGAAGGAAGGACGAGGCCAGCCAGAAGGCGCCCCTACACCCGATTGTTACACATCAACCGCTGGAGCTGGTCGCCCTGGACCATGTAAAGCTCACCCCCAGCTGAAGTGGGTACACCTATGCTCTAACCATAGTAGACCACTACTCGAGGTTCATGGTGGTTGTCCCAGTTAAAGACCTAACTGGCCGTACCGCCGCTAGAGCGTTCCAGGCTTATTTCTGTCGACCACATGGATACCCTGAGAAGGTGCTTACTGACCAAGGCCCGGCCTTTGAAGCAGAGGTGTTCCATGAGTTTTGTCAGTTGTACGGCTGCAAGAAGATCCGGACCACGCCTTACCATGCCCAAACCAACGGCATGTGTGAGAAGATGAACCACTTGGTCCTGGTCCTCCTCAAGACATTGCCGCTAGAAGAGCGGAACCTGTGGCCGGAGAAGCTACCTGACTTGGTCGATATGTACAACAATATCCCTTCCAGCTCAACGAAGTGTACCCCAGCATACCTGATGAGGGCTCGCCCCGGTCGGCTACCGGTGGATCTAGACATGGGATTGGAGGCCCCAGAAGCACTCCCTTCGACAGCTGAATGGGAAACTCGGCGGAGGGTGCAATACCGACAGATTCAAGAATATGTCGAGAAGAACTTGAGTCGGAGTCGGGAACAGCAAGAGCAGCGCTTCAACCAGAAGGCGTCTGCTGGCCCTTTCCAGCCTGGAGATGTAGTGCTGAAGCGGAAGAGGAGAACCCACAAGCTGGATGATCAATGGGAACAAACCCCATACGTCATACAGCCCACAGGATGGGAAGGTGGGAAGGCCTACCAGATCAGTCGTGACCAAGGGGGCACTTTGGCCACGGTTTCCCGGGACCATCTGAAAAGGTGCCCACCAGCATTGAGGGCAGCGGCTGAAGTTCCGGCTCCTCCACCAGCGGAGAAGGCAAAAGAGGTAATCCACACCATGATGTGTGACTTCCCAGCGGACTGGCCTACACAGAACGGCGGGGTGATTCTTCCAGTGATACTGTTCCCACAAACTGTGGATGAAGAAGTAATGGAGGCAGTCAACCGTGAGCCAGTGCCAGTGCCCAGGGATGAACCTGTACCCAACTCCCCTATGCCTCCGCCTGCCCCACACGATAGCAGGGAGGAGGAACCGATTGTTCCCTCTGCCCCACTGCCTACCCCCACTGACACTGGACCCATTCGTCCCAACCTAGGTAGACCCCCACTTAGGTACAGGGAAACTACTATCTAGGGGGAGGGGAACCACCTGTATGTGTTTAAAGTTTTGAAAAATGAAAATGAGTGATCAACCGAAGTTCATCTGATTGTCTACGTCTACTACTGCTGATTGAACCGGTCGTTGCCGGCACCGTTGTCCCCGTGGGGACCGTCTGAAGTTGCGTAAGGGACTCCTTACGGACAAGCCCGTGAACTTGCAGGGCAACCACAAACTAGTGGCTTGTAAATAATGTTGTTGTTGCAGCTTCCACCGTTACCGCCTCCGGAGAGGCAGATTGGAGGGAGGGCCCGCAGTGGAGCAGGCTGGGGCCCAGCCACCACCGGAACCGGTGGCTACCCTCTGGGGGTTCCAGGGGCTCCCCATGGACGTGGGTCCCCTGAAAAGGACAGATCCCGCTCGGGTAACTTGGTGCAGGACTGGGGTCAAGGGGTGCTGCCTGTTTGCTTAGGGGAAGCATCAGGGCCAGGTTACTTGGGTGGGTGAGAGCGGAAGCCGTAACCGTTTAAAACCGTTTGCAATGTTTAAGAAAAGTGCCTCCCGTTGTGGGATGATGTTACTATACTTGTATGTGTTACCGTTTTCTATCTTTTCTACAGAAAAATAAAACCGGTGTTGGACGGGCAGCCCGCGGCCGGTCTGCATTTTGCTAAGGGGGAATGTGATGCCCTGGACAAGCCAGGGGTCACAGGTAATGACATCACCACACCCTACACCCTGGTTAGGTACATCTAAGCTAGACCAGAAACCCTTGTTGCCTTCCTCCAGGGGCTGATGTCCACACCAGGGGGTGGGCCAGGCGGTTGGCTCCGCCCACCAAGGAGTTCACAGTCCTGGAGGAGGGAAAACACAGGCAGTTAGAGTGAAGCTAGGGAAGTGAGAGGAGAGACAGAGTTTGGAGGAGGAAGTGGAAGGAGGAAAGTAGTAGAGAGGAGAAAAGTGACAGCAAAAGAGCCTGAAGTTGGTCCGGGTGTGTGGCCCGGACAGGACAGCAAGGTTGGCAGGCGGTGGTCCGACCGTCTGCAGTGGAGGCGATTGGAGTCTGCCGTAAGGACCGTGGACGGCGGTACCGGACCGGTATACAAAGAGAAGCCAGCACCATTGGCAGGGGCCTTTCGGATCCCGGCAAAGCTTGGAGTCACCATGAATTTGCCAAATCCGTTAGTGAAGGGGACCTCCGGGTTTCCAAACAGTCAAGTCCCGACAGAAGGCAACCGTCCAACCGTGAAGGGGAGACACCGCCACCGCCAAGGGCAACCGTCTCCCAGGGCCAGCGCCTGCGGGCAAAAGGGGCTCCTCCGGCCCACATCCAGGTCGGGGAGCAGGTTACTGGTGGGAACCCATCGCTACCAACACTGAACTTAGGTGCAGGGAGAGACAGTCATCACTAACCTGCAGGGAGGAACAACCGCAGCCGTCCAAGGGACCCGTCCCTCCAGCCGCTTGTTTTACCGTGAACTGTGTCATCATCATTGGGCTGAGTGAGTACCTCCGTGCCGTGCGGCACAGCACTGCCCCTGCGGCCCTGCACCTCACCAGGCCCCGCAACCTGCCTGTCATCCACTCCTACCCCCTCACCGGGCCCCGGGACAACCAACCCCCTACCCACGGAGGGGAGAAATAACAACAAAGCTGCTCCCTGTCACCGCTCCCGGGATCCCCGTCCAGAGCAGCGGTGGTGTCCACACAATCACCACAACCGTGGGTGGCGTCACGGACAATAAAACCCCAAAACCATTCCCCTTTTCACTCACGGGCGAGGAGCGCCGCTCGAGTCCCCGGGATCCGGCCCATCACTCGAGCCACCGAGCAGCAGCGGCCGCAGCAGCAGCGGCAGCCGGACCCGAGCAGTGGGAGAGCGCAGCGTCCCCTCCTCCGCCCGCGACACCTGTCCCCTGGATGCTGCAGATCAGCTTCTATTCTAAAAATTGGAGTTATACTCTTTCTGCTGTTTATTTCTGGTCTCTGCTGGTGCTATGAACGGCTGATATGTGGGGGTGCGAGTTATTAGATTACCACCAAACTGATATTGCTAAACATGGCAATGATAGAGATGGCTGTACAATCCAAAGAGCATTTATTCCAAGCAAATCAAAACGGTCTATAAGATAATCCACAAAACAGAGCGTAAAATTGTCCAGTAATGGCATAAACGTCCCAGGCATCAGTCACAATCCTCCAGCAGGCCTTTTCCAGGCAAATGGGGTTTTCTCACAGTCTCTCTGGCATGCTGGCTGCAGCCTCAGAGGATCAATCTCCTTTCTTCTGTCTTCAGGTTCCACACAGACTGCCTGAATCTCCCAGGTAAGCAGAGAGTTTACAGTAGATGGATTTCACGCCCCCTCCCCCAACTTAAGAACAAAAGGCTGGCAGGGGAGGAATTAAACCTGCAAATGGGACAATGTACACATAAGGAATACAGAATGGTCAGTGAACCACACCCAAACATTAACCCACACAAAATGGTACACAATCCACAATATTCCACCATCACAGATAGGTTATCAGTTTCAAAGTAGTGAAAATTTTGTGACATAATACTGTCACATACCTCATTTATACTAAACCTGAGCACATTTAATACCTTTAGTTTGGTGCCATGTTGCTATTTTACTCCAGATCAAAGACCATTGGATAAAAAAAATAATGAAACATTTTCCCTTAAGGTGGCTTTACACACTGCAACATCGCAAACGACATCGTCACCGGTTTTGTGACGTAATAGCGACCTCCCCAGCGACATTGCAGTGTGTGAAACACATCAGCGACCTGGCCCCTGCTGTGAAGTTGTGATCGCTACAAATCGTTCAGGACCATTCTTAGGTCCTTTGTTTCCCGCTGTGCAGCATGATCGCTAGAAAGTTTCAGTGTGTAAAGGGGACTTTACAGCGACTTCCCTTTCAAATAGCTGCTTTGACACGTCCCCAACAACCAGCTAGGTCGTTCTGCAGGTCCGGATCGCTGTTGCGTCGTTGGCCAGGTCTGCCTGTTTGACAGCTCACCAGAGACTTTGTAGCGATCCCGGCCAGGTTGGGATCGCTGGTGGGATCGCTAGAAAGTTTCAGTGTGTAAACCCAGCTTTAGACAATGAATGTAGAATTATTTTTTAACATTTGCTTGGGTGCTAGATAATGATCTTGTTCTTTCTGGCCAAAGTGAAGAGAAGACAATTCACCTGGCATGTCTGTCTGTAATGTGATAGTGCTGGAGCATGTGATGGAGGGTTAGAGAATAGAAGGCAAAAGAAATAAATTGGATATGTCAGACAAACAGCAACGTAACAATCAGATAAACCTGATACAACTCATCCACATACAATGCCGATTACTTGACCTTAGTACAGAATGATGAGGCAGTGTCCTTTGAAACTTTACAATATATTAATCAGTAAAACTGACTAATAATACAAAGAACTACATAAACAATAAGGCAGGAAATGTCCGATCATGAACTCTATTCATTGGGGAACATTCAATTTCATTGTAATTTAAATTTGTCCAATTTCTATACTGATTTTTGTTCCTTACATATATACTTAATTGGGTTAAAGCTTTAAAAAATTATTATTTAGGTCAATGTATATGGCAGAATTGCTTTACTGGGTAACCTCCCTCCCCAAAAAATGGAATAAAGAGGGATGAAATATTTCTAGTACTGTACAACAAAATATTACAAATAATGCACTAAAACTATAGCTTAACATTAAAGATACAAGCCCTCATATATGTCTATTGATAGAAAAATAAAACATTATGGATCTCAGAATATTGTGACACAAGCTAAATTTTGTTTGTTTTTTTATTTTCATACCATTTCTTTTTTCTAACACAGCATATGGTCAACTACTGGTGGCAACCCTTTCTTAACTGCTTTAGTACCCCAAACAACATTTACTGATGTCCAGACTGGTACCACTCCCCTGATGTCGGCGCTGTGTGTCCTTTTGGGCATGCTACATTTTATGTCACATGGCCACTTGTAAGGTCCTGGTGGTGGAAACGCTGGGCCGTGCACCGGACTCCTCCAGCGGAGCAACCCGGAGCTAACCCCTATACAGGAAGTGTCCGGTCACCCCGTCAGAGGGCCTTGATGCACGGTAGATGAAGCACTAGCTGTGTGGGCACAGTCCGTTCCGGAAGGAGGAAGGAAGATGTCCCTGAGGTCACAAGGGTCCAGATGGTAGTCCCAACAACAAGGCTCTGGTTCCGGTGCCGGGTGGAGATGACAGGTGGAACCGGATCCAGCTGGACGAGAGGACGGAGGTCGCCATGTGGCGTTGGGGATAGGAGCTGGGTCCGGACTGAAGAAGATGGTGGAGTCCTCAGCCGACAACCCCTGACAGGAATTACGCAGCTGTCATAGGACCGGATGGCGTGGCAGGACGGGCTCTGCGAGACAGACAAGGATTAATACTGGACAAGGCAAAGAGGGACCTGAACTCCTAGCTTACTAAACACGTAGAACAGGCCCCGCCCACCTGGCAGAAGAATCCTCTTATACCCTGTACCTGCAAGCAAATATCCTGTTTCTGGCCGCTGGCCCTTTAAGAAAGGGTCAATGACCGCGCGCGCGCCGTCGGGAACCGGGGAGCGTGCCACAGGAACCAGGGAGCGCAGCACGGGTACCGAGGGCACAGCACAGGGACCGGGAAGTGCAGCACGGGGACTGGGGAGCGTGACAGTCCCCACTCCCCCACGCCCCCCTCCCCGCAACCGGGACAGGAAGGCACGAGTCAGAGGAGTGCCAACATTCTCCCGGGGTTCCCAGGACCGGTCCTCGGGGCCATAACCCGCCCAGTCCACCAGGAAGAACTGCCGACCTGCACGGTCTTCATGGGCACGATATCCCTTACCGCATAAACGTCATCACCAGCAATAGGAGGAGGAGCCGCAGAGGCGTCATCGGAGAGGTGACCAAGAACCACCGGCTTGAGTAAGGAGACATTGAAGGAGTTGGGTATCCGCATCGTGGCTGGGAGCTGCAGTTTGTAGGAGACCTCATTGATCTTGCCGAGAATCTTGAACGGCCCGATGTATTGAGGACCCAACTTGTATGAAGGCAGCTTCAATTGGATGTATTTGGAAGCCAACCAGACCAGATCGCCTGGAGAGAAGTTCAGTGGATCCAGGCGCCTCTTGTTGGCGTGTCTCTTCATCCGCAGGGAGGCGCGTTCAAGAGAGGGCTTAACAGTGTTCCATATGGCAGAGAAGTCTCGGGTCAGGGTGTCAGCAGCGGGGACATCAGAAGCCGCAGATACTGGTAAAGGAACGGAAGGCTGAAGTCCGTAAACAACATGGAAAGGAGAGCTGGAGGTAGACTCGCTGACGTGATGGTTGTAGGAGAATTCAGCCCAGGGAAGAAGCGTGGACCAATCGTCATGATGGGCGTTGACGTAGTGGCGCAGGAATGAAGTCAGGATCTGATTGACTCGTTCCACTTGGCCATTTGACTGAGGATGGTAGGCTGAAGAAAAGTCCAGAGTCACTCCCAGATGCTTGCAGAGGGCCCTCCAGAAGCGTGAGGTAAACTGGGTTCCCCTGTCAGACACAATGTGTGCGGGAAAGCCATGTAACCGGAAGATGTGCTGTATGAAGGCGTCAGCGAGCTCCGGAGCGGAGGGCAATCCGACCATGGGAATGAAATGAGCCATTTTAGAGAAACTGTCCACCACGACCCATATGACCGTATGCCCGGAGGACAAGGGCAAGTCCGTTATGAAGTCCATGGCAATGTGTCGCCACAATACGGAGGGAATTGGCAAAGGCAGAAGACGGCCATAGGGAAGGTGCTTGGGCGTTTTGTTCCGGGCACAGGATGGGCAGGCTGAGACGAAGGAGACGACATCCTCGCGAAGAGATGGCCACCAATAGTGACGGGCAATCGTACTCCACGTCTTCTTCTGGCCAGCATGGCCGGCTGTTTTCGAGGCATGACCCCAGTGTAAGACTCTCTGCCTGTCGGTCTCCGAGACATAGGTCTTCCCAGGAGGTATTTGAGCCTGAGTGACAGGGGCCACCGGAATGACCTTGCTGGGACAAATGATGGGCTGTAACGCCTGCTCCTCCTGCTCTACTGGCACAAAGGACCTGGACAAGGCATCTGCTCGCACGTTCTTATCCGCGGGCCGGAAATGGAGTTGGAAATCGAACCGGGCAAAAAACAAGGACCATCGGGCTTGTCGTGGGTTCAGTCTTTGAGCCGATCGCAGGTATTCCAAGTTCTTGTGATCCGTGTAAATGATCACGGGGTATACTGCACCCTTCAGGAGGTAACGCCATTCCTCCAAGGCCAGTTTGATGGCCAGTAGTTCTCGATCACCGATGGTGTAGTTGCGCTCAGGTGCCCAGAAGCTCTTGGAGAAGAATCCGCAAGTGACCATTCTCCCAGTGGCGGTCTTTTGCATGAGTACTGCCCCGGCCCCTGAGGAGGAGGCATCCACCTCCAAGGTGAACTGTCGGTTCAACTCTGGACGATGGAGAACTGGAGAGGAAGAAAAGGCCTGCTTCAGGGACAGAATGCAGCGTCAGCCGCCGGTGACCAATCGTTTGGGTTAGCCCCCTTCTTGGTCAAGGCCGAGAGCGGCGCAGTCAGAGCAGAAAAGTGAGGAATAAACTGACGGTAGTAGTTGGCGAAACTGAGGAAGCGTTGGATAGCCTTCAGCCCGGAAGGAGGAGGCCAGTTGAGAATGAAAGAGACCTTCTCTGGGTCCATCTGCAGGCCAATGTTGGAGATCACATAACCCTGGAAGGGAAGAGATGACTGTTCGAACACGCATTTCTCGTACTTGGCGTACAGGCGGTTCTCTCTCAGTCTTTGTAGGACCAGCTGCACATTTTCTCTGTGGGTCGGTAGGTCCGGAGAGAAGACCAGGATGTCATCCAGATACACGACCGCACAGACGTAGAGGAGATCCCTGAATACGTCATTCACTAGTTCTTGGAAGGCTGCCGGGGTGTTACACAGACCAAAGGGCATCACGCAATACTCGTAGTACCCATTACGAGTATTGAACGTGGTCTTCCATTCGTCCCCGCAGCGGATGCGAACCAGGTTGTAGGCACCGCGGAGATCCAACTTGGTGAACACACGGGCTCCTCTAAGCCGATCGAACAATTCGGGAATGAGCGGCAGAGGGTATTTATTTTTTACGGTTATCTGGTTAAGTCCATGGTAGTCAATACAGGGACGCAGGTCACCTTCTTTCTTCTTAACGAAGAAAAACCCTGCACCAGGAGGAGACGAGGATCTCCGAATGAATCCCCTAGCCAGATTCTCGGTGATGTAGGTGGACATGGCCCATGTTTCAGCAGGGGACAAGGGATATATCCATCCCCTAGAAGGCGTGGTCCCTGGCAGCAGGTCGATGGCACAGTCATAGGGACGATGTGGCGGAAGCACCTCCGACTCCTTTTTATCAAACACGTCTGCGAAGGACCAATAGGTGGAAGGCAGTCCAGGTAGAGACTCCGGGACCGGAGGTCGGCGGATGGGCTGTATGGACTTCAGACAATTCTTGTGACAGAACGGGCCCCATCGGGTGATTTCTCCAGTACACCAGCTGACCGAAGGTTCGTGTGCCCGTAACCAGGGTAGACCCAGCAGGATCTGATGGGACATGCGTGGAAGAACATAGAGAGTGATTCTCTCAGTGTGCAGGGCACCGATGCGGAGTTCCACAGGCTTGGTGCTAAACGAGATGGTGTCCGAGAGGGGTCTTCCATCCACCGAAGCAATCACGAGGGGTTTGTCTAGTGGAGTAACAGACACTTGGTATTTGTCCACCGTAGCCTGCTGGATGAAGTTGCCTGCGGCCCCAGAGTCGAGATACGCTTCTGCCGTGAACTGGGACTCCTCCGTTGTCACCTGAACAGTCCATGTAATAAGATCTGAGAGAGTCCCAGTACCTAGGGTGGCCTCTCCTACCAACCCTAGGCTTTGGAGTTTCCCAGCCTCTCTGGACAGGACCGTAGCAGGTGTGTGCCATCTCCGTATTAGAGGCAGAGGCCCTTGGCGAGCCGTTCTGCTCGGCGTTGCTCAGACTGCCTCAGACGGTCGATTTGCATAAGCTCGTGAACGGGAAGGCCAGATGACGCCGCCTGGGGAGCGGCGGGTTTCAACGGAGGGGAGGAGTGCCATACTGGACGTCTCTCACGGGACAGTTCTTTGGATCGTTCCTGAAAGCGGAGGTCCACTCGGGTTGCTAGAGCAATCAGGGCATCCAAGGTGGAGGGCACGTCGCGGCCGGCCAGCTCATCCTTGATACGACCCGATAGCCCTTCCCAGAAAGCGGCCGTTAAAGCCTCATTATTCCATCCTAATTCTGAGGTCAAGGTGCGGAAGTGGATGGCATACTGGCCCACCGTCAAGGTCCCCTGACGTAACCTCAGGAGTGATGAGGCGGATGTGGCGGCATGTCCAGGTTCGTCAAATGTGGTACGGAAAGCTTGCAGGAAGTCCTGGATGTTGGTGGTCACCGGATCCTCCTTTTCCCACAAGGGATTCCTCCAGGCCAGTGCTTCACCCTCTAGATGGGACATTATAAATGCAACCTTGGCTTGGTTCGAGGCAAAAAGATGCGGAAGAAGCTTGAAATGGGGAGAACACTGATTCACAAATCCCCTGCAAGCCTTAGGATCCCCAGCATACCGGGGCGGAGATGCCAGGCGGAGTTTAGAAGTCTCCGAGGAAGCCCCCACGAGAGCTGCGGACGTGGACTGAGAAGCCAGGGACGTGGCTGTCGCTTGTAGCATATTCAGGCGGGTATCCACAGACGTCATAAAAGCCAGCATGCGGGATTGGGTTTCGCATTGACGTCCCAGTTCCTGCTGTAATCCGGCCAGCTGGGAAGCCAGTGCAATTTGGTGGAGATTCCATCATGCTTTGGGGCTGTGTGGCCAATGCCGGGACCGGGAATCTTGTTAAAGTTGAGGATCGAATGGATTCAACTCAGTATCAGCAGATTCTTGACAATAATGTGCAAGAATCAGTGTCGAAGTTGAAGTTACGCAGGGGATGGATATTTCAGCAAGACAATGATCCAAAACACCGCTCCAAATCTACTCAGGCATTCATGCAGCGGAACAATTACAATGTTCTGGAATGGCCATCCCAGTCCCCAGACCTGAATATCATTGAAAATCTGGGGGATGATTTGAAGTGTGCTGTCCATGCTCGGCGACCATCAAACTTAACTGAACTGGAATTGTTTTGTAAACAGGAATGGTCAAATATACCTTCATCTAGGAACTCATTAAAAGCTACATGAAGTGACTAGAGGCTGTTATTTTTGCAAAAGGAGGATCTACAAAATATTAATGTCACTTTTATGTTGAGGTGCCCATACTTTTGCAGCGGTCAAATTTTGTTTAAATGCAGATTGCACATTTTCTGTTAGTACAATAAACCTCATTTCAATCCAGAAATATTACTCAGTCCATAAGTTATTAGATATATGAAACTGAAATAGCTGTTGCAAAAACCCAAATTGTTATAAAGAAAAAAGGTTAACATTAATAGGGGTGCCCAAACTTTTTTATATGACTGTATTGCACTGCATTCGGATATCATAAGGGTATGTTCACACGCGGCGTCTTTTTGTTACCACAAAGATGCAGCGTTTTTGTCCAAAAAAACGCACCAAAAATGCATCGCGGCAAAAGCGCATCGAACGTGCAATGCGTTTTTCTGCGTCTTTGATGCGTTTTTACCGCATTTTGCCAAATGCGTTTTTTAAGTCAAATCTATTGACTGGAAGGCCTCAAATTGCTAGAAAAATGTAAAAATAATTGACATGTTGCATCTTGAGTGCAAAAACGCAGCCAAGATGCACACGAAAAAAGATGCCCAGTGTGGACAGCAAAATCAAAATTTCATAAACTTTGCTGGGAAAAGGAAATGCATGCATGTTGGTGCATCTTTGTGACCTCAAAAACGCACCAAAAACACAGCAAAATATGCCCTGTGTGAACTTTGCACACTACGACATCGCAGGTGCGATGTCGGTGGGGTCAAATTGAAAATGACGTACTTCCAGCATCGCATGCGACATCGTAGTGTGTAAAGGCTCGATGATACGATTAACGAGCGCAAAAGCGTCGTAATCGTATCATCGGTGCAGCGTCGGCGTAATCCATAATTACGCTGATGCGACGGTCCGATGTTGTTCCTCGCTCCTGCGGCAGCACACATCGCTTTGTGTGAAGCCGCAGGAGCGAGGAACATCTCCTACCGTCGTCACCACGGCTTCCGTAGAATATGCGGAAGGAAGGAGGTGGGCGGGATGTTTACATCCCACTCATCTCCGCCCCTCCACTCCGATTGGCCGCCTGCCGTGTGACGTCGCAGTGACGCCGCACGATCTGCCCCCTTAATAAGGAGGCGGGTCGCCGGCCAGAGCGACGGTTGCAGGGCAGGTGAGTGCATGTGAAGCCGGCTTTCACAAGATATTGTACCTGCGACGGGGGCGGGGACTATCGCGTGCGACATCGCAGCATCGGCTTGCGATGTCGCAGCGTGCAAAGCCCACCTAAGTATTCTCTCACAATGGCATACAGTGAAGGTCAAAAGTGTTGGCACCCTTGAAATTTTTCTAGAAAATGAAGTATTTCTCCCAGAAAATTATTGTAATTACACATTTTGTTGTACATGTTTATTTCCTTTCAGTGTATTGGAGAAACACAAAAAAACCCCCGAGGCGAAAACAAGGTAAATTGGACACTAAATTCACACAAAATTCCAAAAAGGGGGATAAAATTGTTGGCACTCTAATCTTAATACTTGGTTGAACACCCTTTGGAATAAATAACTGCAATCATTTGCTTCCTATTAACAAGCCTCTTACACCTCTCAACAGGTATTTTAGACCACTCTTTTTTTGCTAACTGCTCCAGGTCTCTCATACTTGTAAATCAAATTTTATTCATTTGAAAAAGGCATCTCCAAATCATAAAACATGTATGGATATCTATGAACAAGGACAATTAACAAGGAGAGAAACAATACTCCCCATATTATATAAAATTTTTAACAGATGTCTCTATTACTCGTGCTGAATATCCATATCCAAATATTAGACGACTTCCACATAAATAGTTCCGTGATAAATTTGCAGAGCTTTATACAAAAAACACCATTAGAGAAATAGAAAAAGCAAAAAAAGGGAAGGGAAAGAAAAGAAAAATGAAAGGGAAAGTGTAGATAGGTAAAGGGAGAAGGAAAGAAAGGAAAGAAGTTGAGTCTCGTACGCATGACCGCCCTTATCCAAGACAACACAAGACATTCTGAAAAAGAGTTCTAGTGACAAGAGGACAGTCAAGCTATCCGACCTCTATGAGTTTAGCCATAGCTGGAGAGTCCCGGAACATAATCCAGGGCGACCACACCAGGTCTCTCATATTTGAAGGCATGTTCTCCCAACAGCAATTTAAAGATCTCTCCACAGATGTTCAATTTCATTTAGATATTGGCACATTGCTGGCCACTTCATATCTCTCCAGTGCTTTGTTTCCATCCATGTCTGGGTGCATCTTGAAGTATGTTTGGGCTTATTTTCCGGCTGCAAGACCCATGACTTAGGACGCAAATCCAGCTTTTTTGACACTGGACACTACATTGCCACCCAAAATCCTTTGTTAATCTTCAGATTTCATGATACCTTGCTCATAGTCAATGCATACTCTGATACTGGTATCAGAGGCAGCAAAACAACTCCAAAACATCTTTGAACTTCCACCATATTTGACTGAAGGTACTGTGTTCTTTTCTTTGTGGGCTTCAATCTATTTTCAGTAAAGAATTGAATGATTTGCTTTACCAAAAAGCTTTATCTTGGTCTCATCTCTCCACAAGACCCTTTCCCAGAAGGATTTTGGTTTATTCACATACATTTTAACTAACTTTAGTCTATCTTTTTATGTCTGTGTGTCAGAAGTGGGGTTCCCCTGGGTTTCCTGCCATAGTGTTTTATTTCATTCAAATGTGGATGGATAGTTTACACTGACACTGATGCACCCTAAGCCTGCAGAAGACCTTTATTTTTTTTGGAACTTGATTGGGGCTGCCTATCCAAAATCTGGATCATCCTGCATTGCAACATTTCATCAATTTTTGTCTGCCATTTATGTCCAGGGAGATTAGCTACAGTTCCATGGGTTGTAAACTTCTTGGTTATGTTGTGCCCCGTGTACAAAAGGAGCATCACCATCTCTGGAGATCAGTCTTGTAACTTTGAGATTGTTGATCATTTTTGAAAATTGTTGGTTCTCTTTTCCTGAAGTTCTCTTTTCCTCTGTTTGTTCTCCATGCTGCGTGTGGCACATACAGACACACAATGCAAAGACTGAGTCAACCTCTCCCCTTTTCATCTGGTTTCAGGTGTAATTTTTATATTGCCCACACCTGTAAACCTGTAACTTGCCATAGGTGAGCTTGAACGATCATCACATGCTTGAAACAAAGATGTTTACTCACAATTTTGGAAAGGTGCCAACAATTTTGTTCTGCCTACCTTTGGGGTTTTGTGTAAAATGATTTCTAGTGATGAGCGAGCATGCTTGTCACTACTCGGTACTCGCACGAGTATCACTGTACTCGGGCTGCTCGGCGGGGACCGAGTAATCTCGCGATACTCGTGCTTTACTCGTGGTCTTCATTTCTGCATGTTGGCGCTCTTTTGAGAGCCAGCCCTCATGCAGGGATTGGCTGGCAGACCACTGCAATGCCACAGCCCTGTTAGTTGTGGAATTGCAGTGATTGGCCGGCCTGCACAGCGTCACCGAGCCTTTATATAGGCCGGCGCGCTGTGCTCTGCTCACAGCTATTCTGACAGTGAGTGTAGGGAGAGTGTCGCTGATTCAGGGAAAGCTTTGCGGCCCTTTATAGCTTTTTCAGTTGCAGGGCTGCAAACAGTGTGACCAAAAGTCCTTCTCAGGACTATTCTAGTTGTATACAGGCAGGCAGGGTATAGCCAGGTCGGCGTACAGTAGCAGAGTCCTTCTCAGGACTATTGTTGCTATATACAGGCAGGGTATAGCCAGGTCTAAATACAGGCTAGTGACCAAAAGAGTCCTTGTCAGGACTATTGTAGCAGTATACAGGCAGGCAGGCAGGCAGGGTAGTGGTGACCGTATACCAGCCTTCATATCTGGGGCTGGTGTACACAGTGTAAAACAGTCCAGATAGTGTCTGACTTGTCTGTACTGTAATTGTCGCTCCCCAAAAAAACCTGTTAGGTTATTATTGCGTCCGTGCTTGGTTTTTAAAACCGCACGTGTGTGCCTGTTGGTGGCAGCGTACAGGTGCACTGGTGTGCGTTTACCAAACTATTATATAACGCACAAGTGTAGTGTATAATACACGTCAGTCAGCAGTGGCTGATAGTGTCAGAGTTCTTAATTTTTGCTCCTAAAACCTGTGTTAGGTTATTATTGCGTCCGTGCTTGGTTTTTAAAACCGCACGTGTGTGCCTGTTGGTGGCAGCGTACAGGTGCACTGGTGTGCGTTTACCAAACTATTATATAACGCACAAGTGTAGTGTATAATACACGTCAGTCAGCAGTGGCTGATAGTGTCAGAGTTCTTAATTTTTGCTCCTAAAACCTGTGTTAGGTTATTATTGCGTCCGTGCTTGGTTTTTAAAACCGCACGTGTGTGCCTGTTGGTGGCAGCGTACAGGTGCACTGGTGTGCGTTTACCAAACTATTATATAACGCACAAGTGTAGTGTATAATACACGTCAGTCAGCAGTGGCTGATAGTGTCAGAGTTCTTAATTTTTGCTCCTAAAACCTGTGTTAGGTTATTATTGCGTCCGTGCTTGGTTTTTAAAACCGCACGTGTGTGCCTGTTGGTGGCAGCGTACAGGTGCACTGGTGTGCGTTTACCAAACTATTATATAACGCACAAGTGTAGTGTATAATACACGTCAGTCAGCAGTGGCTGATAGTGTCAGAGTTCTTAATTTTTGCTCCTAAAACCTGTGTGAGGTTATTATTGCGTCCGTGCTTGGTTTTTAAAACCGCACGTGTGTGCCTGTTGGTGGCAGCGTACAGGTGCACTGGTGTGCGTTTACCAAACTATTATATAACGCACAAGTGTAGTGTATAATACACGTCAGTCAGCAGTGGCTGATAGTGTCAGAGTTCTTAATTTTTGCTCCTAAAACCTGTGTTAGGTTATTATTGCGTCCGTGCTTGCATTTAAAAACCGCACGTGTGTGCCTGTCGGTGGCAGCGTACAGGTGCACTTGTGTGCAATTTCCAGAAACTTTGATATAACGCACAAGTAGTGAATATACACGTCAGCAGTGCACAGCATTGCAAAATGCGCAAGGGCATTGGCAAGGAACAAGGAAGTGGACGTGATGGTGGTGCAGGCAGAGGCCGAGGTCGTGGGCAAGCTCTAATTTCGCCACAACAAAGGGCCACATCTAGTCGCTCGCACGTCCTGTCCCAAATTCTTGGGGACCGCAGCAGTACACCGCTCTTGAACCAAGACCAGTGTCAACAGGTTGTTAGTTGGATAGCGGATAATGCTTCCAGTCAGATTGGCACCACCACAAACACTCTGTCTTCCACACGGTCAAGTGTCAGTAGCCGTGATACTGCACCGCACATTTCTGAACCTGATCCTCCTTCCTACCACCAGGCTGAGTACACGTCCTCCTCGGACATTAATGATCCCACACTTGGACACTCGGAAGAGCTGTTCACGTTTCCATTCACACATTCTGGCCTCTCGCCAGCTCATATTGAAGTGGGTCATGAGGAGATCGTCTGTACAGATGGCCAAATATTTGAGCAGCCACGTTCTCACGAAGTTGGCAACGTGTCTCAACAAGTGGTGGACGATGATGAGACACAATTGTCAGCAAGTCAGGAGGAGGAGCAGGGTGCGGAAGAGGAAGACGACGTGGTGGATGATCCAGTAACTGACCCAACCTGGCAGGAGGATATGCAGAGCGAGGACAGCAGTGCACAGGGGGAGGGAGGCGTAGCATCACAACAGGCAGTAAGAAGCAGGGTGGTGGCCCCAGGCAGAAGTCAGGCAACCGTTCCCCGGAACAACACGACGACACAAGGTGCCTGTACAAATGTTAGGTCTTCACGAGTCTGGCAGTTTTTTAAGTTGGATCCAGATGATTCAAAAAAGGCCATTTGCAACACCTGCCGTGCCAGCATCAGCAGGGGTACCAAAACTAGCAGCCTGACCACCACCAGCATGATCAGGCACATGTCAGCCAAGCACCCGACTTTGTGGGAAGTACAACAGAGTCGAGGAGCAGTGCTTGCTGATGTCACTGCTACGTCTTCGCTGGTTGTGCATGCGAGCCAATCCTCTGTCCATGCTGCCTGCGAACAAGCCTCCTCCACTCCTGCACCTGCAGTTGCCTACGCAGAAAGAACACCATCATCAAGCACGTCCTTGTCCCAGCGCAGCGTTCAGTTATCCATTCAGCAAACCTTTGAACGCAGGCGCAAATACACTGCCAACACCCCACATGCCACAGTTCTAAATGCTAACATTTCGCGACTGCTTGCGCTGGAAATGTTGCCTTTTAGGCTGGTGGAGACAGAAGCATTCCGTGACCTGATGGCGGCAGCTGTCCCACGTTACTCGGTCCCCAGCCGCCACTATTTCTCCCGGTGTGCCGTCCCCGCGTTGCATAACCACGTGTCACAAAACATCACACGTGCCCTGAACAACGCTGTTTCACCCAAGGTCCACCTAACCACAGACACGTGGACAAGTGCTTGTGGGCAAGGCCGCTACATCTCGTTGACGGCACACTGGGTTAATATTGTGGAAGCTGGGACCCAGTCTGAGCGAGGGACGCAACACGTCCTTCCCACACCAAGGTTTGCAGGCCCTACCTCAGTCAGTGTTTCACCCACACTCTACAGCTCCGGAATGTCATGCTCTTCAGCCTCCTCCTCCTCCTGCGCATCCTCATCCACTGTGCCCTCCACACCAGTCACAAGCTGGAAGCACTGCAGCACTGCCTCGGCGAAGCGGCAACAGGCTGTGCTGAAGCTAATCTGCATAGGTGACAAACCCCACAATGCAGAAGAGCTGTGGACAGCTCTGAAACAGCAGGCAGATCACTGGCTCACACCTCTGAACCTAAAGCCAGGAAAGGTCGTTTGTGACAATGGCCGGAACCTGGTGGCGGCTTTGAGTCGAGGCCAGCTGACACATGTTCCATGCGTGGCCCATGTGCTCAACCTCGTGGTTCAGCGGTTTATAAAGTCATACCCAGAGCTGTCTGATCTGCTGGTAAAAGTTCGCCGCCTGTCTGCACATTTTCGAAAGTCACCTACTGCTTCAGCCGGCCTTGCCGGCTTTCAGCGCCGTTTGCATCTTCCGGCTCACAGACTGGTGTGTGATGTCCCCACGCGTTGGAATTCAACTCTGCACATGTTGGTCAGGATATGTGAGCAGAAGAGGGCAGTTGTTGAGTACCTGCATCACCTAAGCCGTCGGGAAATGGGTCAAACTCCACACATAACACCTGAGGAGTGGAGATGGATGTCAGACCTATGTACCATCCTCCAAAACTTTGAGGACTCCACCAAGATGGTGAGTGGTGATGACGCCATTATTAGCGTCACCATACCGCTACTCTGCCTTCTAAAACGGTCCCTGCTGAAAAACAAACATGATGCATTGCAGGCGGAGCGCGATGAGTTGCAGCAAGAAACAGTAGTGGGTGTGGGTGATAACACACAGCCCAGCCTCGTCTCATCACAACGTGCAGTGGAGGACTATGACGAGGAGGAGGATGAAGACATGGAGCAACTCTCCGGCCAAATTGAGGATATGACATGCACACCAGTCATATCCTCGATTCAGCGTGGCTGGCCAGAGGACAGGGTAGATGAGGAGGAGGAGGAGGAGGAGGAGGAGGAGGAGGACAGCATGTTCAGTCATCTTGTTGGTCAGGCTACTGAAGTCCTGGCTGTTAAGAGTCTGGCGCACATGGCTGACTTTATGGTAAGCTGCCTGTCTCGTGACCCTCGCGTTAAGAACATCTTGGCCGACAATCATTACTGGTTGGTAACACTGTTAGACCCACGCTACAAGGAGAACTTTTTGTCTCTTATTCCCGTGGAGGAGAGGTCAACCAAAATGCAGCAGTTTCGGAAGGCCATACTCACGGAAGTAGGCAAAGCATTCCCCTCACAAAACGCTAGCGGCATAGGTCAGGAATCAGTGGACAACCGAGGCGTACAGCCGAGAGAGGCACAAGTCCAATCCGCCAGAGGTAGGGGAACAGTCTTTAAGATGTGGGACAGTTTTCTCAGCCCCTCACGTACCACAGCCCCTGAGGTGCGGGGTAGTGCCACAAGAAATCCTAAGTTTGCCCAGATGCTGAAGGAGTACCTTGCAGATCGAACAACTGTACTCCGACATTCCTCTGTGCCTTACAATTATTGGGTATCCAAGCTGGACACGTGGCATGAATTGGCTCTCTACGCCTTGGAAGTCCTGGCCTGCCCTGCTGCTAGCGTTTTGTCAGAGCGTGTTTTTAGTGCCGCAGGTGGAATCATTACAGATAAACGCACCCGCCTGTCAACTGAAAATGCTGACAGGCTGACTCTGATAAAGATGAACAAGGGTTGGATTGGGCCAGACTTCACCACACCACCAGCAAATGAGAGCGGAGTTTAAAGTTTGCCATGTACCTCCACTCACCCATGGGTACACTTCTCGACTTTGGATAATCGCTGGACTGCTCCTCCTTCTCCTCATGCGCCATCATGATGACCGTTACAATAGTTAGGTCTTTGTTTCAGGTATACCCCCAGTGGTAAATTTTTTCGCCCATTCTTTGCAGAATGGACATTACAACGACAGGAGACCCGCTCCTTTGCAATGGGAACAATGTTTTGAGGCCCTCATGCACGTCTCTACCCAGGGACAACGTGGAGCCTCCCAATTTTTGGCTGCCCTGCCTAAGGGCTATACTGAAATACACCCACTTCCTTACAATGGGCACTTCAGGTTTACAGGCCATCATGCACGTCTCTATCCAGGGACAATGTGGAGCCTCCCAATTTTTGGCTGCCCTGGCAAAGGGCTATACTGAAATAGACCCACTTCCTTAAAATGGACACTTAATGTTTTGAGGCCATCATGCACGTCTCTACCCAGGGACAATGTGGAGCCTCCCAATTTTTGGCTGCCCTGGCAAAGGGCTATACTGAAATACACCCACTTCCTTACAATGGGCACTTCAGGTTTACAGGCCATCATGCACGTCTCTATCCAGGGACAATGTGGAGCCTCCCAATTTTTGGCTGCCCTGGCAAAGGGCTATACTAAAATAGACCCACTTCCTTACAATGGGCACTTCAGGTTTACAGGCCATCATGCACGTCTCTATCCAGGGACAATGTGGAGCCTCCCAATTTTTGGCTGCCCTGGCAAAGGGCTATACTGAAATAGACCCACTTCCTTACAATGGGCACTTCAGGTTTACAGGCCATCATGCACGTCTCTATCCAGGGACAATGTGGAGCCTCCCAATTTTTGGCTGCCCTGGCAAAGGGCTATACTGAAATAGACCCACTTCCTTACAATGGGCACTTCAGGTTTACAGGCCATCATGCACGTCTCTATCCAGGGACAATGTGGAGCCTCCCAATTTTTGGCTGCCCTGGCAAAGGGCTATACTGAAATAGACCCACTTCCTTAAAATGGACACTTAATGTTTTGAGGCCATCATGCACGTCTCTACCCAGGGACAATGTGGAGCCTCCCAATTTTTGGCTGCCCTGGCAAAGGGCTATACTGAAATACACCCACTTCCTTACAATGGGCACTTCAGGTTTACAGGCCATCATGCACGTCTCTATCCAGGGACAATGTGGAGCCTCCCAATTTTTGGCTGCCCTGGCAAAGGGCTATACTAAAATAGACCCACTTCCTTACAATGGGCACTTCAGGTTTACAGGCCATCATGCACGTCTCTATCCAGGGACAATGTGGAGCCTCCCAATTTTTGGCTGCCCTGGCAAAGGGCTATACTAAAATAGACCCACTTCCTTACAATGGGCACTTCAGGTTTACAGGCCATCATGCACGTCTCTATCCAGGGACAATGTGGAGCCTCCCAATTTTTGGCTGCCCTGGCAAAGGGCTATACTGAAATAGACCCACTTCCTTACAATGGGCACTTCAGGTTTACAGGCCATCATGCACGTCTCTATCCAGGGACAATGTGGAGCCTCCCAATTTTTGGCTGCCCTGGCAAAGGGCTATACTGAAATAGACCCACTTCCTTAAAATGGACACTTAATGTTTTGAGGCCATCATGCACGTCTCTACCCAGGGACAATGTGGAGCCTCCCAATTTTTGGCTGCCCTGGCAAAGGGCTATACTGAAATACACCCACTTCCTTACAATGGGCACTTCAGGTTTACAGGCCATCATGCACGTCTCTATCCAGGGACAATGTGGAGCCTCCCAATTTTTGGCTGCCCTGGCAAAGGGCTATACTAAAATAGACCCACTTCCTTACAATGGGCACTTCAGGTTTACAGGCCATCATGCACGTCTCTATCCAGGGACAATGTGGAGCCTCCCAATTTTTGGCTGCCCTGGCAAAGGGCTATACTGAAATAGACCCACTTCCTTACAATGGGCACTTCAGGTTTACAGGCCATCATGCACGTCTCTATCCAGGGACAATGTGGAGCCTCCCAATTTTTGGCTGCCCTGGCAAAGGGCTATACTGAAATAGACCCACTTCCTTAAAATGGACACTTAATGTTTTGAGGCCATCATGCACGTCTCTACCCAGGGACAATGTGGAGCCTCCCAATTTTTGGCTGCCCTGGCAAAGGGCTATACTGAAATACACCCACTTCCTTACAATGGGCACTTCAGGTTTACAGGCCATCATGCACGTCTCTATCCAGGGACAATGTGGAGCCTCCCAATTTTTGGCTGCCCTGGCAAAGGGCTATACTGAAATAGACCCACTTCCTTACAATGGGCACTTCAGGTTTACAGGCCATCATGCACGTCTCTATCCAGGGACAATGTGGAGCCTCCCAATTTTTGGCTGCCCTGGCAAAGGGCTATACTAAAATAGACCCACTTCCTTACAATGGGCACTTCAGGTTTACAGGCCATCATGCACGTCTCTATCCAGGGACATTGGTGAACCTCACAATTTTGGACTGCCCTGGCAAAGGAAAATACTACAAAGACTCACTTCCTCAAAATGGGCACATTAGACTCAAGAGGCCTTCATGTACGTCTCTTCTCAGGGACATCGGAGTGCCACACAATGTTTTCACGTAAAATCTTTCATGTATTAATCTCAAAAAGTAACATACACCAGCTCTATCTCACTATTGGGTATGTGCCCTTAACATTTCTGCCATGAAAAATCATTTTGGGGTCATTTTGGAAGGTTTTCTGGTGAGTCCGTAAAAATGGCGTAAAACGCGGACAAAATTGTTCACAGCTGTGACTTTTGAGTGATAAATGCTTCAAGGGGTCTTCCCCATGCTGTTGCCATGTCATTTGAGCACTCTTCTGAGACTTTTGTGCCATTTTTAGGGTTTCTCCATGCTGCCGGGAGGTCATTTCACAAAAATACTCGGGTCTCCCATAGGATAACATTGGGCTCGTTGCTCGGGCCGAGTACACGAGTATCTTGGGAGGCTCGGCCCGAGCTTCGAGCACCCGAGCTTTTTAGTACTCGCTCATCACTAATGATTTCCAATTTGCCTTTTGTTTTTTTGTGTTGTTCCAATACAGACAAAGGAAATAATGTGCATGACAAACATATGTAACTGCAACAATTTACTGGGAGAAATACTTCATTTTCTGGAACAATTTTATGGGTGCCAATGCTTTCCACCATGACTGTATAACTCGGACTAGTGCAATATGAGAAAAAAAAAAAAGGTATTACACACAGATCAATGTTATTTCAAGAGGCAGAGCAGACCTGTGATTTTCTTTTCTCAGTTGTATGCAGACTAAGGAAAAAATTGCAACATGCTGCTGAAAGTGGACATGTAAATCAGATGAGACTTACCATTACAAGTCTATGGGTGCGAGAAAAAAAAAAACGGATGCAACACAAGAAGACCATTCTAGTGGCATCTGTTTTTTACAGATATATTACCATTCTGTAAGAAAGGACACTATAAAAGTTCTTGTAAATGAATGCTGAATAATAGCTGCTGAGAAAAAAATGCATTGCATATGGATGTCATATGGATGTCATATGGATGCTAAGCGAGAAAAAAAACCACATACTCGCATTGCACTTGCATTACATATTGAATACTAAACAGATTTCACTCGTCCCAGTTTTGTGGGTAAGAATGGGAGAATTTTTAAAAAAATTTGAATTCACCTGAATCTAAATTTTTGTGTGCACACTTCATGTGAAGTCAGCAATGGGTGATATTTTGCTAATTTATAGAGGGCCAGGAAGGGGATAAAAAGAAAAAAAACACTTGTGTCAACTCCTTTCTATCCAGTCCTTCGTGTAACTACTTCTGACATTTTCTTTCATTTAGCACTGCGTGCATAACATCCTTATCAGCTTTTTTGGCATCTTCAGTCTCCGCCAAGCTTCTTGCATTGAGTATTTTTTTTTATATCACGATGCATGTGATGACGGTCTAAAGTGGTGGAATAGGTATGCGGTGAGAATTAATTTTTATGCTACAGTTATTATACTCTGGGTATAGATATATCACAGAGCATAATAAGTAATATTTAGGGATGAGCGTCTGTGCTTGGCACTGCTTGATACTCGATCATGCAGCGGGGTGCTCGGGCACACTTGTTATTTGGCTGTTTGAACACTAATTCTAATTGAGAGGGACTTATGACGCGTCATTCTCAGAACGAGTCTCCATAAGTTGTACGACAGAATCGTTGAATGTCATAAGAACCCCATGGACTATGTAGGAGCTACGGGAATTTTTTGTTAATAATAAATTGGTGAATGAGAGACAGAACCTTGTCTTTTTTTTTTTTCTATGTCTTTCAGGTTTTCATTTGTGGACTATATTGGATTTGGTGGATTACTTTGGATCTGCATGGGTTTTTGGGTTTTTTTTAAAGTAAATTAGTGAACCAAAGCTAGTCAGATTGTTTTTTTTTTTTTAAAATAAAGTATTACTGTGTGTTTTTTTTTCTTTTAACTTACTGTTATTAATAGGGTTCTCTGATAGATGCCTCTCCATTACTAACACAGATGGTTTGAAGCCAACTGCCGCAACACAGCTGACATCAACCTCAACTACCATTACCCTGATTACCACTGCAGTTGGGCAATCGGAAAGAACTGAGGAGAAGCGCCAGAATTGGCACATCTAATGGGATGCATCAATTTTTGGGTGACTACGGACTGCTATTTTTAGGCTGGGAAGGGCTCACTAACCATGGACCCTTTGAGCCTGATAATATCAGACCCCAGCTGTCTGCTTTACCTGGGCTGGTTATTTAAAATAGAGGGAACCCCACATTGATTTTCAATCAATTATTTATTTATATATTAACAAGTACAGCAAACTACATACACAAGGCACATAGATATCCATCAGATATATAATTAGTACCTTGCATATTATCAGGCTGGGAAGATCCATGGTTATTTGGCTCTTCCTAGCCAAAAAAAAGCCCACAGATGCCCCATTATTGGCACATCTATTAGATGTGCCAATTTTGGCACTTTGCCCAACTATTCCCAATTGACCAGGTGCAGTGCAAATCGGGGTAATATCTTTGGGGGTTGATGTCAGCTGTGTCATGTCAGTTGGCATGATGCCCAGGGGTTAGTAATGGAAAGGTGTCAGACACCCTCATTACTAACCCAGTGATAATAATAAAAACCCCACACATACAGGAAAATATAGTTTATTTGAATAAACACTCCCCCATACTATCCCTCATTCACCAATTTATGATCAATATTTCCATGAAGCTCTTCCGTCATAGCCAACGATTCCCAAATGCAGCTATAGCACTGTGAATAGCAGTAAAGTACAGCTATTCACAGGCACCGGGTAACAACTCTCATCAGCATCACTGGGTCTCATTGAGCATAGTGTTGAGCTGGCGGCTCTGATGAGAGTTTTTGTCACTACTTGATGCCAGTGAATATCTGTATTTTACTGCTATGCTCAGCCAATGGAGCATTCGGAGAACATGGACTACAACGAACGTTCGTGGGAACATTTTTTTTTATCATAAAATGGTGAATGAAGGATAATGTGTGGCAGCCTTTATTTAAATAAACTATTTTTTCCTGTGTGTGTTTTTTTTATTACTGGGTTAGTAATAGGGATGTGTGATAGACACCTCTCCATTACTAACCGATGTGCTTGATGCCAGCTGACATTACATAGGTGACATCAACCACCAAAAAATATTACCCGGATTGCCATCGCACCAGGTCAACTGGCAGCTGGTGACATAAGGGCTGGCATCTCTGATGAGAGTTGTCATCACTACCCGGTGCCTGTAAATTGCTGTGCTTTACTTCAATGCACAGTCATCATAGCTGCATTCAGTGATCGTGGACTATGATGGAAAAGCTTTGTGGGATTTTTGATAATAAAATGGGGAACAAGAGATAGAGTGGGGGAGTCTTTATTCAAATAAATTGTTTTCCTGTGTTTTTTTTTATTATTACTAGGTTAGTAATGAGGGTGTCTGATAGACACCGCTCAATTACTAACCCTTGGGCTTGATGCGAGCTGACATCAACCCCCCAAAATATTATCAAAAAGAGCCAGGCAAAGTGCCAGAATTTTCACATTTAATGTGATGCACCAATTCAAGGGCACCTGCAGGCTGGTAATTTTAGGCCTGCAAGGGCCAAGTAACCATGGCCTTCCCAACCTGATAATATCATCTGCCAGTTGTCTGCTTTATCTTGGCTGGTTATCAAAGAATGGAGGGACACCACACATTATTTTTAATTTATTTAGTTAGTTCCCAGCAGCAAACTGGCAGTCAGAGATACATCTAGGCATCTTCCCCATGTTGTTTCCATCCATTTCAAAGATTTTCCAACCTTCAGCCCCTCTGTTAAGGTTTTCTGAAAAAATGTTTGTTTCCCATCGACTTACATTATAAACGTTACTCGAGTCAAGTCCATCCAAGTGTCCGACCTGCTGGATTCAAGTAACTAGCACTCGAACATTTTAGTGCTCACTCATCACTAGTAAATATTCAATGTTCATTAATTTCCCGGTTAAATTCGAGCAAACTGCTGAACTTGAATTTCATCAGATTCGGTCATCAGTACAAGCAAAATGTGAATGTGCCTTAACCGATGTAGTGAAACAAGCTCTCATCCTTCCATACATTATTTTCTGTACATTTGTGTGAATATGTAATTGGCAATGGTATAATGTCATATTTATGCTCTGCTTGATTTTTAAACATCTGTGAGTTGACTGATTTAGTAGAGCTGTGATAAGCAAATTTATCACGCTTTATTAACCTAGTATTGTAATTGCCTAAACAGATTGCTTATTTTCAAAGGCTTTGCAATTTCCATTATTATATTAAACTGAGAAATAAAATAACAGAACTCTAGGGGTAATGCATGACTTTGCTATACTATACCAATTGTATACTAACGCAGCAAAATGAATTCTTGACGTGAAAGGTCAACATCTACATGTGGCAGCCAGGGCCGTATTTGCCACTAGGCACCCGTGGTCCCGTGCCTAGGGCGGCACGTTGCGGGGGGCGGCACTTTCTGGCAGCAAAACAAAAAATATATAATTTTTTTTTTTTTTTACATCCCCGCCCCCCGTCCCTCCCTCCGTTACACTCGGCTGTGTTCGGGGGGGGGGGGGGTTGAGAGGGAGGAGAGGCGCACTTCTGTCTATTTAAATACATGGCGGGCGCCAGGCATGGTGAGCTGATTAACCCCGGAAGTTCCATCGCCTGCACTTCTGGGGTCAGAGGCGCGCGGGCGCGACAATCAGCTGACTGCCCCGTGCTGCAGCGTCCAATGCTGCAGACGACACACGCCGCGGAGGAGGACGCGTCTGAAGCTGGAGCTAGCCAGAAGAGGAGCCAGCCAGAGCAGGGCGGCGGGCACCGGAGCAGGTAAGGCAGAGGCAGAGCCTAGAATGTATGGGCTCCTTACAGGTTTGTTGATGATCGTTGCGATGCCTCTTTTTGTCCACTATAATCATGCAAGGGGAGGCTGGGGGGAAAGAGGCTGAGGCTGGGGGAGGCTGGGAAGAGAGAGAGGCTGGGCAGAGAAAGAGGCTGAGGGTGGGGGAGGCTGGGAGGAGAGAGGCTGAGGCTGGGGGAGGCTGGGAGGAGGGAGGCTGAGGCTGGGGGAGGCTGGGAGGAGAGAGGCTGATGCTGGGGGAGGCTGGGAGGGGGAGGCTTGGAGGAGGGAGGCTGATGAGGAGGGAGGCTGATGAGGAGGGAGGCTGGGAGAAGGGAGGCTGATGCTGGGGGAGGCTGGGAGGAGGAAGGCTGATGCTGTGGGAGGCTGGGAGGAGAGAGGCTGATGCTGTGGGAGGCTGGGAGGAGAGAGGCTGATGCTGGGGGAGGCTGGGAGGCTGATGCTGGGGGAGGCTGGGAGGCTGATGCTGAGGGAGGCTGGGAGGCTGATGCTGGGGAGTCTGGGAGGCTGATGCTGGGGGAGGCTGGGAGGAGGGTGGGGGAGGCTAGGAGGAGGGTAGCTGATGCTGTGGGAGGCTGGGAAGAGGGTGGCTGATGCTGGGGGAGGCTGGGAAGAGGGAGGCTGATGCTGGGGGAGGCTGGGAAGAGGGAGGCTGATGCTGGGGGAGGCTGGGAGGAGGGAGGCTGATGCTGGGGGAGGCTGGGAGGGGGAGGAGGGAGGCTGATGCTCTGGGAGGCTGGGAAGAGGGTGGCTGATGCTGGGGGAGGCTAGGAGGAGGGTAGCTGATGCTGTGGGAGGCTGGGAGGAGGGAGGCTGATGCTGGGGGAGGCTGGGAGGAGGGAGGCTGATGCTGGGGGAGGCTGGGAGGAGGGAGGCTGATGCTGGGGGAGGCTGGGAGGAGGGAGGCTGATGCTGGGGGGAAGCTGGGAGCAGGGAGGCTGATGCTGGGGGAGGCTGGGAGGAGAGAGGCTGATGCTGGAGGAGGCTCATGCTGGGGGAGGCTGGGAGAAGAGAGGCTGATGCTGGAGGAGGCTCATGCTGGGGGAGGATGGGAGGAGAGAGGCTGATGCTGGAGGAGGCTCATGCTTGGGGAGGATGGGAGGAGAGAGGCTGATGCTGGGGTAAGCTGGGAGCAGGGAGGCTGATGCTGAGGGAGGGAGGCTGGGGGGAGAGAGGCTGATGCTGGGGGAGGCTGGGGGGAGAGAGGCTGATGCTGGGGGAGAGGCTGCTGCTGGAGGCGGGGGGAGAGAGGCTGCTGCTGGGGGAATGGAAGAGAGGGGCCAATGCTATGCAGCATGCATGGGACACTGTCAGGAAGGGGCAGCATACATGGGACACTGTGAGGAGGGGGCAGTATGCATGGGACATTGTGAGGAGGGGGCAGCATGCATGGGACATTGTGAGGAGGGGCAGCATGCATGGGACATTGTGAGGAGGGGGCAGCATGCATGGGACATTGTGAGGAGGGGGCAGCATGCATGGGACATTGTGAGGAGGGAGCAGCATGCATGGGACATTGTGAGGAGGGGGCAGCATGCATGGGACACTGAGGAGGGGGAAGCATGCGGGACATTGTGAGGAGTGGGAAGCATGCATGGGACATTGTGAGGAGGGGGCAGCATGCATGGGACTTTGTGAGGAGTGGGAAGCATGCATGGGACACTGAGGAGGGGGAAGCATGCATGGGACATTGTGAGGAGTGGGAAGCATGCATGGGACATTGTGAGGAGGGGGCAGCATGCATGGGACATTGTGAGGAGGGGGCAGCATGCATGGGACATTGTGAGGAGGGGGCAGCATGCATGGGACATTGTGAGGAGGGGGCAGCAAGCATGGGACATTGTGAGGAGGGGGCAGCATGCATGGGACATTGTGAGGAGGGGGCAGCATGCATGTGACATTGTGAGGAGGGGGCAGCATGCATGGGACACTGTGAGGAGGGGGCAGCATGCATGGGACATTGTGAGGAGGGGGCAGCATGCATGGGACATTGTGAGGAGGGGGCAGCATGCATGGGACATTGTGAGGAGGGGGCAGCATGCAAGAGACACTGAGGAGGGGGAAGCATGCGTGACATTGTGAGGAGTGGGAAGCATGCATGGGACATTGTGAGGAGGGGGCAGCATGTATGGGACATTGTGAGGAGTGGGAAGCATGCATGGGACACTGAGGAGGGGGAAGCATGCATGGGACATTGTGAGGAGTGGGAAGCTTGCATGGGACATTGTGAGGAGGGGGCAGCATGCATGGGACATTGTGAGGAGGGGGCAGCATGCATGGGACATTGTGAGGAGGGGGCAGCATGCATGGGACATTGTGAGGAGGGGGCAGCAAGCATGGGACACTGTGAGGAGGGGGCAGCATGCATGGGACACTGTGAGGAGGGGGCAGCATGCATGGGACACTGTGAGGAGGGGCAGCATGCATGGGACACTGAGGAGGGGGCAGCATGCATGGGAAATTGTGAGGAGGGGGCAGCATGCATGGGACATTGTGAGGAGGGGGCAGCATGCATGGGACATTGTGAGGAGGGGGCAGCATGCATGGGACATTGTGAGGAGGGGGCAGCATGCATGGGACACTGAGGAGGGGGAAGCATACGGGACATTGTGAGGAGTGGGAAGCATGCATGGGACATTGTGAGGAGGGGGCAGCATGCATGGGACATTGTGAGGAGTGGGAAGCATGCATGGGACACTGAGGAGGGGGAAGCATGCATGGGACATTGTGAGGAGTGGGAAGCATGCATGGGACATTGTGAGGAGGGGGCAGCATGCATGGGACATTGTGAGGAGGGGGCAGCATGCATGGGACATTGTGAGGAGGGGGCAGCATGCATGGGACATTGTGAGGAGGGGGCAGCAAGCATGGGACACTGTGAGGAGGGGGCAGCATGCATGGGACACTGTGAGGAGGGGGCAGCATGCATGGGACACTGTGAGGAGGGGGCAGCATGCATGGGACACTGAGGAGGGGGAAGCATGCATGGGGCACTGTGAGGAGTGGGAAGCATGCATGGGACATTGTGAGGAGGGGGCAGCATGCATGGGACATTGTGAGGAGGGGCAGCATGCATGGGACATTGTGAGGAGGGGGCAGCAAGCATGGGACACTGTGAGGAGGGGGCAGCATGCATGGGACATTGTGAGGAGGGGGCAGCAAGCATGGGACATTGTGAGGAGGGGGCAGCATGCATGGGACACTGTGAGGAGGGGGCAGCATGCATGGGACACTGTGAGGAGGGGGCAGCATGCATGGGACACTGTGAGGAGGGGGCAGCATGCATGGGACACTGTGAGGAGGGGGCAGCATGATGTGAGGACAATGTGCAGATCATATTTCATAATCGAGGAAGGTGTGGTGGATATAATTTATAAAGGAGGGCAGTGTGTAGTTTATTAGGGGCAGTGTGACAGTTGGCCCCACCCACCGAGGAGTTCACAGGCCTGGAGGCGGGAAAAGTGACAGTTTAGTGTTGGAGTTTGAGGAGTGAGGAGTAAACACTTGGGTGTCTGGGTTTGTGGCCCAGGCACTGACAGCAAGGTTGGCAGACGGTGGTGGCCATCTGCAGGAGTGGTGGAGCAACGCGGAACCGTAGGACCGGGGTCGGGCGTTGGCCCGCCGGTACCGACCGGGGAGCGAAGTGAAGCCAGCACACACAGGCAGGGCCATCGGACGCCGACCAGGCTTGGAGCCGCCGACAATAGTCAGATCCGAATGTGACTGGAACCCCAGGGGTTTCATAACAGCAAAAGTCCCGATTGAAGGCAACCGCCCACACCGTGAGGGTATACAGCTACCGCCTAAGGCTAGAGACCCAAGTGCCAGCGCCTGCGGGCAAACGGGCTCCTCCGGTACCCATACACCGGGGAGCGGACTACCGTTGGGAATCCTTAAGAAGAACATCAAGGTGCAGGGAAAGACAGCCACCATCACCTGTCCGGGGAAAGACACTGCAGCCGGCTGCGGGACCCGTCCATCCAGCCGTTTGGTTTACCGAGGACTTTGTACCTTTCTTGCTGAGCAAGTTCACCCGTGCCATCCGGCACCGCGCCGCGCTGTCCCTACAACCCTGCACCTCACCAACCCTGCCTCCCCGTCACATCATCATCGGGCCCCGGGACCACCGACCCCCTACCCACAGAGCGGGAAAACAACATTCCAGCTGCTCCCTACCATCGCTCCCGGGATCCCCGTCACCAGCAGTGGTGGTGCCCATCTTCACCACGACCCGTGGGTGGCGTCACTGACTAAATCCCCCAAACCAACCACCCCTTTCACTCACGGGCGAAGAGCGCCGCTCGAGTCCCCGAATCCGGCCCACCGCTCGAGCCACCGAGCAGCAGCAGCTGCAGCAGCGCCGGACCCGAGCGTTAGCGAGCGCAGCGCAGTGGCGTCCTCCCCGCCCGCGACACATCAGGAGCTGGAGATGAATTTGCTGCACCAAGGAGTTTTTTGACAAAGCATATAGCCAGATCACTGCTCTGTGCCTCTGCCCAACCATAGTGGGGTAGTGGATTAAGGGAGACCTCTTGGATGGCTAGACTAGTTACTGTCACATGATTGGAATCTTGGGATACTCCAAGACATTCTCTATCAAGAACTCTTGCATCTCTATATCTTCCAGGCTTGACAGATCTTCTTCTGGATAAGGAGGATTCGACATGCGGGACAAGGCATATAGCCAGATCACTGTTTTGTGCCTCTGCCCAACCATGGTGGGGTAGTGGATTAAGGGAGACCTCATGGATGGCTAGACTAGTTCCTGTCACATGATTGGAATCTTGGAATACTCCAAGACATTCTCTATCAAGAACTCTTGCATCTCTATATCTTCCAGGCTTGACAGATCTTCTTCTGGATAAGGAGGATTCGACATGCGGGACAAGGCATATAGCCAGATCACTGTTTTGTGCCTCTGCCCAACCATGGTGGGGTAGTGGATTAAGGGAGACCTCATGGATGGCTAGACTAGTTCCTGTCACATGACTGGAATCTTGGAATACTCCAAGACATTCTCTATCAAGAACTCTTGCATCTCTATATCTTCTAGGCTTGACAGATCTTCTTCTGGATAAGGAGGATTTGACATGCGGGACAAGGCATCTGCATCTGCTGTGGAAATTTCCCCTATACTTACTAAATTGGTACTCTTTCTTTTACGGGGTTTTTGGGTCTTGTTGTTTGCTGTATTTATTTGATACACCACTACTCTGTTTTTATATTGTATATCATACATTATTTGGAAACCTTTTTCCTATCATTGGTCCATCAGTCCCCCCTTTCCACTCTCCTATGGTTGTTTGTAGATCTTTTTACCTTATGTCTGTTTGTGAACATAAAATTGTCTATTTTTTGCAAAAAATACTCTTTTCCTCTTGTTCTTAAAATCTCTACTGAGAGCCTAGTGTGTCAGCTCTCTCAGCTCTGCTTCATGATAAATCATTGGACTCAGGATTAGAGTTGAGCGCGGTTCGCGGTTCTCCAGTTCGCAGTTCGAGTGATTTTGGGGGGTGTTCTAGTTAGAACTCGAACTCGAGCTTTTTGCTAATAGCTTGACAGTTCTAGTTACGTTCGAGAACGGTTCTATCAGAAAAAGCGTGGCTTTTTACAGCTACAGTGTGCAGGGAGCCATCGCTGGCAGCCTGCGGTAAGCTGGTAACCAAGATAAACATCGGGTATCCAAGCAAAGTGCTTTGGTTAGTAACCTGATATTTATCCTAGTTACGTGTGCAGGAAGCCGACACTTCCCCGCTCAGCTCGCTCTGCCCCCCTCCTGCACGCGGCATGTACACACACACACACACACACTCACACACACACACTCACACTCACCTGTCCCCAGCCATGCAGTCCACGACACTGACGTCCTCAGAGCCACATGGCCCCTCTAGGCTCCACCCACTTCACACTCCGCCGCTCGCACACATGGCCCTGCTAGGCTCCGCCCACCTGGCATTCTCCACACATGGCCCCGCTAGGCTCCGCCCACCTGGCACTCTGCACACATTACCCTGCTAGGCTCCGCCCACCTGGCACTCTGCACACATTGCCCCGCTAGGCTCCACCCACCTGGCACTCTGCATGCATTACCCCACTAGGCTCCGCCCACCTGGCACTCTGCACACATTGCACTGCTAGGCTATGCCCACCTGCACGCTGCACACATGGACCCTATAGGCTCCGCCCACCTGGCACTCTGCACACATTACCCCGCTAAGCTCCGCCCACCTGGCACTCTGCACACATTGCCCCGCTAGGCTCCGCCCACCTGGCACTCTGCACACATGGCCCCGCTAGGCTCCGCCTACCTGGCACTCTGGACACATGGTCCTGCTAGGCTCCACCCATCTGGCACTCTGCACACATGGCACCGCTAGGCTCCACCCACCTGGAACTCTGCACACATTGCCCCGCTAGGCTCCGCCCACCTGGCACTCTGCACACATTACCCCGCTAGGCTCCGCCCACCTGGAACTCTGCACACATTAACCCCCTAGGCTCCGCCCACCTGGCACTTTGCACACATTACCCCGCTAGGCTCCGCCCACCTGGCACTCTGTACACATGGCCCCGATAGGCTCCGCCCACCTGGCACTCTGCACACATGGTCCAGCTAGGCTCCACCCACCTGGCACTCTGCACACATGGCCCCGCTAGGCTCCACCCACCTGGCACTCTGCACACATTGCCCTGTTAGGCTCCGCCCACCTGGCACTCTGCACACATTACCCCGCTAGGCTCTGCCCACCTGGAACTCTGCACACATTACCCCGCTAGGCTCCGCCCACCTGGCACTTTGCACACATTACCCCGCTAGGCTCCGCCCACCTCGCACTCCACACACATTACCCCGCTTGGCTTACCTGCGGTGATGAAGTCCCGCCTTCCCGACCTCAGCGCTGACACTGTCTTCCATGGCCGCTGCTTCACATCTGTCACTGTGGCCCGAGACTGTCACTAGCGGTGACGTCACAGGCTCTCGCGATACTTGGCTGTGAAGGTCATTGAACTCAGTGACAGGTCTGCTGTCAGCAGGGCAGGAGATCATCACCGCAGGTAATGTACCTCGCTCCTGACAGCAGCACTTGTCATGCCTTGCAGTGACCTGGGCTCACTTATTGATGTTAGCTCTGGTCACTGCATTGCTCTCCCAGCCAATGGGGAACATTCTGTTCTTCATGGACTGAGACAGTGACTATGGTATGGATCGTCATGGGAACACCTTGGATTACAGCAGACCTGGATTTGTTTTTCTTTCTAATAAATTGGTGAAAGAGCGAATGTATTGGGGAGTGTTTTTTCTAATAAAAATGTGTTTGTCGTCTATTTTTATTTTATTACTGACTGGGTTGGTGATGTCGGGTATCTGATAGACGCGTGACCTCACCAACCCCAGGGCTTGATGCCAGGTGACATTACACATCTGGTATTAACCCCATATATTACCCCGTTTGCCACCGCACCAGGGCACGGAATGAGCTTGGGCAAAGCACCAGGATTGGCGCATCTAATGGATGCGCCACTTCTGGGGCAGCTGCGGCCTGCTATTTTTAGGCTGGGGAGAGTCCAATAACCATGGACCTCCCTAGTCTGAGAATATCAGACCCCAGCTGTCCGCTTTAGCTTGGTTGGTAATCCAATTTTGGGGGGACCCCAGCGTGTTTTTTTTCATTATTATTTATTTAATTTAAAATAACAGCGTGGGGTGCCCTCAGTTTTGGATTACCAGCCAAGGTGAAGCTGCCAGCTGTGGTCTGCAGGCTGCAGCTGTCTGCTTTACCCTAGCTGGCTACAAAAATAGGGTTAACCCCACGTCATTTTTTTTTAAAAATGTATTTATTTTTTTGGTAAATACAAGGCTAAGCACCCCTTAGTGCCACATGAAAGGCACCAAAGGGTGCAAAATTACAAAATGCAGGAGAGTGGGACATTATGTATCTTTCTGCCATTATAATGACAGAAACAACTGATATGAAGTGTACAAATTTATGTATTTCCCTTCCTTCAGTTTTTTGGCAGTACACCAAAAAAACGGAAGGCGCACGGATGACAAACGGATGACATAAGGACCGTATACGTGTCACGCTCCCGATGCCTCGGCGCCGCTCCTTACCCACCGATCCGGTCACACCTGCACAGCACCGCTCCTTACCCACTGATCTGGTCCACGTGTCCACCGGTCACGGCTGCCGCTCCCGCTCGTGCTCTCCTGTGTCCTGTCCCCAGTCTCATGTGTCTGACTCATGCTTCTGTATAGGGTCGGGCCGCGCCCACTCACCTGGTCTTATGGGCCCAGCACTGCTGCAGCAGGATATGACATGAGGCTGTGCTGGGTATATAAGACTGGCCTTGCAATGTGGGCGGGGCCTGATCAACGTGTCTTGTAAACCTTGTCTTGAAAGCTAGGTGCTCAAGTCCCCCTTGTGCCGTGTCCTGTGATCAATACTATTGCCTGACATTCCTACCCGGCACCTGTGCCAGATTCCTGCACTGTCTCCAGGAAGTCTGAAGCCACAGTGACTGTTCTACCCGTCCCCTGAGGGACGCAGTCCCTGCCACGCTAGTGCTCCAGCTACCGTGCACCCAGGCCTCCGGTGGGGTGCACGGCCCAGTGGATTCACCACCCGGACCTAACAATACGGAAACGGATGCCGCACGGATGCACCCGTGAAAAAAACAGACCGTTTTTTGCGTACCGCAAAAACGGATCGGTCGTGTGAATGTAGCCTTATTCTAATCTGCCGTTTATAAACAGCAGGCAGAAATAAGTGAATAGCGCCCCCAAACATCAGAAAATCTCCGGGGTTTTAGAGGTAGCTGAGACCCTGGAGATCATGATTCAGGCCGTTTTTTCCGGTCCCCGCTCACGTGATCACCAGTATACACCGTATACCAGTGATCATGTTACAGTAAATGACAGCTCCGGTAAAAAGTTATTTATCTCCCATCTGGCATGAACAAACATGTCAGATGGGAGATAAATCTCCTCCCCAGTCCCATCTGGTCCCCCGGTGTCGCCAAAGTGCCCCCCCAACCCCCTCCAGAAAATCCAAGATGGGCACGCGCACAGCAGCACGCCGGCCGCATTCACCCTACTCCTCTCTGTCATGGCACATGCGACAGAAAACTCCTCCCCAGGCCCTGCCAGGTCACCCCCTATAACCCCACCGGTGTTCCCCGGTGTCCCACGGTACCTGTGCAGCGTTTATCCCCCGCGGCCCCCTCCTTCACAATAGACGCTGCCGCATGCACAGAGCGGCTATCAGCTCAGCTTCCTGTGTTCAGACATAGTGAGTGGCAGTAACCATGCATCTGTAAGCTACTGCAATGCCCTGCTCATGAGGTAAGGAACATATTTGATCAGGAGAGCTATACTACATTTACAAATGGAGGGATTTGCTATTTCTGTTGCCCTGCTGAACGACTACCAAACATGAGAGTCCGTTATACGCCACAAGAAAACATGTCTAAATAGCGAGCGCTGTTTGGTATTCATTCAGCTGGATAACTGGACTTAAAGGGGTATTCCATCTCCATGATCCTATCCCCTATATATAGTAGGTGGAATAGCAATAATATCAGCAAATACCAATATTTGGAAATGTAGAATAGTTCTCCTGATTAGGCATGCCCTTACCTCATGAGCAGGACATTGCAGCTTTGGTAGCAACAGTTATGACATGGACTCTGCTGCTGTGGACCCGGGGAGAGTGGGTGCAGATTCATTGCACCCACACTCCTCACATGGAGGGTCTGCACTCCTAGAAAATGGGGGATACGTTCCCTGAGCATGTCCCCCCATATTCTAGATGGTCCAGAGTCATCGTGGGACCCCCTTATTTTTTCTCCGTACAATAAATTGGTGAAAGAGGGAATGTTTTGGGGGGTGTTTTTTCAAATACATTTTTTTTCGTCTATTTGTTTTGTTAGTGCTGACAGTTTGTGATGTCGGGTATCTGATAGACGCCATGACATTACAAACTGCTGGGCTTGATGTCAGGTGACTTTACAGCTAGTATCAACCCCATTTATTACCCCGTTTGCCACCGCACCAGGGCACGGAATGAGCTGGGGTGAAGCGCCAGGATAGGCGCATCTAGTGGATGCGCCACTTCTGGGGCGCCTGCAGCCTGCTATTATAAGGCTGTGAAGGAGCAATAACTATGGACCTTCCCACCCTGAGAATACCAGACCACAGCTGTCCGCTTTACCTTGGCTGGTGATCCAATTTGGGGGGGAGCCTACTTTTTTTTTGTAATTATTATTTATAAAATAATTATAAAAAAGAGCCTGAGGTGACCTCTACATTGGATCCCCACCATGGTAAAGCTGCCAGCTGTGGTTTTCAGGCTACCGCCGTCTGCTTTACCCTAGCTGGCTATCAAAAATGGGGGGACCCAACGTCATTTTTTTTTAACTATATTTTTAAATAAAAAAAATTAATGGGCTTCCCTGTATTTTGATTGCTAGCCAAGCTAACGCCAGGAAGATGGGGGTGGCATCCTGTAGCTGTCTGCTTTATCTGCGCTGAGAATCAAAAATACCGTGGAGCGCTGCATCATTTTTTTTAAAGAATAATTTTTACAGTACTGTGATGTCCAGCAATCAAAATACAGGGAAGCCCTTTTTGTTTTTAGTTATTTAAATAAATAATTAAAAAAATATATACATGGGCTCCCGCTGCATTTTTTGTATTGCTAACTAAGGGTAATCCAAGCAGCTACTGGCTGCTAACCCCCATTGCTTGGTGTTACCTTCTCTGGCAATGAAAAATCCAGGGAAGCATTTTTTATTTTTTTTTGCCAAAAAACTACAAAAAAAATGACGTGAGCTTCGCCATATTTTTGTATGCTAGCCAGGTACAGCAGGCACCTACGATTTGTACCCGGCTGGGAACTACAAATATAGGGAAGCCCTTTTTTTAATTATTTCATGAATTTCATGAAATAATTAAAAAAAAAAAACGATGTAGGCTTCACCCCATTTTTGTGTCTAGCCGGGTACAATTAGGCAGCTGGGGATTGGATCCGCAGCTCAGGTTAGCCCAAGCTTTCTGGGACCCTCTGCTGCGAATTGCAGTCCGCAGCCGCCCCAGAAAATGGCGCTCTCATAGAAGTGCCATCATCTGGCGCTGTATCCAATTCTTCCAGCTGCCCTGATGCCGGTGGCTCGCTGGGTAATAATGATTTCAGTTGATAATATACAGCTAGCCCTAACCCCATTATTACCCAGCGAACCACCCTTCACCAGGTTAGCTGGAAGAGTTGGATACAGCGCCAGAAGATGGCGCTTCTATGAAAGTGCCATTTTCTGAGGCGGAGGCAGACTGCAATTCGCAGCAGTGGGGTCCAGTAAGCTCAGGCCAACCTGTGCTGCGGATTCCAATCCCCAGCTGCCTAGTTGTACCTGGCTGAACACAAAAATATGGCGAAGCCTACGTCATTTGTTTTCTAATTATTTCATGAAATTCATGAAATAATAAAAAAAGGGCTTCCCTTTATTTTTGGTTCCCAGCCGGATACAAATAGGCAGCTGGGGGTTGAGGGCAGCCCGTAGCTGCCTGCTGTACCAGGCTACCATACAAAAATATGGCGAAGCCCACATAATTTTTCCAGGGGGCAAAAAACTCCTGCATACAGTCCTGGATGGCGTATGCTGAGCCTTTTAGCTCTGCAGCTGCTGTCTGTCTGAACGGAGGAGAGTAGACAGCAGCTGCAGAACGACAAGGCTCAGCATGCTCCATTCACTAGTGTATGCAGGAGATCAGACAGCAGCTGCAGAACTACAAGGCTCAGCATACTCCATCCAGGACTGTATGCAGGAGTATTTTGCCCACCAAAAAAATGATGTGGGCTTCGCCATATTTTTGTATGCTAGCCAGGTACAGCAGGCAGGTACGGGCTGCCCCCTACCCCCAGATGCCTATTTGTACCCAGCTGGGAACCAAAAATATAGGGAAGCCCTTTTTTTTTAATTATTTCACTTATTTCATGAAATAATTAAAAAAACAAATGACGTGGGCTTCGCCCCATTTTTGTGTCCAGCCAGATACAACTACGCAGCTGGGGATTGGAATCTGCAGCACAGGTTAGCCCGAGGTTTGTGGGCGCCTCTGCTGCGAATTGCAATCCGCAGCCGCCCCAGAAAATGGTGCATTTATAGAAGCGCCATCATCTGGCGCTGTATCCAACTCTTCCAACAGCTCTGGTGACGGTGGCTTTGCTGGGTAATAATGAGTTAATACTGGCTTTGTTTTACTAGCTAGTATTAAGTCAGAGATTCTTAATGTCAGGCAAGTTTGACCCGGCCATTAAGAGTCTCCAATAAAGGGTTAAAAAAAAAACCACACAGAGAAAAAATACTTTAATAGAAATAAATACACAGACACATTAGAGACTCCATGTTTATTACTCACTGTCAGCCCTCCACGATCCATGGTCTTCTGTCTTTCTTGTTCAACACATGCAGCTCTACTACATCAGCAGCACTGCATGACGCTGCTTCCCGTGCAGCCTTCACTCCATGAGTGATCAGTGCTGCTGGCTGTTAGCGGTAACATTACCGCTGACAGACGCGTTACCATAGCAACGGTGCTCCGATCATGTGATTCCCGGAGCCGCGGTTAGCTATGGCAACGGTGATCTCCGTTATGGACCGGCTGTGTCAGCCGGTCCCTAACGGAACGGGGAAGCAGAACGGGGAGTCGGCCGTGTGCTAGAGCATGTCGCCGGTACACGGCGATACACAAACGATCACCGCGTACTGGAGAGATGCAGTGACAGGACCTAGGACAGGACATGACGTCTAGCCATGTGACCAGTCTGTAGCCAATGTGATAACAGACATGTGACTGGTCACATGGCTATTTTGATGACGTCACGGAAGGTCCTGTCAGTGCTGGTTATTGGGAGGATGCAGCGATCATCGGAAGGAATAATGACAGGAGACAGAGTGCAGGATGCATCGCGGGCACCGGTAAGTGTTATGGCAATGTTTATTAACTGTATGTGTACATTTATAATATGTTTTTATGTGTTTGTGATTGCCTCCCATTGATTCCTATGGGTTCGAGTGGTTCGCCGAACCGGTTCGCCGAACCGAACTAGAACCAGACCTCGGTTCGGCGAACTGAGCTCGAGCCGACCGCGACCGGTTCGCTCATCTCTATTCAGGATCTCTTTGCCTACTACATCATGTGTGAAGTCCCTCACCTTCAGGTCGCCTCAGGGTCTTCACGGGCTGGAACTCTTCCGGCAACAGGTATGTCAGGTTAACTTCAATGGGAATTGTGATGCCACTCTCGGTTTTGCGGTCAGTGGGTGACCGCCACTGCAATTTAGGGAGCGTCTGGGGCTGATGGTAAATGCAGTCTGATGTTATGGCCTCCCGAGAGTGAGGCTGGCCCCAGGGGCTCAGGTATAAGTATGTAGTACCACAGGTCGCAGAAGAACTCACACACAGGCAGCAATGTCTTTCAGGGTTTTTACTCACTTTCTGGTGGTAGAGTGAGGCAACCCGGGTGATGCTATGATGAACCAGGTGGAACCAGGTATCCTTCAGGCTGACGTAGGGGTGATTGCTGACTCGCCTTCCTAGCACTTCTTTTGTTTCGGACAATCCCTGACTTAGAGTACCGTGGGATACGTGCAGGGAAGTCGTGGCTGCCTTCGTCCCCTTTCTGACCCGTTTGCTGGCAGCATGGACCAAGGTTAAGATGGCTCCAGGCTCAATCCTCCTTAAGGGCCCCCTCGTTGCTGCTGATGCTCGGGCTCTGTGATGGTTGGTGTGGGACTTGTTGTCCACCCCACCGGCAGGTTTAGTAGGTAGTTAAACTTGAGCCTACTTCGGGAACCTGTTTCCCCTGCGTGCCTAGTCCTCCAGAAGTCTTCGTAGACAACCAGCTGGTTTCTCTCAGTGTTCTCCAGACTAGCTGATTTTCCCCAGCGTCTTTCCTTCCAACTTCTGTGACTGAACTCCCCCGTCAGCAGCAACTACAGGTGCAGGGTCTGACTAGTGTCCTGCTCTTCAGCTCTACACTTCAGACTCGGCTGCTCCACTCCTACTCCTCTGACTGCCACTGCACACTCTCTAGCTTCCAGTCCCACTACCCACCACTAGCTGAGACACGAGGGCTACGCTCCCTCCTGCGTCTACCCAGGGGTCCCCTCTAAGCTGTGTGTGTGTCCTGGGTACTACGTGTTTGTGCGTACACACCCTAGTCAGCCTTTGGGATTACCTATTTGTATGCACCCAGCATGGGTGCAGTACTCAGTGGTACCTGACCAGGTCAGGGGCGCCACATTCCCCCTTAGTTATCATCAGCATGTCCTCGGGCTGCAAAGACAAGAACATTTTAAAACGTTTAATACAACTTCCCCACACAGGGGGTCATTCACATAAAAACATCATAAAACATTGTAAAACCTTGTACCAGGTACCATTTTTCACCACCCTCCACCCACAAGTTCATAACCCACCCAAAACCCTCTCGGGAGGCAGGTCACTGGTCCTTTTACCAACGATGTCTGGGCCATCTGTTTCCCCAGACCTTTCCTCCAATCTTCCTCTCCTCGGGATGGTGGTTAAAGGTAGGCCCCATAAACAGGTGTACCCTCTTCCACGTGGTGGAGAGCCAGGCTCCATAAACAGGCGTGCTCCCTTGTCGTAGGCGAGCCAGGCCCCATAAATAGGTGTGCTCTTACCTTTTGGACAGCAAGTGCTATCACAGGCGTGCTTCCTGGTGGTGCAGAGCCAGGCCCCATCAATAGGCGTGCTCTGGTTGGTACCCCTTGGGTAACTACATATACTGCGAGAGTTTGTGGCTATAGCCAGTTCATAGCCTTATGGTCCGTAGGGTAAGGTGCACGTAAATCAGGTGCTTAAACATGTTGAACAGTTCTCACAACAGTTTTTTTGGGCACATCTTCTTAGAACGTTGAACGTTGCTGAACTGGTAACTCTGTAAACTTTACTTTTCTTCACTGGGATCAAACAGAATTGCGCCTTTCAAAACCAGGGTTTGGCACTTCGATGCACTGAAACCTGGAAGTTGGTTCTGAAGCAATTTGGATTTGCTGGGTTTGTTGAGCTGGTTGAGCTTGCTGTGGAGCGTCCTCTGGTGGTGATGACCTTAGGGACTGGGTGGAAGCTGCAGGGCTGTGGCTTGAGATCTTTTGGGCGTGGTACCACATCTAGGGCAAACCAGCCCCTTTCACCCTTGTGCCTGGTGAATTCAACGATGTCTCCCATACGTAGGTCTCGACCAGGGTGTCCTCTGGGCAGGTGGGACCGGACATCCCTTCTGGACACAAATATGCCCTCTTTGACACCAGCCTCCACAATGAAGCCATAGCCGGTATGTAGATTGAAGTCTTCTACCACACCACAGTGAAGAGGACCTCGGGTCTGGAACCTGGTCTGCCGCAGGGACTTCTTTTCTTGTAAAGCCCTGGCCTCCACTCTTTCTGGGGAAGGCTTCACAGGGGGGTGCCTTGCCCTCACGCGCTGCTGTCCTCTGCGGGCCGGTCTCCTCATCACCACCACCTCGCTGTCTGCGGGCTCCCAGGTCACACACAGGCTGGGCATAAAGGGGTTTAGTTCTTCCTCTTCAGCAGGGGGTGTCGCAACCTCTTCCTATCATCGGGGGGGCAACATACTACATCATGTGTGAAGTCCCTCACCTTCAAGTCGCCTCAGGGTCTTCACAGGCTGGAACTGTTCCGGCAACAGGTATGTCAGGTTAACTTCAATGGGAATCGTGACGCCACTCTCGGTTTTGCGGTTAGTGGGTGACCGCCACTGCAATTTAGGGAGCATCTGGGGCTGATGGTAAATGCAGTCTGATGTTATGGCCTCCCGATAGTGAGGCTGGCCCGAGGGTCTCAGGTGTAAGTATGTAGTACCACAGGTCGCAGAAGAACTCACACACAGGCAGCAATGTCTTAGATGATTTCTTTTTCCCTGAAGAAGGAGACGGTCCTTGTCACTGAAACGCGTAGGAATGCTGTAAATAAAAAAGAATTTTTTATATCATTTCTGCCTCAGTGGTTTTTAAGCGCGGCATATACCCGTTTTTCTCCTGTATATATATTTTTTATTACGCTTACACGGGGCCGCTGCTTGAACCACGCAGACACTCACATGCGTTTTAAGGAGTTGTGACTGGCACAACCCCATCAGGTGAGTGTACCTATTTCTTTCTTATCACCCCTGTTATATCGGGTAAGACCCTATTGCGCCTTTGTCTCCCCACCTCTAGTTTCAGGGTTTTTACTCACTTTCTGGTGGTAGAGTGAGGCAACCCGGGCGATGCTATGATGGACCAGGTGGAACCAGGTATCCTTCAGGCCGACGTAGGGGTGACTGCTGACTCGCCTTCCTAGCACTTCTTTTGATTCGGACAATCCCTGACTTAGAGTACCGTGGGATATGTCCAGGGAAGTCGCGGCTGCCTTCCTCTCCTTTCTGACCCATTTACTGGCAGTGTGGACCAAGGTTAAGATGGCTCCAGGCTCAATCCTCCTTATGGGCCCCCTCATTGCTGCTGATGCTCGGGCTCTGTGATGGTTGGTGTGGGACTTGTTGTCCACCCCACCGGCAGGTTTAGTAGGTAGTTAAACTTGAGCCTACTTCGGGAACCTGTTTCCCCTCCGTGCCTAGTCTTCCAAAAGTCTCCGTACATGACCAGCTGGTTCCCCTCAGTGTCCTCCAGACTAGCTGATTTTCCCCAGCGTCTTTCCTTCCAACTTCTGTGACTGAACTCCCCCGCCAGCAGCCACAACAGGTGCAGGGTCTGACTAGTGTCCTGCTCTTCAGCTCTACACTTCAGACTCGGCTGCTCCACTCCTACTCCTCTGACTGCCACTGCACACTCTCTACTGTAGCTTCCAGTCCCACTACCCACCACTAGCTGAGACGCGAGGGCTACGCCCCCTCCTGGGTCTACCCAGGGGTCCCTCAGCTGTGTGTGTGTCCTGGGTACTACATGTTTGTGCGTACACACCCTAGTCAGCCTTTGGGATTACCTGTTTGTATGGGTGCATGGGTGCAGTACTCAGTGGCACCTGACCAGGTCAGGGGCGCCACACATGCTTCTCTCAGATGACTTAGCAAAAACATGTTGACAGATTCTTTTAAGCTATAGAAAAAGGACATTGCAATATTGACACCAAAACTACCTGCAGAGTCACTACATTGAAATGAACCCAGCGGGAACGTCAGTGCAATAAAGTCACAGTATGCACATTCCCTTTCTGTTGTAATTGCTGCCTTGGTTCTGAAAGATTTGAAGCTTAATCAAACATGTTACTTAGTTGCATCTTTGGTGTGTCCAAGAGGCTCATTGCTAGAGATGAGCGAACTGGTCGTGGTTCGGCTCGAGTTCGGTTCGTCGAACGGAGGTATCGTTCGAGTTCAGTTCGGCGAACGTTCGACGAACCGAACTCGAACCGCATAGGAAACAATGGCAGGCAATCACAAACACATAAAAACACCTAGAAAACACCCTCAAAGGTGTCCAAAAGGTGACAAACAACTCACAACACAACACAAACACATGGGAAAGTGACAAGGACATATACTCATGCGAAAACAAAAGAGCTAGACAAGGAAAAAGAGGAGGAGATACAGATATAGGCATGGCACACCCTTCTAAAATTATGTAAAACACCGCAAGGTGACTCCAAGCGGAGTCTCCCTTTTTTCCAAAAATTGGGCCACACACACACCCACCCCTTCAGTGGCAGCAGTTGTGCCCCAGTTGTACACTTCACAGGTAGATTTGCATCAAGCACATTCAAAAATACGCCATTCTTAACCGTCCCCAGGATGACATCGGGGTAGGTAGCAAAGTCTTTCCTGATCCCAGCTCTGTTCATCTTGGATCATTTTTAAAAACAATGTAAGCAAGGGTTACTCCAAGTGGAGTCTCCCTTTTTCCAAAAATTGTGCCCCACACACACCCACCCCTTCAGTGGCAGCAGTTGTGCCCCAGTTGTACACTTCACAGGTAGATTTGCATCAAGCACATTCAAAAATACGCCATTCTTATCCGTCCCCAGGATGACACCGGGGTAGGTAGCTAAGTCTTTGCTGAACCATGACTTGTTCATCTTGGCTCCTTTTTAAAAACACGGCAAGCAAGGGTTACTCCAAACGGAGTCTCCCTTTTTTTCCAAAAATTGGGCCCCACACACACCCACCCCTTCAGTGGCAGCAGTTGTGCCCCAGTTGTACACTTCACAGGTAGATTTGCATCAAGCAGATTCAAAAATACGCCATAATTAACCGTCCCCAGCATGACACCGGGGTAGGTAGCAAAGTCTTTCCTGATCCCAGCGCTGTGCATCTTGGATCATTTTTAAAAACAATGTAAGCAAGGGTTACTACAAGCGGAGTCTCCCTTTTTTCCAAAAATTGGGCCACACACACACCCACCCCTTCAGTGGCAGCACTTGTGCCCCAGTTGTACAATTCACAGCTAGATTTGCATCAAGCACATTCAAAAATATGCCATACTTAACCGTTCCCAGGATGACCCTGGGGTAGGTAGTCTTTGCTGAACAATGACTTGTTCATCTTGGCTCCTTTTAAAAAACACAGCAAGCAAGGGTTACTCCAAGCGGAGTCTCCCTTTTTTTCCAAAAATTGGGCCACACAGACACCCCATCAGTGGCAGCACTTCTGCCCTAGTTGCAAACAGGATGTTTTGATTTGCATCAAGCACATTCCAAATCCACAAGCATTTACTCTCCCCAGGATGACACAGGGGTAGTAAATTCCTTGTGGATCCATGACTTGTTCATTTTGATGAACGTTAGTCTGTCCACATTGTCACTGGACAGACGCGTGCGCTTATCTGTTAGCACACACCCAGCAGCACTGAAGACACGTTCAGAGACAACGCTGGCAGCTGGACACGACAAAGTCTCCAAGGCGTAAGTTGAGAGCTCTGGCCATTTTTCAGGATTTGAAGCCCAAAATGAGCAAGGCTCCATTTCCAAAGTCATGGCATCAATGTTCATTTAAAGATACTCCTGTATCATCCTCTCCAGCCGTTGACTATGTGTCAGACTTGTTGTCTCTGGTGGCCTTGCAAAAGACGGTCTAAAAAAATTATGAAAAGATTCAATAAAATTGCTGTTACCAGCACCAGATACGGTGCTACTGGTACGGGTAGACTGTTGGAGATGACGAGACCGTCCCATGTTTGTCAAGTTACAACTGGGAGATTCACTCCCTGCACCTGCACGGTTGTTTGGTGGAAAAGCAGAGCTAAGATCGAGTAACAGCTTCTGCTGATACTCCTGCATACGTGCGTCCCTTTCTATGGCTGGAATTATGTCACAAAATTTGGACTTGTACCGGGGATCTAATAGTGTGGCAAGCCAGTAGTCATCATCACTATAGTTGAGCGCGGTTCACGGTTCGCGGTTCTCCAGTTCGCGGTTCGAGTGATTTTGGGGCTGTTCTAGATCGAACTAGAACTCGAGCTTTTTTGCTAAAATTCGATAGTTCTAGATACGTTCGAGAACGGTTCTAGCAGCAAAAAGCAAGGCTTTTTACAGCTACAGTGTGCAGGAGCCATCGCTGGCAGCCTGCCAGAAGCTGGTAACCAAGATAAACATCGGGTATCCAAGCAAAGCGCTTTGGTTAGTAACCCGATGTTTATCCTAGTTACGTGCAGGAAGCCCACACTTCCCCGCTCAGCTCGCTCCGCCCCCTCCTGCCCGCGGCATGTACACATGTACACACACTCACTCACACTCACACACACACACACGCACTCTGCACACACACTCTGCACACATGGTCCCGCTCGGCTTACCTGCGGTGATGAAGTCCCGCCATCCCGACCTCAGCGCTTTCACTGTCCTCCATGGCCGCCGCTTGTCACATCACCTTCTCTCGCTTCCGACCCGAGACTGACTAGCGGTGACGTCACGGGCCTCTCGCGATACTTGGCTGTGAAGGCGGCGGTCATTGAGCTCAGTGACAGGTGCTGTCAGTGTGCTGGAGATCAGCGCAGGTAATGTACCTCGCTGACAGCAGCACTTGTCATGCCCTGCAGTGACCTGGGCTGACCCATTGATGTTAGCTCAGGTCACTGCACTGCTCTCCCAGCCAATGGGGAACATTCTGCTCTTCATTGACTGGGACAGTGTGGATCGTCATGGCAACCCCTTGGATTACACCAGACCTGGATTTGTTTTTCTTTCTAATAAATTGGTTAAAGAGGGAATGTTTTGGGGAGTGTTTTTTCAAATAAAAGTGTGTTTGTCGTCTATTTTTTTTTATTACTGACTGGGTTGGTGATGTCGGGTATCTGATAGACGCCTGACCTCACCAACCCCAGGGCTTGATGTCAGGTGACATTACACATCTGGTATTAACCCCATATATTACCCCGTTTGCCACCGCACCAGGGCGCGGGATGAGCTGGGGCAAAGCACCAGGATTGGCGCATCTAATGGATGCGCCACTTCTGGGGCGGCTGCGGCCTGCTATTTTTAGGCTGGGGAGAGTCCAATAACCATGGACCTCCCTAGTCTGAGAATATCAGACCCCAGCTGTCTGCTTTACCTTGGCTGGTGATCCAATTTTGGGGGGACCCCTACGTCATTTTTTTTTTCATTTTTTTGGCTAAATACAAAGCTAAGCACCCCTTAGTGCCACATGAAAGGCACCAAAGGGTGCAAAATTACAAAATGCAGGAGAGTGGGACATTATGTGTCTTTCTGCCATTATAATGACAGAAAAGACTGATATGAAGTGCACAAGCACAAGAAATTCACCATCACTCTACCCTGTGAAAAGCAGTAGAAAATGGCACTGGAGTGAACATGTGACCGCCTCATGTAGGATGAAGCTATGAATCCTGGGTAAATTTATGCATTTACCCTCCTTCAGTTTTTTTGCAGTACACAAAAAAAACGGAAGGCACACAGATGACAAACAGATGACATACGGACCGTCTACGGAACGGAAACGGATGCCACATGGATGCACCCGTGAAAAAAAAACGGACTGTTTTTTGCAGACCGCAAAAATGGATCGGTCGTGTTAATGTAGCCTTATTCTGATCTGCCGTTTATAAACAGCAGGTAGAAATAAGTGAATAACGCCCCCCGGCGTCAGAAAATCTCCGTGGTTTCAGGGCTAGCTGAGACCCTGGAGATCATGATTCAGGACGGTTTTTCCGGTCCCCGCTCACGTGATCACAGGTATACACCGTACACCGATGATCACGTTACAATAAATTACAGCGCCGGTAAAAAATTATTTATCTCCCATCTGGCATGAACAAACACTTCTTCTCCACTTCTTCTCCACTTCTCCACTTCTCCACTTCTTCTCCACTTTTTCTCCACTTTTTCTCCACCTTTTCTCCATTTTTTCTCCATTTTTTTTCCACTTTTTCTCCACTTTTTCTCCATTTTTTCTCCACTTTTTCTCCACTTTTTCTCTATTTTTTCTCCACTTCTTCTCTACTTTTTCTCCATTTTTTCTCCACTTCTTCTCCACTTTTTCTTTACTTTTTCTCCATTTTTTCTCCACTTTTTCACCACTTTTTCTCCATTTTTTCTCCATTTTTTCTCCACTTTTTCTCCACTTCTTCTCCACTTTTTCTCCACTTTTTCTCCACTTTTTCTCCATTTTTTCTCCACTTTTTCTCCACCTTTTCTCCACTTTTTCTCCACTTTTTCTCCGTTCTTTTTCTATGGTCGGTCTACCCATTAGCTCTGCCATGCATAATGTAGCTCTACACCTACTGCACATGTTACTTTATGATTGACATCTCTTTCGTACCAGAGCTGTCTAAGCCTACTCTGACCCCATATTTGTCATTACTATATTGTCCTTGTACTGTATTATGACATTTGTATCATGTGTTTCATTTCTTGCTGTGTTGCAATTTTTTTGCTGCATCCCAATTGTACCTCTACATTGTTCGAGTTTATGTTATTGTTCTCTCACTCTTATGTGATACTGATTATTGTCATTTTTCATGATTACATGCGGATAAGTCCAATCTGACGAAGGCTCAGGCCGAAACGTCATTTGTAACTTGTTTTGGACAAAAACATATATGCTTATGAAAAATTTTTTTTTCTTAATACGGACCAATAAAGAGTGATTTTGCATTACTATCCGTTGGGACTTACTGACTTAGTCTGGGAGATTTAGAGTGCCGAGGTTACTCACTAATTTTATCTATTATTACCTCTGAGCACCTATATACCAGTGAGCAGAGCTTCTACAGTAGTTCTCCTGATTAGGCATGCCCTTACCTCATGAGCAGGGCATTGCAGCTTTGGTAGCAACCATTATGACATGGACTCTGCTGCTGTGGACCCGGGGAGAGTGAGTGCAGATCCTTTGCACCCACACTCCTCACATGAAGGGTCCGCACTCCTAGAAAATGGGGGATAAGTTCCCTGAGTGTCTCCCCCCCATATTCTAGACGGTCCAAAGTCGTCGTGGGACCCCTTTATTTTTTTTTCTTACAATAAATTGGTGAAAGAGGAAATGTTTTGGGGACTGTTTTTTCAAATAAATTTCTTTTGTCGATTTTTTTTTTTGTTAGTACTGACAGTTTATAATGTTGGGTATCTAATAGACGCCATGACATCACAAACTGCTGGGCTTGATCTCAGGTGACTTTTGCCACTGCACCAGGGCACGGGATGAGCTGGGGTGAAGCGCCAGGATTGGCGCATCTAGTGGATGCGCCACGTCTGGGGTGCCTGCGGCCTGCTATTTTTAGGCTGTGAAGGCCCAATAACGATGGACCTTCCCACCCTGAGAATACCAGACCACAGCTGTCCGCTTTACCTTGGCTGGTGATCCAATTTGGGGGGGACCCTACTTTTATTGTGTAATTATTAATATTTATAAAATAATTATAAAAAAGAGCCTGAGGGGACCTCCACATTGGATCCCCAACCACGGTAAAGCTGCCAGCTGTGGTTTTCAGGCTACAGCCGTCTGCTTTACCCTAGCTGGCTATCAAAAATGGGGGGACCCAACGTCATTTTTTTTTTAACTATTTTTTAAATAGAAATTAATGGGCTTCCCTGTATTTTGATTGCCAACCAAGGTAACGGCAGGCAGATGGGGGTGGCAACCCATAGCTGTCTGCTTTATCTGCGCTGAGAATCAAAAATACCGCGGAGCGCTACGTCATTTTTTTAAAGATTTATTTTTACAGCACTGTGATGTCTAGCTATCAAAATACAGGGAAGCCCATTTTGTTTTTAGTTATTTAAATAAATAATTAAAAAAAATATATATGGGCTCCCGCTGCATTTTTTGTATTGCTAGCTAAGGGTAATCCAAGCAGCTACTGGCTGCTAACCACCACTGCTTGGTGTTACCTTCACTGGCAATGGAAAATCCAGGGAAGCATTTTTTATTTTTTTGCCAAAAAAACTACAAAAAAGGACGTGAGCTTCGCCATATTTTTGTATGCTAGCCAGGTATAGCAGGCAGGTGCTGGAAGAGTTGGATACAGCGCCAGAAGATGGCGCTTCTATGAAAGTGCCATTTTCTGAGGTGGCTGCAGACTGCAATTCGCAGCAGTGGGGCCCAGAAAGCTCAGGCCAACCTGTGCTGCGGATTCCAATCCCCATCTGCCTAGTTGTACCTGGCTGGACACAAAAATGGGGCGAAGCCTACGTCATTTGTTTTCTAATTATTTCATGAAATTCATGAAATAATAAAAAAAGGGCTTCCCTTTATTTTTGGTTCCCAGCCGGGTACAAATAGGCAACTGGGGGTTGGGGGCAGCCGTACCTGCCTGCTGTACCTGGCTAGCATACAAAAATATGGCGAAGCCCACATAATTTTTTCAGGGGGCAAAAAACTTCTGCATACAGTCCTGGATGGAGTATGCTGAGCCTTGTAGTTCTGCAGCTGCTGTGTGTCTGTATGGAGAAGAGCAGACAGCAGCTGCAGATTTACAAGGCTCAGCATATTCCATCCAGGACTGTATGCAGAAGTTTTTTGCCCATCAAAAAAATGACGTGGGCTTCGCCATATTTTTGTATGCTAGCCAGGTACAGCAGGCAGCCACGGGCTGCCTCCAACCCCCAGTTGCCTATTTGTACCCGGCTGGGAACCAAAAATATAGGGAAGCACGTTTTTTTAAATTATTTCACTTATTTCATGAAATAATTAAAAAACAAATGACGTGGGCTTCGCCCCATTTTTGTGTCCAGCCGGGCACAACTAGGCAGCTGGGGATTGGAATCCGCAGCACAGGTTAGCCCGAGGTTTCTGGGCGCCTCTGCTGCGAATTTCAGTCCGCAGCCGCCCCAGAAAATGGCGCTCTCATAGAAGCGCCATCATCTGGCGCTGTATCCAACTCTTCCAACAGCCCTGGAGCTGGGTGGCTTGTTGGGTAATCATGAGTTAATACTGGCTTTGTTTTACTAGCCAGTATTAAGCCAGAGATTCTTAATGTCAGGCACGTTTGACCCGGCCATTAAGAATCTCCAATAAAGGGTTAAAAAAAAGACACCACACAGAGAAAAAATACTTTAATAGAAATAAATACACAGACACATTAGAGACTCCATCTTTATTACCCCCTGTCAGCCCTCCACGATCCTGCTCTTCTGTCTTTCTCGTTCAACAAATGCAGCTCTGCTACATCACTGCTGCATGGGGAAAGACGCTGCTTCCCGTGGAGCATACACTCCGTGAAAGCTGCATGAGAAGCAGCGTGCTGCATTCACTGCGTGAGTGATCAGTGCTGCTAGCGGTAACAGCGGTAACACTGACAGACGCGTTACCATAGCAACGGTGCTCCCGGAGCCGCGGTTAGCTGTGACGTCACCACTAACTGCGTTGCTATGGTAACGCTGATCTCCGTTAATGACCGGCTGTGTCAGCCGGTCCCTAATGGAATGGGGAGTAGACCGTGTGCTAGAGCATGTCGCCGGTACACGGCGATACACAAATGTGCACCGTGTACCGGAGAGATGCATTCGCAGGTCCTACATGACGCGTCATAGTCATGTGACCAGTCTGTAGCCAATGAGATAATAGCCACGTGACTGGTCACATGGCTATTTTGACGTCACGATAGGTCCTGCATCTCTGCTGGCAGTGCCGGTCACCGGGAGGATTCAGCGATCATCGGATGGAATAGCGGCAGGAGACAGAGTGCAGGAGGGATCGCAGGGACCGGAAAGTGTTATGGCAATGTTTATTAACTGTATGTGTACATTTATAATGCATTTTTATGTGTTTGTGATTGCTTCCCATTATAGCCTATTGGTTCGAGTTCGGTTCGTCGAACGTTCGATGAACCAAACTCGAACGGGAGCTCTGTTCGGCGAACCGACCTCGAGCCGAACCGCGACCAGTTCGCTCATCTCTAATCATCACTTCTAATTTTGACAATACGAGGGTCATGTTGGAGGTAGTGCAGCAAGAAGGCGCTCATGTGTCTTGCGCAGCCATGCGGACCAAGTCCACGCTGTGTTTGTGGCATAGAGGTGCTAACCGTTCTTTCTTCCTCTGACATCTCCCCCCAACCTCTTTCAACTGAAATTTGACCAAGGTCTCCCTCATCCGCTGAGTCTTCCATGTCCATGGACAGTTCGTCCTCCATTTCTTCATGTTCTCCTGCACCTTCCTCAACATTTCGCCTGCTACCATGCGCCCTTGTTGATCCCTGTCCCCCATGGTCCCATGCCTGCCGCATTGGTGATGATGAACATCTGGACCTTGGTGATGTTGTTGTGTCTTGCGCATATGAATCCTCCTGTAGTTCCTCCCCTTCCTGTTGTCTCACCCCCTGACTCCGAATAGTGTTTAGCGTGTGCTCCAGCATGTAAATGACTGAAATTGTCATGCTGATAATGGTATTGTCAGCGCTAAACATATTCGTCGCCATGTCGAAACTGTGCAGAAGGGTGCATAGGTCCTTGATCTGAGACCACTCCATCAGGGTGATCTGCCCCACCTCTGCATCTCGTTGGCCCAGGCTATACGTCATGACGTATTGCACCAGGGCTCGGCGGTGCTGCCACAGTCGCTGTAACATGTGGAGAGTCGAATTCCAGCGTGTCGGCACATCGCATTTCAGGCGATGAACCAGCAGGCCGAAAGACTTCTGGAGCGATGCAAGTCACTCAGCTGCGGCGGTTGAACGGCGGAAGTGAGCAGACAGTTTTCGTGCCCTGGTCAGAAGGCCATCTAGGCCGGGATAGTGTGTTAAAAATTGCTGGACAACAAGATTCAACACGTGAGCCATACAAGGCACGTGTGTCACCTTGCCCAGGCGAAGGGCCGCACCCAGGTTTGCAGCATTGTCGCACACGGCCTTACCAGGCTGCAGGTTGAGTGGAGACAACCATTTATTAAACTAAGTCTCCAGAGCTGCCCACAACTCAGCCGCTGTGTGACTCCTATTAGACATCCAAGACATGTCAAGCTAAAGACCGCCTGATGCCGTTGCGCTCTGCTGCCAGCATAGTAATGAGGGGTGCATGATTCCTTCTGCGCAGTTCGAACGCTGGTGGCCTGACCAGGCAGGCTTGGGGCGGAAGTGGAGGACCCAGATGAGGTGGAGGAGGCAGAAGCAGTGGCGGAACTTGGACAGACAGAGGATTGACACACAAGTCGTGGGAATGGCAAGACATGTGCAGCAGACCCTTCACCATCTATCACCATAATTACCCAGTGCCCAGTCAGCGACATGTAACGTCCCTGTCCATGCTTACTGGTCCAAGTATCGGTGGTGAAATGCACCCATTGACACACAGAGTTTCTCAAGGAAGCGGTGATGTTGTGTGCGACATGCTGGTGTAGCGCGGGCACACCTTTCTTAGAGAAATAGTGGCGACTGGGCATCTGGTACTGGGGCACAACGACAGACATAAGGTCTCTAAAATCCTTTGTGCCCACCAGGCGGAAAGGCAGCATTTCGGTAGCCAAGAGCTTACAGAGGGATAAAGTCAACCTCTTAGCTTTGTCATGGGTCGCAGGAAATGGCCTTTTATTTGTCCACATCTGAGGGACAGAGATCTGGCTGCTGTGTGTAGACGGTGTTGGGTAGGGTGTCCCTGGAAAAATGCAGGTTTGTGAGGAAAGTGCAGGCGGAGACATGATGTTGCCTTCATCCAACATTGGTGCTATCGATGTCTGAGAGAGCTGTACACACGCACTTGTTTCCCTTTCCAAACCAACCGACGACCTACCAAGCAAACTGCCTGTTGCGCTTACAGTGGTGGTAGTTGTGCGTGGAAAACCAGGTGTGACAGCTGTCCCAACAGTCCTAGAAGATGAAGAGCGCGCGGATGCATTGGAAGGGGCAGGTGGTGGATGGTTCGCTCCGCTAGGCCGCATTGCAGCACGGTGAGCTTCCCACTGGGACATATGATATTTATTCATGTGACGATTCATGGAAGAAGTTGTCAAACTGCTGAGGTTTTGACCTCTACTAACAGAATCATGACAAATTTTACAGATCACATAATTTGGGCGATCTTTTGCTATGTCAAAAAAGGACCAGGCTAGGCAAGGCTTAGAGGGTATGCGACCTGCTGATCCACCCCGACTAGTGCTCAGAGGCACAGTGGTGGCTGAGGATGCAGTTGTAGACGTGCTACTAGTACTCCGACTCTGTCCAGGAAGGCGCAAGGTAATTTCGTCGTCAGTTGCATCCTCCTCCACCGTCTCTGTTGACCTCCTCGAGGGCCTGACTGTGGGATCTAGACAGTAGGTGGGATCTAGAACTTCCTCATCAATTGTTGTGTTTGCACTCCCCTCACCCTCAGACCGAGCCTCTTCTTGCCCTGACAGAATATTTAAGTTGTCATCCCAATCTGGTATCTGCGTCTCATCGTCATCAGTATGTTCCTCATTGTCTATTACCACGGGTGTTTCAGTTTGTGAATAAGGGTCAACATTATGCTCAGAAACTTGGTCATCACGGCCTGAATCTGAGTCACAAAGGTTCTGGGCATCACTGCAGACCATTTCCTGGTCTGTACTCACTGTAGCTTGGGAGAAGACCTCTGATTCTCAGACTATAGTGTGACTAAACAGCTCTGCAGACTCAGCCATCTCAGTTCCACCATACTGTGCAGGGCGGATGGAGACTTCAGAGCTGTGAGAATGCAAGTGTGATTGGGCTGACAACTCAGAGGACTGGTGTTTTTTGGATGCGGTAGTTGAGGTGGCGGAGAGGGCACTTGTTGGACCACTTGAGATCCATTCAAGCATTTTCCTTTTTTGGCCATCATCTACCTTTGTTCCAGTTGTTCGTGTCCGTAAAAAAGGGAGCACATCGGATTGTCAACGGTAAGTAGTAGACATCTTACTTTTGCTGGAAGATGGTCTATCCTCAGCAAATGTTAATGGAGCTTTGCCACCTTCCCCACGGACAAACCCTTTTTTTCCTTTTCCAACACGCCTGTTCCCCTTTCCACCAGCATCTGTCATTTTGCCACTCATTTTGATTGCGACAAGATTGTGCACTTAAAATGTGGTAGTAAAAATGGAGAGGTGGTGTAGATTTCAGCGGTGGTCTAGCTTTATTAACAGCAGAATAAACAGCAATAATTATCCCTGACAATGCAACTACGGCCCTTAAACTGGCAGCAGTGTTTGCTAGTATAATGGCTTAGTAACAATGAGTTTGAGTGTGCAATGCAGGCAGACATGCTGCAAATATCTTTGCACTAGTGGGACAATACAGAAGTCCAACAGCCACTTTTAGGATGCCACTAAGTTTCCTCAGTGTTTGCTAGTATAATGGCTTAGTAACAATGAGTTTGAGTGTGCAATGGGCAGGAGGGTACAGTGCCAGGGTTGTGGGTCTGGGTAGAGAAAAGGAAGCCTCCCTTTCTATCCCTCCTAATGGGGAAATGCAGCGAGGAAATCCCTGACCTTAGCTACACAGACGCCGTCATCTTGTGTAGCTGTTAAAATCTGTTTTCACTGCCCTGACTGTCACCTATGGCTCTGACCCTGCCGGTATTAGCCCTTAGAAGGGCTGAAAGAAACTTCTATCCCTATTCTGTACAGCGCTGTGTATAGAGCGTACACAGCAGTATCAGAGACAGGAGCTACGCCAGCGGTGACTGACACCCAGACGCAGAAGAGATAATGGGGTCCGGACGGGCAGATACTCGTTTTTATAATGCAGGGACATGTGACATGGACATCCTATCACACATGCCATTGCTTCTCTGGCTAAATGTCCACTTAGCTGTGTGTGTGTCTGGGATTGGCTGACATGCTGGCCCGCCCCACTACACGCGCGCGCTTAGGGAATTAAGAC